>NC_063449.1:31252881-31996414 GCF_020379485.1 Brassica napus
TTTATAATGCATATTTCAATATATTTATTTTAGTAATGATTTATGAATTACTACCATATTTTAAGAAGTTTAACAAAAATATAAATCAACATTAAATGTAATGTATTAGTTATTGCCATATTCTATAAAGTGTGCCAAAAATATATGTAAGTAATAAATGTGATTGTCCATGTCATATTAACTATAAGACATGTCATCAATCTTGTTAGTCATGTCATCATTGTTTTGTAAAAATGATTGTAGATAGGACATGTGGCAAAATCACTTCGCAAATATAGTCTAGGGGATGTCCTTGTAAATATTTTTATTCTAAGTAATTCAAAGGTATCAAGCTGAGAGTAATAAAAACAATTGAAAAGATAGCGACAGTGTCTTTTTACAAAGGTTTATGGTCTAGGATTTGGGTTTAGGGTATAGAGTTTGAGTTTAAAATTTACGGTTTAGGGTTGAAAATTTAAGATTTCGGGTTTACGGTTTAGTTAGTGGCGCCATCGTTGTTAAAAATTAGCATTATTCTTTTTTTTAGTTAATTTTTAAATAAATTTAATATTTTTTAATTAATTATCTATGTGTCACTTTGATTGGTCTTAGAAAGAGAGTTAAATTTAAAGATTCAAGTTATGTTCTTATATTTATAACCAAATATTAATTTTATTTTAGTCACAAACAAAAGAAAATTTAAAAAAGAAAAGACAAGAGAGAGAGAGAGAGCAATAAAGCCGTCATTTGATCTCTTCAAAAACGCATCGTATTCTCTCTTACATTTTTGCATCACATTCGTTTCCTTGAATCTCTCTGCTAGAGAGAGACAGAGAGTACTAGAGAGAGAATGTTCCATGCTAAGAAACCTTCAAGTATGAATGGTTCATATGAGAACAGAGCTATGTGCGTTCAAGGCGATTCAGGCCTCGTCCTCACCACCGATCCTAAACCGCGTTTGCGTTGGACCGTCGAACTTCACGATCGTTTCGTGGACGCCGTCGCTCAGCTTGGTGGCCCTGACAGTATGCACACCACCAAACGCATATATATGATCTTCATCAATTTAACCAAAAGATATAATAACAACTAAATGTTTATATCGTTTTTAATTTACAGAAGCCACTCCAAAGACGATCATGAGAGTTATGGGAGTGAAGGGTCTTACTCTTTACCACCTAAAGAGTCATCTTCAGGTATGTACACAAACATAAATTCGGGTTTTCTTTTATTCCTCGCTTTTAATTTCTACTTCTCTTTATCTTTTTGTTTTTTCACTTAAAATATAATTACTATATTATTAAAAAGAATTATCTGGATCTATGTGTGCAGAAATTCAGGCTTGGAAAGCAGCCGCACAAGGAGTATGGAGATCACTCAACAAAGGAAGGTTCAAGAGGTGACCACGCTTGCTTTCTCTATCATATTAGGGTTCTAGATAATTAAACATAATTTTTGTTTATATATATTTTATGTACCTGTGTATGTAAATTTTTAATCCATCAATTTCTCAAAAAAATATTTTACCGTGTAGCTTCTGTCATGGATATTCAGCGCAACGTAGCTTCTTCTTCTGGCATGATAAGTCGCAACATGAATGAGTATATCCTCTCTTCTCGTTAGTTTTATATACTTTCTTTTTGTACTAGCAGCTACTTACACTTGATTTATTTGATCAGGATGCAAATGGAAGTGCAGAGAAGGTTGCACGAACAGCTAGAGGTAATCAAATTCTATTTATATTTTATGACATTCAACTCTTACAAATTTAATTCTGATCCATAATACATATTGCATGCATTTAAATGTTTTTAGGTGCAGAGACATTTGCAGCTGAGGATTGAAGCACAAGGAAAGTACATGCAATCTATATTGGAGAGAGCTTGCCAAACCTTAGCCGGTGAGAACATGGCAGCCGCCGCCGTCGTCCAGGGAGGAGGGTATAAGGGCAATTTGGGAAGTTCGAGTCTTTCCGCAGCTATGGGTTCATCTCCTCATCCTCTTAGTTTCCCGCCGTTTCAGGACCTAAACATCTATGGAAACACAACCGAACAAGTCCTCGACCATCATAACTTCCATCACCAGAATATTGAGAACCATTACACGGGCAACAATGCTGCAGACACAAACATTTACTTGGGAAAGAGGCGACCAAGCCCTAGTTTTGGTAACGATGTAAGGAAAGAACTTTTAATGTGGTCTGATCATGATCAAGATCTTTCCGTAAACCAACCGTTCGATGATGAGCATCGGATTCAGATACAAATGGCTACACATATCTCCACGGATTTGGATTCTCTATCTGAACATAACCGTGGGAAGTTACTGGAAAGGCTATCGCCTCGAAGATCACCAGTGAGTCCTATGATGAACCCTAATGGTGGGTTAATACAAGGAATGAACTCACCATTTGGGTGATAAATATTTCTTTTATGTGATGCATGAGAACGTAAAAACGAGATATATATTTTGTTAAATATTATGAGCTTGACTTAGGATTTAGAGAAGAGGCCACCAAAAAAAGACAAATTAAGTGTATCGGGTTAGTTTTGCTCGTATTTAATTGTACTGAAACAATATATTTTGTTGCTATAATATTTAGAATTTATTCTGTAATAATTTTCTTCGAGCAAAATGTTTAAAAGTTGATCTTTATAGAATTTTTTTTGTAAGAATATGGGAGAATGAATCCCAATTTATTTGAAAAATAAACTCAAACTTCAGCTTACAATACGAGTTTGTCGTAGCCCCAACATCAACATCCTCATGAACTAAAACAACGACCTCAATCGGTGCCACAACAAAACTATGAAAACCAAACGGAAGAGAAAATGCAAGGTTAAACAAACCATCAGCTAAGCGGTTTGCTTCCCTATACACATGAACGAATCAGACCAACCAGTCCCTTGTTAAGAAGCCATGGCACAAGCGTACCAGGAAAGACAGCGGATGAGTATTCCCAATCCCTATCGTAAGAAACTCCATCACCATCATAGAATCGACCTCTACCTCCAGCCTTCTCACCCCTTTCTCCCAAGCAACCACTAAACCATAGTACACACCCCATAACTCCGCTAATGGTGCCGTACAACTACCTATATTAATCGCAAAACTTTATAGAATGGCCGAATGATTCTATGATTTTGTCGTTGTTTTTTATCATCCAATACTTTTTTTTGTGTTTGAGTTATTACCGAATTTAAGAGCAAGTCCATTGATGAGTCAGTATCTCATTAATTAAAAAAAGAAAAAATCAGAAAATTGGAAAAGAAAAAATCAGAAAATTGGAGAAAGAGAAGAAAGTGAAAAGATCTCTGCACAGACTCTTCGAGAACCTCATGCATTAGACCACCTCCGTTTGGAAGGTTTTAGTAAAGGGTTCTTAGAAAAAAAAAAAAAATAAAAAATAAATAAAAAAATACATAAAAGGAGATAAAACTATAGAACAGCCTCTTAACAAAGAAGGTTTTGGAACTGCTAAAAACCCCATACATGTCATGTTGGTATTGGTCGTCTCTCTTTTCTCTCTCTTCCTCGATGCTTTTCTTTTATGTCTGAGAAATCACTCGTCTTGCTCTCCTTCTCCAAATCCGTAGCAGCTAGAGAACCTCGGCGAAATCAGATTGGTGGCTAGGATTGTGCTGGGACTCAGGTCGGATCTCGATGTCAGACGACTCGTCAACGATATCGAACGAATCGATCTGCTGACGAACGAGACCTTTCTCTATGAAGTAGGCTGATATAACGGTCCATGCGTCCTGTTCGTATTTGATCTCCTCTCGTTGAAGATTGAAGAACAGAGTAGAGAGAAAGAAAGAGAGAGAGAGAGAGAGAGAGCGCGATTTTGTGGAGATGATCTCGATCTCTCATTCAATCGGAGAAGATGATCTATATATACCTTTTTTCTCACAACCGTAATCACAGCCACAGATAGAGGCTTGGGTAAAATTTCTAGTTGCAGTTTCTATTGTTTCCTTGAAATCTGATAAAGGCTTTATCTGTATCTCGGTTCCTTTATCATGTTTGGGGTACCAATTTTCTTATTGACTCGTTGTGTCTCTATGCAGTATCCCGAAGAATAGCATGTACACCTTACTGCAGCCCTATCGCCAAAAGGATGGTGCTCTGCTTGCTGTTGGGACACTTTGTGATAAACTTAGGCAAACTGAACCCTACAAATCCGAGCTGGAGAATATGCTTAGTGCAACATGTTTTTCCTGAATTCAGCAGCCCAGCTGGTCATCTTAGAGCCAAGGTTTTAGTTACTGCGTTTGGTTGTTTAGATCCCCTTTTCATTCGTTTCTGTTAAGAAAATAATACCTCTATTCATTTTTATAATACAGTTGGAATAACTCAACTCCGTTATAGAATTACTTTATTTTGTCGAAATTTTTTGAATTTTACAGTGGAGATACTCTTACATATAATATAATATGCCGTAACCAGTATATATATCTCATGCATGAATGTAAACAGATATAATATACATTATGGGTAGAGAATATAGATCGCTCATGTTTCAAGGCATGTAGGCTATTTTTAATGCTTTTGAAGGGCCCTTTTTGCTTTTTCAAGAGTTCGTTATTTCTATCTCAAGTTAGTTTGTAGTTGATGCTTTATTATAGTATATGATTACGCTAAAATGGGATATCTGCATTGGATAACTAAATTCCAAGCTTATGATAAACAAAATCATGAGTAAATATGAAAAACGAAGGACAGAGCGATGATGATCCCCATCAAAGCAAAAGGTTACTAAGGTTTTGGGAAATCCACATGCAACAGCAACAAAAGCTGCAAACTTCGATTCAAATGTATATAGTCACTTGATTTCATATGTATCCACGAAAGTAAGTATGTATGTGTGTGTGTGTGGAGTGACATTGATAGCTACAACATCCTTTCCAAAAGAAATTGGCATAAGAGAAATTAACCGACATTGGGTATCTGTCTTTGTTCTTTATTCTTTTATTTCTTTTTGTACCACTAATTACTACAAAAAAAATTAGTTCATTAATTTGGTTTTAATTTATATATTTAAAAATAATTAGAGTGTTTGTAAATAAAAAGTGTTGCCTTGATAAAGAATGTTTTTTTTTAATTACTCAATGCATCCAATTCGTCACAATATAATTCAAATTATGTACGTCTTATATGTAATATACAGTATATGCTTTGATTGGTAATCTTGCATAATGGTGGAATCGCATTTACGCGTGAGTGCGCAAGTATTTTATCAATTATAAAAATGTTATCGAATGAAAAAAATGCAAAAGTTAGATGGTAGAGGTTTCTAAGGTTTGCGAAACAGACGGTAGAGATGCAGTTTTATGGAAGAGTAAGGATGGTAATTATGGTCCCAAGTTTGTTGCTTCTGAAACCTGGCACCAGATTCGACAGTCTAAGGAGAAGGTGAATTGGAGTAAGTTGGTCTGGTTCTCGCAAGGGATTCCTCGATATGCTTTCATCACCTGGCTAGCCATCCGCGATAGGCTTTCCACAGGTCGACGTACAAGCAGTTGGGGGCAGCCGCAGAGCTGCATATTTTGTATGGAACCAGATGAGACTAGAGATCACATATATTTCGCTTGCCCCTATACGTTCATGGTTTGGTTGAAAGTAACATGGAATCTTTTTGGCTTGGAACCTGATCCTGATTGGGACATAACGATGACGCGTCTGCGCAGTAGTTCGTACGATCGACTCACTTTTATCCTTCTTAGACTGGTTTTCCAAGTGTCTGTTTACCTAATCTGGCGTGAGCGTAATGAAAGAAAGCACAACACCAGCTACAAGTCTGTGGATCAGCTAGCTAAGGTGATCGACAAAACCGTAAGGAATCGTATCACTTCCCTCAAGTATGCCTGCAACCCGCGATTGCGGGGCTTGATGATTCGATGGTTTGAAGCACACGACATTACAACTTAGTCTGCGTAGTTTCAAGTTCCTTTTTAAAGGTTCTAGTTTCATATTTCAGTTTCCTTTTTAAGTTTGTTCTTTTGAACTCAATATAGCTGTACATATATTCTTTTTAAAGTGATCAATAAAGTTAACATTTCATCAAAAAAAAATGCAAAAATTTGCGTTTTTGCGGACCAAAAAAAAATTCATTAATGGAAAAATGAGTTTAAGTTGATTATTAACTAAACCAACACCTTCATATTATTAAATTATATGATAATACCATTTTAAAATTTTAAATAAATAGCAAAAAAATAATAATAAATAGTTGTGTTGTAAAAAAAACAATACTATAATTGTTTTTATAATATTATAAGATGTCAATCTATTATTACAAACATATTGAAAAATAAGCTAAATATTTTTCATACAAAGTAAAGTATTTTAGATAAATATTTAAAATTTTGTAATAACTATTTTAATTATTGATGGTTGTTTTATAATTTAATAAAATATTTTAATCAATCTAGTATATATTCCACCAATCCATAAATTTTAAAAAATTTCGTATCTTAATTAATCTTGTCCACAACTTAACTATTATTTTCCCAATTCTGCGATCCACAGACACTGATCAACTTTGTTGGTCATAGAGAGAGATAAAGATCTGGCCACCACCGAGTTGGCATCTAAAAGAGAAAGCTCTCTCCCACTTTCTCTCGGTCTCTTCTCTCTCTCTCTCTCTAAACTTTGTTGGTCATAGAGAGAGATAAAGATCTGGCCACCACCGCGAGTTGGCATCTAAAAGAGAAAGCTCTCTCCCAATTTTTTTCAGTCTTCTCTCTCTTTCTCTCTCTAAGCTGAGGAAACAAAAGGCCAAAAAAGAGAAGAAGGATAAGCATATATAGAAAGAGGTATAAACGCACTCTCATGTGTGCACTTCTCGAGGAAGCTTCTCTTCTCTTTTTATTTATTAGAGCAGTTCCGGTGATGGTCTTTCACCATTATTTTTTACCAAAAATATTAGTAAAAAATAAAAAAAAATGGGAGAGAGAATTTAGAAAACACCAACATCATCTCTTCCTAAAAAAACTATTGCACATAAAATTCTACACATGCCTTTTCATAAATGGTTGAATTGATTTTAATGTAATAAGTTTTAATTACAAAATTAAATTATATTTAGATATATTAATATAATAATACGTAGAGACTCAGTTTAAAGATACCATCAGTAACGTGGTTTGACTAAGGGTTCATTAACACTTCCACACCACTATATCCATGTTTCAATTCCCGGATAAAACAATTTATTAAACAATTATGCAAGCTACGGAGAAAATGCTTACAAGAGATCTTCAACATGATGCAAATAAATCTGGTCATGCGTAAATTTTAATAAGGCGACTCTTGTGATGCAGTTAGACGTAGATCCTCATAAAACATGTCAATTGTTGATCGTCTATATAATTGTAATATCCTAATAAATGAGAGTTAAAAAAAATACTATCAGTAATGATGCTTTTACGCCCCCCACGCTTGCCTCTAATTACGTTCTGTTTTTCCTATTTATGAAACCTATTTAATTAGATTACACAATTTGTTTTAAGTGTCTTCCGGCATTTAATACCTACTTAACTTCACCCATGCATTGCTTCCAGATAGTTGTAGTATATTTTTTGTTGTTAGCTAGTATATATTATTCCATTTGTTTCAAAATAGGTGATGTTTAAAATAGGTGATGTTTAAGATTTTGTACACCGATTAATAAACTACTAATTTTATGATATTTATTTCATTTTATATATAACAACATTAACTATATTTAATTCAAATAATTAAAAAATTCTCCATAATATAAATGTATACACTAAATAATACTACATTTTCATAAAAACTTAAAGCACCACTTAATCTGAAATAAAAATAAAATAATTATAAAACATCAATTAAAGTGAAAGTATTTTTTTAACTGAGTGATGACATGTGTCAAATGACCATGACCATCTTGTAATTATCAATATATACATATGGATTCAAATACAGGAAAAGGCATATAAAATTCAATCAATCAAAATAAATTATCAAAATTCGCATGATTCATTTATTATTATTGAGAAGTGTACTATAAATCTATATAAATAAAAAATTGTATACAAGGATATTATATTTAAAAGTTTAATGATAAAAGTTTTAAAATAATGTTAACCGTCTGAAAAGTGAAAACTAGTGTCTGAAAACTAAGTACTAAGCACAACTTTAACTCATTTATATTTTCCGTTCAAAAATATAATCAATGTCATTGTAAAGATGCTGAATTGCTTATATAATAACTGGATCTCAAATGAGAGTGATGCATGGTTTAATGAACACTAAAGGTTCACCTGTACGTCCGTGCGGGTATCTTATATATTTTATAAATGTATAACTTTGATATAATCATAAACATTTTAAATATATGATTTACGTCTTAAGTTATATATAATGTAATTCTATAATATTATTGTTTAAATAATTTAAACTTAATATTTTAAAAAGATTTATACATAGTTTATGAATTTTACCCATTTTAATGGTGAATGATATTTTAAATGAAATATTAAAAAAGAAA
Organism: Brassica napus; assembly: GCF_020379485.1. Classification (NCBI taxonomy): domain Eukaryota; kingdom Viridiplantae; phylum Streptophyta; class Magnoliopsida; order Brassicales; family Brassicaceae; genus Brassica; species Brassica napus. The sequence goes on from NC_063449.1 coordinate 31,261,373, forward strand.
AAAGTTAATTTCTCAATTTTATATAATTTTATATTTAATTCATATAATACTTCTATTTAATGTAATACAGAATATAATTAGAAAGTTTATGAAAATAGCTTAGAATTTTTTTTTATAATACAATCTTAATTAACATTAACTTGTAATAATATTATAATACTAATTATGAAATGAATTAATGCATTATTTTATAAAAACATATGTAAAACTTCTAATACGGTTTTTTTAGATTTGTTTTTCATGCCAAAATGTTAATTAGAAATAAATAAAATGTGATTTTCTAGGGAATGTCCAATTTAAAAATAATCACACATGAAGAGAAGTTGTGGCTTCTATTTTAATAGAATATAAATGATATTTTCAAGGAAAATCTTAAAATAAAATGAGTTAATGTATCAATTTAATATAATTTTATATTTAATTAATATATTACTTTATTTTAATATAATATATACTATAATTAAAAAGTTTATAAAAATAGCATACAAATTTTATTTTTTATTTGATAATAAATTTTAATTAACATTAACTAGTAATAATATTATAATACTAATTACAAAATTAATTAATGCATTATAAATTATTTAAAACTTTTAATAAGATTTTGTTAGATTTTTTTGTCATGCCAAAATGTTAATTAGAAATAAACGAAACGTGATTTTCTGGAGAATGTCCAATTTAAAAATAATCAGACATGAAGAGAAATTGTGACTTCTATTTTAACAGAATAAATATGATATTTTAAATGAAAGATTTTTAAAAATAAAATAAATTAATTTATCAGTTTAGTATAATTTTTATATTTAATTAATATAGTACTTTTATTTTAATATAATATAGACTATAATTATTAAGTGTATGAAAATAGCATGCAAATTTTATTTATTTTATTTAAAATAAAATATTAATTAGAATTAATTTTTAATAATATTATACTACTAATTACGAAATTAATTAATGCATTATTTTATAATAAAAAATATTTAAAACTTCTAATAAGCTTTGGTTAGATTTTTTGTCAACAGATTTTTATTATGAAAAAAACCAAGACAATTTTATAGGTATAATTGTTATATGTGTCAATTATATAACATGTGATATCGTAATGATGCCAAAATGTTAATTATAAATAAATGAAATATGATTTTTTAATCAAACATAAAAAAAATTGTGACTTATATTTTAATAGAATAAGTTGAGTCACAATACAATCACGCTAACTCACTATGCATAAGTTAAATGTTACAATTATTCAGTGCTTTAAATATTTATCCATCTCACTCAGGTACTTTTCTGGCATTTCACATGCATAAACGTTGCATGTGATCGTTACTTTACTTCTTATCAAAAATTTAAACAAATTTTTTTTTTTGTCAAAAAATTTAAACAATATTATTGATAATAAAGTTGATGTTTGTACGCATATCATATGGTAATTACTATGGTGATAAGCAAACTTATGATCTATTCTATTAAAATAGCAGTGTGATCCATTGATAAAAGTATGGTCCAACTATTATTTCTTTTATCTTTATTATTTTTTTTATCTTTATCATTATTTAGAATATTATTTATTATGTTTTATGTCATTAGAACTATATTTAAATTATTAATTAAAAAGACCTAAAAAGATGTAAAACAAAAAATATACCCGCCATTTTTAAGGGCGGGTTAGGATCTAGTAGATAAATAAAGTAATAAAGGTAACGGTCTCATCTATGGTCTATGCACATTCTTCCATGCAAGTTAAATATTAATCATCTGTAGGCACCCCATCGCGATCTTGACCTTGGATTCCATTTTCTCCTCCGTTCTTCTATCTTTGAACGAAAAGGATATCATCATACTAATCTTCTTTTTGATAGTAATTGATATTTTCCAAAACTATACCCTTTAACTTTGGTATGTGTTGATGTTGAATATTCTCTTAACAAAGTACATCACCCGAAGCTTCTTTTGGCTCTTTTCTTTCTCTGATTTGATTTCTCAAGTAATTCTAGTTCTTCCCGAAAATAAACCAGATTTATATATATTTGATAAAGGAAAAAAATCATTCATTGGTTACATTGTGAAAGGAAAAATGGAGAGAAACGCCCATTTGTACATAACTTTAATGGGCTTCAACAGTGTCACATATTATACCATTATCCAAAAATACCAATAACTTCTTCACTATATATACAAAAAGAAATAAGTTTGAACGAACAATTCCAAGACTCTAGTCGTACCCCAATCCAATTTAGAATTTATTTATGTTACAACCAAAAATAAACAAGACATTTTAAATTTTAACTAACAAAAATGTACATATGCCATCAACTAATTAACCCTCCAAAACAGTTTTTTTTTAGTTATTAAACTTATCCACATTTTATAGGGAATTTACATTACTGTAAATATATCGGCGGGAGGGATAAATGAATCCAATGAAAGCCCAGTCACATCGAAGACGATGTTGTATATCTTCCAAATCTCCTCCATCTTCGTCAGAGCCGATCCTAATAAGAGCACCATTTGTGAGAGTCTCTTAAAAACTTCTCACCACTTATCAGTAATACAAAAAATAAAAAATAATAATAGAAAAATATAGTAAAAAGAAGAATTGGTCTCTTGTTAAAAAAATAAAAAAGATAATAGAAAAAAAAAGAATTGGTCTCTTGTTGAAGATACTTATGCACAATTTTAAGAGACTAATTCTACGGGTGTGCATTTTGTATCGGTAGAATCAATTCAAAAAGGTAAAATTTAATTAAAATTTTAAAATAATTATTTTTTTCTTTTTGTAATAAACTGTTTTAGTCTTTGCCCACTGTAAATGCTCTAAGATTCAAGGGCACCATTCAAAATAAAAAAATTATTTAAACTAAATTTAAATAATCAAAATATTAATTATTCATTTAGGTAATTTTTAGTTTATTTTTCATAAAATCAAATGAAATTTTAAATGACATGAAAATAAAATACTTTTTATAGTAATCTTTTATTTATTTTCTATATTAAATTATCATATCTTCTAATATTTTATTTTAATTCTAAAAACTAAAAAAAAAAATCATTTATTATTGATATTTTACGTTTAATTATATTAATATATGTATATAAAAAAAACTTAAAAAGAAATTGGAGGCCCCACAAAGTGAGGGACATTCAAATGTTTCGTACGTTTGGGTACAAGCCCGACTCTAATCCTCGTCCTACTATACTGCAACGACGTCTCTCCAAACCGAAACACCGTTGCGATGGCGCGGACGCAATGCGTAGCAGCAACTCCCTCAACGCCGCGGTCAGTCGTTGTCTCCCAAAAAACAGTTTTGTCTTCGAGCGAGATCGGCGTAACTCTAATAAGATGTAAATCCTCCAAATAGATCAGTAGACCGCTCTTCTGGCAGAAATATTCTAGATTGTGTGGTGAATAACCTCCGTAGGAGCTCCAGCGTCGTTCTGCTCGATCAAGGAGTCACGATCGGCAGATATTTTGAGGACGGAATCGTCATTGTCCTCGATTCTTTTCTCTCCACAGAATTGGACCTTTGAGAATAATTTTGTTGTAGTTCTTGGGTCCAAGCCTTGTAGCCCAATTATATACAGAAACATGTTTAGTATAAAATATTAAAAATAATTAAAAAGTTATATATTATTTTGTGGAATCACTTCATCCTACTCGTTAAGGTTTAAATATTTCTACAATAAGGTTTAAGATTCAAATCTTACATTATGCATTTTCTTGCGGATTATATGATATAAAGCTTATTGGAGGTTCTAGAGTATTGTAGGCAGAGCTCTCTATTGTGGTCGTCTGTTTCGGAGAGAGTTTGTTCATCGAGGATGTCGTACATGCAGAACCGTCCGTCGATCCAAGTGCTTCAAAGAGAGCTTCATCGTAGAATCATTATCTGTAGAATTGTTCATCAATATCGCATATGTTGCAGGTAGTTGACCATCATATCATATGTAACAGAATTAAAGATTATACGATGATGTAAAATGTTACAAAGTGTTAAAAAACCTGTTGTATATTACTCTACCAAAAGAGAAATGTTCTCTGATAAATATATATTCTGGACAGCAGAGCAAAAAGATTTAAAACAAGAAAAAAGATAAAGGGGTGATTGGTTGGACGGTAGGAGTTGACTTTAGCTTTAGTTTTTATTTACAACCTTTGAAATTACCAATCATGATTTATATTAGTTTTTAAAGTTACAGCCAAAAAAATAAAAAAGCCTTATTTTCTAAAACCCCATATTTTTTTTATTAGCAATAAATTTTAAAATTACATCCTTTATAACTAAATAAAAAATCCAACTGACTAAATTCTACAGTAAATATTTTACAGTTACAATCCAACCAATCACCCTTAAAACACAGCTTCGATAATCCCAAAAAATTCTCCGCTAGATTTTTTTAATGAATGTAAGATCGTATTCATGATGAACTCTACTCCCTCTAGATACAAATATCATACTAAAATATTTATTTTTATTTCTTATTTTTTTGTTTTACTTTTAACAAGCTTAAAGTTTTATTGATTCTCAATAAAAGGAACCACTTACATTTTGACATTTTAATTTATATACAAAACAAAATGCATTAATGAAAAATAGAACATCATTTTTTGTATACAAAAAAGAACTAAAACATCATACAATTGTATACTGAAGTAGTATTAATTAATAATTATATATGGCACAAATGCATGAAATACATTACATTCTATTTTCTTGCAAAAAAAAAACATTAGATTCTATTTTCACATAATAATATAGATGTTATAATTCTAAAATAGTTTCTAAAAATGATCTAAAATTGAAACCATTAGCAAAACATTATACTACATACTTAGTAAGCACTAAGTACTATAAGAACATCATTAGTGAAGAGCACCTCCAGAAGAGTACCTTCCCATTACTATACTAATGAAACAATAACAAATGTCATTGTAGTCTCTCAAAGTTGAGTGAATGCTTCTTCCGGAGGAGACGATTCTCTCCGTTTCTACTTCCTCATACTTTTCCTTTTTTTTTAATAATATTTTTGTTCAAAAACTCTCTTATTCTTAGACCATGTGCATGCTCTAAAACTTTGAATGAGTGGCATGACAAAAAAAAACTCTTCTCTCCTGTTTTCTTTCTAGAGATAGAGATTTTCTCTCTTCTTCTCCTCTTAGCACTTTCAGATCTTTCAGAGGGGAAAGAGAATTGAGGTTTCTTTTGTTTTTGTTGTATGATACTCGATCATTGTCACTTCCGCGTAGTCGGATTTTGTATTTCGCTTGCGATTTTAGTGTTTTCGTAAGGCGATTTTGTGGTGTTTTGAAACCAAATTCGAGTCTGTTCTTCATGCTTCTCATTTTATACTTGTTTTGATCTTGATGTAATAAAGTTCTGATCTTGTTCAGATCAGATTAAACATGCTTTTCACTATGTTTTCACTTTAATCCCGTTGAAGTCAGATTCGGATCACTTCTTCACTGTTGCTCTAACCGTTTTCTAGGAGAATCAATCTTCACTTTTATTCAGCCATCTATGGTGTCGTGGTGAAGCATCTCTGATTAAAAGAAGATTGGAGTAGTTGGATTCTTCAAGTCGGCTTTGGAGTAGATTCAGTAGAACTGGCGTTCTTGGAACGATCTGGTAAAGGATCTCTCTTCCTCTTCGACTTAAGCTTCCTTGCGCTTAATCTTGTGAATCAAGGTTTTTTCGGTTGGACATTCACGGATTTGGTGGAAAGCAATCGCTGTTTCCGGTGGAGCTTGAAAAATCCGGCGCCTGTAGCTGTGCAGCCGTGCATGAAATCCCTCTCTTGCGATGCTACACCTATCAACACTTGTCGTTGGCAAGCAAATCGGTGGGATGTGTGGTATAGAGAAGACGTGGTTACTTTAGAAGATAATAATTTGATCTGTATATTTGGATTAGGTTAACATGGGCTTAAAATGTAATGGGATTAGGTTTTTTCTAAGTTTTCACCTTATAAAACAGCCCACAACACCTTTCATCTTAATGAACGAAAATTGACAAAAAAAAAAGAGACAGGAAAAATACATGAGAAATGCAGGAAAAAATGATATGCATGTCGTGAAAAAATGATATGCATGTCGTAAAAAAATAGGAATTCTATATATTTCATTAATGAATAAGACATCTCTTATATAAGGTTTACAAGATAGAGATAAAAGGAAAGAGTACAAATCTTAATCCAACTAGATTTAGGATAACTGCTAAATACATAACTGGAAAGATTATATATATACAAGGAAAAGGAAATAGGGTTTCCTTTTCTCTAAAGCTTGTGACCGCCTCCCTCTCTCTCCTCTAAGGCATTCAGCCGCCTCTCTCTCCTTTCTAGGTTTTTGGCTATGTCTTTTTCTTCTAGGGTTTGGGCCGGTTATGGACCGGACCGGTTATGGACATTCATCACTTGATTTATAACACTCCCCCTTGGATGCCATAACCATACAGGATTGTAATACGCTTCACGTTGCCTCATTAAAACCTTATCAGGAAAAACCCAGTGGGACAAAACCATGATGAAGGAAAAAGAGTACAACACGTACTACTCCCCCTGATGTGAACCTCAGTGGAAGTTCTTTAGTCTACGCATCTGATGCGTGATCTTCCTGAACGTGTAGGTGGGAAGTAAACAAATCGGTCAAGTTATTACTGAACCATAATTGGAACACTTCGACCTCTTCGGCCTTTTCTCATGTCCTTTGACATCGTGTGTCTTAGTAAAGTAGATGTGCTGAGCAATGCGGATTGCATTGTACTCAAAGATCACTGTCGGTTCTTTGCAAACTCATGTGTGCATGAGTCTTTGCAAATCGTGTGTATATGGACAATATACCGAGCATGGTTCCATGAATTAATAATCTCAGGTTGTAAACCTATGATCCGGTGTATCTTCTACACGGATGTGTACCAATATCTTGTCCATTCATCTTTCTCTATTATCATGTTGAGTCATAGATCTCAACCACATAAGCTCTCGAATACCTTGGGTATTATAATTGGTTATGATGATAAAGTGCGGACTACCATCGACCATACTATATTCTGATCGATTCATGTTTTGAATTATAGACACTGTCTATATATGTCTGCAACTCGTTCCATGAGCGTCCAAGATCATTGCTGCAAGGATTTTACAGTCTTATCAAACTATGGCTCTGCGGCCAAATACATTCGTGGACCTCAGTTATCAATCTCTCTTGCATTCAGTAATGCCATATATATCAAACATTGCAGTCCTTTATCCATATCTTGATGGCGTCCCATGAACTCTCTGTCGTGGATCATATCACACACTGAATATACATTAGGTCATGGACTTCGATCGCACATTCTTATGGACTGCAACCTATTGGTATCCGATCGAGAAGGATAGATTAAATGTCTCCTCTCAGCCTCACAGCAGCAGCAGACTGTTCTGCTATGCCAGATCCTTATCTAAGGGATCTGATGTTGGATTGGTATATCCGGAGAACATGCTATCCGAGGTAGCAAGCTGAGGCAATGCGAATTACCTTTCTTTGGGCTGATCTTTCTTTTCCACTAGCCAGTACTACAATCTAGTCGGTCCATGCTAGTGTCACAGATCTGTATAAACCTTTTAACCTCTCTTTAGGTTGGTTTAGTATAAACACAAGGAATTCAAATTTCTTTATTAGTTTACATATGGACTGAATTTGATCGTTCTTATAGAACTCATTTACTAGTATTACCTACTATATGCAGCTGCTTTGTTTCAGTCCATGAACAGCTTAGGAACAATGTTGTCTTTTATCCAGTGATCCATATGTTTCTTACTACATCTTTATATGTCAATCTAATTTCTTTCTTATGACCAGACCTTTGTCAATTTCGAAATTGTGTAGCAGCATCCACCACATAGAAGTTTATCTCCTTATAATCTGTTCCATGGTCTCTGTGGGTATCCTTGTGTAACAAGCTATGATCGTATGCTGTTAGTAGGAAACATGAACACCTTTAGACCTCGTGATCATGTACCATATCTCACGGTTTCTTTTCTCTCACAAGACCCATCTATTTCACTGGTTTATATCAGATGGCGTTTCTGTATATGTATGTATGGCCAATACGCCTATCCCTTCTTTATAGATACTTTAAACCCCACGTTTATCTTTTCAATCTAATCTTTAATCTTTATGAGTACTCTTTCGTGGGTTATGATCCTCGTTTATATCTTTATGTTCAAGTGCTACTCTCTTATGTACAAATATATCTTTATGTGTCGACACTTATATATGGTTCCATTGTGTTCCAGACATGATCTAATCGATTTAAGATTTCATTATCCAAGACCTTTGTTACCTAGTAGCTTGGCGTCCCAAACTACATGGTTTGGTACCTTAGATGTTTAGCTGCGCAGCCTTTTCTCAATGTCTGGTCTGGTTTCCTTATGACCTCGGATTTGTATTTTATACACCTTTCTCTTTTTCTTTCCGAGGTTCCTTATCTTATGGAACACTTTGGTCTATCTTGTATAGACTTTGTAGCAATTTGATTGTGTCTCTTTCTAGGACATCAAATTTTGTTTGGTGCTAAGCTGGTTATGACTTAGTCATTCTTTTCTTTTCTTTTCGGGTCAGTGTCTGGCATATCGATTAGCTAGCTATGTATAATCTTTTCTTTCTTTGGACGTCTATAAATCTAATCCGAGGATCTTTGCCAAGACAATGATGGTTGATACCATTCTGTTTCTTATCATTCTTTACTCTTTACCAGCTTATAGCTTTCTCCTTTTAATTTTGGATAGTCGGATTCATTGATCATGCAATCCGTGTACCTGGCCACTTTCTGATCACCCATATCTGGCTCAAGATCTTGATGTTAGGAGTTTTCAAGGCTCCTAAGACAAATGATGTAGTATAAAAGATTGTCGAACCAATTCTAAGGGATTTCAAGCACTGAGAGTGCAAGTACTTGCTTAATCTAAATGCATCCGATGATTTAAAAGGTTTTCTAAACTAACGATTAATGCTAATGCAGTTGCAGAATAATAAAAGCGATGAATGAAACGACTTTCTTAACTAAGATAAAAGAGAACTCATGGGTATAGGAATTAGACCTTGGGTGATCAAGTTTCGAACTAAGGATGGCAAATGATCAATCAAACTATCAACTTTAAGCTTAGACACAATCTTAAACAAACTCTATGTTTAGATGAATGTTCATTTACTAACATATTTCAAACATCAAATGTCTTTGGTTGAATAATATGAAAGCAATCATTACTAACAAGTCTATTGGCTATCTTAACACCTTTAACAACAAATGTCTTTGGTAAAGTATGTTAAAAGCTTAGGAGAGTTGTCTCAAGCATTTCATAAAACACCTTGTGGGTGAGAAATGCCTAAAGATCAACTTTTGAGAGGCCAACTCAGAAGATGCATTATGAATACTCTACTAGCAAGGAATAAGATGCATTATAACATCCTAGATCTAGCCTAATCACCCTTAATCTCCCTAACCCATGAATTCAAGAATGGATTACTCACTATTCTTCATGATTCCTCTTAAACTCATATTGGATTTCAGATTAATCATGTAGAGAAATACAGATAATAGATATCAAAACAACAGGATTGCAAATAACAGAAAATCAATTGAATTCAAAAAGATGAACTTTCCAAGAGGTTTTTGGTGGTTTCTTTTTGATAAAAGATAATCAGCCTCCCATTGCTTACAAAATGTACTTAAACATAAGTTTAGAAAGTGTAAAACGTGCATAATGAAATGACCAAAAGGCCCTTGAGTAGAAATATATTCGAGCAAACAGAAGGCGCGCAGCGACCTCCAGTAGTCGCTCCGAGAGGTCGCTCCAGGCTTCGGGAGCGACCTGGAGGGGTCGCTGCGAGACGTCGCTCCGGGTCGCTCTTCGTGAGCGACCTCGCTGTGTCACTCCGGTCACATCGCTCCCAGCTGGAGCGACCTTATGGTGTCGCTCCGGAACGTTGCTGTAAGGTCGCTCTCGTGCCTCCGAGCGATGAAGACGCGAGCGACATCGGGGTGTCGCTCTGGCCAAGTCGCTCTGAAAGGGTGTCACAGCGACTTCACGGTGTCGCTCCGGTGAGGTCGTTCCCATGCACTGCTCGTCCAATGATCACCTTTATAACCTCTTTTGAGCTCCAAATGCACCCAAATGTCTCCAAGAACTCCATGTGGTACTCCAATACCTGATAAAGACTCATATATGCAAAATGCAACCTAAACATGGTTAAATCCTAGTCTATATGATCAAAACGCACATGGGTGAATGGATAAAACAGTTGAAATATGCAAGATATCAACTCCCCCAAACTAGTTCTTTTACTTGTCCACAAGTGAACTTTCTAGAACTCATAGAGAGAGAAGGTTGAGGGTGGGAGCTCATAGCCAAAAGAAACACAACTAGCACTCAATTCAACATCTAATCCAACGTGAGCACACTCTCTTATTACACTCTAGCTTCTCTAGGCCTATCTCAACTCCTTTTGCCCTTACACTCATCATCAAGCATCCAAACATTCAAATCAACCAACTCTCACATTCATTAAGCATAAAACATCAGGTGAATTCTTGCAAATGGTCAATTGGTCCAAATCATTTGGTTGGGTAAGGGAAGGCTTTTTATTCAAGTGAGTCAAGAGGTTCAAGATATATGATCTTTAAGGTGGTTTACTCTCGAAACAAGTAGTCTTGACATTGCACATAATATATCTAAGAAAGGGACCAACTCATGCATACAATGCTCAATCTCCATTGTTCTACCCTTTTCCCAAACATAAACTTCCCAATGTCAAACCCAACTCACATCTCTCACCAAAAGAACCCAAGAACACTTTGCACATAAAATTCTTTTTCTTTGAAATCTATAAAGGATCTTCCTCAACTTCAAAACAATCTTAGCTCCTAACAACTTTGTTAGCCCCCTTTTTTTTTTATATATATATATTTTTCTTCTTTTTTTTTTCGGGGGCCAAGACTTTTCATAAACTCGAGCTAGATGTTTATCTACTAATTCCAATAAGATTATCCATTTAAAAACAAAGATCTATTCTTTTCCTTCGAGCTTTTCATGCTTCCAAATCATAATCACAATACTCACCCCCACCTATAGCTAGACAATAGAGTGTCTAATCTAGCAAGAATTAAGATCAAGCATTGTCGTTCCCGATACTCTCAACATTATGCACATGTAAGACTTTCCGAAAAAGGCCTCACTCATCAAACAATGAAAGTTTAAAATGAGGAAAGGGTTTTGGGAGTGGTGTACCACTCGAGTTTGTCAAAAAGATTGGCATAAAGGATGTAACAACTCAAGTGTGTATATCCATGATTCAGTATACAAGGGACCATAAGCAAGAAGCATTAAATTCGTTCAGTTCAAATAAGGTTGTAGTTGGCTTCAAAGATTGAGTTTCAGCAACTAATGAGATTTCAGGAAGAGTTTTCAAGGCTCGAAACATACAAGGCTTTTTTAGAGATGCAATAGCTACTCGAGTGTGAGATAATGTTCTTTACAAGGCATCTTAAACCATTGCTCCCAATGCAAGTGAATGCAACCTATATGCTCTAGACTCTCCTAAAAATGCAAGTGATGCAATCTATATGTTTTTTTTTATGCAAAAAGGTATGTGTGCAAGACTCAATGCAAATTCATCAAAGAAAACTTGATCAAATACTTGGTACCTCCCCCAAACTTAAGTCACACAGTCTCTGTGTTGTCAAGTAGAGGGAGACACCCACAAGAAAAAGCTAATATGCAAAAATGAGATGGTATATACAAGGAAAAATAGTGAAGTACCTTCAAGGATAGTGAGTAGGGGCAGAGGCCCCAGCATCGTCGTCATCCGGTGGGAACGTGGTGTAGTAACTCCCATGTGCTGAGCTGTAGTCTCCATACCATTGTTGGCTCTGAACCTCGTCAATCTCAACCTCATTATCTGAAGAGGCTAGGGATGGAGACTTGTTGCCTGAGGTGGAGGGTTGAATGGGTGGGTTCCTCCATGTTCGCTGGAGCTGTCTATCAGTGAGAGGGAAACCAAGATCAGTAGGCTGAGGTGGGGGCTGGGTACTGATGTGTTCGCGAAAGCGAAGTCCGCTGAGCTACATCCAGCTATGCCTCCCCTGGTCAAGACATCGGCCACTTTCTTCATGAACTTGGCTGAAGTCTTTGCTTGCTTCTTCACCGTTTTGCTCAGCGCCTTGCACTTGTCCTTCAGTTTTTCTATTGTCCTGTCTTGTGCCTTGTTCCATCTCTGAAGTCGACCAATATGCTCATGAGCGTCACGAAGCGCACCAGGAAGAAGAACCCCATCATGTGGCTTGAAGTAGTAGCGTGGAGGCCCATAGACGGGTACAGATGCTTCCCTAGGAGGTTCGTAATGTCTCGTCGGAACACTCCTTTTTTTTGGTGGAGCAATGGGACCGAGAGACCTGTGTTCTCCAAGAAAGTATTCCTGGGATATGTTGAAACTGATAGCTCCAGGTCTCTCTAAGCTCGTCAGGTTCTGGTTTGGAAGAACCACTTCGACCGGCTTGCCCTGCAAGTAGTAGTGGTAGACGTAGTCCTTCCCATACATCCCACTGAAATAGGTGGCAATCCTCAAATAATTGCCATCGATGAACTTAGGCCTTGCTGCGTCCTTTCCCAAGGGAACATTCAGAAATTGGAGCAGTGGTGTGATCATCCCGCCTATCCCAACCTTTTGGTTCGAATCAGTGGTGTACCATGCCCAGTCTCTGTAGTGCTCGAGACGATTCACGAAGAAGCTGACCATCACAAAGGAAGCATAGATGTCGTTGCTTGGAAGGGGCAACGCTCCAGGTGGGGCGTAGGGGCGGATAGCCGGGCAGAGCAGTCGCATGTCTTCCTCGGTGACATTACCAGCTTGCTTCCGTGGGTAAAATGCATGGACGAGCATCCTATGGACGTAGCGTACAGACGGGTGCCAGATATGTGAGTTCTTGTTAGCCCCAGTAGAGTGCTTGTTTCCAGTGATCAACTTCCAAAACTGGGTGGGGAGGTTTTCACACTTGGGAAGGGAGTAGTCTGCCAAGTCTTGGAAACCCATGACTCTGCCAATGTCTTTGAAATTCATGTTGTAATCTCTTCCATTGACCTTGAACTTGATTTTGCCCCATCCTTGCCTCACGTGCGCAGCGTCATGGTAAGTGACCTCAAGGGAAGACAAGAACTGACATGAGACATCCCTGTAGACAGAGTAGGCCATGGTGAGGAGTTTGGGCATCTTCAGGTGCCCCAGCATTGCCTCAATATCAGAATCGAGACCCAACTCCTTCATCAAATCAAGGTCGGCGAATCTGGTTGAAGTCCAAGTCACCCCATTCAGTAAATGATGATACAGCTCTTCCTCAGATGGAGTTTTCGCCCTGTCTCTATCAACGGCAACCTCCTTCCCTTTTGACATCTTGGCAGTCTTTGTAGGAGCCTGCTCATCCGCACTTTCATAGCCACTCTCCTCGTCTGTGGCAACTGCTACACTTTTTCCTGCCCTCCTCTCCTGCTCTTTTGTCTTCTTTGCCGCCAAGGTTTGCTGTCGAGAAGTCCTCTGTGTCCCAGAGCCAGTCTGCTCCGAGGATAAATCTTTCCCTCTCAATGCAGATTCTCGTCTCTCAGCTTCTTGCTTCTCAGCATCTGACTTTCCCTTAGTTTTCTTAACCATTGTACCTGAAAAATTCAAAACTTGGAAAGGGATAAGTGGATGAACTTTGCAAATGAAAATGGCAAGAGTAAAGAATCACACTTCTTAATCTTTTAAAAATTTGAAAATTACAAGACAAGTAAAATTCAATAATCAAAGTGGTTCTAGAATGAGAGAATTCTTTAATCAAACCTTTCAACACCTTAACATACTAACTTACCCACTAGCACACTCAATTGGGGTCAATTTTGAAAACCCCCAAATCCATGAACCCTAATTTTGCCAAAGTTCAAATTAAACTCAATTTCACCATTGATTCAACAACCCAACTTGATAGATAAGCTTTCCCTAGTCTATTTTACCACAATCTAGCAAGAAAATGACCAAATTTCGATTTTCAAATTCTAGGGTTCATGGACCTACGAATTTGAATTTAAAAACTCAATACCTTGCTTTGGAAGAAAGGAAATGGTGAATGGGTGGTGAAGAATAGACTACAGGGGCGAAAGCTTGGATTTAGAAACAAGAACTTGTTGATTTGGGTGAGAATAGAGAAAGTTAGGGGATTTTTGGTGTGGGTGAGTTTGAGAGAGTATGAATGTTTATGAGAGGAGGAGAGTTTGAGGAAGATGAAATCGTGGGTGTTGGGTAGGTTTAGGGGCGTCTGGTTCAATTTTGGTCGATTGGAGATTGGTTAACTTGAACTAAACCGGGTTTAAGGCGAAGAATACTTACCTGAACCGGCCTGGAGCGACTTGCGGGTGTCGCTGCGAGAGGTTGCTCCCTGGTCGTTTTATTCGCGAGCAACTTGGCCTTGTCGCTCCGAAGACGTCGCTCCCTGGTCGCTCTTCGTGAGCGACTTGGCCTTGTCGCTCCCGGGTCGCTCTTCGCGAGTGACTTGGCCTAGTCGCTCCGAAGACGTCGCTCCCGGGTCATTTTTCGCGTTCCAAAACGCCACAAACACGAGCGACTTCTTGGTGTCGCTGTGATAATGTCGCTCTGGACCGGAGCGACTTCGTGCCGTCGCTCTAGGAGGTCGCTCTAAAAGCGTCTTCGGGCACCCAAACGTCAAAAATACGAGCGACCTCGGGCTGTCGCTGTGGTGACGTCGCTCCATATGGAGCGACCTTTCATCCTCGCTCCAGGCCCTCGCTCCCACGCATGATTCTTTGATCAATCTGAATCAATCGAGCACCTGCGCACAACTTCAATTCTCCCCCTTTTTTTTTTTTTTAGAAAATATGATGAAAATGAAATTGCTAATGCAATATGTACAAGGATATACATGGGACCTCCTCCCAAGTGAGCTTGTTTTAAGTCTCTAGCTTGACTTTGCCTCCTTTTAGATTAGGCCGGGGTAGGATCAGAAAGTGGGGTTGAAACCCCATCTTCCTCTGGTGCAGTAGCCATGTAGAGCTTAACCCTTTGCCCATTGACTGTGAAGTCTCCTCCATCAGTACTCCACAAAACTATTGCCCCATATGGCCTGACCTCTTTGACCTTGAAAGGACCGGACCACCTTGACTTAAGCTTTCCTGGAATCAACTTCAGCCTAGAGTTGTAGAGAAGAACTTGATCTCCTTCTTTAAACTATCTCTTCAGGATATTCTTGTCATGGAAAGCTTTAGTCTTTTCCTTGTAGATCCTTGAGTTCTCAAAAGCATCCATTCTTATCTCATCAAGCTCATGTAGCTGAAAAAGCCTTTTCTCCTTGACACTCTTGTTGTCAAAGTTCAGCAACTTTACTGCCCATAGAGCCTTGTACTCAATCTCCACTGGCAGATGACAAGCTTTCCCGTACACTAGGTTGAAAGGTGTGGTCCCCAGAGGTGTCTTGTAAGCTGTCCTATAAGCCCAAATCGCATCATCAAGCTTAATTGACCAATCCTTCCTTGTAGCCCCCACAATCTTCTACAAAATGGACTTGATCTCTCTGTTAGAAATCTCAACTTGACCACTTATTTGAGGGTGGTAAGGAGTTGCCACCTTGTGCTTAACACCGTTCTTCTTTAGAAGTCCCTCAAGCAGTTTGTTGATGAAATGAGAGCCTTCATCACTGATCACAACCCTTGGAACTCCAAATCTTGGAAGGATGATGCTCCTGAACATCTTGGTTACAACTCTAGCGTCGTTGGTGGGGCTTGCGATAGCTTCCACCATTTGGAAACATAATCAACAGCTACAAGGATGTATTTGTTGCCAAAAGATGATGGAAATGACCCCATGAAGTCTATACCCCATACATCAAACACTTCAACTTCAAGGATTGGATTTTGAGGCATCTCATTTCTTTTGGTGATGTTCCCTCTCCTTTGGCATGAATCACACTTTGAAATAAAGTCTTGTGTATCCTTAAACATGTGTGGCCACCAGAATCCGGCTTGTAACACCTTTGCAACAGTCTTGAAGGTAGCAAAGTGGCCTCCATAGGATGATGCATGACAATGCGTAAGGATCTCATCAATCTCCTCATTAGCAACCAGCCTCCTATAAAGTTGATCCTTGCAGAGAATGTAGAGGTAGGGCTCATCCCAGTAATACCTCTTCACATCCTTGTAGAACTTCTTCTTGGCATAGCCCACAAGATTCAAAGGTTCTTTCCCTGTGGCTAGGTAGTTCACCAAATCAGCATACCAAGGTTCTCTCTCCTCTGTTGCCTTGACTTCTTCAAGCTTTCTACCAGTCTCGCAAACTGCAATCACTGCTCCAATAGCCATGATCTGCTCCTCTGGAAGTCCTTCGTCAATAGGAATGCCACACTCCACTCTCAGCCTGGACAAATGATCAGCTACACCATTCTCAACTCCTGGCTTATCCTTGATCTCTAAATCAAACTCTTGAAGCAGAAGGATCCATCTCAAGAGCCTGGGTTTGGCATCCTTCTTGGCCAAAAGGTGTCTCAAAGCAGCATGATCTGTGTAGACAATCACTTTAGATCCCACCAAGTAGCTTCTGAATTTCTCAAAGGCGAAGACAACGGCTAGCATCTCTTTCTCTGTTGTGGCATACCTCATCTGAGCATCATTGAGGGTTTGGCTCGCGTAGTAGATTACATGGGTCTTGCCATCTTTCTTCTGCCCCAAAACAGCTCCCACAGCATAGTCACTAGCATCACACATGATCTCAAAGGGGAGATCCCAATCAGGTGGCTGGACAATCGGAGCACTGATGAGTTCACCTTTCAGCTTCTTGAAGGCTTGTAGACATTCCACATCAAAGCTGAAAGTGGCTTCCTTGCACAACAGTCTGGTCAATGGTCTAGTGATCATGGAAAAGTCCTTGATGAATCTTCTGTAGAGCCCAGCATGACCAAGAAAACTTCGGATGTCTTTCACTGTCTTTGGTGGGGGCAAACCAACCATAACATCGATTTTGGCCTTATCCACCTCAATCCCCTTCTCTGAAATCTTGTGTCCCAGCACGATCCCTTCCTTAACCATGAAGTGACACTTCTCCCAATTAAGCACAAGGTTGGTGTCTTCACATCTCTGTAGGACCCTGCACAAATTTGACGAACAAGCAGAAAATGAAGATCCGTAGACAGAGAAATCATCCATAAACACCTCCACAACATCCTCAATTAGATCAGAGAAAATTGACATCATGCACCTTTGAAAGGTGGCTGGAGCATTACATAGACCAAATGGCATTCTTCGATATGCGAAGGTACCATAAGGACATGTGAATGTCGTTTTCTCTTGATCATTTGGATGTATGGGGATTTGGAAAAACCCTGAATAACCATCAAGAAAGCAATAGAATGGGTGATTTGCAAGTCTCTCAAGCATCTGATCAATAAATGGTAATGGGAAATGATCATTTCTAGATGCAGAGTTTAGTTTTTGGTAGTTAATGCACATTCTATGACCTGTGATGGTTCTTGTTGGTATCAATTCATCCTTGTCATTTTTAATCACAGTGATACCACCTTTTTTGGTACAACATGCACAGGAAATACCCATTTAGAATCTGAAATAAGGTAAATAACACCAGCATCTAAGAGTTTAAGAATCTCTTTCTTTACAACATCCTTCAAGTTAGGATTTAACCTTTTTTGATGCTCGACAGAAGTCATTGATTCATCCTCAAGATGTATCCTATGCATGCACAAAGAGGGTGATATTCCTTTGATGTCATCAAGTGAATAACCTATTGCTTTTCTAAATCTTTTAAGTGTTTTCAAAAGTTTAGATAGCTCAGTTTCAGTAAGTTCACTACTCACAATGACAGGATAAGTTTCATTAGGACCAAGGAATGCATACCTTACACCATGGGGGAGAGGTTTAAGCTCCACTTTAGGCGCCTTAAGCTCGCTCCAGTCATCTTGCTGGGCGTCCTCTTGTTGAGTGACTGAGGCTTCTTGATGAACCACTTGTGGAAGCTCCTCGTACTGATCCTTACTGACAAACCCTCTATGTGAATCCAGCATCATCCCATAGGCAGCACTCTCTAGGTTCTCAATCACTTCAGCTTCTCTCTCTATCGTCAAAGCATGCTGTAGAGAGTCATCCAGTGACAACTCTTCAAGGAGCTCATCAGCAAGGGCGTCCATCTCTTCAATGTAGAAAACTTGCCATTGAACTGTTGATTTCTTCATTACCTCCTTGATGTCAAGTGAAGAACATGCCCTTTACCCAAGTGGAGATCAATCTTGCCCTCTTTCACATTAACAATTGCTCCTGCTGTAGCTAAGAAAGGCCTTCCAAGGATTAAAGGATCTGCAGCTTCCTCACCCATCTCAAGCACCACAAAGTCTGTAGGGATCTCATATTTTCCAACCATAACGGGGAGGTCCTCCAAGATGCCCACAGGGTACTTCACTGAACGATCAGCCAATACCAGAGACAGACTACACTTCTTGTACTGAGTGAAACCAAGCTTCTTAGCAACGGATAAATGCATCAAGCTGACACTAGCTCCCAAATCGCAGAGACATCTATCAAATACCATAGGTCCAAGAGCACAAGGTAATGTGAAACATCCTGGATCTTCTAGCTTCTTTGGAACAACAAGCCTCTGGATGATGGCACTGCACTCATGAGTGAGAATCATCATGCCCTCCATATCTTTCTTCTTTGCAGCTAAAACATCTTTCAGGAACTTGCTACATTGAGGAATCAGCATGAAAGCATCAATGATGGGCATTGTGACTTGAGCTTCACCCATTTGCTTCTCAAATAGAGCTTTGTACTTCTCTAGCAGCTGCCTCTTGAATCTACCAGGGAATGGAAGTTTGGGTTCATAGGGAGGAGAAACAAAAGAATTCTCACTTGCTGGAGCAACAACTTCACCATCTTCCACTATTTTCTTCCCTTCCCCAACATTTCCTTTACCTTTGGCTTCCACAATCTTCTCCAAGATTTCATCATTGATTTTCTCATCAACAATGACCACTTCATCATCTATGTTGATGGCAACCCCCTCACCTTGTTTCTCAGCATCCTTGGTGAGAGCTCTCTGATGTAACTCCTTACCACTCCTGAGGGTGATAGCTTTCATGGTCTCCTTGGGGTTTTGCTCAGATTTTCCAGATAGAGAACCTTGTTGGCGATTTTGTTGAGTGTTCATGGCAGCAAACTGGTTCTCCAAGATTCTGAACTTGTTGTTGAGCTCATTGCAGCTTCCATCAATCTTTGAGTGAAGGTTCTTCAACTCATAACCAACATGCTTCTCACTTCTTGTCTGAGACTCCAAGATTTGTTTCAGTAGGGCATCAGTGATGCTGACTTGAGGAGTAGAGGTAGAAAGATTAGCCTGTTGTTGGGAAGAATGGTGTCCTTTGTTGTTGAAACCAGGAGGAGGGTTTTGTTGAGGCTGGTAGCTGCCTTGCTGGTTGTTCCGAGGCTGATAACCACTCTGTTGGTTGTTGGAATAGGATTTCTGTTGGTAGTTGTTGTACTGAAAGTTGGGCTCTTTTTTGTATCAGCTACAATTGTTATTGATAAAACACAACTCTTCTTGACCTTCAAAACCCTCAACCTCATGGACAACAGGTGGTGTCTCTTGGCTTGGGTTACCAACAAAGTGCAGCTGCTCTTGGGTGGCTTTATCAGCAATGAGGAAGTCTATCTTATCCTGTAGAGCTTTCAACTCCTTCCTCGTCTGCTTGTCATCTGATCTACTGCCTCTGTCGTGGTCTCCACTGTAGACTGCATCACTCTTTACCATGTTGTCAATCAGCTCTTCTGCATCTGCCTCAGTTCTCCCCAAAAAGAACCCATTGCTAGTTGTATGCAGTCTGGCCCTGTACATAGGAAGAGCACCCCGGTAGAATGTGCTCAGCAAGCTTTCTTTAGAGAAGCCATGGTGTGGACATTGAGCTTGGTAGCCCTTGAATCTCTCTCAGGCTTCACTGAATCCTTCCAACTTTTTCTGTTGAAAGCTGGAAATCTCATTTCTCAGCTTAGCAGTTCGTGAAGTAGAGAAGAACTTCTCCAAAAATGCCTTCTTGCAGTCATCCCAGGTGGTTATAGAGTCACTGGGTAGATACTTCTCCCACTGACGTGCCTTATCCCCCAAAGAGAAAGGGAATAACTTGAGCTTTAAGGCATCTTCGGACACACCATTGGTCTTTGACAACCCACAGTAGCTGTTGAACCTGTCCAAGTGATCAAATGGGTCCTCTAGAGCCAAGCCATGATACTTGTTGTTCTCGATCACGTTGAGGAGTTCTGATTTGATCTCAAAGTTGTTGGCTGCTACAGCTGGTGCTCGGATTCCCAACCTATGACCATGAATGTTGGGGCAGTCATAAGTGCCAATGGGTCGAGCTGCTCGTTGTTGGTTTTGTGGAACGTTGTTGGCATCATTTTGAGGTATGTCTCCCATATCAGTATCCAATCTCTGCAAGTGAGCCTGTTGCTCTTCTTCTTTTCTCTTTCTAGCACACTCTCTCTCTAAAGCTCTGATGTCTGCGGCTCTTGGAACTAGGTTTTATGGACCCCTGCTCCTCAAGTTCATACACCTATAAATTAAAGGGAGGTGAAGAAGGAGAATCAGTAACAAAAGAAAATAAAAATGACTTAGTCTCAAGCAACTGACTAAATCTCAATGTTCAAATCTACTCAGAATCCGGCAACAGCACCAATTTGATGTTAGGAGTTTTCAAGACTCCTAAGACAAATAATGTAGTATAAAAGATTGTCGAACCAATTCTAAGGGATTTCAAGCACTGAAAGTGCAAGTACTTACTTAATCTAAGTGCATCCGATGATTTAAAAAGTTTTCTAAACTAACGATTAATGCTAATGCAGTTGCAGAATAATAAAAGCGATGAATGAAACGACTTTCTTAACTAAGATAAAAGAGAACTCATGGGTATAGGAATTAGACCTTGGGTGATCAAGTTTCGAACTAAGGATGGCAAATGATCAATCAAACTATCAACCTTAAGCTTAGACACAATCATAAACAAACTCTATGTCTCGATGAATGTTCATTTACTAACATATTTCAAACATCAAATGTCTTTGGTTGAATAATATGAAAGCAATCACTACTAACAAGTCTATTGGCTATCTTAACACCTTTAACAACAAATGTCTTTGGTAAAGTATGTTAAAAGCTTAGGAGAGTTGTCTCAAGCATTTCATCAAACACCTTGTGGGTGGGAAATGCCTAAAGATCAACTTTTGAGAGGCCAACTCAGAAGATGCATTATGAATACTCTACTAGCAAGGAATAAGAAGGATCTACACTATAACATCCTAGATCTAGCCTAATCACCCTTAATCTCCCTAACCCATGAATTCAAGAATGGATTACTCACTACTCTTTATGATTTCTCTTAAACCCATATTGGATTTCAGATTAATCATGTAGAAAAATATAGATAATAGATATCAAAACAACATGATTGCAAATAACAGAAAATCAATTGAATTCAAAAAGATGAACTTTCCAGGAGGTTTTTGGTAGTTTCTTTTTGATAAAAGATAATCAGCCTCCCATGGCTTACAAGAGGTACTTAAACATAGGTTTAGAAAGTGTAAAACGTGCATAATGAAATGACCAAAAGGCCCTTGAGTAGAAATGTATTCGAGCAAACAGAAGGCACGCAGTGACCTCCAGTAGTCGCTCCGAGAGGTCGCTCCAGGCTTCGGGAGAGACCTGGAGGGGTCGCTGCGAGACGTCGCTACGGGTCGCTCTTCGCGAGCGACCTCGCTGTGTCGCTCCGGTCACGTCGATCCCAGCTGGAGCGACCTTATGGTGTCGCTCCGGAACGTCGCTGTAAGGTCGCTCTCGTGCCTCCGAGCGATGGAGACGCGAGCGACATCGAGGTGTCGCTCTGGCAAAGTTGCTCTGAAAGGGTGTCACAGCGACTTCACGGTGTCCCTCCGGTGAGGTCGCTCCCATGCACTGCTCGTCCAATGATCACCTTTATCACCTCTTTTGAGCTCCAAATGCACTCAAATGTCTCCAAGAACTCCATGTGGTACTCCAATACCTGATAAAGACTCATGTATGCAAAATGCAACCTAAACATGGCTAAATCCTAGTCTATATGATCAAAATGCACCTGGGTGAATGGATAAAACAGTGGAAATATGCAAGATATCAGATCTCTTAGAAGTCGTGGGAGAAAGTCATACTCTTATCCAACATATATTCTCTATCCTCTTCTGAGGTTCCATCTTAGACGACACATATGTCTGTGGTGGTTTATTCAAAGTCTCTTAAGATGGTGTATGTCTGGTTTATGACCTGTATTCAATATGAGATGGGAATATATATGCTCACTTATATGGCCTGATATATTTTCACTTTATATACATGTAAATCCATGATGTCCCTAAGCTTTAGGATGGATGTCCGATCCTTATAGGTAATGGACTGCACGGCCAAGCCGTTTATATCATGGTCATAGACAATGGTTCACGAATTTGTTCACGAATTTGTAGTATTGATCAAGTATCACGGGTTTATCCTCTCTCCCCTTCATGAACATACTATAATTTCGTGATGTAGGACAATAAAGCCTAATGAGTTTCCCTTTGTGTACATGTTTCACAACGTGAGATCTTATGGGATAACTCTTTGTGCCTTCTCAATATCAATCTTTGCATCAAGTTTAGACTAGGATGACTAATCCGGTCTTGCCATAAAGTGTATAATTTTCGTGGGATATATCAGTATGATCACCACGGCTCTTGCCTCTTATCATATTGATCTATAGCATAGTTTTGATCAGTAGATTACATAGGTATAGTCTTGACCACTTTCTTAAAAGGGTCTTAGGCGTTTTCTTTCTTTCTTAAATCTGAAGGAACTTGTTTCCTTTTGCCCATAGTTTCTATTTGGAAACCATTTTATTATAACTCAATGGGTCATACATTCTTGGGTGTATCTAATGCCCTTTAGGCAATGCCTTGGCCATAGATTTCTTACTAGGCTTCTATACCCGTACTATAATGCCCTTTAGGCAATTTCTTTATCATAAAATCATTCACATTATCAAGCAAAATCAGGCAAGATATAATAGCAATGAACTCAAAGCATTTCATAAAACTATAAGACAAGATGTCGATTTTAGTCTTTGAGACAATCAGAAATCTCAAAATCCAAGAGGTTGTCTTTTTCAAGGTCAGAATCATCATCAGCATCATACCCGGTATCATGAACCATATGGCTTCCGGGTTCTTGTTCTTAAGGCTCTCTTGATAGACCTCACATAGATGTTTAGGGGTTCTACAATTCTTGGCCCAATGATTACTCATCCCGCATCTGTGACAAGCTGATTTGGTCGAGTTAGACGGTTTGGATATGCCGCCTCGACCACGGCCATAATTGCCTCGACCACGGCCATAGCTGGAACCACGACCACGATTATTGTAGTTTCCTTGCCGGCCATATGAGTAGTTGTCACGGCCCCGTCCTTTGTATCTATTACGGCCTTTGCCGTGTGATCTCTTATCATCATGGACGTAGTTGCACTCTTTGGGATCTTTCTTTTCAGCCTCATTGGCTTCTGGTAATGCTGCTATTCCGATGGGTCTCATCTCACTGTTTTTCATCGGGAGTTCATTATTAGCCTCGGCCAGGAGTAGGCACGAGATCAGATCAGTTACTTCCTCACCACAAAATCTCATCATTGAGACTATCTTAAACAATACTGAATTGTATTCATCCACAGACTTATAGTCCATGAATATGAGATTCTTCCACTTATGTTTAGCCTTTGGTAATAGCACCATTTTCGGGTGATCATATCGTCGCTATAAAGCGGTCAAAAGGTCTAGTGGATTCTCCATGGTGAGGTACTGATCTTTTAGACCCTCAATGAGATGGTGGCGTATAATACTTATAGCCCTGTACCGATTTTTATCAGTCTCATTGTTGCCATCGATGATAGCATCACCGAGTTCCTTTGACCTCAAGTTAATCTTTGTGTCAAGTGCCCATTGCAAATAGTTGTCTCCGGAGAGATTAAGGGCATCATAGTCTAGGTTTGAGATTTTCGACATCTGAATCACATTATCATTCGAAATTTAGGGTTTCACAATGTGATCATGTGGCCGCAAGACAATCAATAATCTCGGCCACAAGTAAGTCTTATACAATCATGTTTTCAAACAATCTAAAACGACCATGGTGCGATCAATCATAGATTCTATTTTAGGCCGCACGTCCATACAATTCTATGATGCAAACTATTCAAGTTTATACGATCTATATGTCATGCTGGTCGATATTTTAAAGCAAGACGAATGCAATTCATATTCAGTTTTATATGTTTATGCAAACAACCCTAATCAATCGGTTTCTTATTATGAAAATTAGAGTTTTGATTTAAGCAATACTAGAATTCGATTTTAGCAATATGAGATCAAGGTTTCAAGGTCTTTAGGAATTTAAAACGAGATTTAGGGTTTTAAACTTTTAAGTGGCCGATTTTATCAACATGAGGTTAAGGGTTTCAAGGCCTTAAGATTTTAGTTTCGAGATTCAATCAATCTATTAATCTTAAAACTCAGATCATCAATCATTCAATCAAGCAAGAAGAATTTAAAATCGATTTCAAGCTTTAGGGTTTTAGGGTTTTCGATTCCAAGATTTAGGGTTTTCATAATTCAGATCAGAACAATCAATCAACATGTTCTAATGGAATCGATTTCAATCAAGTGATTATAAGATGATCAGTTTTAGGTTATACCAATTTTTAGGGTTTATCAAGAACATTGGATTTCCATAATAATGGATTAGGATTTTAGGGTTTGATCATTATGTTCTTAGATTAATCGGTATACCTTTGTTTGTAGGGTTGAAACCGGACCACCAAAGAGAATGGATGAACCTCGAGCTGCACACGGACGGACGCGAGCTGCACACGGACGGACGCGAGCTGGCTGTCGTCGGATGCGAGCTGAACTGGACGGGACGCGTCTGCTTCCTATCGGGTTTGCAAGCGGCTGATCGGGATTGCGAGCTGGTTGATCTGGAACACGAGCTGGCTGTGATTCGAACGGAAGCTGAGGTCGTCTAGGATCAGGAACACCTTAGGGATGGAGCTGATCGGTTGCTGACGAGCTGGAACGCGAGCTAGGACGAATTAGGGTTCGTCGGGATTAGGTTAAAGTCGCCGGCTAGGTTAGGTTTAAGGAATTGGCGATTTTAGCTTAGATTGCAAAGAACATAATGTGTTGTAAAAGAATGGGAATTCTATATATTTCATTAATGAATAAGACATCCCTTATATAAGTTTTACAAGATAGAGATAAAAGGAAAGAATACAAATTCTAATCCAACTAGATTTAGGATAACTAATAAATAAATAAATGGAAATATTACATATACAAGGAAAAAGAAATGTGGTTTTCTTTTCTCTAAAGCTTGTGGCCGTCTCTCTCTCTCCTCTAAGGCAGCGGCCGCCTCTCTCTCTCCTCTAAAGCAGTGGCCGCCTCTCTCTCCTCTCTCTAGGGTTTCAGATATGTCTCTTTCTTCTAGGATTTGAGCCGGTTATGGACATTCATCACTTGATTTATAACAATGCAAAGTACTATGCAGTTATTGTCCAAGATTAAAATACAGAACAAAAAATAATATTAAAAAATAGAGAAAGCTGCATGTAGGATGCTTGTGTTTGCTTCTTCTTTTTCTAACAACTACTTTTTGTCATTTGCCTCTAAATACTTTGTACTACTCTATTTCTTCTTTCACAAATCAAAATCCTAAATGTTAGTTTTTTATTTTCGTTTTTATATAGAAATTTAAGATGATTTTCCTTATAGAAATATCTAAAATGACATTTTCTTTATACATATATTATATTTTATAAACACTTATATATATATATATTTATTTAATTTACTTATTGAAAAATGTATATAATTTTTCTGTAAAATGTTTTATACAAATTATTTTTTATAATATAAAAATATATAATTACACTAAATAATAAAATGTAATATTTAGATTAACAGAAAAACATATATATAGGTTATTGTTCATTTTTATTGTTGTTGATAATTAACACAAATAAAATAACTAATAGTTTTTTTACAAAAACTATAATGTCATCTGATTATATTTTATAGAAATCAATTATCCATTCTATGGATTGCATGTGTTTATAAATTTAAATAGTTATTTTTAAAAACACTTAATATTTTGGGCCCTATATTAGTTACTAAAAATGAACTAAAACTATTTGGAAAACATTATATACTACATACGTAGTAAGCACTAAGTATAAGTATGCCTTCGCTAAAGTGAATTCTAAAAAAAAAGAAAAAAAGAGTTTGCCTTCACTACAAACAATCAAAATGAATCTGCATTACAACAAAATAATTTAACAGTTCATGTCATGTGACAGAAAAGGAGAACCCCCGTGCGGTGGTGGAAGCGTCAAGAATGTAGGTAATGTGGGGTTTTGTTTGTTCATGAAGTTTTAACAGTTCTTGTCAGGTTTATCATGTTTTATCGTTCCTAATTGGACAATGACTACTCGCTTGAAAAATCTTCATCTCACTTTTCTTCTTTGCCAAACATGTGAAACAATTTTTCCTAGTAACCAAACTTAAAACGTAAACTGATACATCGTTGCCTGAATGAGACGACGAAGTGGACGTTGAGGACCTTTGGCGGCGTGAGTACTTAGCCATGGCGTATGACGCCAAACGGTTTTACCGTCGGAGCCGGAGATGAGTTTAGTGCCACCAAGAGCGAGCTCTAGAGAACACATTCCGGGGTGCATTAATTTGCCACAATACAAAGCAACCACTATCTCCGCTCCGACCATTTCCACCGCCGCTGAGTGTCTTAACGCTTTTCCCGGCAGCGATCTCCGTCTCACAGCAACTCATTTTCATTATCCCCGTCGCGTACATGTTCTTGGCCTTAGCTCGCTTCAGACATCCCGTCGGGGAGACAAAAGCGCATTTTATCAATCCATCGGTCCCAGGAGCTTAACATGTAATTTTAAATCTTTGGAAATGTTGATAAATTTTTTTTTGCATCAAACTGTTCTTTTATTAATCAAACTTCAGATAAAATGCGAAACAAAACTAAAACAAAAACAATCAATAAAAATAAAAAAATAACTTTCGATTTCAAAATCTAGCATTCTTGGCTAAGATTGTTATGTTTTCGGTACAAAAACATATAAAGTTGAATATGTGGAAACAGAAATGTTGAAAAAACAAATCAATTTAGATATGTTAAGATTTATCTGTAACTTGAACTAATCAATATGAGGAATTCATAAACTTGTACTTGTAAGTATATAATATATTTAAATGTACATAACTATTCCTATATTCTGTATAATTGTGTTTTTTACTAATTATTCCACCATTCATCTAGATTTGTTACAAAAATTACTCATTTAAAAAAATTTGTTGTCATTTAGTGATTTTATATTGTTCCTGCAACTATAATATTTTGTAAGATGAACAACAAGAATTATGCTACAAAGTAGTTTTATCTATCTGCTTTTCAGAATATATTTTTGCTGCGTTAACACATACTTCATACGTGGAAAGAAATGTGCAACAGAGACTATTAGCATGGAGTAAAATCAATATATCTTGTGAATAGATCCGATACGAGCAGTTTCTTTTTGTACTACACTACGGACTCTTATTTTGAGTCTTTAGACTACCACACACGCCTTTTGGTCCTTTAAATTTGAATTGTTATCATTTTAACTCGATTAGCAAATGATCTTTGTCTTGCTCTTTCGAGGATATATATGCTAATCATTTTAGTGTAATTGTAATTACGATCTCTAGGTGTAATCTTTGTTGGAAAATGACACCATACCTAGTGATATACTGATCCCCTTGATTTTAGTAGAACACTCTTTTTATTTTTATATCAGATAATCATAAGAGCACCATTAGTGGTGGGCTCTAGTAAGATTTCTTATACTTTAAATAATAAAAAATATTGAAAAAGAAGGAGAGAGAACAACAGATGAGAAAATACGATTCTTCTTCAAGGTACTACAAACACCAAAGCTCTACAGATGTCATTCATTTATTTGATTAAGCTGTTAAAAAGTTAAATTGAAAATTAATGTCATAATTTTACTATTGTTGAGAAACATGTATGATCTCTCATCGGTGCTGATGCTCTAAGATGTTGTGTCTTTTGATAAAGATTGCATACAAAGAACAGTCATATCCTATACAATTTTAATATTTTTATATATTCGGGGTGGGTGCTTTGGGCTTCCAAGTTCTCAATTTCTTCTTGAGAAACCAAACTAGTAAGAGCACCTCCCATGGTTATAACTCATGAAAAGTTCTTAAACAAAAAAATATTAATATTTTAATACAATGAAGTTCTTAAAACCTCTTAGTTTAGAACTTCTCTCTCCTCTCTCTTTAATTTTGATTATTTTCAAATTTTTTTTGTAATATACTCATGTTAGATACTTCCATTGGAAGTGCTCTAACCACCAAATTTTCACATAATACTTATGAAATTGTACGAGATTATTTGGAACAGTGAGTGATCAATAGATTCAACAATTCAAAGTTAAGTAGAGAGCTTAAGAACCACAATAAATATAAACATAAATAACATACATACCTCTTGTATTTCAATATGCATGGCAATAACACAAGGTGGCAAGTCACAAGTGAGGATGGTGGCGGACGGCAGACGTAGATGGATAATCTTACAAGCCAAGATTTATCATCATTAGTCACTTTGATAGCACCTTTCTCTATTCATTATTGTTTCTCAAAAATATTTTTTTGAGAAAAGTTTAGAACCGAATCTGAAGTTTAGAAGAACATAAACATTTTCACGTTAATCTTAATAATTCTTTAGATAATTTAGAAGTCTTACTATTTAGTACCTATGTATAATATTCTTTAAAATTTGGAGATTAAAAATGAATGTTTCACCCTGTTGTGTCCAAAACCGACCATGGGCGAGATGTAGATTGTAAACTTTAGAGGTCAAGTTTCATTCATTTCTAGCAACAAGTGGAAGCAGAACATGTCATGGACCACAAGGGTGGTTTGAATTCAAGTAAGAGCCCAAATATGAATTTATTGGCTTTTACTTTGCAGCTCAAATATGAATTTTGAAAGAAACACGTATACATCATCGATAAATAAACATGTCGTGTGGACTTTTCGTAGCCAAACATTTTTTTAATACGCACATGTTTCAATTCCATTATTAGTCAGAAAAAAATAAAGGACAATCTACATACAAATCTCAAAGTCTGAAACACTGATCACTAAAGATCACGATCTTCTGAGTCGTCGACCACGCATTTTATGCGAGATTGGGAAACTTCTCTATAAACAATATATACCACATACCATATTATATAATTCGCCAGGTACAAGTTGATTGTCACCTCTCAGAGAAAAGTCAGCTGAAGAGAGCAACAATGGCGGATTCATCAGCACCATTCTTGACCCATCTTGAAGACGACGAAGAAGAGACTTCTCCACCGTTGAACTTCGACAAGATTTTCGAACAAAGCTTGTCTGATTTCAACTTGTCACAGTTTCTACAAGTGATTCTTGTCGGACTTGCTTTAACATTCGATGCACAACAGATATTCATCACCGTCTTCACTGATGCATACCCCACATGGCATTGTGTTGACCACACTTTGTGCACTCCCGCAACCACCGACATCTGTAAACTCCCTCGGTCAGCTTGGGATTGGGACTGCGGTTTCAAGGGTAAATCCGTCATTTCAGAGTTCGATCTCGAGTGTTCGAGCTCCTTCCTTAGAAGTTTCCCTACGTCTGCTTTCTACATGGGTTCTATCGTTGGAGGGGTTTTCATGGCTATGATTCTAGACGGTTTCTTGGGGAGGAAGCAACTGCTTTTCTACACAACCCTAGCAATGTCGCTCACTGGAATCTCGATTTTCTTCTCCACCAGCATATGGACCTACGCTTTCTTAAAGTTCGCCATCGGAGTCGCGCGTTCTCAGACCGGGACGTACGCGTTTAATCTCATAGGCGAGCGAGTCTCCACCAAATGGAGACCGAGAGCTACTATGGTACCATTTACTCTGTTTGTTTTAGGGTTTATGTCTCTCTCCGGAATCGCCTTCCTTGTTAGACACGCTTCTTGGAGGTTTATCTATCTCTGCACATCAGTTCCAGCAGCTATCCACAGTATTCTTATCTACTTCTTCGCCTTAGAGTCTCCACGTTGGCTTCATGTACAAGGAAACAACAAAGAAGCCATTGAAGTGCTCAAAAGAATCTCACCTGGAAAGAGAGGTTACTTGGAGACAGTGTCGTCTAGGTTACGTTCAAAAGAAACCATAGAACAATCTCCAAGCGGCTCGATCATGGATTGTTCATCAGAAGATGGGCTTTTCGAAGAATTGTAGTTGTTAGGATCATAATGTTCGGGTTAGGAATGATGTATGACGGAGTTCCATTAGCCGTTAGAGACATTAAAGTTTTGAAGTTAATTTTTGGAGAGCAAAAAACTCTATATTTGAAGTTATAGAGTTTCTTTTGGAGATTCTCTTAAGCGAAGCTCTTAACGCAATGGTGGAGTTACCTACCTTTGTTATCACACCGATATTGCTAGAGAAGTTCAACAGAAGAAGCTCCGTGCTTGTGAACTGCTTGGTGGGAGGAGCACTAAAAGTGTTCTGTTTCGTCTTGACCACGTTAGGGCGAACAAACATGGCTTTTGTCTTTGAACTTGGCTCTTTCTTCTGCGCTAGGATCGGGTTTAACTTGACGGCGGTTTATTTGATTGAGATGTTTCCAACATGCGTGAGGAACTTCGCGACGACGATGCTTAGACAAGCGCTTGTAATCGGAGGAGCTTGTTGTCCGATCATTGCTTCGGTTGGAAGGAATGTTCCGTCCATCTCTTTTGCGGTTTTCGGGTTTGTTGTGTCGGGTCTAGGGATTTTTGCTTTGCTTCTTCCAGAGACTAAGGGGGCAAGTCTTTGTGATACAATGGATGAACAAGAGCAGAGTGACCAAGCCTTGAAGACTGGCCATGTTAGTTGCTAAAAATGTTACACTAAACTCTGTTGTGCTACACTATAGAAGTAACCAAACCTACCGGTTCAGCTCCGATTGGTAAAACCATATTTATTTTCTGTCTATTTCATATGTGAAAGTGAAACCTACAATGTTATATATTAATAAATGGAACTCTTTCGATAAATTCTAGGTTTTCTAGCAGACATCTCTCTTTGTTATTCTCAGTATCGTTAGATTAGGGGATTTAGTCTAGAATCGGAAAATATACATTATGTTATAAATCATGGAGCGGATTGCCATTAACCAGATCCGGCCCAAGACCGGCCTAATACCTAGAAGATGGAGAGATGGCTGAAGCCCTAGAGAAAGGAGAGAGAGAGCCGACTTCAGGAGAGAGAGAGGCGGCCACAAAGCTTGGAGAAAAGGAAACCCTTTCCTTTTCCTAGTAGATGTAATCTTTCCATTATTATGTATTCCTAATCCTAGTGAATTTAGGTTTTAGATACTTTCCATTTATCTTCATCTTGTAATCCTTATATAAAGGAACCCCCTTTGATCATTAATAATAACAGAAATATTCAGTCTCAAACCTTCTATTTACAACACGTTATCAGCACGATAGACTCCAAAACCCTGAGACAAAACCTAACCTAAAATCCGCCACACATAAACCCTAAAACAGGCGCAACTTAAAATCGATCGATCTCTCCAACTCTGAGGAACCAGATGACGAGACACATATCATCTTGAAGCTCTCGACGAGACGAATCCATCAGCGCAAACCGTTCGTCAATCCGATCTTAGACTCGCCCACACTCGCAGAAACAATACGCGGCGCCGTCTTGGTCTTTTGGAACCCTAATCCCGAAGAACCCTAATTCGTCCTAGATTGTGTTCCAGATCGTCAGCATCCAATCAGCTCCAGCCCTAAGGTGTTCCAGATCCTAGACGACCTCAGTTTCAAGTTCGCATCACAGCCAGATTGAGTTTCCAATCAACCAACTCGCGAACTCGATAAGAAGGCAGCTCGCGTCAGCGTCGCAGCCCGCGTCCGAGGTTCATCCGTTCATCTTGGAGGTCCGGTTTCTACAATCTGCAAAACAAAGATAATCCTAATTCTGAGAACATGAATTGAACCTGGTTGTTTTGTAAAGATTAAAACCCTAAAAGATAATCTCTAAAACTAAAAGCCATAGGTTAAATAGATCAATCCCCTATGAGTAAATCGAAGCTCTATAAGTTCGATCTAAAACCTAAAAACGAGATTGATCCATTGATCAATTAAAATCAGAACCTTAAAGGTTTTTGAATCTCAAATCAAATCCCCTTGATCAAAGATCAAAGTTTTCGAAATCCCCTAAAACCCTAATTTTGGAAATTCGGTTTTAATTTTTGATTTGAATCTTGAGTGTTTGATTGATCGCCTAGAGCTATGATTAGGATTGTTTTAAAACTTGAATCTGAATCTTGTTTAAACTAAAACCCTAATCTTGATTTATATTCCTAAAGGCCTTGAAACCATAATCTTAAAATCGAATCCTACTAATGTTTAAACCGAAACCCTAGAATTGATTAAGGATTTCTTGCATACATATGAATCTGAATATGGATTGCATTCATACTGTTTAAATAAGAATCGACCAGCATGTAGTTTATACAATCTTGAAACCGTTTGCATTAGATATAACTACATGGCTGTGTGGCTTGATGATTGTTCGCACCATGGTTTTTCATAAATGCGTAAGACATGTTTGTGGCCGAGCTTGTTAATATATCTTGCGGCTGCATGATCACATTGTGAAGCTTAATTTTGAATGATGATGTGATTCAGATGTCGAAAATCTCAAACAGAGACTATGCAGCCCTTAATCTCTCCGGAGATAACTATTTGCAGTGGGCGCTAGATTCAAAGATCAGTCTAAGGTCAAAGGGACTTGGTGATACTATCATCAAGGGCAACAATGAGACCGATAAGAATCGGTACATGGCTATAAGTATTATACGTCATCACCTCATTGAAGGTCTAAAAGATCAGTACATCACGATGGAAAATCCACTAGAACTTTAGGATGCTTTACAGCATAAATATGATCACCAGAAAACGGTGTTACTTCCAAAGGCTAGAAACGACTGGAAGAATCTTAGATTCTTGGATTATAAGTCGGTGGATGAGTACAATTCAGTCTTATTTAAGACGGTCTCGAAGCTGAGACTTTGTGGTGAAGTAGTAACCGAAGAAGAGTTACTTGAGAAGAATTACTCTACATTCCAATCATCGAATGTGATACTGCAACAGCAGTACAGAATGAAAGGCTTTGCCACATATACTGATCTGATCTCGTGCCTGCTTCTGGCCGAGGCAAACAATGAGCTCCTGATGAAGAACAGTGAAGCTAGACCTGTTGGAACAGCACCATTACCGGAAGCTAATGAGGTTGAAAAGAAAGGACCCAACGAGTGCAATTACGTCCAAAACAATAAGAGATCACACGACAATGGCCGTGGTGGTTACAAGGGGCGTGGCAGTGACAATTACTCGAACAGCCGAGACAACTACTCGACCGGCTGGAAAGGAAACCACAATAACCATGGTCGTGGTTCCAATTATGGCCGTGGCCGAGGTAGTTATGGCCGTGGTCGAGGCGGCATATCCAAACCGTCTTACTCGACCAAATCTGTTTGTCACAGATGTGGAATGGGAAACCATTGGGCCAAGAACTGTAGAACCCCTAAGCACTTATGTGAGCTCTACCAAGAAAGTCTTAAGAACAAGAACCCGGAGGCTCACATGGTTCACGATTCCGGATATGAGGCCGATAATGATTCCGACATTGCTAAAGATGACCAGATGGACTTTGAGACTTCTGATTGTCTCAAGGACTAAATTTCGATACGACTTGTCTTATTGTTTTATGATTTGCTTTGATGTTTCACGATTTTATATATATATAATAGAATTGATTTTGAGTTCATTATCTTGCCTGATCTTACTTGAACATATGAATGTTCTTATTGATAATGAATCGCCTAAAGGGCATAAAACCAAGTAAGAAATCATGAATGGGTATAGTAAGCATAGTAAAGAAACTATGGCTAAGGCATTGCCTTAAAAGACATTATACACACCCAAAAGAACATGTGACCCATTGAAGTTATAATGTATGGTTTCCAAGTAAAAACAATGGGTAAGGAAGGAAACAAGTTCCTTTAGATTTTAAGAAGAAAAACGCCTAAGACCTTGAAAGAAAGTGGTCGAGACTATACCTATGATCTCTACTGATCAAAACTATGTTACAGATCAGTATGATAAAGAAACAAAAGATGTGGTAACCATATTGAGATAACACCACGAAATTTTACACTATATGGCATGATAGGATTAGCCATCCTAATCTAGAACTTGATGCAAAGATTGAAATTGAAAAGGCACAAAGAGTTATCCCGTAAAATATCTCACGTTGTGAAACATGTACACAAAGGGAAACTCATTAGGCTTAATTGTCCCAAGCACCACGACCTTATAGTATGGTCATGAGGGGGAGAGAGGATAAACCCATGATCAATACTACAAGTTCGTGTACCACTATGGTCTAAGACCATGTTATATGGCTCGGTCATTACTCGGCCATAAAGGACCATTCCTCGGTCGTAGAGGCCATGAGAGACAACGGCCTTCGGCCGCAAAGGCAATAACCGGCCTCATGTACTACTACGGTCTAAAACCATGTTTAGGACGGCCAAACCATAAAGGCTATTACTTGGCCATGTTATAAATGACTCGGCCATAACCGGCCTTCGGCCACAAAGGCCATAACCGGCCGGAAAGGCCATTACCATAAAGGATCGGCCATGTAAGCCATTACCTATAAGACTAAGACTCTAAAAGTCTATAAAGCTTGGGGACATTAGTAGTTTACATGTATAGAATGATAATATGCATCAGGCCATATAAGTGAGCATAGATATATTCCCATCTCAGATTGAATAAGGGTCATAAAACCAGACATACACCATCTTAAGAGATTTTGAATAAACCACCACATACATATGTGTGCCGTCTAAGATGGAACCTCAGAAGAGGATTGGGAATATATAAGAATAGGATCTTCTCCACGAATTCAAAGGACCGTGAGCCAAAACATGGGTGATTAAAATAGTGGCCAGGTACGGATTGCATGAAACAAATGAATCCGAATTATAAAGGAGAAAGATTATAAGCTGGATAAAGAATGTTAAAAGTACGAATGGTTTTAACCATCATTGTCTTGGTAAGATCCTCAGACTAGAGATTATAATTTAAGACGTCCAAAGAAAGATTATATAAAGCTAGATAATTGAGAAGCTAATCGAAATGCCAGACACTGACCCGAGAAATGACTAACCAGCTTAGCACCAAATGAATGTCCTAGAAGAGACATAATAAAGTTGCTATAGAGTCTATACAAGATAGACCAAGTTTTCCATAAGATAAAGGAATCTCGGATAGAAAAAGAATGGTGCATAGAATACAGATCCGAGATTATAAGAGAAACCATACCAGACATTGAGAAAAGGCTGCGCAGCTACACATCTAAGGTACCAAACCATGTGGCTTGGGACGCCAAGCTACTAGGTAACAAAGGTCCTGGATAATGAAATCTCAAAGTGATCAGATCATGTCTGGAACATAATGGAACCACATGAAAGTGTCGACACACACACATAAAGATATATTTGTATAAAGATGCATAAGAGAATAGCACTTGTACATAAAGAGATAAGCGAGGATCATGAACCCACGAATGAGTACTCATACAATCATAAAGAATAAAGATTATATTGAAAGCTAAACGTGGAGGTTCAAAGTATCTAAAGAAGAGATAGGCGTATTGGCCATATACATATACAGAAACGCCATCTGATCAACCAGTGAAATAGATGGAT
Organism: Brassica napus; assembly: GCF_020379485.1. Taxonomy (NCBI): domain Eukaryota; kingdom Viridiplantae; phylum Streptophyta; class Magnoliopsida; order Brassicales; family Brassicaceae; genus Brassica; species Brassica napus. Next base: position 31,297,394 of record NC_063449.1, read on the forward strand.
CTTGTGAGATAAAGAAACCGTGAGAACAGACACATGATCATGAGGTCTAGAGTGTTCATGTCTCCTAATAACAACATTAGATCATAGCTTGTTACACAAGGTACTCACAGAGATCAAAGGAACAGATTATAAGGAGATAAACTCCTATGTGGTGGTTGCTGCTACAGATTTCGAAATTGACAATGATCTGGTCATGAGAAAGAATTAGATACAATAATGATGTAGTAAAGCAGCATATGGATCACTGGATAAAATTGAAAGAACAGCTCCGTTCCTAAGCTGATTCATGGACTGAAACGTAAAGCAGCTGCATATAGTATGTAAAAGAAATTGATCACGCATGATCATTGATCTTGGAGTTGTATAAAAGACAATCCAATACAGTCCATATATTTGAAATTCCTTGTGATTATACTAAACCTAAAAGAGGTTAAGGGCATAGAATAAATCTATGTGGGTGTCCGATCAAAGCGTCCGGCCCCGGCCCTTCAAACTAAAGATGTCCGACTCTGTCCGTCTAAGGGCGTCCGGCTCTTCAGCTAAGAACGTCTGGCTCTTCTACTAGACGCGTCCGTCTTTTAATACTAAAAGACGTCTGGCCCTCCTTTGATCACGGGCTGGTAGAGACAAAAGATCAACCGGATACAAATGTATTGTAATCCATAAGCTTGTAAGAGCCGAGATCTATGACCTAATACTGTATACGTAGCGTGTGATATAATCCACAGCAACAGAGGTCATAAGACACCATCTAGAGATGGATAAGGGACAACAATGTCCGAGATAGATATGGTACTGCCTAAAGGCAAAGAAATCGATGACCACATCCATGAGAGTGTTCGGCCGCAGAGCCATAATAAGAGATTATAAACTCACAACAAAGATCATTGATCTTGAACACTCATGAGACAAGTAGTGGACATGTATAGACAAGGTATATGACCCAGACATGGATCGGCCAGATCGAGACATAGGTTCATGATAACCATGTCTAGTACATTGTCTATAAGTACTTGGTTTATCCGACCATAGTAAAGAGTTAAGAGTAGACGATCACGTCTAGACTATGGACATATGCAAACACGATTTGCAAAGACCCAATAGTGATCTCCGAGGACAATGTGATTCACATTGCTTAGCACACATGCTTTACGAGACACTTAATGTCAAGAGACATGAGAAACGATCTAAGAAGTCGAAATGGTCTAATTACGGTTCAGTAATGAAACTGGCTGATTACTCCCATCCTATACATACAGGAAATATCACGCATCAGATGCGTAGAATGTAGAAACCTACCATGAGGTTCACATCAGGGGGAGTAGTGCGTGTTGTACTATTTTTCCTTCATCATGGTTTTGTCCCACTGGGTTTTCCTGATAAGGTTTTAATGAGGCAACATGAGGTGTACTACGAATCCTGTATGGTTATGGCATCCAAAGGGGAGTGTTATAAATCATGGAGTGGATTGCCATTAATCAGACCCGGCTCAAGACCGGCCCAATACCTAGAAGATGGAGAGATGGCCGAAGCCCTAGAGAGAGGAGAGAGAGAGACGACTTCAGGAGAGAGAGAGGCGGCCACAAAGCTTGGAGAAAAGGAAACCCTTTCCTTTTCCTAGTAGATGTAATCTTTCCATTATTATGTATTCGTAATCCTAGTGAGTTTAAGTTTTGGATACTTTTCATTTATCTTCATCTTGTAATCCTTATATAAAAGAATCCCCTTTGATCATTAATAATAACAGAAATATTCAGTCTCAAACCTTCTATTTACAACACATTAACAATTTACAAAAAAGTTGGTTATTATCAGGTCTCAACACCATCAACTACATATATTCTAAACCAGAGGTTCTAAACCGAAGTATTTAATCTTCATGGGCTCAAAACAACCAAAAAAAATACTAGTTATGTTCTAAGTATTCGAATTTATACACTTCGAAATTTATCTGTAACACGTTTTCAGTTGAACTAATGAAATTTTAATATCTATACTATCTAATCTATTAAAACAGAGTCCTAATTTTTATCTACTTAAAAATATTGTCATTAACTTTTGGACCTATTCATATCTCATTAGAGATAAATGTAACTTCTCTTAACTTTTGGACCTATTTTTATTTCCAATAATTTTGTTAGTAACTACCACTACAAGAAAACAGGGGGATTCTGATGGCCGAAATCGTCGGTAATTCGTCGGAATCGGTCTATTCCGACGAAATTCCGACGAACCCGTCCGTCGGTATCGTTTCGTCGGAAAAAAAACGTTCGTCGGAATTTCGTCAGAAATTCCGACGACTTTCTGACGAATACCAAGAAACGTCATTCTGACGAACTTCCGACGATATTACGATGCGGCTACAGAAGACCGGAGTTCATCGGAAAACTACAATTCCGACGAACGTGGTTCCTCGGTTTATTCCGACGAACTGTAGGCGTCGGAATTTACCGACGGACATCGGTCGTCGGAATATACCGACGAACCACGTTCGTCGGTATATTCCGACGGAAATGGGTTTGTCGGTAAATTCCGACGGATATATGTCCGTCGGTATATTCCGACGACCGTTGTCCGTCGGTATATACCCTTTTTTTTTTACAAATTAATTTTGCATTTTTATATATTTTTTGATATTAATAAATTTAAAAAATTGGAAATTTAAAACTAATAATATTATAAAATTTAAATTCATAAAAACCGAAATAGGAAAAAAACATTCATAAAGTTTAAAATTCATACAAACCGAAATAGAAAAAAAAAACATTCTGAAAGTTTTATAAAGCCGAAATAAACTAAGAAGAACTCGAAGACATCAAACGATCTAGCTTCTGCATAATCTCGGTGTTGAACTTCTTCTGGGATGCCAACTCAGCAAGGATAGTGGCATTCTCCGAACGGATAGTGGCATTCTCCGAAAGGATAGTGGTGTTCTGCTCCTCCAATGCCCCAATCCGTGCATCTTTGTCATGTAGCTCCTCGAGAATCATGGGATCGGCATACGGAGCTTGCGAAGAAGATGCCGGATACGAAGAAGCACGACGGGCCAACCCAACTAAACGGCCTCCTTTCCTTTTAGGAACCGCCTACAAAAATATTTAAAGTAAGTAAATATGGACAAGTAAGTAATCGACATTATAAAAAAAAATATTAATAAAAAAAATTACCTTTTCAACCATCTCATTTATTTGCAATAGAGACAGGTTGGTTGAAGCTCCCGTGGAGTCGCCGTCATCAGAGAGAGGCTGAGATTGAGAAACTATCTCAGCTTCCACCAAATCAACTACACCTCTGATCACGGGGTCCTGAATTTGACCCGTCGTCTTGTTAGTGTGAGCCACCTTAATGAGTTGGAGACGATCAACGGGATTACCGTCATTTGCTTCGATCTAAAAAAACCGCCATTATTAGCCAAAAAATATATAAAATATTTATTTAAAAAATATAAAGATAAATAATAATAAAAAACTTACAAGTTCATCCTCCTTAGTAGACATGGAGCAAGCGCCGAGATTGTGCACATACATACCTTTCCCGCCACGATCGCTCTTCCGGTTCCTGGAGTTCCTAGAAGACGTCTCTGCAGTGTCTTCCCTCTCCCAATGAGCTATCAACTGCTCCCACACCCCCCCGTTGATGAACCGTGGCTTCTTGTTCTTCTGCCAAACTGTCTTCCACGCGTTTATCTGCTTTGTGTAAGAGTCCATGGCCTTTTCGTTGAATTTCTTACGGACTGTTTCCGTAAGATCGGAGTGCCAGTTGAACTCTTGCTACAAAACAAACACAATTTAATAAGTAAATATATGTAAAAAAATGTAAAAACTTAAAAAAAATGAAGGGTTACTATACCGCAAACTGACGAAACCACAACTCTCGTTCGTCGGAAGGGATCACACTCCACTTTGGATATCCAAAACGGAGCATGGAGTACATCATCTGGTTGATGCTCCGGCTAATGCCATTTTTCGACTTGGTGAACCTTTAAAAAAAAATACAAGTTAGCAAGTTAATTAAAGCAAAAAATATAACGGTACAAATAAAAAAAAATACTAACCAAGTGCTATGGCCTCGTCGTGGGTTGGGTTGGAGAAACGGGAGATGCTCTCGACCTGGTTGTTGAACCAATAGATGAACCGGCATGACCCCCGGATCCTGTTGAGCAGCAGCGTGAGGGGCAGCGTGAGGGGCAGAGGGAGCTGGAGCGGGAATATATACCGGAACCGAGTCATGAGACGATACCGATGCACGGGAACCGCTCACTGAACTACGTCGAAGACGGGCTGCGGGGCGGGCTTCATCCTCGGCCCTAAAAAAAAAAAATTAACCCATCAAACATATTTTCATTTATATATTTACAAAAGGTTTTATAAACGTTTTAAAAAAAACTATTAAACCTTTTATATATATATATATATATATATGTATTCAAAATTATAAAAAATTTATAAATATAGAAAATTTTTTGGATTTGGTCGGAAATTTGTCAGTATTCCGTCGCAAATGTCCGACGACCTTGGTGTCCGTCGGAAGATCCGTCGGAATTCGGTGTGTTTTCTTGTAGTGTACCATATATCTGCTGAAGTTTATTAGTATATTAATTAAATATAGTAACTATAATTGATATATGTATAAAATATATTTATATTCACAAAACTGCACTTGTGTATCTAGGAATATGCAAGATCCAGAGCAATTTTCTAAACTTTATTGATATACTATATATACTAATGATCTTATATTTACGGAATGTGATTAATATGTTTAAAATATTTATATACACTAAACTGTATTTATATCATGTAAAGGAATATAACATCACAAAACATCTTTACAAATTATTTATCTATACTATATTAGTAAGATACTTTCACTTTTTTCAAGATATAAAAGTGTCGATAATGAAAGTTCTAAAAAAATTATTTACATAATCAAAAAATACTCACACTAAATATAAATATAAGTTCTATTTATTTAAGAATCTAATTTATTAATTTAGAGTTCTATTTTTTACCTACTTACAAATAATCGAGGTTGGACAATTACATTTAACTAGCTTTACTATAATTTTTATTTATACCTAATTTAATTATTGTTAAATATATGTATACCCTAACCTAACATTAAGGAACAGAATAACTAATCTATTGTTTTTAACGAATTTAATTTATATTAACACTAATTTTAAGTAAATAATCAATTATATTTTTTATTAATATAAAAATAATTATATATACAATTGTACTTTAATTCAAATGCAAGAACCAAATTCTTTAAAAATCTGACCAAATACATTATAATATGATTCTTATAAATAGAATATTAGAATTAGATATATATATATATATATATATGATAAAATAAATAATAATAGTTATTAATGTTTAGTGATATTGTGGAACATGTTATTATTGATATTTTTTGTGAGTATAGTTTTACGGGCTATTCAAAAATATTTATCAGATATAAAACTAACTGAACAAAACATAAAACATACTTTATTTAGGCTCGGGCGTTCATGTACCCGTTGGATACGGGTTTGGTATTTGAAATTTTGGTTCAAATTTATATCACATCCTATGTCTCATTCTGATAAATTTATAAGTACGGATCGAGTTTGAATATAACACACAGGTTTTGTTTCTAATTTGTACCACATCATAAAATCCATAAAGTAACCAGATATTGTTCTGATTCGGGTTATATGGGTTCGGTTCGGATATATCCGAAGTTAAATCCAAAATTTTTAAGCAAAACATAAGAAATAAACTTATTTAAATAGAATTGTATATTTAAGGTGCTTTTTGAAAATTTAAATACTTACTTTTTTATATAATTTCACTATAAATATAGAACTGAATATTTAAAGCACATATTTAAGTTTCACATTGTATTTATATTTGTGATTAATTTGGCTTTCATATCGTTTTTTGGATTTTTTTTTTTTGGTATTTTCGGGTTGTCTGTTCGGGTTTGGCTAATGACACTTCGGGTTCGGATATATGATATATCACCCTACAAGACCTATTCTGGGATTTTTTACATTTCGTACTGGATATGGATCAGGTTCTTTGGTTTAAGTTCGGTACAGACTTTGGTTTACGGATTTTATGCTCAGACCTACTTTGAATAAAGAGAAAATGCAATTATATAAAGTTTTTACCAAAAAATTATTTTGCGCTTTAGCGCGGGTCAAAATCTAGTTAATACTAATATAGAAGTCATGACTTATTTCATGTGCGATTTTTTTTATTTGGACCATCATTAGAAAAATTATTAAATTTTACATAACATAATTATAATATCTTTTAATATCTTTATGTTATTTGAAATAATAATAAATATCTTAAAGAAATGTCTAACAAAATCTTTCAAATATCTTTTAGAATCTTTTTAAAATGTATTTTCGAAATTAGTTATTTAAATTTTAATTATCATAAAGTATAATTAGAAACTAAATTTTAGTTTAGTTTTGATTGTAAACAAATATTAATAATTATATAAAATACTTTTAATAATATTTTAATGTAAATAATAATTTTAAATTGAATTAATTTTCAAAATTAAATTTAAGAAATATTTTAAAAGATGTTTTTAAAAAGAAATATTCATTTCTATTTATAATTTAAAAATAAAATATCTTACCTATTTAGCACATAAATTATGACTGATTTCATATGTTATTTTTTAATTTATATCACTTGGAAGCCATACCTTTAAATGCTTTTACCATGTAATATAATTAATTTACGTTTCCCTTCATAGATGAAATATTTGATCTTAATTTATATCATATATACAAGATTTTAGCCTGTTGTTATTAACGTATGTGTATTCACTTGAATTAAAAGCAAATTCAGTTTCAGGTCGAATGAATACGAAAGGGAGATCAATCAAAGAAACAAAAAAGGCCATAAAGAAGAAGGTTGACTTGGCAATCTCAATTTATGAATATTCCGTAGATTACTAAAGGCAAAACGGGATTAGATACCCTGGTAGTCCATGCCGTAAACGATGAGTGTTGGGCTAACTTCAACCCTTCGCTATTATTTAAGCATTTATACTAATTTGGTTTAATTAATCACTATACACCAAATTCTCTATCATGTAGGTTCAACTTAATTTAATTTTCACGTATATTTCAAATTTAGAAATAAAACAAAATTTATGTAAATCAGTATTGTTACATAATAATGTTTTCAAAATAAATTTTGTTACAAAAATAAAAAAAATTTATAAATTTTATAGTAGCAATATTATACGCCACACAAATATTATTATAAAATTAGATAATATATACCACCAAATTATATTAATTTATTAACATATTTTATTGCATAACCCAAAATATTTTAGTATTAAAGAAAACTTGCACGGTCGTGTGGATCAAGATCTAGTAGTTTATTATGTTTTCTACATTTTTTATTTTTGTGAAAAATGAGAAGATTTTTTTTGTAATAAAACGTGGTGGTAAAAAATGATCTTATGTATACTTCATAAGTAAGATTGTTTTATACTCCATTCGTTTAAGAAAGATCTATGTTTTAGAAAAAAAAAAATTGTTTCTAAAAGATTTATATTTTACATTTTCAATGTATGTAATAATAACAAATTGTAAAATTTAAAGACATTAATTGTGTTTACTGAATTTTTATTGGTTAAAAATCATAGAAAATAGCTAAACACGAAAAACAATGCATTTATTGTCAAAATTTTACGTGTTTTTTTAATACTCCCTCCGTATCACTTTAAGTGGTGTTTTAAGAGAAAAAAAATTGTTTCATTTTAAGTGACGTTTTCAAGTTTCCATGTAAAAAGTAAATGCATATTTATGTTTTTGACTTTTTGTATTGAATTATTTGTACTTATTGTTATTTTTAGACAAACGAGAAAGATTGAATAAAAATTTATAATTTCTTGATCGGTGTGCAAAAACCTTTAAATCCACTTTTTTTATAGGGCAAATCTCCAAAATAACACTTTTCTAAGTTTATGTCACAAAAATAGTCCTCAAAAACTAAAATGACCAAAATAGCATTTTATCTTTTGAAAAATTAAATTTTTTTTTTATTTTTCAAAATTTGAAATCTTATCCCCAAAACCCCACTCCCCAACTCTAAACTCTAAACCCTAAACCCTAAACTCTAAACCCTAAACCCTAAATCTTAAACCCCACCCCTTAACTCTAAACCCTAATGCCTAAATTAATTTACCGTTGGGGTATAAGTGTATATTATCTCTTTTGATAAAACATTAACTGCTATTTTGGTCATTTTTATTCTTAGATGCTATATTTATGACAAAAACTTTTTTATTGCTATCCTAGTAATTTTCTCTTTTTTATACAGAGGTAGTAATTAAGTATGAAAATTCTAGAATATACATTATTTTGAAACGGAAGGAGTATATATTTTTAGCAAAACTAAAATAATATGGTGTTCCTGATCCAAAACAAATTAAGAATGGTGTTGTAACGTTGTTATTCACAAACTAGAGGGAGTCAAAAATAATTTATAAACTAATAAGGTAAACAGTGAAGCTTAAGATATATCCGGGCGCATATATAAATTATATAGAAATATAGGACTTGTTCGCATATACGCCAAAGTGAAACCAGGAAATCAAGAACCCTAGTAGAAACCAAACCAGTGCGTCTCGGAGAGAGAAAAACGATGTCGTTTCTGTACGAGAAGAGCAACGCATGGAGATGGCTAGTGAGGAAGACGCGAGATTCAAGACCCTTCTTCTTCACATTCGCTACTGTATGCGGCGTCATCCCCGGAATAATCGGCTACGGGGTTATGCAGTTCACCAATTCCACTAACCCGGAGCTCGAGGCCCGTCTCCGACAATCCGCCCGACCCGAAACCACCGTACGTACTTGCTTTTTTCTATCCCTGTAAAGGCTCTCCCTTTAAGCATTCTGATTTAGGGTTTCTTGATCTTCATTTTAGGGTTTTTTCCCCCTCTAAATATGATATCTGTTCGGTAATAGAAACATGTAATTTGTCTTCTACTGATACTTGTCGGAAAGGTAGTTTATTTTTGAGCTTTATGGTTACAGTTTGGTCTCTAGAGAAGCCTTGCTGCGGTGTGTTCTTCTCTTGAAAATGATTAGAACACATCTTGATGATGATTGTTGTGTCTCGTGCTTTCTTTCCTGCTGCTTTGTAAAGCGCCTTGGCATTCATTGAGTCCTTTAAGCCCAGTTGTTCTATGGTGAATAGGAGCTTTATGTATCTGAGTTTTCTTCCTCTGCTGGAGTGAAGTTTCTTGATCATAGCTCTGTGTGTTAATAATCTAAGGCTGATTTGTTAAATATGGTTTGTTGATACTAGCTTATATTGGTGTTTTGTGCTGATGAACAACATTTTTTTTTTTCTGAATTGTATGGTCAGATGATGGGTAAAGTAAACCAAGAGAGGCTAGCTGAGTACCTCGGGGAGTTGAAACAGAAGCAAGATACCAACGACAGATACGTGGCTGCTCTAAAGGGAGAGACTCTTACCAGGAAGCCTTACCAAAGAATTCAACCTGTGCCAAAGCCAAATGACACGGTCACAACCAAACCTCAGTAACGATGATGACTTCTTAGAAGGAGCTATTGTAATGGATGCCTCTCACTCTCGAATCTTTCTTCGATGCAAAGATAGCATGTTTCTTCCTTTTGAATCTGGCATGCTTTGTGGTTTTTGGACTGGTGCAAGATTCAGTCACTTCAAACATTTTTTTTGTGACAGTGAATAAAAATGTAAAACCCATGTTTTGTACATTTCTACTTCATCATTCTTGTTTGCAAGCTAACATCTGTAGTACATAGGATATTTAAATGGTACAAGCTGATTCTGGAACATTGTCAGAGACACTTGGTAAACAAAGCTAAAGACTCTAAGATGGAGAAAGACAGTATGTGCAAAGGCACTGATCACGTGTAAAGCCTTAGCCGGCTTGTGATCAGTACTCTGCAGATGGGACAGTTTGCTATCCTGGATCCGCAATCTCGACACGTCTGCACAAAAAGAAATAAAAATGCGAAGGTAAGTAAACTGTTCTTTTCATGAATGGGTTTGAGTAATAGGAAAACAATCAAGACTTCTTAGGTGACACTTACCATGTGACCACAGCCAAAAGCCACGTCTTTCTGGCTAGTCAGGCAAATTGGGCAACTCTGTTTTAACGAAAATCAATATCAGATGAGATTTGATTCGACAAGGGAGTAACAGAGTGAAAGGTGTAACAATTTTTCGGACCTGAGTATGTTCTTCTGATGCAGGTGATGGTAGTTCAGTACGAATAGTAGGTGTGTAAGGAGTAGGTGGTGGCCTCGGGTTTATTTTCTTAGCTAAGCCCGTTGTTTTCCTTTACAGATAAGAACATCATAAGTAGTTTAAGACAGGATAACAGAAAGACAGTAGTTAAGTTCTGTCTCTTGGAGGATAATATCAAAGGGAGTACCCGAGTAAGCTGAGTTCGGTTGCTGCTTGATACTGAAAGGGAATCTCCATTAGAGCAGCAAGAGCAAATGCGGCTTCTTTGGCTGACTCTGATGAATCTCTCTTCATGATCTCTGTGAAATTCACAAACTTTGCAGAGAGCAGATCAAGATCGAAGAACGGGGAAGGATACAAATGGAACTGAAAACTGGAAATGAGATGTTACCTGAAAGTTGTCGAACTCACGCTTAGGGATCTTGTCGTCGAACTTCCTCATGTCCTCCCATGGCCCGTCTCCAACACCGATTAAAACAATCGACAAAGCATATGAGCTGCAAGGTGAAATGAACTCTGGGATAATCAGCTTCTAAAAACAGAGTAAAACAGAGTTGCAGAAAGGAAGAAGAAGCTATTGCATGTTGTTTCACCTCGCGTTAACAATGGCGTCGATAGTTGTTCTCTCTTGTTGACTGAGTTCTCCCTCGGCCTTATCAACACCTCTCGTTACCTTCACTTTCAGAAATGTGGCTTTGTCATTAAGCGTTCATACTCTGTTTTTCAGTTAAAAAGCTTGAAACTTTACCTGCCCATCAGCGACAATCACCAGAACATGAAACTGACCGTTGTTCTTTTCAACAATGTCGACCGCAGCATCGATGAGTGGTCCGTAAGACGTTGGCCCTTTTGAAACAAAAAGCTATTCAGAAGCTTATGGTTTGGCAATGAAGGTAAGAGGTTAAGTTAAAGACCTGATAAAATCAAGTTAGGTGTGATTCTTCTGTAACATGATAAGACCTCTTCAAAGCCATGGCATGGAGAGTTGTCGCTGTGGAAACTGAACACTTCCTCATCATGGGTCGTTGCTGAATAATGGTGAAAGAAAACATAGCGAGTTAAAGATGTGAAGATGAGATTGTTTTGGGAAACAAAAACTCACAGTCGCCAAAGCCGAAACAGGGGATGAGATTGTCTTCATCGAAAGGAGCCAACGTTTGGCCGATCACAAAGATTGCCTTTTCATATGGATTCTGAGTTGCTCCGAGAGCATGAAGACTTTTTCCATTGAAAGATGTTTTCCCTGAAAAAAGATAAATCACTCTGTTTAAATTCAAAGCATGGTTGTAAATTATACAATAAGTTGTATTTTTTATGGAATACTTTTACCAGACCATTCGTTGCTCTTAGTGAAATCAATTCCAAGAATGAGATTAGATGATTCAAGACCAGCTTCTCTCAGAGCTTTTGATACCTTTTATAAAAACACTTTTAAGACTTGAAGAACTCAGAGAACATGGAAGTAGCAGAAGCCATGTTGGTCAAAAGTCAAGTCAACGACAGAACTTGAGTTATAAAGGAAAGAAAGAAACCTGGTCAAGGGAAGAGAAGCGGTCAGGGATGAGAGCGTACTTCTCCCTGGTGGCGTTTATCTTGTCGGAAACTGAGATTGAAGGATCGGACGGTGATGGACGGCTTTTGCCTTTTCCACTTCCCATACCCGTAGACATTTCTCTTGTTCTTCTTCTTCTTCTTTGAGATGGCTACTCTGAAAGACACCCAACTACTATTTTTATTAACTATCATTTAATGCAGCACCAATTACTCTATCTTCTTCTGTTGTTTGTGAACCACTTATTATTGTTAGCTGCCCCCACATGACTGAACCAAGACCCAGGAATGTTCAAAACTGTATGATATACACCGAAGATCTTATTATATGGGTAAGAAAATGACTTTGTGACCAAATATATTCTGTGTTCACACCATGACGAACAATTTTTTTGACAACCATTAGTAGCAAAAACAGTTTTGAATGAAAACAATACGCTCTAGTTAGCATATAAACGGAGCATCCACAAAAATTTCACAACCATTAGTAGGGATAGCAATCAAGGACCTGGACCGCGGGTCTGGCCCGTAAAGACTTGCTACAGGGCGGGATTGGACCTTCATTTGGTAAGCCCGCAAATTTGCGGACCTCGCGGGACGGGTTCAAAGCGGGACGGGTCGAAAGCGGGACGGGTCGAAAGCGGGATGGGTTTAACCTGCGGGATTTTGAAGACCCGCAACCCTAAGTCCCCATTTCTGCTTTCGCCTAAAACATTGAGAGAGAGAGAGAGAGAGAGAGAAAGAAGGTGATTCGACGTTATGTAGCTCCGGTGATGGTGGTTTCAGGGTCGATGATGCTTCTGGTCTCCCAAACGCCTTCAATCTGCACCGGTGGAGCTTCTTCGAGTCATCATAAGAAGTTTGAAAACTCACTTTCCACCGAAGAAGAAGATCTAGTTCCCGCCATGGGTTCTTCATAGTTTTGCCTATATGTATTTGTTCACATTATCATACATTTTGGAGTTTTAGGTTTCAATATATCTTTAACTAACTTCTATTATTCTTATTTGCAGAAGATGAAGTTGATGGTGAAGAAGAGAAATTTCCATCTTTTTGTCGCTTGTTGGTGACAAAGATGAAGAACAAGAAGTGTGATTGGTGTTTTCTTTTTATTTATTTTTGGGATTAGCATCCTTGATTTGGTGTTGGTTTTATTTAATTTTGGATTCAGAAAACTAAAGCATTTATTATGAACTTATGATTTATAATATTTGGATTCAACAACTAAAGTATTGTTTATTTTAAAAATGTTTGGAGTCTAACAAAAGTAAATAAACTAGTGTTTTGATCCAACTAAAATCCAACTAACAAGGGTTTTGCCATATCCAGTTCAATCCTCGACTAAACTCACTTACTGATGCGTTATGAAATTGATAAAGCGTCCTGAATCATGTCTTGAAGCGTTTAGGAGCCATATGTTCGTTTGTAATTCTATGTCCTGCGGGTCGATCCGCAAAGGCCTACATGTTTTGCGGTACGGGTTTGGTCAGCCATTTTGAGGACCGCAGCCCGTGCGGGCCTGACCCGCCGTGACCCGCTCGAAGACGAACCCGCTGCGGTACGAGACGGAACGGGACAGATCAACCTGTTTGACATTCCTAACCATTAGTAGCAAAAACAGTTTTTAACACTGATTTATTATAAATTATGAAAATAATATATAACCGACAATTTTACATTTTATGAAAATTTATATATCATCATCATTGCTTCTTCCCTGTTGTAATCTGTTCCAAGCCTCGGGGCTACTACTTCCATCAGCTTGTTTTGCTCCCTTGGAACATGTAACTGTGGCAGAAATCAAGATTAACCGAACACGCATAGCGAGAGATGAAACCTTCCCTTATGATCCCTAAAATAGTGGTCTTAACCAATCAATTAGGAGGTAGACGGATTGTGCGCTCGTACTGCTTCTTCCATGAACTATTTCAAGAGCCACGACGCCGCCGAAGCTGTAGACGTCTGCTTTATCTGTCAAGTGACCTCTCATTGCATACTCTGGAACCATGTATCCACTGCACAACAAACAGATTGCCTTGGTCACAAGAAATGTAAACAAAGCTGAAACTTCTTTCTTTGTGATTGAATGGTTAAACGACTCACTATGTTCCTGCGGCTTGTGTGCTCATGTGTGTGTTTTCCTCTTCATCAAGCTTAGCAAGACCGAAATCCGAAATCTTCAGGTTTAGTTCCTTGTCCAGCAAGACATTAGTGGCTTTGATGTCTCTCTGCACGATCTTGAGTCTTGATTCCCCGTGGAGGTAAGCTAATCCGCTGGCTATTCCAACGCAAATCTTCTGCCTTATCGGCCAGTCTAGTTGTATTCGAGTCTCTAGAGGACCGAAAAGTGCTCTTGGAAGATACATAGACTTTCAACTCAAAAAAGGATTGTTAAAAGGTATAAATCGTTATTAAACACCTTTCTCCATCTGACTCTTGGGTCTCAAGCAACCTCTCCACCATAAAATGCCAACCATGAAGAGCACAAGAAACACCAACGAAGCGCCTACTATTATGCCAATAGAGGTTCCACCACCAGTGAAATCTATAGCAATATCATGGGAGATAAAGTCAAGAGACAACAACGACAACAAAAAGGGTTTGTTTTGGGTTTAGTAAAGCTTACCCGGATACAGCTGATATGAGAGCGCCATATGAACCACTTACAGGAATAGCTTGAGCGCCCAAAACAATCTTATCTCCAACGTCCCATTTGTAACCATGGCCTGAAAACTCTTAACCACAGCTCTTCCAGCACCTTTTGCCTCACTCACAATATCAAAATCCTTAACCTCAAGTTTACCCTGCACATTACCACACACCCCAATATCTATAAGCATTACAATATTTTCAAATATTATAGACTCGTGCGTCTACATAATATTTCTCATAAGTTAATATATCATAATAAATCAGCTTTAAAAAACCATTACCTGAACATAAATGTCAAAGAATCGTCTCCCCAAACTGCTATACGTTATAGTGTCACCACTGAACACAGTTTCAGCGAAATGAAGATTAACGGTATAACTTCCTTCTCCAAGACAAAACGCATAGTAAGTGAGGGAAATGGCCGAGAGACGGGCATCTGTATAAAGACTACTAGGCTCTGATGTATTAGTCCATATGGTTGGTACTTTGAGATGACGTTCAACATCCAAGAAGCGCCCGGTGTTGCTAGAAACCCAAGTTGTTCTACTGTCATCGTAGATGCTATCAGAATTATCGGCTTCGTACTTAGTCCCGCTGATTGTTAGTTCATCACCCCCACAGTTTATATGAAGGTCATACAAAGCTGACAACATAAAAAAAAAGATAAATCAGATGTGAGTTCATAAATCAGATGTCTACCATCAAAGAAAGATACAAAGCTGACAACATAAATCATTTCTGCATTGTCTACCATCCATTTTGGATTTTGGTTTATTGATTGTATGTTTTGTATTATTATTTTTGATGAAATGTTAAATTTATTGATCATCGTAAAAGAATATATTTACAAGTTTACAAGAATATATTTATTAATAAGAAATAAATATTTGGCAAAACATATGTAAAAATTAGGAAAACATTAGCAAAAATTTTAATAAAAAGAACGAAATGATAATGAAAAAAATAAGAAAAGACCGAAGAAGATGCATAATATGTGTTAGTGAAGTTAATGTGATAATTACATATATATATATATATATAATTCCACAAACATTTGTTATACTAAATATTCATCAGTTATTTTACATCAAATTTACTTTACGGGTCAAACTCACAATGTTTGCATGGATGTCATGTTTTGGGTGGAAATGGAGAACTAGGTCTTCTCCTACAAAAGTTTCAAATTTGGAAAAATGAAACAGTAAATATCATTGACAGTAACAACGAATCACACACGCAAAGTTTAGTGTACTTACAAGTCTGTTAACTTCACAAGAGTACCAATGGCGCAAGGAATCGGTCCAACTAAACCCCTTGCTTGAATAACCCTATAACAACATGCAACAATATTTAATATTCCACAGCTTATTAAGTAGCCAATAACCAAAATGCAAAAACAAAAGAAACTGATTCTTTGCTTACAGTTTTGTAAGTTCTGTCCAGTTCTAGATGAAATCTGGTATAGTTCCGGTAAACTGTTGTTACTTATACGTCTATCAAGCAAAGAAAACAATGTAATAAAAATGTCAGAATCATCAAAACACATCGTCTATGATCTAAGCAAAGCAGATGAGTACTTACAAATCAGTCAACGCAGTAGGTTTGGAAAATGTACTTGGGATGTCTCCAGTCAAGTAGTTCGAGCTAAGAATGCTACGAAGAGAAAATATAGTCTCATCATTAGTAAATGAACCTATTTTAGAGAACTTGGACAAATATTCTTACATTCTTTGAATGTTCTTTAATTTCCCGAGTTCTTGAGGTAATTTCCCTGAGATCTGATTAGATTCTTAAGGGTTGTAATGTTTCCAATCTCTTTTGGGATTGGACCGCTTATCCGGTTTGCAAGCAGTTGGCTGCATTTCATCATCCAACAAAGTTGCTCAACTCAATCTATACACATACACACATGTAAAGTCTAGATGAAAAGAGATACATACAGATTTATAAGTTGCAAGGTTCCCCATTCAGGAGGAATGGAACCGTTGAGATAGTTTCTAGACAGATCACTGCAAAAGAGAAAATATGACAATTAAGTAAGGTAATACTGTAAAAGATAGTGGTTGTAGTGGAATATATTGTAATAATGAGAACGTTTTGAGTGGTAATGATTTTGCTGCTATTCAGTCTTACATCTCTCGCATAAAAGGAAGTCCTGCAAACTCTTTAGGAATCCTTGGAGGCGTGCCTTGAGAACTTTGTTTCAACAAAGACTAGGATACGACGCATGGTGATGCACAACAAAAAAATAAAATGTTATATATATGAAAAACATAAATTATATTTGATAGATCAATATACGTACATAATCATACTATAATCACTCCGTAGATCCAAAGCGTTGCTAATGGCGTTTAATCCGGTAAAACCGAATCAATTAAACCAAAACCGAAATAGAAAAATTGGTTGAAATTTGGTAATACCGAATAAACCGAATGGACGTTATTTTTAAGAAATTACAGTATATGAATATATTTGGTATTTTAACTGTTTCAACCGAATAAACCGATTAACTAAAATATATTAGTACAAATTTTATAAAAGAAGTAATAATATATACATAAATTATTATATGATCTTCACAATTAATTATTTTAATAATTTGTTATTTTGCTCTAAGTTAAAAAGGTTATTTTGTTTTTCTCATTTTGATCAAATTAACTAAAACATAATTTTTTATTTTTACTGATAAAAAATTGTGCTAAAATATAGTTATATAATAAAATAATTTATAATCATATAAACTGAAATTAGAATAATAAATATATATATATATATATATATTTATATATATATTAACATTCATTTACGGTGGCACTAAGAGCATCATTATCACAGTATGCAATTGCCGTACGTTAGCATTAGTTGAATTTAAAAAAAAAAAATTGGGTTAGTTAAAAAGAAACGTATCTTAATTAGGGGAAGGAAGAGACCAGACACGGACACGTGTTGTGTTGTGGGTGTTCAGAAGCAACCCCTGTCTCTCTCCCTTCTTCGATTTCGTCGACGACGATCTCCTCACAGAGCCGGCGATGGAGTCCAGTGTGTCGGAAGTGCGAGTCTTGTAACGAGTGGAGGTGGATTTCAATTTGAATCGGAGGTTAATCTGGATCTGCTCTCCTCCCTTCGTCTTCACAGAAACCATGTCGGACACTCTGATAAATGGATGGCTGGAGCTGGGGGTGGGATCATCGCTCAACTCCTCACTTATCCTCTCCAAACTGTAACGATTCTATTTTTGCGTTCTCACGGCCAATTTCTCTGTGATCTTCCTTGTTGATGATAATCTTCGATGGTGTTTGTTTGTTGAAATTAGGTAAATACGCGGCAACAGACGGAGCGTGATATCAAGAGGGGGAAGAGGAAGCTTGGAACTATCGAACACATGTGCCAGGTTAGTTTTGAGATTGTGTATTGCGCTTGAGAGAGAGTCTGAGAGAATTGATTACTGGATTTTCTTATGAATGTTCGAAGATTTTTGAAATGATCTTCGAGTTGCCTTTGGATTGCATGACAAGTTCTTGATTTGTATTTGAAAGGTTGTGAAATAAGAGGGAGCGTTTATACGGTGGATTGGCTCCGTCTCGCTGGAACCGCGGCGTCACATGTGACATATTCTTGATTTGTATTCTGTGTGTTGAAGTTTTAGGAAAGAGGCTAAACTCGGAGCAACAGTCACATAGACATTTCTTCTTGGAGCTGTGGCTAAACTTGGAGCAACAGTCACAACTTATCCTCTCTTGGTTGTAATGTCACGACTTCAAGCCAAACAGGTCACAACAGGGGACAAAAGACATCAGTACAAAGGTTCTTGGTTGTACAATATTGTCTCCTAATTAGAAGTTAAATATTTCCCCTTCAGCTTAGGCTTGTTATAGCTCCATGCTCAGATAAAGCGCTTGCTCTAGACAGTTGAACGCTTTCTTGTAGCTCAAGAAACCCATAAACCAGAAATCAAAGCCATCCACCGTGACTACTTCTAGGTAGTTCTGACATGGCTTCTTGTGTTCACACTCTGGTTCACTCCATTGATCTTGGACAATGGGATTGACACTTTGTAGTGAACCCTAGTTCAATGTTATGTTATGTTTCTTAAGCTCCGACTTCTTCCAAATAATTCTCGTTTATTTTACTAATCTTTGGTTTTATCTTTTTATTTAAAAATCTATGTTCAAAATGTTATGTTTAATAATTTAATCAATAAATTTGAAGTTTAAAAAAAAAATAATGTAATATTTTTTTTAAGAACCCGAAAATAAGAAACTTGCAATGGACACACAAATATGTTCATCTCTTAACTAAGTCTCTTAAACTCATTTTTTTCCACTAAAAATTATTAAAAAAAAGATTAAGAACTCCTAAACGAGTACGTGGGGTGGGATAACGATGCTCTAATTTTTTTTTTTTTTTTTTTTTTTTTTTGAGCACACAACGATGCTCTAATTACTCTCTATCTTCTTCTGCTGTTTGTGAACCACTTATTGTTAACTGCCCCCACATGAGTGAACCAATACCTAGGAATATATACTCTGTGTTCACACCATGTCGAACAAAAACTTTCACAACCATCAGTAGCAAAAACAGTTTTGAATGAAGACAATAGTTAGCATATAAACGGAGCATCCACAAAACGGTCATTACAATACAATCCTGGTCTCTGAGTAAACCCTTGTTCTTTCAGCATCTCTCTTGCTCTCAAAACCAGTTCCCTATTGGTGATCTTATCTTTCTCCCCACCACCTTCCGACAAAACCATCTGAATCGCGTTACTAAAAGCTCCATAAGCTTCTCCACTCTTCTTCACATCTGCTGATGTCTCATCCGTTTGACACCCACTCAACAGTATCCCTCTGTCTGGAACCAATCCACTGCTTGATCCTCCTCTATAGATCTCACGACCACTCTCAACTAAACCACTTTGATCTAGCTTGGTGAGCATCGCTTTTATGAACTTCTTCACCTTGGGACTCGCATCTTCACCGAACACATCGAAAAGGGTCGGTCTGATTTTACCAATCTCGATGTTGTCTTTGCCAGTTTTCTCTTTGAGAACGTTGATGAAGCTCTCCATTGGCAGATACCTTGATTTGCCAACTTCGTATCTCGCTGTGATCTCAATCTTGTCTTGTTCTTCCTGAGATCTCCAGATCCCACAAAGCGCAAGAAACTTCATCAACACGCTATAAAAGAAGTTCCATATCTCGAGTTCGAAAAAGTAAGCTTTTGGTTCTTGGTTTCGGTTCTTATTGGTGCTCTCTCCAATATGTTCCTTGGCTCCATCGATGAGTCCACCACTGTGACAAGAGTCTGATACGAACGTAATCTTACACCCTGGGGGAACCTGGTCCACTAACTCCCTGAAATCATCATCTGCAAATGCAACACACAAGACGGTACCCATTATTCTATCAATGTCCAAACATCATTCAAAACAGAGTACTCTGTTTCTCTCTGTTTGTGAACAGAGTACTCTGTTCTTTCTTTAGAAACGGAGAACTAAATGTAAATGATCTGCTTACCAGGGATTGGATTCATGTCGCAAGGAACAATACACTCATCAAACCCTGTTTCATCCTCCTCCCCTTCTTCCAGTGGGACCCTCGTACCGTGTCCACTATAATGCACGAACAGAACATCACCGGACTTTGCTGGCGTTATGAGTTCAGACAAGGCATTACGGATGTTTTTGCCTGTGGGTTGCGTGTAAGAATCGTCGGTGTCGATCAGCACCGTGATGTCTTCCTCGGAGAACCCGTACCGGTCAACGAGGCACTTGTGCATCCGGTGAACGTCGTTGACGCAGCCTTTTAGTTCTATCTTAGTTCCTGGATAGTTGATCCCGATCAACACAGCTTTCTTCGCCATTGTTTGGTAAGAACCTTCAAAGTTCTTTGCAAGGAAGAAAACTTTTGACTAGATCTAAATATTCGTTGTTGGGTGTTGTTTAGTGGACTCCATGTTTGTTTATTCAATTGCAAGTCTTTTTCACGTGGCTTGAACTATTTGGAAAATAATACTATTAGCCAACGGACACGGTATTAAAAGTCACGAGCTCTAGTGATTTTCAAAATACATTTACATGAATTTTCCTTTTTTTCTTTAACATTAACTTTTTTTTTTTTGAACATTTTCTTGCATATATTAAAAAGGAAGAAGCAAAAGGGTTACAATGCCCTACTTTTAGTGTTTTTGCCCGAACTAGAATTTAGAAACCCATTAAGAACCTAACTTTGGAAAAGCCGGATCAAGTAAATGCCCAAAATAAAAAGCCCAACAATAGTAACTAGAGAGGAAGGGAGAAGGGAAAAGTACGAACCCTAGTTATGATCTAACTAGTTCCGTCGAGAGAGAACCAAAGTTGTAAAATAGCACTTGCCTTTGTGTTATTCTCAGGTCTCAAGGCAGAGATTTTGTTCTTGATCATGCTCTTAAACCTTTTCCAAAGTGAATCTGTTGATCTGTATTTCCCTCGATGCAGTCTTTCATTTCTTTCCCACCACAGTTCGTAAATTGTCGCTTGCCAAGAGAGGAGAGATAGGTATTTATGATGTCTTGATCCAGAGAGGGACAGGAGAGAGTGAGTTACGTCATTCCAGGAGTTCGAAGAGGAAGTGATACGAAGCCTTGTAGCAAAGTGATTCCTTGAAAATGGGCATTCAAAATACAGGTGATCCCTTGACTCATTGGAGCTATTACAGAGGAGGCAGAGAATATCGGTTTGCAAGCCCCAAGAGATGAGTCGATCACGAGTAGGGCTCCTGTTCAATAGCATTAGCCAAGCGAGAGAGCTGTGTTTTGGTATACTTTTTTGAACCAGATGATATGGTGCCAAGGAACTGTTGGCGTATCCTCAAAGAATGAGTGGTAGACAGTTGAAGGGGAGAAAGTATGCTTAGGCGTGCCATTGACAATCCATTCAGTGGTGCTCGGCTCGTCAGTAAGCGATATAGTGGTGAGGTGAATCTGAACTTCCTCCATCCGTTGAGATCGAGCATGACGCAGTGACCAGTCACCATTGATCCAGAGGTCAGCAACCAAGGTGGAAAGTGGAATGCCCGTGAGACGGGGGGCCTTGAGCTCCGATGAAGGTGATGAGGCGACCATACTGCGTCCAGGGATCCAACCAAAACTTGACATCGCTTCCATTGCCAGGAGAGATCCTAATCCATTTAAGCACTGTCTCGCGTTCCGCCAGAATCCTTTTGAAAATCCAGGTATGACTTTGCCTTGGCTTAATTTCCCAGATGCTCTCATCTTTGATCACATTGTCTTGGATCCATGCCACCCACACTGACTCTTTTCTAAACAGCAGGAGCCAGAGAAACTTGATCTGTTCCAGAGAGCAAGGTTTCGAAGGCCTAGCCCTCCATTCTGTCTAGGAGTTGTGACTTTTTCCCATGCGACCGGAGCTACATATTTGCCTTCCAGCGTACCTTTCCATAAGAATGCATTGCACATCTTATCGATGAGATTGATGCATTCTTTAGGAAGAATAAAGGCTCCACTCCAGAAGTTGGTAATGCCTCCTATTACCGTAGAGATAAGGACCTGTCTACCAGCAAATGATACATATTTTGAAGTCCATGAATTGATTTTTGATTTGATTTGCTGCAGGAGAGGTTCACAGTTGGCGAGGGAGAGCTTCCGAGTGTTCAGTGGCAAGCCTAGGTATCGAATGGGGAAGGAGCCAGCCGGGATACCACTTGTCGAGACAATAGTTTCGATTTCAGGTTCAGTCAAGCCGCTAGAGAAGAAGCAAGATTTCTCAACACTCACTGAGAGACCAGAGAACGCCTTGAACTCCTCGAGGACTTGGAGGAACATTTGGACAGAGTTGAGAGAGCCATCAGTAAAGATGAGGATGTCATCTGCAAAACATAAGTGGGTGAGTCCTGATTCTTGACATCTAGGGTGAAAACCGAACCTTCCTGATTGTGCTGCCTCGTTTAATTTATTAGATAGAATGTTCATGACCAGGCCGAAGAGGTAAGGAGAGAGCGGATCCCCATAATATAATCCTCTAGTCCCTTTGAGGAACCCGTGAAGCCTACCGTTGATTCCCACTGAGAAGGAGGGCGATGTGAAGCAACCAATGAGCCATTGGATGTAGTCTGGGGGCAAGTTGAGGGATTGGAGGCAGGCTATAAGGAAGTCCCATCTAACAGTATCAAATGCCTTGGCAATATCAATCTTGAGGGTGAGTTTTTTCTCTGAGTTCTTGTAACGACCGTGACCCAATATGGGAAAGCCCATTTGTTTTATTTTTAATTAAAACCCAAAATCCCCTTTTTATTTATTTTGTCCCACATTGGAAGTTTAGAAAACCTTCCTCCATTCCCTTCTCCTATATAAGGAACTCTACCCTTTATTTTCATTCTCATCAAGTCAAAGTATTTCTTTGCACGTGACGAGTTGTTGTTGAATTATATGACGACCAGTCACTAGTGAATTTTTCCGGTGGGATTTCCGGGTGAGCTTCCGGTGAGATTTTTGGGCGAGCTTCCGACAGGATTTCTTGACGAGCTTCCGGTGAATTTTTCTTGTAAGTTTGCCGCCTCCTTATTTCTAGTATAGGAAATAGGTTATTTTAGGAAAGTTTCTATATTAGGAAAGTTTCTATTTTAGGAAAGTTTCTGTTTAGAAAACGTTACTATTTTTAGAAAGGTTCTAGTTTAGGAAAGTTTCCATTTTTAGAAACTTTATTTCCTGAGACTATGAGCCTAAGCCGTTGATACTCGTGTTGCAGTTGACGTCAGTTGACCATCTTTCGTTGATCATTCCAGCCAGTGACTAAGGTGAGGGTCTTTTCTCGAGCTTCTCTTACACGGCTTAGTACCACGAATAAGTATAATTTATTTCTAATGTGTTTCCGTCTGCGTGAAATTGAGTCTGTCATTGCTTGTTTAGTTTGTAAGTTCTTTGCTTAAACTGGAACTAGGGTTATAGATGGTTCAACAATACTTGTTCATTTATAATTGGATGTATATTGATGTGATTTGGATGAAAGCCGACCATGGGTGTATCGGCTACATTGGGTGTGGTGTTTGCCGCGGCACAGCGTAGTCGACCTGTTGTGCCAAGGCGGGGAGGTCGATAAATCGTCTACGGGCGTGTGTTACCGAACACATATTCGGTGGTGTTTTTGGCCTGTTAGTGGGCAGTTTGTTTGATCTCTGGGTACTTTAGGTACCGTGTTTGCAACGTGTTAGAATTAAATTATATTTATTCGGAGTACTCTGTCCGGGTCCATGGACTTCGGGTTTAGTATCCCATACTTCACTGAGTGACTCCCCTGTTACTCACCCCTCTTTCTTCCCCATTTCAGGTGAGATAGATGAGTATATGATATTTGGACTGATTGGTGCTACTGGACTTTTTATTCGGATATTTATTTGGGTTTTGGGTGAGTGTAATTGGGTATATGGGCTTTTATTATACGTGATATTGTTGGTGGCCCGCTGTTCTCCGGATTGGAGGTGACGAGTGTCACAGTTCTGCTTATGATAACCGGACACTAACTCGGAGGCTAGGAGGCAATTTTCCAATAAGAGCCTGCCTTTGATGAAAGCGGTTTGGTTAGGTAGGATGATGGTGGGGAGAAGGGGTTTTAGGCGGTTGACTAAGATCTTGAAAATCACTTTATAGAGGGTATTACAGTATGATATGGGCCAGTAGTCTTTGATAATAGTCGCACCAGGAAATTTAGGTAGTAAAGTCAGGATGGTCGCATTTGTAGATGAGGGCATGATGAAGGTTTTGAAGTAAGATGTTATCGAGTTAATGACTTCCTGGCCTAAGAGATTCCAGGCGGCGGTATAGAAGCCTGAGGTGAAACCATCGGGTCCTAGAGTCTTGTTTTTATTAAGCTTAAACATTGTCTTTGTGATGTTTTCAGGTGTGGGCAGCCTGGTAAGCAGAGCTGCTTGAGCTTGAGAGCAGGAAAACCTTGCTGTGCGGATCATGTCAGCAACAGAGGCGATCATGAGGGTAGTTGTTTGTGGCGTTGGGGGTCCCAGAATACTCAAGAAGTGCTCAACCGCCAGTCTTACAATTTCTTCAGGTGAAGATGCCTCAATACCAGTGACACTGATGAGGATAATGATTGAGTTGAAGGCCTTCCTGGCTTTAGCTACCATGAGGATAATGATTAACATTAACTTTCCATAGATTTTTCTTTTAACATTAATTTTCATAGATTTTAAGGTTAAGAATTAATGATTGTCGTTAAAATATAACATCGACATGATTGGGTGTTGTTATTGGACTTCATGAATCATGATTCCCTATTCACATTGGGAGTTTGTACATTTTTTTTGATAACTATATTTTATAAACAAAGAAACAAGTTTTAGAAATATACAGAGATGCACCCAAAAATGACTCAAACAGGCGAGGAGCCAAAATGGACAAACTTAGCTGAAAACCACTAATCAGACAGGAACCATATTATTGTCAAAGTATTCTTAAGCCAAAAAGGATATCCCCTAGCTACATTATATTGGGAGTTTAATTTGTTAATAATATCAGTAAATTGATTTTTTTTTCTTTGATCAAAATATCAGTAAATTGTTTACATAATAAATTTAGTAGCTTAAAAAAAATAATAATTCAGTAGGCTTTTTTTGTTGGTAAACAAATAAAAAAAACACTAAGCTTTAACTTTTTTTTTTGTAACACAAGCTTTAACTTCTTACTTACTATTGGTTCTCACCACGTGGAGATCTATATAAAATAAAAAATAGAAACTACGCCGACTGTGGGGATCGAACCCACGGCCACGTGATTAAAAGTCACGCGCTCTACCACTGAGCTAAGTCGGCTTAACGATTGGTTATCCTTACTAAAGGTAAATGTATTAAATATACGTAACTAGGTATTGTTTGTGCCAACAAGAGGCCCAACTTATGACAACAAAGGTAAATCAAAGTTGTGGCCCAATTTCTAACGACGTCGTTTATTTAATGCGACGTATAAACACGCCTGAGGTTTTTCTCGAACATTGCATCGTTCTTCGCCTTCCCGAAGCGATTTTTCATCTCCTCCGTTGGGTTCTCTCCGAAAGTTGCCGTAGTTAAAAAAAAAAAAGAGCGTCCAAAGTTATCGGAGAGATCCAACGTTAGGGCACGAAAAGATGCCCTTGTTTATGCCAGACGATGAGCTTGCGCGGCTATCAAACGACGCCGCGTCGGTGGTTGCAGAGAGAGCCGACGAGTACATCCGGAAGCTGTACGCCGAGTTGGACAGTGTACGTGCCAAGGCCGATGCTGCTTCCATCACGGCGGAGCAGACGTGCTCGCTTCTCGAGCAGAAGTACCTCTCGCTCTCTCAGGATTTCGCGTCGCTTGAATCTCAGCATGCGAAGCTTCAGTCTGATCTCGATGATCGGTTATCTGAGCTCGCACAGTCTCAGGCGCAGAAGCACCAGCTTCATTTGCAATCGGTACGTTCTTGTGCTTTAAGCTTTTGTGTTGAGTTTTGAGCGTGTTTTTGGGATTTGATTGGGATACTTGTTTGATTGCAGATTGAGAAGGATGGAGAGTTAGAGAGGATGACGACGGAGATGTCAGAGCTGCATAAGTCCAAGAGGCAACTGATGGAGTTGCTGGAGCAGAAAGATTCTGAGATTAGCGAGAAGAACTCTAATATCAAGAGCTATTTGGAGAAGATTGTGAGTGATGCTGCTTCCATAACTTTGTTGCTAATAAAGGAGGGATTGATTTCTTATTGTGTTTATCAGGTTAAGCTGACTGACGCTAGTTCGGAAAAGGAGTCTAGATTTGCTGAAGCAAGCGCTGAATTGGCACGTTCGCAAGCTATGTGCTTTCGTTTGTCTCAGGAGAAAGAGCTTATGGAAAGGCATACTAAATGGCTTGATGAGGAGTTAACATCTAAACTTGATAGTTATGCTGAACTCCGTAGGAGGCATTCTGATCTCGAGGCTGAAATGTCGGCGAAGCTTGTGGACGTAAGACTAATTTCAGTAGCTTATTCTATTGCTTCTGCTCTTTTCTTTTCTGAAATACAGTTTTTAGTTACTTGAGTGCCATGTCATACTCTGTCAGGTTGAGAAAAATTATAATGAATGCTCTAGTTCGTTGAATTGGCATAAGGAAAGATTGAGAGAGCTCGAAACGAAGATTACTTCATTACAAGAGGTATGCATGTCATAAAGCATTTGTCCTCTTTGTAGCACTTCTCTTCATTGTATCTTATATTTACTTATTTTTCTTCATTTTAAAAGGAACTCAGCTCGTGCAAAGATGCAGCAACGACGACTGAAGAGCAATACAGTGCTGAACTTCTCACTGTGAGTTGTCAAAGATTGTGCAGATTTTCTTCATTTCACATTTCAGAGAAAAGATCTCCCTAGTTGTTGTTTAGTTCAATCTAATCCATTACTTGGGTGCTGGCATAGGCAAACAAGCTTGTTGAGCTGTACAAGGAAAGTTCGGAGGAATGGTCTAGAAAGGCTGGGGAACTTGAGGGTGTCATTAAGGCCTTAGAGGTAAGCTTGCTGTCAAAATTCAGAGGAAACTGATCGTATCTTGTATCTGTATGTTCGCCTGTTGAGTTCACATTATGACTAATCAGGCACGCTTGAGCCAAGTCGAGAGTGGGTATAAACATAGACTTGAGAAAGAAATGTCTACGAACCAGAAGTTGGAGAAGGTAATAAGTTCCCTGACTTCTACAGTTCTACTGCGTTATCGTTATTTATAACATCAGGTGCTTAGCTCTGGTGACTCGTTAGGTGGCATCCCTTACTACTTATATTGAGGGGGTTGCATGTGTGAAAAATTGCTGCTAGGGTATCGCGGCACTCAACCTTATAATCAGATATGATACCTTGAGTATACTATGATTGTTTTCTAAAATAAATTAGTTCGTCCTGTCTTTATGAGGAGCATAAGTACCCATAATCTTTATGATTTTAGTAGGTTTTCTTGCGAAATTCTTTCGTCAGTTTTTGATTACTGGGAAGTGGTTTCGGTGAATGGTATACCTTTTGGATCTACGAGTTCTTTTTTGGTGCAATTTTTTATTTATTTGCGAAACAGATGGTTACTTTTTGTGGTCTTCAACTTCAGGAGAACGAAGACATTAAACAAAAACTTGAGAAGTGTGAAGCAGAAATTGAGAAAACTCGAAAAACAGATGAGCTAACGCTTATACCTTTCAGCAGTTTCACAAGGTATGACTCTTCTGCGAACAAGAAATTGTTCATTTTTGTCAGAACTTTGTACAGCCACGCAAAAACATGGTATATTTGCTTTTTATGGGTACTCTTGCCACTCTGGTTTGCTATACTTGCTTATCAAATTGAGTTAAAAACAAGTAGAAGTAGGGATTAGTGATGTTGGTTGCTTTAAAAAATGCACTTCCAATACAGATTTATAGTTTTCACCTGTTATCCTTTCCTACCAACATGTCTGTCCTTTGACCAAAATATAAGGGCCACAAGTTTTATTGGTTTCTAGCTGTTTCGAGAAATTTTAAAATAGTTAAACTTTAGAGACTTTTATTGGGTTTACAATGAGCGAATTAAGAGTGTTTAAGCCATGAATTAGATCATAGTGGTTGTGAAATATGGTTTTTGATTGCCCTAGTGGCTAGTGCTCATGGAACAATAAAATCCTTACAATGTATCTTTTGAAAATCCTTTGCTCCAGAGGGGTTGACATTTCTGGGACCAGCAACATGATAGTGGAAAGCCATGAAATAATTTCCAAGGTTCCTGCTGGTGTGTCAGGAACAGCACTGGCAGCTTCACTCCTACGTGACGGATGGAGTGTGAGTTTCAGTCTTACTATATTAGTTCAGTTCATCAGCTTCTCAACTTTATTGTTGGTGTGTATATATATATATATTTTTTTTTTTTGTAGCTGACCAAAATTTATGAGAAGTATCAAGAGGCTGTTGATGCTATGAGGCATGAGCAATTAGGTCGAAAGGAAGCGGAGTTGATACTACAACGGGTATGAACTAATTGACCTTTGAGTTTAGATGCTGATCTTATCTAGTTTTGTCTTTTTTTTTTGTCTGTGTTTCGTTTCTACTTTTCCAACTTTAGTTCACTTTTCTTTTCCTGTAAACTTATGCAAGACTCTTGGGCTTGTTGGGTAAAAACCTGATGGAAACATTTTAGGTTTCCTTCTCGTCATAGCAGCGTGTCTGGATTTGATCTGTTTGCTAAAGTGCTGGCCTTGAATCCTGCTTTTTAGGTTTTATCCGAACTAGAAGAGAAAGCTGGGTTCATCCAAGAGGAAAGAGGTATGATTCAATTCTGTGCTCCCAAAGATTTCTATCATTTGTGCAGTTTTTTTGTCTTATTTGAGATATCATGCTTAAACCTATATTTTGGACAATCTGTTTTCTGTTTCCAGGTGAGCATGAGCGTTTGGTTGAAGCTTACTCTCTAGTCAGTCAAAAACTTCAGGATTCTGTCTCTGAACAATCAAATATGGAGAAAGTCATCATGGAGCTAAAGGTACTTGGTATTATCATACTAGCTGTCTAAGATGCATATTTGTGCCGTTCTTATACATTTATTTTATTGATAGGCTGACTTGAGGAGGCGGGAACGTGAAAATATTCTGTATCAGAAAGATATATCTGACCTACAGAAGCAGGTAATTTGACAATCTATTCTCCTTTGTTCACCAGGTTATGATTTTATCTGCATGTTTGTTGTGGTCTTAAGTTTCTTGACTTCTATGATTTGCAATAAATAGGTCAAATTTTAGCTCACAGATATATGACTAGCTGGTTGCCTAATCAACTGCTGCTTTGTTGTATACATGATTTAGGTAACGATACTACTGAAGGAGTGTCGTGATGTCCAACTTCGCTGTGGAGCTGCCGGGGATGAGGAAGAAGATGATACTCAGCTTTCTGATGTTGAGATGGATATGGAATCTGAAGCTGATAAAATAATTTCAGAGCATCTTGTAAGTTTATTTCTTTTCTTGAAGTCATGTTTTGTGTTAGATTTTACATGCGAAATAATTTGTGGATGACTAATGCTTGTCCTCTTGTTTGGATGAATCTCAGTTGAAGTTTAAAGATATAAATGGATTAGTTGAGCAGAATGTTAAGCTCAGGAATCTTGTTCGTAGTCTCTCAGAGCAGATTGAAAGTAGGGAAACGGAGCTGAAGGTATGACGGGTTTTTTTCCAGTTTTTGCTTCGGTAGAACTAAGGTTTTAAATGAACATTTGGAATATCAGGAGAAGTATGAGATAGACCTGAAGAAAAAGACTGATGAAGCTTCTTCCAAAGTAGCCATCGTGCTAGAAAGAGCCGAAGACCAGGGTAAAATGATTGAATCACTGCACGCATCTGTAAGTCCTTCCACCCTTCAGCTCTCTTCTCCATTGCAACACTTGCTTAGATGATCTTGGATTTCAGCTCAGTGATTTATCTTGTACATTGTTCTTTTCAGGTTGCAATGTATAAACGACTATATGAAGAGGAACAGAAACTTCATTCATCTAATTCTCTTTCTTCAGATCCGCCTCCAGGTTCGAGCTCT
Organism: Brassica napus; assembly: GCF_020379485.1. Lineage (NCBI taxonomy): Eukaryota > Viridiplantae > Streptophyta > Magnoliopsida > Brassicales > Brassicaceae > Brassica > Brassica napus. The sequence goes on from NC_063449.1 coordinate 31,327,393, forward strand.
CTATAGTGACTATCATTGGCTAAGTTTAATTAAATGATTTTAGTTTAATCTTACCATTCCAAATGGTTGAGTAGGAATGCAAGTAATATTGATGTAGTTGGTCCAGATCTCAAATTCAAACAAAAAAGTTTGCTCGTTATCTTTTTTTTTTAAATAAATAATTAGGTTAGGAAGCATCTTGATTTTTTTAAATAACTACCAAGTTTTTAAGGTTGGGTAAGCTCTGAATTTTTAAAGTTCGCTCGTTATGCTTTACCTAGTTTCATATGTCCCAACTATCACTGGCGAAAATCAATGCTGTATTTTTAAAACAAATTTCAATTGAACTCTGGCTTTTGAGCATAATTAGCTTTCTTGAAAAGTAAAGAAGCTTCACAGGCTGTTGCTTGCTTTTCTCATAAATTAGAATACATAATTCAGTAGTATTAGCTTTACAATGGCGTGACTGAGATGTATTTTGTTAGATGTAGTGCCAGGAAGGAAGAACTTCTTACATCTGCTTGAGGATTCGCAGGTGTGATAGATTTCTAAATCTTTCTAACTCTTCTTTCTTCTTTCTTCTATCTCTCTTTTGTTGCATCAATGTAGTTGTTTGAGACTCATTTGTGGTCTTGATTGCTTGCTCCAGGAAGCTACTAAGAGAGCCCAAGAAAAAACATTTGAACGCATTCGAAGTCTGGAAGAAGATTTAGCGAAGGCTAGGAGTGATATAATTGCGATAAGGTCTGAACGGGATAAGTTGGCCATGGAGGCAAATTTTGCTAGGGAAAAACTAGAAGGCATCATGAAAGAATCTGAACGCAAGGTGATCTTTCATCTCTGTCACAAATTCATGTCATCAACTTCTTGTGTGAATTGTGCTTTCTTCAAAGTTTTCCTCATCTTCGATGTCTTTATATCAGAGGGAAGAAATGAACAGTGTTTTGGCAAGAAACATAGAGTTCTCGCAGCTGATCATCGACCACCAACGGAAGTTACGTGAGAGTTCTGAGTCTCTGCATGCAGCGGAAGGGATTTCTAGAAAATTATCTATGGAGGTAGTACATCAATCACACTTTATGATTTCTGTGCTTTCATTCTAACAGTCATCTGTGTTATAGGTATCGGTTCTTAAACAAGAAAAAGAGGTGTTATCAAATGCTGAGAAAAGAGCCTCTGATGAAGTTTCTGCTTTATCTCAGAGAGTTTATCGCCTTCAGGTTTGAAAAATAAGAGTAGTGCAAATTCTGTCTTAAGTTGTGCTACTCTTTTTCTTTTGGCTAACCTGGTTTTCTGCAGGCTACCTTGGATACTATCCAGAGTACAGAGGAAGTTCGTGAGGTAACAAAACCACCTTTGATGTTAGTGTACTAATTCTTTACGGGAGATAATACTGATTAAAATTTGACATCCTTACCAAATATCTCAGGAAGCAAGAGCTGCCGAGAGAAGGAAACAAGAGGAGCATATCAAGCAACTTGAGGTCCAATATCATATTTAATAATTCGACTGTTGGCGTATTCCTTAGCTTTCTTATATAGATTTTTGGATTGTGTTTCCTCAGAAAGAATGGGCTGAAGCTAAAAAAGAATTGCAAGAAGAAAGGAGCAATGCGCGGAATAGCACTTCGGACCGCAATCAAACTTTGAACAATGCTGTTAGGCAGGTCGAAGAAATGGGGAAAGAATTGGCTAATGCCTTGAAGGCTGTCTCGGCAGCAGAGTCCAGGGCTTCTGTGGCTGAGGTAATGTTTAAAGTCTATTTTACGTTAATAATAATAACTCGTCTCATGAACACATGGACCAATTCCACACTGCATCGAGGTGTTGCATACTCAAGCTTTTCTAGATCGACCCTTACTGGTTACCTTTTTCTGTTGGCTACTTTTGTCAAGTGAGTCTTTGTATGTGATTTGGTTTGTACGAACGGGTTTTACTAGTTCTAGATATGTCTAGTGTCCACAACTACATTGTCAGATCAATGTCTAGTGTCCACAACTACATTGTCAGATCATTTTTAGCAGACTGTTGTCGTTGATTATTTCTTTATATGTGTAAATTAGGCTAGACTTTCTGATTTGGAGAAGAAGATAAGATCTTCAGATCCTAAGGTAATGTTTTGATTTAATGATAATTGAATTGTGGGGGTTACTTCAAACGGCAGATTCCTGGATGGAATTTGCAATTGCTAATTTGTACGTGTGATGAATTTCGTTTTCAAACTTTTAGGTTCGTGATATGGAGAGTGGTGGAGTCGTCTCTCTTTCTGATAATGAGGTCAGTGAAGTGTGAAGTTCTTCAGCAATAATTTTTTTTAATGATGATTAAATTCCGTAATTACAGTATTGTTCAGATTTCTTGGTTGCAATGCAACTTTTAGTATTCTAAAGTACAAACAATGCTGCTTTTAAAATAAGGGGAAATTTCTTGGAGCCATAGATGTGTCTCAGGCAGGAGTTAGGATCTGCATTACCCAGCTAGTTGAATTATGTCATGCAGATTTGAGACTTTCGCTTAAGAAATTGTGTTGAGTTTACCTTTTACTTGTTGCTATATAGCAATCTAATGTTTGGTGGTTGTAAGGTTGTCAAACTCCTTTTGATGTGGTTGTTATTTACTCTAGATATCCATAGACCTGCATACTGCTAAGGAAGAAATGGAAAAGTTGAGGGGAGAAGTAGAATCTAGCAAAAGCCACATGCTTCAGGTAATTGTTGAATTGGCTTAGATTGTTTTTATTTTCATCACCACTAGGAACTGACCTTCTGGACCATCTTGTAGTACAAGAGTATAGCTCAGGTGAATGAAACAGCTTTAAAGCAGATGGAATCTGCCCATGAGAACTTCAGAATTGAGGTATTGTTATTGTCCGGAAACAATGATCTCGTCTGGCTATTCAGCTATTTCCTTTCTGATAGAACTAGATCTGTTATAGGTTTTAATTTTAAACCTGATGAGTATTTTATAGGCTGAAAAGACACAGAAATCGTTGGAAGCAGAGCTTGTTTCTCTTAGGGAAAGGGTTTCAGAACTTGAAAACGACTGTATACAGAAATCGGAGCAAATAGCCAATGCTGCTGCAGGAAAAGAAGATGCTCTTGTATCAGCATCAGCTGAAATTGCAAGCCTGAGAGAAGAAAGCTTAGTTAAAAGGTAAATGTTCTATTTTGGGTCAAATGTATATTTCGACCCACACGCATACACTTGTTCGTTTTTAAATTTACATCCTAAACTTAATTGCAGTTCCCAAATCGAAGCAATTAATATCCAGATGTCCATTTTGAAAAATGACCTGGAGAAGGAACATGAGAAATGGCGTGTTGCTCAGAGAAATTATGAAAGACAGGTTTGCGAAGGCTCTCTATTTTAATGAAAATATTCACGTTGCTGGCTATAACGTTGGTTTTTATCGGATAAGAGACTGTAGTAATTCAGTACTCATCCTCTTGCTCCACTTCATGAAGCAGTGGTCTTATGAAACTCTATATTATTGCACCTCTGTCTTATGACACTTTCGATATTTCATGAAATACTTGTTAGGTATCTGCCATAGTTTGTCCTGTTCTATATTCCGCAGACATTTTAACGACCTATCTTTTTGCTTCTCTACTTTTTGAAACGCAGGTTATTCTGCAGTCTGAAACTATTCAAGAGCTTACGAAAACATCACAGGCTTTGGCTTCCCTTCAAGAGGAGGCATCTGAACTTCGTAAATTGGCTGATGCAAGGGGAACGGAAATTGTAACATCTACTCATTTAAAACTTCACTATGCTATTTTTAAATTGCACAGATATTGCTGTTCAGATTCGTTAACTGGTGAAAAACATAAACTTAAATGCTGGTTCCTGACACTATTCAATTTACTGTATATTTTTTTCAGTCCGAGCTTACCTCCAAGTGGAGTGAAGAGAAATTTATGTTAGAGCAGCAAAAGAATCTAGCGGAGAAGAAGTATCATGATCTCAACGAACAGGTGGCCACTGCTCTCTGATTATACCTTTTGGCAACCGTATTTTTTCCCATCCATATGGCATTAGCAATACGAATATGGCACCTCTCGTCGATTATCTATTTGACGTTAGTTAGTGTATTTCATTCCTATCATATATGATGAGGATTGTGTAGAGATTTAATTCATTATCGTGTTATGAATATTCCACTCATCTTAATTGCTCTCTGCATCAGAACAAAATACTGCATAGCCGACTTGAGGCTATGCATCTTCACTCGGCTGAGAAAGATAGCCGTTCTGGAAAAATATCATCTGAAAGCACTGGCTCAGATCAACTTGGAGATTCTGGTTTGCAAAGTGTAGTTAATTATTTGCGCAGAACGAAGGAAATAGTAAGAGAAGTTCCTTTTTGGATTGTTTTCTTTTCTTTCTGCCTCGTGTCCGTATTGTGTGGTTTTCTAAGTTTTGAGCATCTTTTTAACAGGCTGAAACAGAGATATCACTTATGAGACAGGAAAAATTACGGTTGCAATCGCAAGTAAGTCGCTGTCCTTTATCGTTGTTCTGATTTTTGCTATTACATCTCTTTTCAAGCAACACCCTGTTCCAATACACGCACACATCCTATATTATTTCAAAGTTATGGTTGCATTATGAGTTTTCTTACAACATGTTATTGTCTAGCTTGAGAGTGCCGTGAAGATGGCAGAGTCTGCCCGGGGTTCACTTAATGCTGAGCGTTCCAGTTCAAGGGCCTCATTATTGACTGAGGATGAAATCAAATCTCTTCAGCTTCAGGTAAAATTGCCTGATTCAATAACTTATGGTCTTGCTACTTTAGTTCCATAATTCATTACTTTCTGCTGTCTTGCCAAATTAAATACTTTCTGCTTGGAGTTTGTCTTTTGGATCCCCTAGCCAAGGTTGGACTGAAACGATTTAATTTTGCTGACTTCAAAGTTCTTCTTGCAGGTCAATGAGATGAACTTGCTCCGTGAAAGCAACATGCAACTCAGGGAGGAAAACAAACACAATTTTGAGGAGTGCCAGGTTCGTAGTGGAACTTTCAGGAAAACTTCTTCTGCTTTATATCGTTGTGTTAAACTCCCTTACAGCTCCTGATCCTGTTAACTGTCTTAGAGAGAGCTGATGAAACTTGTTTGAAACTTCAGAGACTGCGTGAAGTATCTCAAAAGGCTAGGACAGATTTCGAAAACTCAGAAAATCTATTGAAGCAAAAGCAAACGGAGTTAGACTTGTGTATGAAAGAGACGGAAAGGCTAAGGAAGGAGATAGATCTTCAAAAAAGGAGGGTTGATGAGGTAAGACATTTTAAACTTCTCTCGCTATATATTTATTTGCGCATACTTACAATAGTTTTTCATTTTGTGAAGTTGCGAGAGACGTATAAAAACATTGATGTTGCTGACTACAATCGCCTCAAAGATGAAATGCGGCAATTCGAGGTATGCCTCTAAAGAAAAAAGTGACATTATTGAAATATTATTTTTTCTTAGGTGCGCACGTGTGGATATATCCCTATATAAGTGGACTAGATTTGTTACTTTGCAATAAGTTTCAATCTCAATTATGAAATAATACTGCTGAAGGTGGTTAGTAAGGACTGTATATCAATGACACTGTCTAGGAGGCTTCTGTCTCCTTTTTTTAACCTTTGACGCTTATTTACACTATGGCATTTCGATTATCAAACGCCTATATAATTCTAGTGGATGATAAGTGTCGTTTTAACTGTGTTTATATGACTTTTAGGAGAAACTGAAAGGGAAAGATGCTCATATTGAGGAAATCAAGAAGCTTGTGTTAGAGAAGGAGAATAAGATATCTCTACTAGAGAAGGATCTAACAAACTGCAAAAACGAACTGAGAGAGAGGGAGAAGGATCGAACAAAATGCAAAACAGAACTGAGTGAGAGGGAAAAGAGGTTAGACGCTGCTCAGCAAGCACAGGTAGAAATGATAACGATCTCTCTTGAGGGAAATTTAGCTGTTACATGTAGAATGAGAACTACCCCACGTGGATCGGTAACTCTATCTCTGTATTTTTTTTGTCAGGTGACTATGCAGTCAGAGATTGAGAATTTGAAAGCAGAGATTACTAAGCTGAAAGGAGATTCCGAAAGGTTGAGAAAATCTTTTACTAACATTAAGAGAAAGCTCGATAAAGAAAAGGACGACTTAAACAGAGAAAACCAGTCGCTCTCTAAACAATTAGAGGAAGCCAAAGAGGGTAATTATTATTGTTACTAGTACCATTTTCATAATTTGTGTGGCAAGTTTGTATTGGTATTTGCTCATGTTTTCTATTGCTGCCAAAAGCTGGAAAGAGAACAACATCTGATGCTACGGCGGAGCAGGCCGTTAAGGAGAGAGATGAAAAAGAACAAAAGATTCAGGTATTATTAGATTAATCTATTTAATTTGTGTCTTTACTGCTTCATGTGTTTATGTGTGTGTTTAAACGCATGAACATTTTCTGCAGATATTGGATAAGTTTGTTCATTCACTGAAAGATGACCTGAAGAAGAAAGATGACGAATTAACTAAAGAGAAAACAGAACGCAAGTCTGTTGAGAAAGTATTTGGAGACTCCTTGGCCAAAATTGAACAGGTTCGGTTCTCTCCAGCCTCACTTGCGTGTCTCTTGTCACTCATGCCGTGTGTGTCTCCTCACCCAATACCTTATAGCTCATGTGTTCCCTATCTGTTTCTCAGGAGAAAACAAAAGTGGATGAAGAGCTTGTTAAGCTCGAGAGGTATCAGACGGCATTGGCTCGACTCTCTGAAGAATTAGACAAGTTGAAGCAAGCTGATGGAAATCTGCCTGAGGTAACAAACTTCATCTCTTGGATGTATAATAATATATGATTAGTATCCCTTTTTCTTCGTATATTTGTAAATAATATATTCATATTATGCATCCATACATGATTCTAAACTTTTCAATTTTTTTTGTCAAAAGGGTACTTCAGCTGTCCAGGCTCTCTCTGGAAGCGTATTGAATGACCAAGCCGCTGCGTACGTATCAGCTGTAGACTATTTTGAACGCATGGCTCGTACTATTGTCCACAATTCTCAAGGTAGCACAAAATCTACTGGTACGGTGACTGAAGCTTCCCCTGCTACAGTTGAGCCTTCAGCCATTGTCAAAGCCTCTCCTTCAAAAGCTCCGGTGGAAACTACCCAGCAGCCACCCAAAGAGAAGAGATTGGTTTCGCTGAAACCAAGCGCTGAGCTCCGCAGACCGGTTAGGAGGATTAAACGTCCTCAATTTATTAAACCAGAGGAACCTCCTCAAGCTGATGTTGAGATGCCAGAAGCTGAGGGAGCTGGTGATGAAGGAAAACAGCCTTCCTCCAATGTTACAGAGAGCCAAGTAACCACAATGCCACCACCTTTTCAGACACATATCCGTAAACGCCAGGCCGATCCATTGGCTTCTGAGCCACAACAAGGGACTCGGGAAACCAGTTCAGAAATTGCACCACCTGCGCCGAAGAAGCCTAAAGGATCTGAGTCACAACCTGATACTACCGAAAGTGAAACCCTCCCTAAAGAGCCAGACGTGGATGAATCCATGGATGCGACTACTGCCGCTGAGGATGACAATGAAGAAGAAACAGAAGCCGAGACTGCAGAGGAGAAAACAGAGGAAACTACGGAAGCACAACAAGAAAGTGAAGCTGAAGTCCAAGAGAAAGCTGATGAGCCAGTAGAAGAGAATCCAACTGAGACAGAAACCATTCCTACCGAAGAAGAGTTTAAGGATCAGACCGATCAAGAGAATCAAGATCTTCTGGCAGACGTGGAATTTGATAAAGAAGAAGGAGAGTTCGATCTAGACACTCTGGAAGATCTCGAAGAGGCCAAGGATGTAATTACACCCACGCAGTCACCAATTAGGATAGAGAAATCAACGGAGGAAGCTGAAACAACCATTGAACCAGCACTAGAAGATGCTAAGAACGATGAAGGAGCTGCTGAAGAAGCCTCTGATAAACCCGACAATGGTCACAATCAACAAGTAGAAGAAACCGATCTCAAGCCAGAGACCACAATAGCTACAACTGTCACAGCATCCACTTCCTCTACTCCAGCTTCTGCAAGTCCAAGCGAAACTCAAGAAACTGAAGAAACGAAGAGAGCAGCGTCGCCAAGCAGAACTATTAATATAGCTGATAAAGCAAAAGAGCAAGCAGCTCTAAGACAAGCCGGAGTAGCCACTCTAGGTGGAACCCGAACTCCTTCACCAGGCAACCGAGCTGCTTCATCATCCCTCCTCAGAGGTCGTGGCCGAGTTGTAAACACTCGAGGAGGAAATCGACTGAATACTCGTGGTGGCCGAACCCCTCGTGGTGGTGGTGCTGGACGTGGACAACCCCCGAGCCAGCCGTGATCTGTTTTGGGTATGTTTCATCATTTTCCCACCTCTTGAGCGCCATACAGGATTAGCCAGGCAGGCACGTTGAAGAGAAACTTTATGGTCGTAGAGAACTCATTTCATGTCTAAACCTTGTCTACATTTTGTCCTCCGATTTTCAGATTTCACTATAAAACCAGTTTCTATTGATTGATTACAAATTGCAAAACATATAAGCAAACAAACAACACCCAGGAAGCAAAAAAAAAAAAAAAAAAAAAAAAAAAACTTTTATTGCAACGTACAACAAAATAATAGAGCAACACTTGTTATAAAATAAAACCAATCCGGAGCAATCGGACTGTTTATGTTGATCCTTTAAAAAAAAAACCAAAAAGCACTCTATAGCTTCTTCTAGTTACTTCAGAGAATCAAGAGTCCCTGTTATGTCTGTGTTTCCCTCTTTGACTGTATCTGATATCTCCAGTGTTTGAATGTCAGCAACCAAGTCTTCTTCTTGCTTCTGTAATAGAAAAAACATAAGAAGAGACAAAGAGAGGCCATATTTCTAGTTAGAATAACATACATAGAAGGAGAAGAAGATGATTGCAAGATATAAAGAGGAGAAACTCAGGACCTTTAATACCGGATTGAACCTTAGCTTCTTCTGTACCATAACCCTTTCTCTGTTTTCATAAAAATCGAAATCATCTAATATAGATGTCTTTGCTGCATAGCTTTTGAAGATGTTCAACACTTCATTCCCTTGTTGCAACCTCACCTACATTTGAAGGCAACAGTGTGAGATTACAATGATCCACTTTCTTGAGCAACTAAAAGACTATTTTCTTACCTCTTGTGTGTCTCTGCTATTTGTTACAGGCTTGTTCTCATTGTTCTCTAGTATCACATGCCTTAGTTGTGGATTTGGAACATCTTTAATTATGTGCCACTTGACAGGAAAATAGCCAGTCCACTTATCTTGCTGCCAAAACTCCATGCTCTTCTCATTATCCACTCTCCCAGTCATCTCAGCTACACCACAAAACTGGCCACTTGCATTAACCTGAGTCCAATAAAACGCATCAGAGACCAAACAGAGATGTCTGCAACAAATGAATTACTCATAAGACTGCCTTACCGAGAAGAAGAGGAAGACCGGGCACGTTCCACCGTTCTCTGCAACCTTCTTTTGAGATTCTTGATACGCACTGTCCAACTTCTTGTTCCCATTGAGAGTACTAGACCAAACATTGTACTTGATGCTCTTGTGAATGTCGTCTTCGCTATAAGATTTTATCACAAAAAACATTGCTTCTTCATACTTGCTCTGGAAGCTAGGGAGGTTATATTGATCCCTTTTGATCACAGAACCTACACCGTTGCTTCTTCCCTTCCCTTCACCATCCAACAAACAAGACTCGCATTCTCCATCTTCTTGCACATTTTCACTCATGCTACTACCATTTTCTTTGTTTCTCGCTTTCAACTTCTCAGTTTCATCCCGGTCTGAGGCTCCATACTTCTTCTTCAACGGTCCACCTCTTTCTTGATTATGCGGAGGGAGTGGAGCATAGCTGCTCTGCAATTCATATGACATGAACCAAACAACAAAGAAAATATCAGTCAAGATCTTCTCAATATAAGTGATATAGAGAAGAAGAAGAATTACTTTTTGCGGTGTTTTAGGCCGACCTCCCATGCCATGGCCAGTGAAAGAAGTCTTGCTCTTTGAGTAATAATTGCTATAGTTATGACTTGACGAAGAAGATATGTTCTGTTTCATAGATTGGTTGTTTGAAGCAACACCATAGACATAATTGTCTCCAACAGGGTCCCATAGATAGGTAGGAGATGAAACATTTCCATAACCATATTGGTTCTGGTAATATCCTTGAGCTGCATACATAGGTGAGTTGAGTGCCTGACTCGATACACCAGCCGGGCTTATAGGCATGTAAGTGGGACTAACATCATAAGATTGAAACCCTGGCATCATGTATATCAAAGATCCATTTTCCCCTTGCATAACCTTTAAATCAAGATCAAGAAAATGATCAATTAAAATAAGCTTAATTTATTGAGTAATTAGTTCTTTATTAACAAGGAAGATTTGATTTACCGGGTACTGAACATCTGTGCCATAACCATAGTATCCATTATCCTTTGCTTCTCCAAGTGAACCATCAACACTTGGATAGTAGAATCCATAGTAGCCACCATACGGACAAGGCAGGCCTTGATATGTCTCAAGAGTTTCATAATACGGCTCTGACTGGTTCTTCTAATAACCCCAACAAACCAAAACACAAGAATACAAAACATATATTGTTAAAAATATTAAAAAAAAAAACAATTTCTCAGAGATTATACAAAAGAAGATAAAAACGTTTTACCATGGACGTGGAGGAGGCAGCGACCTTAGCAAGAGGATCAACTTTAAGGTTCTTCACCATATCTTCAGTGGCTGAAACATATAAACAAACGTTCTCTATGAGATCAGATTCAGAAACCTTATAAGCATAGATTATACACAAAGATTAGTAATCCTTAATTTCTTATCGGTGTTAGAAGACAGGTTTGAAACGTTGTCTGAATATTTAGTCGTACCGACAAAACTTTTTTTTTTCTTTTGGAAGATAAGACTATTTAGTTTCAAAACAGAGAAAACATCAGAGCACTAAACCCATACTACACGCATAAAGACTAATCAGAACAACATGGACTACACAACGTGTGTTTGCGTGGGAAAGAAAGACAGTACGTTCACGAGGAGGTTTGGGGACATGAGAAGTCATCGACAAAGAAGTTGGTATAAGAAACTAGATGATGAGATTCAAGAAAACTGGTCAAAGAAAAAAGAAGGTAAGATAAAATAAAAACTTTTCAAAACAATACAAAACACAAAATGAATAAGGAACCAAGACAGGATTATCTGTATTACAGAGGTTTATTTATTAACTAATAAAAGAAAATCATGAAGCAGACATCATCAAGAGATTGTCAACTTTACCTGAAACCAAAGTACAGATACGGAACAGAGCAAAAACAGAGAGATGATGAGATATAGAGAGAGGAGAAGAACGGTAATAGCTGGTGAAGAAGAAATAATGAACAGAGTTTTTTTGTTTCTATTTGTCCCCTTCTTTAATTATTTTAGTTGGAAAATATACAAAATATAGAAAATAATCAAATATACAAAATAAGAACTTTTTTATAAAAAAGATAGAGGTTGAGGAGATGTACAGATGGAGGGTCAGCAATAGTCCACGTCATGGATTCTCGTAAGATGGATGAATGGTAACCGTTGGATTAGGCTACATCTTTTCTTGCTAACTTTTCCATCTGGAATCTATTCTTATACAACTTTCTTCTAAGTGCTTCTAAAGGTTATATAAAAAAAGGAATCTTAATTTGGCATTAGTCAGCTAACACAATTAATTCTATTTTTTCCATAGGAATATATATTATGTCGAAAAATATGAAAGCTAGGACCAGTTCTCTTGGTTGGGCAAACAAAGAAAAAAACATAGAATATGGTTTCAAACAAAAAGAATATAATATTAGATAGTTGAAAACAATGTATCCTTCAATCCTAGCAATACCACAAATAAGGTTGTTCAAAAAAAAAAAAAAAAAAAAAAAAAGAAGCAATACCACAAATAAGAAAAACCCAAATGCTTTCCTTTTCCATTAAAATGACATATTTATATTGATGAATTTTAGCATTGTTTTAGTAATTTTTTTCTAAACCATGTATATAATTTAATTTTTTTTTTATGTACATAGATATGTTTTTTGGATGACAAGCCATGAACACAAATATGTTTTTAGCATACGGTCCAGGTGTTGTTGTTTGGATTTTTCCTTCAAAAATGTTATTTAAGAGCGTAGATTGAGATCTCTTGCCCTCGATGTGGTTCCATTATTGCAAATCTGAGATTTCTTTTTAAATTTGTATCATTAGGTGTCAACTGGCCCATTCGTATATATATCTAATTGTATTCACTCAATGTTTTATTTATACTTTTCCCATCAAATACCAGATCCGATTCATAATTATGATTTAAAATAGGTGGCTAACACATCTATTATAAGTTCAACTATCTTACAATTGCAAGAATGAACACTTAAATACGTTTTAGCTTCTCTTTATAAGATTGCGACTAATAATTAAACTCCTGCCTCACCTTACATGCCCTTTTAGCAAGATAAAATGTGTGTTTCTCACTCTCTCCATTAGTATTATATCCCAAGTAGATATTGCTTCGGGATCAAGTATATTTGTCAACATCGCACAAGAAGAAAATCATATGAAACTACTTAATATACAATAAATCCAAATTTTTATGGAGCAGAAGAGAATTACAAGGTTCCACGTTTTGCCTTTGTCATGGCCTAAACGTGTCTGCTTCACATCTATATGTTCTTTTTGAAACTATGTTTAGTTTTCTTTGCGTCTTTGAATTATTTGTATGTATTGATTTTATGTTGTTATATGTGATTACGTACGTATAACAGATTTATAAGATTGCATAAAAGAAAGAGCTCATTTTGTAGTCTACAAGTATTAAACCACTGAATAAATATCTAGATAATGAACTAATCTTAGGGGGTGTTAGTTGACTTCATCAATTTTATTTATATTAAGCTTTGTTGTTATTCTTTAGACAATCTCCAATAATTCAATATATTTTTTGTTCTAAAATAGAATAACTTATAATAGAGTTGAGTTATACTCTAATGGTATTCTATTTTAGAGTCTAAAATGGAGTCACGAACACAAAACAAACAATTTACTCATACATAGAGTAAATCTATTTTTTACATTATTATAGAACGAGAAATAGAATATCATTGTATCATTTTTACTCTAAATTTTATTTTAGTGTAAAAATAAAGTAGAGTGGGAGATGCTCCAAGTAAATTATGAACTAAATTATGAACTGAAGAGTAAGTAATCATCGGCTTTATGAAATGGTCTCAAATTACTTTCGAACATTAGAGGGCTATAATGGGCCTTTTTAGTGTTATCTTAATAGGTCCGTTTTTGCTCTCAAATTGTCAGCTTCCAATAAATTGTCTAAATCTAACACTAGAGTAGTTTCAAAATGTTCTTAAACAGTTGGATACTACAGAATCATCATAATACGTTTGTTCATGCGAATTGCAGGGTCCTTTTGGCTCTTACTTAAAGACACGTGACCAACAAGATAGGTCTAAACTTCTGAAAAAACTGACATGTGTAACATCACCTTGGCCAGCTGTTGAATTTCAAGAACAAGGGGTGAGGGTATATATATAACTTTAGTTTTGGTGGAGTCAAAAAAGAAGATAGAGAGCGTTAGAAATGTCTGGAGCGCAAAGAGCCGATGGGATCAAAGAAGGCGACGACGTACGAGTCAGTGGAAGGAGGACAGAACAAGACAAAGCTTGATATAAGGTCAAAGGAAGACGAAGGTGGAATTCAAGTTGATAAGCACCAAGAAAAGGTCACCGATGCTGCTGGTCTAGGCGGACCTGTATTTGGCGCTGGTAAAGACGACAAGAAGCAGGATCTTGGTGTTACCGGCACTGACTAGGTCTGTGGTTTTGTAATGTAGAATATGAATGCGTATACGTGGGGGGGGGGGGGGGGGGGGGGGGTCTCTTCTTGTCATGTAATCAATCAATAAAGTAATATCTCACTCAGTGCCGGTCCTGAGATATTTCGGGTCCAATGCGAAACCAAAAATATGGGCCCAAAATGACAATAAAAATTTTAGTTACGAAATTAAAAGTGAATTTACAATATTTTCAAGATTGCAAAAGTTTATCAATCCTAGAAATTATCTATTTACTCTTTTTATATTATAGACTAATGAAAAAAATATTCAAGGTTTTATTATGTTGCAATTTGATTAGGATCCATTCTTCCATTTGTTACAAAAAAAACAGTATAAATTGTAAGCTTTCAAGTGTATAAAATTATAGGCCCCATACCAATGTTTCTTGAGTATCTGCTCAAGACCGGGCCTGATCTCACTCTTGGCATCAAACTTGTACATTAACCTCTATATGTCGTTTAGAAAATGGACATGAAAGTTGATAGTTTCAAAAAACAAATCCATTGAAGACAGTAAAAAATTGATAACGACCACGGTGGGACTCGAACCCACAATCTCCCGCTCCGGAGGCGAGCGCCTTATCCATTAGGCCACGCGGTCAACTTGCTAAGCTCCTGTATCTTTTCAATTTGTATTAAAGAATTTATCTCCATAATCTGTGTTGTACCATTTTCTTAACTTATAAGTTAGTAACATCAGTGCACAAAAAAAAAGAAAAAAATAGTAACATCAATGTCTCAACAATTACAACCTGCTGTGGTTTGCTAGTCCAATGGTTGATTGATGATTCATTAATCTTTTTAGACAGTAACTCTGGATTTCGAATTCCAGATTAACATATTCTACGCTAAATATAAATTTTTTTATAGGACAGCTTGCATGATGCAATGGATCTTTATAAACGGCTTTTTATAGGCAGCCTAAGTGTTAAGCTATGCAATTAGACGTAACAAGATAGTACTAATTCATTTAATGTAGTTTTTTCATAATTGTAACATCATATAAAAAAAATCTGCTAAAAAACTTGCGAGACAACTCTGGCACATGACACTAACAATCTCTTGCTGAACACCCATGCCTCAGTTTCTCATCTATTACCCATCTACTAATAAAAACCTTGTTCATAATTGTTTCATGAATCATGACCATTAACAATTTTCTGTTCGTTGATTTTATTCCAAAGACCATAATAAACCTTTGTCCCCCAAAGAAAAAAAATATATTCCAAGATATATAGACAAGAGTCCTCTTATACTCAAGGCAGATTTCAAACCAAGCTTAGATTCATCCTCAAGTTAAAAAAACATCATCCGTGTTTGTGGCTTGTAATCTTGTTGCTAGCCTTTCACTTGAGGACTGTTCATGAAGAAGAATCCTCCCCTTCCATAGGCAAGTCTGGTTGTGTTGCCCATTCAGTCCACGAGCCATCGTAGACTGGCACATCAGTTTTTCCCACTCGGTGAAGCCCCTAACAAGAGAAAGCAACCAAGACAGATTAAGACTCTCCTGCACCGTTTATATATATATATATATATATATATAATATAATCTCAAACAAAAGTGATGGATGAAGATAATTAATTACCATTGCCAGGATGCAAGCTGTCACGCCAGTGCCACACGAAGCCATAATAGGCTTGTCCAATGAGATCTCTGTAACAAAAAGCCTTGTGTAAGGACTGCTTTATAGAAAATAAGATTGTGAAACTCATTCTTCCAAGTGGAGATAGCATACCTTCTTGTTCAAACCGTTTCTTCAGGTCTTCTGCTGGTAACAATGTTTGAGAAGCAGAATCAAACAACTGCAGAAAGAATAAAGTTTACCACACATTAACTCCGAGGATAAGATGCAGCAGAGGAACTGAGGGAAGGAAACAAGTTCTCTAAAATTTGTCACATAACAATAAGAGTTTATTTACAGGTTACCTGAGGATAAGGGACACACTTGCTTCCAGGGATATGACCACTTCTTATTCCCTTACGGGGTTCTGGAGCCGTACCATCAAACCTACCAGTACAGTGATTATCGATTTAGCGAAAGCATTTCAGCAGAAACAAGTGATAGTTTTGCAAATCATAGTACCTGGCTTTGGAACGTGCGTCTACGTGTTGATATGTTTGATCCTCCATATTGTTCTTGACCTGTGAATTGACCAAAAACCAAGTATACAGATATACTCAATTAAAGCAGAAGTGGACTCTTAATCTGATCCATAAACAGGATATAGACACCAGTTAAAGAACTTGAAGCCGGGTCATCTTTAGGACTCTCTTAATGAAGATAACATCAGCACAAAGAGAAAACCGTTCAGAAAATGCCAACCTGATCAAGTGTCCACACTAGATGTGGCTGGAACTTGGTCTGAAAGGTTATTGGACTCACCTGAGGAAAAAAAGAGAAGAAGTCTATCTTCACTACTACAATCTCATTAATAATGCACAGCAAGAAAACATAGAAAACCATTTCCTGACTACTTACGGAATGTCCTTGATAGATTTTCTCTATAGCCTCACTTGCAGCACTGGCTTTCAAAATAGCATCACCTGATGCACTAGATTCAACATCATATCCTGAAGCACGCCATCTCGGTAGACCTCCATCGAGCACCCACACTTTGTCATGTCCAAAAACTCGGAACATCCTGTGTACAGTAAGTGAAAGGAGCACCCATCAATTGTAAAAATATCTGAGAAAAGGATACTAGACAAACCAAAGGAATTTAAAAGACAAACTGGATCCAACTCACCACCATACACGAGCTGCACTAAAGACACCCTTTGCATCATAAACAACCACTCCATCTTTGTTCTCAATTCCAAGAGCAGAGCAACCAGCAGCAAAAGCTTCCTCAGACGGCAACATATGTGGCAACTGTATCAAGAAATAGATATTTTCATACTATTATTTAGATGGTGTCCTTTAAATCACACACAGAAACTCACAAGCAACACGTAATAAGTATAATAAGAATATATCCCACAAAATGGAAATGATGTTAACAGCAAAGAGTCGAGATTCTTTTCAAATGTTGAGTTGAGAACACAGATCTTCAGTAAAAGGAGAGCACAGTGACTCTTACACTTGTCGATCGATCTGATATTCCATCCAAATCGAAGAAGAGAGCACCAGGAATATGAGCAACCTGTAGAGGAGAGATTCGTTTCTTTACTATAGAACGAATATAGCTCAAACAACAGTAGAATCAAGAGCATATCAATAACCTATTTACTCAAATGATCACCTGATATTCT
Source organism: Brassica napus (assembly GCF_020379485.1). Taxonomy (NCBI): domain Eukaryota; kingdom Viridiplantae; phylum Streptophyta; class Magnoliopsida; order Brassicales; family Brassicaceae; genus Brassica; species Brassica napus. Next base: position 31,344,563 of record NC_063449.1, read on the forward strand.
TGGATGGGATTCCTCTGCTCATCTGGCATGTACCATGACGCATCCAAAACCTGAGCACAGAACAAAAAACAGGTCAAACTAAAGTATGCCAAACAAAGTTTTGAAGAAAACCAAATGGGACAAAAGGGGAGCCACCTTCAAATCAGGCTCTCTAAGATTAGAATGGAGCCAATCGACAGAAACAACAGGCTCATTAGTTGGTACAGATGATGAAGTCGAGAAGCCTGCTCTTGCCCCAATTCCAGCAGAAGCCATAGCTCGAGCTGATCTATAAGCTGTAGAGTAAGAGCCTAACTGAGAGAAGAGCCCTCTCCTCTGCAATTATCATCATCACAACACACACAAAGAAAAAAAGAGTCAAACTTTTATAAACAGAGAATCTCATTCCCTAGGTTCCGATACAAAGACGCAGATCTCATCAACAACAAAGTCTAAACCTTTATGAAAGCACCAAACCCCCCACTAGACCCACTGTGATCTCCTAAACCGATGATCGAGAATGAGGATTGGATTAGGACTTACAGTAAGAAAGGAGGCGAGATTAAGGGTCTTTTGAGGGAGAAGAGACGGAGTGATCAAGCGGTGGCTTGCAGCTAGAAAAGTTCTGGAGAAAAGAGTCGAAGCCATGATGTCACCGTTACAATGCAACTAAAGCAAAAGATGGGTTTGATTTGAAAAAGACTCCAACTTTATTGATCCACTCCAGGTAAAGAAGAGAACCCAGCAAGTTTTACTACTCTAGCTGCCGCCACGGACCGGTCTGGAACAGAGGACACGACTTGGGTCATTTTGTAATTATTACTGAGAAGCCAGAGCCTGTAGTGTAAATAGTATTTTGGTCCGAAAGTAGAAATAGACATAAATATTGGACCATTTTGTAAATTAAACAAGCGACGTCGTATGCTTAACTTTTCTTTTTCTTTAAGAAACCGAAGCTTTATTTCTTCTCCTCTTCGTTCATCTCTCTCTCTCCTTCGTCTACTCTGTTGTTCGATCTGTATATCAAAGGTATGATATTTATATGCATTTTGATTTAAAGTTGATTCCTTTGTTAAACCCATATTGAGAATTGGAACCTATCTTTGGTTGGGTTAAGCCTTGTTCAGATTCAATCGCTTCAGTGTAGTAATTTCGTTTGACTCTGCGTTTATAGTAACTGGGTTTATGTTGATGAACATGAGTGTGTGGATCGTTGGATGTTCTGTGGGTTTAAGTTTAGCAGATTCAGCACTTCCCATGGTGTTCCAAGTTTGTGTTTTTCTATCCAGAAGATTTGTTAAGAAGAATGATTTTGCCTTTTTGCAGGTTTTTGAGCTAAGCTTAAGGTGCAATGGGAGACAGTCAGTACTCGTTTTCTCTCACTACCTTCAGGTACGAACTTGTTTATCTTTCAAACGCATCTCCTTCGAGCATTTAGATTGGGGGGTTAATCAGTGTTGTGGTTATGATAACAGTCCATCAGGGAAGCTGGTTCAGATAGAGCATGCTCTAACAGCTGTTGGATCAGGCCAGACATCTTTGGGAATCAAAGGTTTGTTGTTGTCAATGATGAATGTCCTGATGGAATTCTATATAAAGAGATTCTAAGGAACGTTATTGTTTTGTTATCACGACTGTGGTTTCATTTTGCAGCTTCAAACGGAGTTGTCATTGCAACAGAAAAGAAACTTCCTTCTATTCTGGTTGATGAAGAATCTGTAAGTTTGATGACAACATGTTTCTTTCAAGTTTTATAGCAATTAGATCGTTTTCCTTTCTACCCTTGCTTGTTGAACTTTAGTAGGTTGTAACTAATGTTAACCAAATGTCTCTACTTCAGGTTCAGAAGATTCAGCATTTGACTCCCAACATTGGAGTTGTTTACAGGTTCTTCTTCTCCTCAGCTCTTTAATTGAAAATTGGATTTTTATTACTTAGTATCTCTCATAATTAAGTTGCCTTTTCCTTAGTTCATATCAAAGCTAACTTTGATATTTCATTCTGTGAAGTGGTATGGGTCCTGATTTCCGAGTTCTTGTGCGAAAGAGTAGGAAGCAGGCTGAGCAATATAACCGTCTGTACAAAGTAATGTTTAACATCTCTATTCTTATCTTACTTTTCTTGGAGTATAATAATACATGTATGATGAACCTTCACTCCTTGTTGGATTGATGACTCCAGTTAACATAAACTGTTGCTTATTCGTAGTTTTCAACTTCTAATGTTTTTTTTTTTTTTTTTTTTTTTGATTTGTTACAGGAACCCATCCCCGTTACTCAACTTGTAAGAGAAACTGCAACTGTGATGCAAGAGTTCACTCAATCAGGGTAACTATATGGTTACTTCCTCCCATACGCTCAACAAGAGTTACTTGTCAGCTTCAACTTTTGATTTCCTCCTTCTCTTAATAGTGGTGTTAGGCCGTTTGGAGTTTCTCTACTAGTGGCTGGGTATGATGACAAAGGTCCACAGCTCTATCAGGTATGTAGTAGTAACATTAAAGATGTATATAACCATTATAACCGCTTATGTAAATAAAAACATCTTATTACAGAATTTCTTTTTTTTTCACTAGGTGGATCCGTCTGGCTCTTATTTCTCATGGAAAGCTTCTGCCATGGGAAAGAATGTTTCAAATGCTAAGACATTTCTTGAGAAGAGGTAAATAACATTTTTAACTGTTTGTGTATGATCTTGGAAGCATGTCATGTCATCTTAGTCTCTCTTATCAGGTACACTGAAGATATGGAACTTGATGATGCCATTCACACTGCCATTTTAACTTTGAAGGAAGGGTGAGAGTTCTTACCAAGTCCTGTTTTTTTTCAGAGTTTTGACAGAACTTAACATCTTTCTTTCTCGTCTGTTTCACAGTTTCGAGGGAGAAATCTCTAGCAAAAACATTGAGATTGGCAAGATTGGTGCTGACAAAATTTTCAGGTAATGTTTCAATACTCCAAACGAATAGAATCAAAGACAGTTTTGTTATTGCCATCAATGTTCTGAAAAAAGAGGCTGTTATGTGCAGGGTACTAACACCTGCTGAGATTGACGATTACTTGGCTGAAGTAGAGTAAACTTTCACTTGCCCGTCCGTGCAGCTTAGCCCGCTTTGAATCCTAATGCTATCTTTTTCTTTTCTCTGACTGGTTGCACAAACTTGGTTGTTATTGCTTCTGTAAAACTTTTGGAACTTGTTAAGACTCTAGACCCAATTTTAGAATCTGTTTTCTTTTCATTTATTTATGTTCATAATGTCATGCACACAAATTACTTGAGCCAAAACTTGGAAGTTTTTGTCTCCATTGGATTTCAAGAAACATTCCGGAGAGATGAATCATTATGGAGATTAGCTTCTTTATTCAGTAATGATTTGGTACAAAGTTGATAGAAGTGATGGCATGGGGACAGGGACGTTGCTTGAGTAGTTGAAAAATGCATATGCGTTTACTTGTTATTCAACAAAGCTAGCTGGTGGATTGTTGTTAGATGATGGAGAATGATTATCAAGCTCACCAAATACTCTTCTACAAATAACTTTGAATACCAAAAGTTTCAACATTAAGCATCATCTTTGAAGATGGTTTAGTGTCAGAGCTTTTAGTATAGTATATTCTTTGACCAGCTAGCTATATATGTATCATCTACACACTTGAAAATGCCAAGAAGTCAACTGATATACATTTTGTATATTACCAACTTTCCTTCAAGTATTGATATCCAGGATAATAATTTAAGAATATGCCTTAAACCATATAGTAAAATCATAATTTGGATTTGTTAATGTATCATGAGCTCGTAGGTCTTCAAGAGTGATGATGATGATGATTCTTCTTGTGTTCCATGTTTATGCTGTTGATTATCAGCTTCTTCTTACTCTAGTTCGCTTTCCATGTGCTTGAACCATTTCTTGACTTCATCTTCATCAGACTCTTGTTCTGCTCTGAACTCATTTGCACCAGATTGTTGAAGTGAGTTTGAACTATCTAAGAAACTCCATATGTCAGGATCTGAGTCAAAAGGAATCTCTAGAAGATCTGGTTTGTCTACCTCTTGAATAATGTCATTAAACACGCTATACTTAAACAAGAGGCCTATCTTTGGATCATCTTCCTGGTTTGAGTTGTAGGAACCACCAGAAGACACTGAAGTAGTAAAGTCTTGAGAGGTCTTTTTGTTCAAACAACCTTCTGCTTGAGACTTATCTTCTTTCCCACAAGAAACAGAATTACTTGAACAAGGCGAGGTTTCTGAGCTCTGAACAAGTCTTTTCTTTAGACGAGTATGCCACACATTCTTGATCTCGTTATCTGTTCTTCCTGGAAGTTGAGAAGCGATTCTTGACCACCTTATCAAAAATGCACAAAACCAATGTCAATATCAAATCACTTTTTTGGTCCAACACAAGAAGCATGCATATAGTTATTTACTTGTTTCCATAGTTCTGGTGAAGCTTTATGATTGTTTCTTCCTCCTCTGCAGTGAAGTTACCTCGCTTCACATCTGGTCGAAGGTAGTTGATCCACCTTAGACGACAACTCTTTCCACATCTTAGTAGACCTTCGTTATTTTGCATCTTTATTCAGAAGCATATTAAGAAAAGCCATTCAATAGGCTTTGCTTTGATCATGATCAGAAAGCAACAACATACCAGATTGTTTGGGAAGAGATCTCCAGTTCTCATGACCAAACTTTTGGATGAAAGAGATGAGTTTCAAGTCTTCTTCAGGGCTCCATGGACCTCTCTTCACTTTGGTCTTGTCACAACAAGGTGCTCTTCCCTTCCCCATTCCCTCTCTCTCCCTCTCCTTCTATGTGTATATATTTTATATATACAATCAGGATCAATTTTGAGATTTACTTTTACCAAATAGAATTTGTTGTGTTGTTTATATAAATGAGAGGCAAGAGTGTGATCTTGACATCAGAAAGATAAATGAAAATAAATGGATTTGATAAATGTCAAATCAGATTTGTTGATTGTTATTATTTGGTAGAATTCCATTTTCTCATTTTTACTTGATTTGGCATCTACATGATGCATGCAACTTATCTTTTCTTTTAATAGCGACTAGATTTTGACCCGCGCTTTTAAAGCGCGGGATTGTTTCATTTAAAAATATTATATTTTATAAGATATATTTTTATATGAAAAATATATAATGTGTTTTGTGTATATGTGTAGTAGTTGTTTTACATGTTTAGGATGATCATAATTGAGATATAAAGTTTGTAGTATATAATCTGATGCTAATTTATAATATCTATATTTAGAAATGAGAAGTTTTGAAAGCCATAGAATGATTTTGTTACCGTTTTACGTGTTACATACACCAATATGAAAATTATGACATGCTTGTGAAAATGAATCCGACATAATATATGAGTTCATAAATATTGTTTTGAGATATATAGGTCGTTAGTAAAAACACTTACATTCTCATTAGTTATGATGAATTCCATGGTTTCGCCTGATAAGGAAGTATTTTGTTTTCAAGAGTGTAGTACTTTTACATGAACCAACCATCTCGATGTTAGGTTTCAAATCTTTAAGCTCATTTATCTTGATAGTAGAAACCATAGGGTAAAATGCGTAAGGTCAAAAGGCTTGAGAAAATATTTGTTTTAGAAAAGCATTGACATTATCATATCTATACTATTAACAATAGAAGAAGAATATTAGGTGTTTAGGTTAAGTCTAAATTTAGGAAAGAACGTGTAGCATTTTCTAAAATATCCTAAATTTTATTGTTTTAAACTTGATAGATTTTCTGAATCAAATATATCTTTTGAATATTTCTGGATTCTATTTTCTAGAATGGAAAAAATTCAGGGACCATAATTTGAAAAATCATATTAAATATATTTATATGGCACATTCATCAATACCATTAAAAGATGAACATTCCCCTTAATGAAAATTGCAATTTTCTCAAAAATACTCTTATTTTTGCAAATAATTAATAAAATTCATTAATGGCATTTAAGTCTTTTGATTTTGGGCCTACAGATACACTTAAATGAATTAATAAATAATGGGCCTATATATATATATATATATATATATATATAAACGATATGCAAACTTTAAATTTAATATAAATATTCTAAGTATAAATATATTATGAACAATAAATAATTCTAATATTATGCAGATTTTCAATACAAACCAAAACCCTATATCCTACACCAAAACCAAAATCATATATCATATACATATTTGAATATTATTTTTCCGTGTATAATGTCATTTTGTACATAATATCGATATAGTAATTACGGTGTTTAAGAATATTTTAAAAATTATCTTAAAATCAACTTTTAAATCTTAAATAAAAATACAAACTTATAATAGGTTATCAATCACGAAGATAAACTAATATTATCATATCAATAAGATTTTTTATATTATCATTTTTTATTTGGATAACATAATAAAATTGCATAATATTCTAAGGAATCACAAATTTATGTTATATTAAAAAATATATGAGTAATTTAATCAATTTTTTTAAAAAAATACTATTAGATATTTGTGTTTTTTATTGAATCAATGGTATCAGACCACAGGTTAATTGTGAGTTTTTGGGTTTTTACCAGGTTCTATCGAATTTTTAATTAACAAATTTTTCATTAAATTTGAACCGGATTATGTACAATGTATCGGGTCTATAGGTTCAACCACGAATCTAGGTTGGATATGAAAACAATTCTTAAAACTCAAAACATTATTATAAACAACTACCATATTTCAAACAAATACCATATTTTGAAGGAAAAAAAAACAAATGATACAAACCTAAAACCTCAATTGTTATGGTTTGAAACAAAAAAAAAAGTTAGTTTGTAAATCAATTTTTGATAAATAAACAAAATAAAAATCCGCGCTTTCTAACGGCGGGTCAAAATCTAGTTTACGTTAGATGATAATGATTGATTATTGTCTAAAACTATTTTCAAAAATTAAATAAGAGATTGAAGATAATAAAGAGGTCATATATCTAACAAATCGTTCTGTTTCTTTATTTTAAATGATATTGTTCGTTGACCAAGTTTGAAAAACAATATTTAAAAAATATTCTGCGAATAACAAACAGATGATGACTGTTTATATTATTTTTCATTATCAAACTGATTATAAATGATATTAAAACGGGATTGGGTTATGAATATACTCAGAAAATAATTGGAGCTTACAACGATTTTAATATTCAACGGTTAGTAAAAGTGTTTAATACAATGTGAATCAAAATATATTGTAAAACTCATAATCGAAAAATGATAGTTGAATGCTATAAAAACGGGATTGGATTAGGAATATACTGAGAATATAACTGGAATTTAATCATTTAATATCCAATTATAATCAACAAATTTAATACATTGTAAAAATCAAATATTTATTGTAACTTGAAAGATTGAAAACTTGACAAATATTTCATAAATAGGAAACAATTATAAGCTTAATATTACATGTATAATCTCATATGTTACTTCTTTTAGCTTTGGTTGTAGATAGATAAATATTATGTGTAATTTTATAAGATATATTTTTGTAGGCAAATATATAGGAAAAGTGGTTTATAAATATATAGGAAAAGTATGATTTATCCCGAATTGTTATTATTGTAATATAGTTATATTGTGGTTCTTATTTTGACCAAAAAAAAAGTTATAGTGGTCGCCGAAAAAATATATATCTAATGATATCTTTATTATACTAACTTACATAACAAAGTATTTAATAAAAAAAAAATCATGAATCGGCTAAACCATAAAATCTAAACCATACATTGATTAGATTAATATACACAATGTTGGTCTGCATAATCAAAACCAATATACATAATGTTAACTTGACTATATATTATCACACCTTAATGTACATAATATTTATTAGATCATGCCTAAGAAATCGTGGAGATGAAGATTGTCGTGTATCATTGTTTTGGTATGAAAAAACATTATCTCATTTATTGTTTTTAAAAACTTATGACCGCAGGTTCGGTTTGTAATGGTTAAATAATTAATAAGACAGCTGGTCATAGACTCTCGTAGGTTTCATCGGTTTGGTTTGAGAATAATATAAATAATGATTATGATATGGAGCCATATATTTGGATTAGCCCAAAACAAACCTGCGTATTTAGGGTGATATGAAGAGAACGGTTTACCAAAATTTTTGGATTAGAAAATGTATAAAACGATCACGTTTAAAGCAGTGGCATAAGATTGTAATTTTTGAGAAAAACTCAGGGTTATTTTTTTTTTGTACTCTTGTTTTAATAGATTAGATGCTTGTTCACATTTGTGTTGGAAGTAAATATATAATTAAGTTAAAAAAGAGTAAATAAATAGTTATTTTATTCTTTTAATTATTAAAACTAGTTTCCCAAATAAAAGTTATAAGCTTTGAGATTTTACCGGAATGTATTAGGCAATTTTTCTAATGTAAAACTAGGTATAGACAAGTGTTCATTTTAATATCTTATTTTATTTAGAAATCTATTAAAAAAAGAGTAAATCATTTTAAATTATAATAATGGAATTAATCACATGTATATACTGTAAAATAATAATAGTTATGAAGTGAAAAAATTATATATTATTTTTTTTTGGACAAAATATTAGTTTTTTTATTAGGTTGTTTTGTCTAAAGTTTGCAATGAGACTTGATAATAATCTTCTTCTTTTTTGAAAAAGATAATATTGTTTCTTGTCAGCTAATTTTGTCTAACTCACTCACATAAGCAACGTGGTTCCATGCAACATTGCCAACTCTTGAATATAGATATTATCCCATAATCATGTAGTTCCAAGACAATGATTAAGAAATTCTCTCATGAACAATGCTGTCCAAATTTTAATTATGCATCCATCATGCCATGGAATTAATATATTTATATTTTGTCAAGACTATCGATTGCGTACACAAAAACAAATACGCTGCAAAGAAAAATATAAAAGCTATAAATTAAATCTGAGAGCTAAAATAGAATGCAATAGAAACATCATAAAGTAAGTTCAAAATCACATCGGAAAATACAAAAAAAAAAAACGATGTAGTATATGCGAGCAAAGTGCACGATCTCACCAAACTAAAGAGAGTGGAAAAGGTCAGAGACATACGTCGTTTTTGACTTCTTTGATGTTTGGTGGGTTTGGTTTTGTTGTTGGCACTTGGCTACGTTGATTACTTATTATCACCAAACCTTCATTACTTTATTAATTTCTATGCAACCATCCAAAAATGATTCTTAGTAGTTGTAATATATACTTATTCACTACTATCACTATGCACTCCAAAACCAATTAATGGTTGGAGTATTAAGTATCACCCATGACTGAAGTTAACTCGAAGTAAGAAACCAAAGTAGTTGCTAATATTCAGTGATACATATAAGTTATAAATGTTTGGTTCAAAATTTTATATAAATATATACAAGTCTACAGTTTCGACATACAAAATGACAGTACGGGTTTGGCTTGTTTATGAGGCTCTTGGTAATCAGAAGGTTGGTGAACAAATCATATGAGTGGAAACTATATGTGGACAAAAGTGATATAGTTTTTCAACCTCCCTATGGAGTATGGACCTTATTTAGCATATAAGATTTCATAAAGTAAAATGAAAATTTTGTAAGCTTATGATAAAAGCACGTGTGTTGCTGCTACTGGTAATGCATACGTAAGTCAAAATCATTTTGAGTTTACCGACTTTAAAGTCCAGATCTTAAGCTAATGGAACATAGACTCTGTTTATGTGTTGTGGTTGTTCATAATAGGAGTTTAGTTATATATTCTAATTCATATATTTTGACACTTCAAATTCAAACTATATAAGTTTCAAAAAATATCAATCCTATAAACTATAACATACATTATCCGTGAACATGTTAAATGATTAAACGTGATTTTCTACCATTTTCAAAAGTTAATATACTACCGGATCTTGATCCGCACAACCGTGCGGGTGTTATTTTAAGTTTTATTTGCATATATATTTATTTTACATCATTGGTATACATTTGTAATTTTAATCATATATTTAAATGTTTATATAACTATTTCAAATACAATAATTTATAGTTTACATGCTGTAAATAATCAATTGTTTAAAACCGTCACTTGTATTTGTTGTTTATTATTATAGATTTATCTTATTGTATTTGCATTGAGTTATTAAACAAAATAATATGTGCATCAAAAATACATTTGAAGATTATTTTGTATTTAGTTTATGTTAAATTTTTACCCGCCCTTCAAAACTGGATTTTCTTTTAGCAATATTTTTACGTTTATTCATTTTCCATAATATATTATTGTATATACAAAAGTCTAAGATATGTTAATTTTATATATGTATAAATACTTTATATTTATGAAAATAAAATTTCAAATTTACCATATTTAGTTCAATATAATAATTCTATTTTAAGATGATTAATTATGATTATAAAATAGATAAAAGTAGGATATATTTTTAATTTTATAAACGATAACTGAATATATATATTAATGCATAATAATAGTTCATTGCTAATTACAAAATTAGTGAAAATATTTATATAAACTTTTTGACAATTAAGGTATTGTTAAAATATTTAGATCAACATAATAATTTTATTTTAATATGATTGATTATGATTATATATTAGATAAAACATGATAGAATATCCATTTTTTCATTTTATAAACAATAACTGAATATATTAATGATAATAATATTTCAAAACTAATTATGTAATTAGTGAAAATATTTAAATATAATTTTTGAAAATTAAGATCTTGTTAAATATTCTTAAACAGATACTTTCAAAAATTTTAATATATCTATATATATTTTAAATGAAAAGATATCTAAAGATATTATGATTAAAGTAGTTCAAAGATTCTATATATTATTAGTCTTATGAAAATACATTTAATAAAATATTTTAAGGGTAGTTCAACTTAAAAATTACCCATGAAATGAAGTTGTGACTTCTATTTTAATATAATAGATATTTAAATGTTTATATAACTATTTCAAATACATTAATTTATAGTTTACATGTTGTAAATAATCAATTGTTTAAAACCGTCACATGTATTTGTTGTTTATTATTATATATTTATCTTATTGTATTTGCATTGAATTATTAAACAAATTAATATGTGCATTAAAAACATATTAGAAAATTATTTTGTATTTAATTTATGTTAAATTTTTACCCATCCTTCAAAACTGGATTTCCTTTTAGCAATTTTTTTTTACGTTTATTCATTTTACATAATATATTATTGTATATACAAAAGTCTAAGATATGTTAATTTTATATATGTATTATATAGTCTGCTAATGTTAAGCCGTTTTGTCATCATATTATATTTTTAACATAAATATTCATATTTATTAAAATAAAATTATAAATTTATCATATTTAGTTCAATATAATAATTCTATTTTAACATGATTGATTATGATTATAAATTAGATAAAGTAGGATATATTTTTAATTTTATAAACAATAACTAAATATATATTAATACATGATAATAGTTTATTGCTAATTACGAAATCAGCGAAAATATTTACATAAACTTTTTGAAAATTAAGATATTCTTAAAATATGTAGATCAACATAATACTTTTATTTTAATATGATTGATTGTGATTATATATTAGATAAAACATGATAGAATTTATTTTTCATTTTATAAAAAATAACTGAATATATTAATGATAATAATATTTCAAAACTAATTACGTAATTAGTGAAAATATTTATATATAATTTTTGAAAATTAAGATCTTGTTAAATCTTTTTAAACAGATATTTTCGAAAATTTTAATATATATATATATATTTATTTATTTATATTTTAAATGAAAAGATATCAAAAGATACTGTGATGAAAGTAATTCAAATATTCTATATATTAATAGTCTTATTAAAATACATTTAATAAAATTTGTTAAGGGTGGTCCAACTTAAAAATTACACATGAAATAAAGTTGTGACTTCTATTTTAATAGAATAGATATTCGTATATATATATATACACTGTGGCGTTAGCTAAATGAAAAAGAATAGCAATGGAATAACGACCATGTTATTCAATCAACCCAAACGTAAACTAGTAGAATAATTAGCTCGAGAAATCGAAAAAAAAAATCATGAAAAATCACAAAATATAGAATGTGAATATTTTTGTTGATTGAAAAAAATCACGAAATTGTTACAGAAAAAACATGGCCATATATAACCATGATTTTGCCAGGATTATTTCGTGACAAAATAGTCAGAAAATGACTAAAATCATAGTTAATCAACAAAAAGATTTCTTTGCCAAGATTTGGTCACGAGTTTTTATAACTATTTATAAAAAAAGTTATGAATTTGTCACAATTTTTGCAACAAGATATGATCTTATTAGCTTAAGTAAGTAGGTTTAGAAAGGGGAACACAAGAAAATCTATCGATTTTTTGAACATTTGGTAAATGACTTGCAAACTACTTAGATGAATTTTATTTATACTACATTAAAATCATGTTAATGTTTTTGTTTTATAATAAATCATTTTAAAAAAAATCTAACTTATACCTTTTAGTGTATAAATATTAATGAATCTTCGATAAAACTAATAAACTAACAGTCAAAATGTCAATATATCATCATTAACGTGTTATTTAATATCTTGATATAAATCTCTCATTTGTTCATAAAAATCTCGGACTAACGAAGTATATAATATCATAGAGTTGTTCAGAGAAACAAAAACCAACATCCTCTCTCTAAAATTATTTTCTCCTCCTTCTCTCTACCACTTCTCGTCTTCTCCGCCATAGTTTATGGTTTCCGGCGGTGGCGCGCCCTTGGCGTCACCGTCGGGATTTCTTCTTGTGTTCTCTTGTAGGTAGATCTATCCCGCTTCATTGACCTATCTTCTTCTTTTGATTTCTCTCCTCTTGGGTTTCATCGACCTTGTTGAGAGTTCTTGTTAGCAGTTTGGTTTCCTTTTCCGTTCTGCTTTCAAGCTTTTGTTGATTTGTGGTTTATTGATATTGCATGTCCGAGTCCGTTTGGTGCATGTGGTCTGTCTCTCCTCAGCCTAGTCTTGGGGTGCTCTCATGTCCTGTCGCCGTCGGTTATCAGCATCAAGTGTACCTCTTTTTCTGGTCTCTTCAGTATCATCTACGTTCTAGTTGCAGAGAGAAGCTGTTCTTCAAGTTGGTTTGCTTTGTCTCTGAAGGAGAAATCTGGTCTTTCTCATGAAGGTTTGGTTCCCGGTTCACCTCCTGTGGCTCAACTAGGCTCAATGGTCTGATGTTGTAGCAATATAAAAGGATGCAGGCTCTCCTTCTTCTCGTCAGTATATTGGACGGGTTTGATTTCTTCCTCAAGCTTATTCCTAGGTCTGTTTGTTACTGTTTGTTTCTCTGAACTTATGGTCCTTGTGCTTGTGCTCTGTCTTGAAGAATGGTCGATGTTTTGTTGCAGATAGTTGTACGGTTGTTTTCTTGTTCTGCTCTGTTTAGTCTTCCCGTGTTTGGGACTTCGTTTCTCCGTGTTTGGAGCCTGCCGGCAATTGTATTTCAAACCGTATCTCATCCTTGTAATCTTCCAATGTTAATGAAATTCCTGTGTTTAAAAAAAACGAAGTATATAATATTAAAATAAAAACAGACCAAAATTTAATATTTTGATATAAATCTCTCTTTTGTTCATATAAATTTCGGAGAAACGAATGATATAATATTTAAATAAAAAAGACGTAAAAATAATTATAATATGTGAAATGAGGAAGCGTTTTTAATCAAGTGGTTTTTTCTGCTAGAGTTTTTTTTTTTAAATTCAACCCAAACGTGGATCCGGAAACGTACGCTAGCCGAAAAAACAACGAGATCTAGCTAGGTTACAGACGCTGTGATTTTAAACCCGATTGAGAAACTGAGCAAAAATGAAAGATGAAACGGTTGAGGTGAGAAGACTAGGGAGTCACCTCCCATCTCCGTTGAACACGTCGACTGCGGAACTTCACATGGTCAATGTGTCCAAGACCGGCTTAAATCCGTTGCATGCCACCATCAAAGGTACCCTCCCACATTGTTATCCGGCAGCCTATTCACCAGCTTTGATAAACAACAGTCCGACTCCGTAAACCTACCACTGCTAGCTGCCCGAGGATCTTGCCACCGCAAAAGTCTGAAAATTCGCATGCAACCCTAACCCAAGACGTTGGAGATAAGAACCAGACCGGCGATAAAACTAACCTAGGGAACCGCATTCACACAAATTAGATCCACCGGCACAGCTCCCTCACCGACAATCGTACCACCTTCCTCGCTGATGACTTACTTGCAGCTTCCGGTCACCTCTCCGACGTCTGTACCAGAGAGTACCTACTAAGAGCCAACAGAACATGGAGGTCTTGTTCTCGTTTAGAAATCAGTGTTTGAAGTTGTTCAAGAAAGGCCCAACAAGAATCTACATTCCATGGCCGAATAATATGTCAACGGCAATTCCGAAACTGTGACCATGCAAAAGGGCTCGACCAGCCGAAGAGTCAGTCAACAAAACCGTCCAACTTTAGGTCAAGTCAAAGACAACTATTTTCTGGTCATGAGTCAAAGTCTTCCTAGTTTTCATAAATTTTATATTTTCTATGTTTGACTAGAGTATTTAATTCTACAGATTGCCTATTATATAAAGGCTTGTTTTGTATTGTTTCAATTCATTCAACTTTTTAATAAAAACTTTTTTTTTAAACTTGTTGAATCATTTGTTCTTCATCGAACATCTTATCTTTTGAGTCGTCGGAGTGTGTCATATCTTCGGGCTTAGAAATTGGTAATATCAAGAGATTTTCCGCACCTCTTGTGTCACCTTTCGATCCACATCCCTTGATCGTTTGTGCTTTCTAGCTCATTCGGTTCAAAGCTTATCCAATCCACCAACTTTAGAGTGATCCTTCAATTTAGGGCGTATCATGTGGTATCAGAGCCACTCTGAAGTTCAGAGCTCTTCACAGCCAGCCATTCTTAACTCTTCATCTTCTAGGAGATCATCTGTGTTTGGACTACTGATCAACCATGAAAATAAGGCAGCACGCAAAGCACAAGAAAAAAATTGCGAGAATGGAGGTACAACAAACGCACAGCCGAGATGATAGCACAATATGAATGTGACCAAGAGAAGGAAGCCAAGAAGTCACGACCTGAGAGAGACAAATGGAAGAAACCACTCAGCAAAGAAGGTAAACGAATCTCTCTTATTGGTTTAATGGGAGTTAAACCGAGCAGTACAAAGAAGGCAGTCCAAAAGCCACAATCGAAACCGGTTGTAGAGATTCCATTGACCAGAACTGAAAAGAAGAGGAATAAGGGTTTTGAGAAATAGCTGGAGAGTTTCAAGGCTAGGATCCATCAAAGTATCATAAACCCACGTCGATCTTCAGTTTTAGAAGAATATCGAATCGGAGCTATCAACTGTTTATGTCCGAGCAGAATCTAAGGACGATATCAGTCCACTCTTTGATGAAGAGGAAGAGTCATTTGATTACCCACATCAAGGACCACTTCTTGTCACTAGGCGACACTTGGACGATGATCTTGGTCCCATCTATGATTAGGAAGACGATCACTTGAACAATGATTCTGGTCCAATCTTTGATGAGGAGGAAGAACCAGAGACTGTAAGTGTTCTCCTGGCTGTCCAAAAGAGGCTGGAGACGTGGTTGATAGTGGACCAGAAGCTGATCATGGAAAGGATCTCACAACCGCCTATGCTTCAGGTGATATTCTCGGTTCTTTTTCATGTGATAAACTGGTTCAGCCATTTGTTTGTAAGGAGTACGACCCAGTGAAGCTACTAAGGCATGAAGAGGGTCTGCAAAACTTCATATTTGAGCCAGGAGAAGAGACACGTGATCAAAACAACAATAATGAGTCCTTGGCGAAAGAGATAGCAAAAGTGGAGCAGAAGAATGTCGGTTCATTCATCCTAGAAGGTTCAGATTTGAGGACAATTCCTCTTAAAGGAGGAGGGAATGATGCGACCTTGATCAGCCTCGTTGACCAAGGTATGATGATCAAGAACACACCAGCTAATACACTGATCATGGTTTGGCTTAATGGGCATTTTCAAGTCCTTATCGGTTTGATCCATGAAGTTCTAGACCGAGAGAAGCTAATGGGTTTGATACAAAGCATGGATGCCTTTTTCTCATTCAGAAATCAGTGTTTGAAGTTGTTCAAGAAAGGTCCAACAAGAATCTACATTCCATGGTTGAATAATATGTCAATCCGACGGCAATTCCGAGACCGTCGACCGTGCGAAAGGGCTCGACCAGCCGAAGAGCCAGTCAACAAAACCGTCCAACCTTTGGTCAAGTCAAAGACAACTATTTTCTGGTCATGATTCAAAGTCTTCCTAGTTTTCATAAGTTTTATATTTTCTATGTTTGACTAGAGTATTTAATTTTACAGATTGCCTATTATATAAAGGCTTGTTTTGTATTGTTTCAATTCATTCAACTTTTTAATAAAAACCTTTTTCTTTTAACTTGTTGAATCATTTGTTCCTCATCGAATATCTTATCTTCTGAGTCGTCGGAGTGTGTCATATCTCGGGCTTAGAAGTTGGTAGTATCAAGAGACTTTACGCACCTCTTGTGTCACTTTTCGATCCACAGCCCTTGATCATTTGTGCTTTCTAGCTCATTCGGTGCAAGGCTTATCCAATCCACCAACCTTAGAGTGATCCTTCAATTTAGGGCGTATCACAACAGGCCAACAAAGAATCGGACAGCCGTAGAGACCCAAGCACCAGAGATCCAACCAAACCACTGTGACAAGAGAGAGGCACTTTCAAGTACTTCGGACAATGAATATCCCGACAAGTTGCTCAAGATCTGAGTAGGGAGACAAACAACGGTTTCCAGCGAGGGCGCCGTCGATCATTTGGCCTCCAACCGTGATGAACGACGCTTTTCTTTTAGAGAAAAAACGAGAGGGATATGTTAGATTCACTCGTCCAAAATACCTCTTTTCTGATATAATTTGACTCAGCTAATTGTGTTTAACCGCGTTGTGAGATTGACTATAGTCATTATCATGTTATTTAATATTATTTTGATATGAATTTTTTATTTATACATATGAGTTTTGAAACTGACTTACGAAAAAAGTTTTATTTATACATATGAGTTTTGAAACTAACTTACGAAAAAAAATTCAGAAAAAAAAGACTTAAAAATATATTTAAATAATAACAAATAAAAAGGAATGATAATATCTATAACAATAAAGTTGTTTTTTCTCCCTTTTTCTACTGCCACATCAGCAATGAGGGTATGACATTTTTGGACACGTGTCCAACTCTTTTTCTTTGTCGTTTTCGTTTGATTTTTTTTAGCTTCAGAGATTTAATTACGGTGGGCTTATGACGTTTGTTATCGATAGTCAAACTCTTCGTCTTCAAGAACCGCAAATCCAATTCTAGGGTTCGTATTGTTCTTCTGCCTCTGATTTATTAGACCTACCATGGAGTTTCGGAGACTTCAGTTATTCTCCCTGAAGCCCAGGCCAAATTTATCATAGCCACCCTCACCAGGTACTATCTCCTCAAAGAACATGTATTTTTAACACCTGAAGGAAATCTTCTTTATCTGGAAATCTAAATCATAATCTTTGTTCTGAGAGATTTAGGGCTCTGTTCTATGTTGGGTAGGTACGACTGCATATGATCTTTATCCTCTGTCCGCAAAGTATGAAAGGTCGTGGATGCCTTTATTCCCGGAGATCGATTGTCAGGAGAAACTATGGTCTCGTGTCTTTGTCATTGAGTCAGCTCCTGCTTCTCTTATCTGATGTGTATTGTTTTGTCGTTTTATGACAGGTGATACGCTTTTTGCATTTGTCCGCTTTAAAATAAAGACGAAGCTCACAAAGCTTCCACTGCTTTGATGGTAAGATCGTATATCAATTTATGCACTTGGTGATTGGATTTGACATGAAAGCATTTGTTATTGTTTCATGAAGATTTGTCTTAGGTTTTTGTTTAAGTTTCTAATTTTTGATTGTTACACTTAAAACCATTTTTTATATTATCACTGTGTATGTTTTATCTCTTAGAACTTGATGTTTTTTGTGTTTGTTGAGTTTTCTGTTTTGTTCGTCTTGGAATTTCCGTTGTATTTTGATTTTTTTTCCCTGAAGGTTTAGCTACTAAATATGTTTACGAGGACGAGATCTGTGACATTGATATATTTGTCACTCCATTTAGGATATTACACAAAAAAATCTCTAAGCATGTGATTATGTTAAGCTCCCATGATCTCTGATTGCATGAATCAAACAGTGTTAGTCTTAACCTGAAACATACCTTTTTAAATCAAAACCTTAAACATGCTTGCTTTTATGATTTTGGATCTGGGGTTTGTTCTGACATAACAGGCTGCATGAATGTTAGGATAACTGGCCGCACAACGACCTGCACAGCGAGTTTTCGTAGATGTTGAAAAGGCTATCTCAGAATTCGAACTTGTGACAGTCAATGCAAGCCCGCTCAGGTATGTTTATAATCATACCTGGTATTAAAATTTTTCTCTTCCGGTTTATATGAAAGTCGTACTAATTAGTTTCGCTTCCATGAATGTTAGTGACAAAATGCAAGGAAACAACTTCCATAGGAAATCAGAGTTGTTGAGATGAGTATGAATGATTCTTAGCTCCACGACTCTGGACCAACTGTAAGTTCTGTATCTTCTCCATAATATCTATATGTTCGGAACTTATATCTGCTCTGAACGATTCTTAGTTCCATAATCAGTAAGTTCTTTTTACAGCTTTTTGTGTGGAAAGACGATTTTTACTACTCTGGATCATTTCTTACATCAAAAAAGCTAACCAATAGAAAATGAATAAAAGATGACTGAATTACATTGTTACGGTGCCATATCTATGATCTTTTTCCAATTCTTGATCAAACACTTCTAGAGCAGACATCTATATAATTGTGCCTTGAGATTGAAATGAGACTCTTTTTTTCTGCATGTAATGAAGAAATGCAGTTTTTGGTGCTAATTCTGTTAATAACTATTATCTCTCATGGGCAAAGCAGTTTCATGGCTGATATCAATCAAATTACCCTAAGGAGTGATTTATACTCTCTCAAATAAGATGTCGAGTTGTAGTACTTAGGGATCGAATTCACAGGGAGCTAGAGAACCAATTAGATCTAAACAGTTTATGATTAAACTAGGTTAATAGTTTATAAAGCAGTAAATAATTAATGCAAAGCAATAGATAAAGCAGTAAAAAAGTTGAACAAGACAATTGTTCAGATTGGCAAGAAGTTTTTTGATGAAAGGATGGTTGCTAGATCTAGGGTTTCTATTCAGGAGATCAGGATTATAATCCTACAGATGCTTAATGAGTTGCATGCATGATAATGCAAAGCTCAACTACTTGATCAACAAGTCAATCAGCTCTCACATGTTTTAACTTGTCTATTAACTATATCTAATGATCTCAACTATCGTATGTCGATCAATAGAAAGTGTCGATCGATTATGCAATAATGATATCGATCGACTATTTTCTTGCTACAATGTCGTTACTGTTCATCCTTTTTTTGACCTGCAATAAATAAAAAGTTTTATCAGTAACAATCTAAACTAAACTGAAAGAAATTACCTAATAGTGGGTTGCCTCCCACTCAGCGCTTTGTTATAGTCATTTAGCTTGACTTTGGAGATCTGATTTAGTCCGTATGAGGATGAGAACATGCTCCAAAACAAGTCTCAATGTCTGCTCTCTGAAGCTTTATCATTCTTGTGTGAAAGCCTCCTCCATAGACTCTTCTCCTTTGTCTAGCATCTCAGCAATAAGGAGTGTTCGAACCTTTGCAAATGACTTTGAGAAGCATCTGCTGCGCACTCTAGATTTTCTAACACCATTTGAGAATTGAGGAATCAATGATAACTGAGAATCACCCATGATCATTTTTCTCTTCTTCCAATTCCTCCTCTTCTTTCTCCCAGACGTGTCTGATCGCGTGGTGGTATCTCCATCCCTAAGATTTCCACACACATCGAACTCCTTCTGCTCTGATATGTGTCCAGTGTCGATCGATGGAGAAGTGATAGCGTCGATCGATGCTGGTTTGTTGGTGTCGTTCGATGGTATCCGGTCGGTGTCGACTGATGTTGCTTCTGCTGGGCCCTTATCGACTTCATCTCTAAATCGCAACCCTCTCTGAGAAGCTTCTACGTGCTGATGATCATTCAATACCTCGTTGTAAGAGCTGAACTGCATACTTCTATCAGGCGGAATAGGAGATTCGGCTTCAAATACAGCGCATGGAACCACAATCTTCACAGGATCATGTATCCTCTTCACAGGATCATGTATCCTCTTCACTCTTTTGTGAAACCCAACAGCTTCTTCTGTCCAGATAGGTGGTCTCTGATGTTTAGGGACAACAAGGTGTGAGACCTTAGACATGTACATCCTCTTCTCAATCGGTTCCATCTCAATTATGCAACCTGGCGAAACGTCTAGCAATGGACATCGATCGATATTAGGTGGGTGGTGTCGATCGATAAGTGGGGTGGCTGTCGATCGATCTCATCAGGTTGGTGTCGACCGATGCTAGCCTTTGAAGTTTCCAGATCTCCTCTCGAAGTATGATGATCGTCATCAAGCTTCTTCTTAAAATTCTGATCCATATCTTCAAGCCATTCCTCCAGCTCTAAGGAGTCTTCCATAGTGACTTCTCCACCCGAATCCAAGTCTTCAAGCTTTTCTCCATCCTCCAATTCCAAGAACTCTTCTAGCTCCAAGAAATCTTCCATGGTGATTTCTCTGTCTACGTTTGGGTCAGGATAACAACTTGATACATCAGTGTTCTTCTGTGCCGAGTCTGCGATGTCCTGAGGACAACTCAAACTTTCAGGGATTTCAAGTGGTCTCGATCGGAAACAGGAGTCTCTGTCGATCGACGTTGGGATTGTGTGGGCGATCGATTCTGTGGTCGTACCGTTGATCGATGTTGAGGTTGTAACGTCGATCGACGTTGAGGTCGTGATGTCGGTTGACGTTAAGGTCCTGCCGTCGGTCGACGTTGAGGTCGTGCCGTCGGTCGACGTTGAGGTCCTGCCGTCGGTCGACGTTGAGGTCTTGCCGTCGGTCGACGTTGAGGTCGCATCTTCAGTACCAGCTTCCTCTACTCAGCTCAGCTCTCCAGAAACATGTTGTTCATCCCTTTTTGCCATAATGTCGTCAAGCAGCTGTATTGGAATCATATACTCCTCATCTAACGATGCCAAGAACCTGTCCCATTTATCATTCTTCTCCTTTTCTCGAGTTGTTTCAACATCATCAAGAAATTTGTAAAGGGAGGCTCTTTCAATATCCTCCCACCTAGTTAGAGATCCTGGCCGTAGTTGACGAACCAGCTCAATGCATCCCCAGAGATAGAATAAGGGAATATTATGCAGAGCATATGGTATTCAGACACTTCATTCTGCTCACTCCTTGACACGAGATCCTCAAGCTCTTCGATGTGGTTTCTAGGATCTTGGTGAGGAAGACCCTGAAAGGGATCTTGACCTACCAATCATACCACTCTCGGCTCAGGTCATAGACATTCATCTCAGCAACAGCAATCACATCAGAGATCACAGCACCATGAGCATTAATCAACTGTCATGCGCTGTTGCGAGTGCGACCTCCTTCATCTCTTAACATCCCATTCTCGTCGACTGTAAGTATGAGCACTTCGATCTTCTCTGTCTCCCCGCAAGTGGTGTCGTTTTTCACCGGATGAATAGTGTCGGATGAACAGTATCACGATGATCAGTATTTGGATAAACAGTGTCGGGATGAACAGTGTCGATCGACGCAGGATGAACAGTGTCGGTCGACTGAAGATGAACAGTGTTGATAGATGCGGGATGAACAGTGTCGGTTGACGGGAGATGAACAGTGTCGATCGACGCAGGATGAATAGTACCTCGAAGAATAGTACCTCGGTGAACAGTATCATGATGAACAGTATTGGAGTGAATAGTACCGTTGTGAACAGTGTTGTCTGACACAAGTTGGATAGTGTCGATCGACGTAGGTTGAACAGTATCGATTGACATCGGATGAACAGTATCGATCGACACGGGATGAATTGTGTCGATCAACGCTTGGATTTCTACGCTGCCAAACGCTGCTTGGAGGGTGTCAACTACCCTCTTAGACATATGGATCACGCATTCCAAATGCAGTGGCTCTTACTACTAGTATGAGCCATATCTCCTTGTTGCTTCTGGTACTCATATGGATGTACTTGAAACACAAGAAAAAATTTTATCAGTTTTTTGTGAACAGTAGTAAAACCTAGACTAAATATAACTAGACAAGATCTAATGACGATCAAAGCTCTCCGGCAATGGCGCCAAATTTGATATCACTCAAATTACCCTAAGGAGTGATTTATACTCTCTCAAATAAGAGGTCGAGTTGTAGTACTTAGGGATCAAATTCACAGGGAGCTAGGGAACCAATTAGATCTAAACAGTTTATGATTAAGCTAGGCTAATAGTTTATAAAGCAGTAAATAATTAATGCAAAGCAATAGATAAAGCAATAAACAAGTTGAACAAGACAATTGTTCAGCTTGGAAGGGAGTTGTTTGATGGAAGGATGGTTGTTAGATCTAGGGTTTCTATTCAGGAGATCAGGATTATAATCCTACAGATGTCCAATGAGTTGCATGCATGATAATATAAAGGTTAACTACTTGATCAACAAGTCAATCAGCTCTCGCATGTTTTGACTTGTCTATTAACTAGATCTAATGATCTCAACTATCGTATGTCGATCAATAGAAAGTGTCGATCGATAATCCTATAGGGATATCGATCGATACACCTTTTGCTCCGTCGATCAATTATGCAATAATGATATCGATCGACGCGCTTCTAGTTAAGCTTTATGCGCGGGTTGAATGGTAGCTTACTAAGCTCACTAGATCAGCTCTCGCCTTGCTCATAGCAAGAAACTTAGCTCAGTTAGAATGTTTTTAGGATGAGAATGAAGCTCTCGCTTTTATCTATCAATCCTAGGGCAAGTTCTAGGTAGCTAATCTAGAAACAAGCATTAATGAACAATTCTAATGACAATTACCACAACTCAGCAATCTATACTTGGGCCTAATACCTCATCCTATCTGAACCCTTAAACCTAACAGGTGGATCTATTCAGACATGAAGTTGTCACAAAAAGTCATAGAAAGAATATATATAAAACTGCAATAAATTAGATAATAAAAACCAAAAGAGTTCCAGGAGAACTCTGAAGGAGTTCCTCCTTTCTCTCCTAACTTAGAACTATGAATTAAAGAAAGCTTAGCAGTCAACAATGGCTTAGAAAACACATAAATAGGGTTTTAGATCGTCCAAGGGTATTCTGGTAATTTGTGGTTGCTTCTGGGCTTCAGTCGGTCATAAAATACGCTCAGCCCTTATTCTGGCATCACTGTCGACCGACACCAATGCTGCAACATCGATCGACAGTCCTTCATCTCCTCGACTGCTTCCTCTCACGAGGCAGACTGACCACTCTTCAGTAAAACGGGCATAACTTCTGCTACATGATGCTGATTGACCTCAAACCGGTGGCATTGGAAAGCTAACTCAATATCTTGTGTAAAAAATATGGGCTCAATCTAACGGTGGGAAAGTCTTCATCCATAGCTAGACATCCGACGCATTTGTGCAGTTCAGCACCTCAAAAGGCTCCAAAATAACCATATTTCTCCAGAACGTACTTGAACCTGTAAATACTCTAAATAGACTCTATATAGTAGTAAATATATATTAAAACTCTTGTAGACCATGGCTAAAAGTGGGTAAAATCCATGGTCTATCAGTGGCAAGAGCTGGTACTGACAGAAAGGTACTCAACTAATTATTCTTATATTTTGACCATTAACACAGCCAGACACCAATAGACTAACAAAGTTGTTTCTGTTGTCCCATAAACTTCTATGATAGATGATCGGTGGTTGTTGTTGTTTCTTTTATTAATGCAAATCTTTTTCTGAATAAACAATCACATGTCAAGAATTTATAAGTTCCGCAGTCATGTACCCTTCATTAGTACGATCAAATTTAGCATCACTTGCAAGGCTTATAAAACAGATTTTATTGCAGACAATAGACTATTTGTGTGATCTGATCGGTTTGTGGAATTGCACCAAGTCGTTTTGCCCATACTGTGTGAGAGTGAAAGACCTTTTGCCATTGTGCCTGACAAAAAGAGTAATATTCTCTAATCTTCATCACATATTCATCTAATTTATGCCTTTTGTGATGTGACTCGGGTCTTGGTTTTTGTTTGATGTTTAGTGTATGTTTTGTTCTGCTTGCTCTCTTGCTTCTGTATTTGAAATTTGAGGTTAGTTTTTTTTTTGTATTCCTGTTTTTGATCACATTCTCGAAAATTTCTCTGTTTTTTGTTTGTTTGTTTTAAGAGCAAGTTCTGATTGTTCTCTGAGGGCAAAGAAAATTTCAGATTTTTCTACTGCCCCTACATGCATAGGTTTTGTTCATGAAACAACTCTAGAATGTTTCTTTGCTTTCTCTGGAGATTCGAGTTTAGGTTGTCTGTTTGATCTTTTGTATAGGTTCTGCTGACATTCAAAATGTTCTATGTTTCTTCTAAAGATTTTTTAATTCAAGTATATGTTTCTGGGACCATAACACTCGATGAGTATATTACACTAGGCCTGGGCGCAAGCCGAGTACTTGGTCTTTTTGCCCTACTTGCTACTTGACTTGCCTTGTGCGAGTATTAGAATTTTTGGCTTGTACTTGTACTTGATCCGATCAAGTACTTAGTAATCAAGTACTTCCTATATTTTTAATGCTTGCAAATTACTTGGTAACTTGTTTATTTAGGTTTAAAGCTTTAAAACTAAATGTACCAAAACTGATAAGTACAACTAAACATGGAATAAATACTTTTATTTTTCCATATACTTGTTACTTTATTCAATCAATTCAAGTAATTTGATTTACTGTTTGTATATAACCCATTCAAATAAGTACTTATAATATAAAATACCTATAGAATAATATTTTTAATTTTTATTACAATTTCAGAAGTAAAACAAGTATTTTAATAGGTCATATTTATTTTTAGAACCAATAACAAGTAATAAAACAAGTAACGGGTCGAGTATTAGAAAAAAATCGTAATACTTGATACGTGACTTGTACTTGCAAGTAGTAAAATTTGCGGACTTGCTACTTGACTTGACAACGTCAAATACTTGCTTTTTCAAGCCGAGTACGAATCAAGTAGCAAGTATTGATCGAATAACAAATATCGATGCCCAGCCCTATATTACACTGATCCAGACTCACCAAAGAGATCCAAACTCTGTTTCAAATTTTTAAAAGATTTTTCAATTGTGTTTCCTATAAACCAAAATCTTTGCGATTTTCATTGTTTTGTAGCGGTAACCAAACTGCACAGAGACGGTAAGTTGGTTCCTATGTTGACTGAAGCTGGAGCTTTCACTGCACAAGCTTGAACAACTTCTGCTTAATAAGCACATCCATTTGTGATTTGCTTGTTCTATCAGGAATAAAAGAGAACAAGTTTGTGTAATAAATGTCAACTTTGTCTAAAATGATTTAAAGTTGTGGTTATGTCGAAGTCGGTATTGAACTTCAGATACATTTATCATTTATGTTTAAAGTTCAACTATCAACTATTGAATGGATCAATGAAAACAACTTATACTATATTTCTTTGACCTAAGCAACGTCAGAACAAAGTGATACACACTACGGTTGCTAACTGCTATCAAATAAAACGGGTAAATAATTATTTTTTTCCAACATATTTGCATCTTCGTATATTTGAAAATATTCTATTTAGTAAGACTATATAGTTGATTTAAAATTTATTAAAAATAAAGTATACAAACCCGGCACTACCACTAGTGTGAAATAAAGAAGCATTTTAATCAAGTAGTTAAATGATCACTTTTGATTGTTTTCTACTAGAGATCGTCTTAAGCCGCTGAACTAAATCGCGTTTAACCATGTTGTAGGCCCAACTATGGATCCCACGTTTTTACCCAAAAGAAGAAGAAAAACGATGGATCCGACGTTATCAATCCAACTAATGAAAAAGACATGTGAAATGATGTAGTTGGGCCTTCTTAAGCATGCTGGGATTAGTAATACTCTAAATGGATCTATCTATTTGAAACCCGCGAGCTACAAATATTATGGTGTGGTGGCGATGATTGAACTAAATAACGGTAACCATAAGTAATTTGTGAGTTGAATAGGCTAACAGCGAACCGAATCTTTTAGTTTGGCGATGATTGTACAGCTGTTTAGAAATAGTTTAATAATGCCTACATAGAAATCTTATACTTAGTGGGTTTAAGAAACTGATTCTTCCATTTACAAATGAAGAGGGAAGTCGTAGTAAGATAGACGAAGGTGATTTTAGATGCTTAAATAAATATCATATCAGTTGATGGAGGACTAAAGTACGTGAGGATTGAGGAATGAACTTTTATGTAGTGAACATTTTTAGTGCCTGCTTTAGTAAATTCGTAATAGTATACGAGTAGTTTTTGATACAGTATTTTTACTATTGTGCCTGATCAATCTACATCTGGATACAATATTTGGGACGTTTTGTGTAAAGTAAACCTTGTATATCCCAAAAAAAAACTTCTATATCATAGATTCATTAGGTTTGTATATTAATGAAAATTCACATACTTAACAAAAAAAATACATATATGTATCCAGAAATAGATTGAGGATTATAACTTTTTTTTTTTTGATAATCTAGGTATCCGGACCTTAGTCCGACTATCCCACCGCGTCCAACCGAAACTGGCAGGTCATGGCGGCCAAACAGAAACCATGTTAAATCCGTTGTGGCCGGGTCTCGAACTCGTGATGGCGGGCACCTCAGCCGATGTTCCTATACCACCAGACCACGAGGCCCGGTTGAGGATTATAACTTTTCCAATCCAACCTAAGAAATGGAATTCATATCTTAATATTCTGTATATATATTTTGTTACGAACTTACAATTTAGTTCAAGTTTTAAGTTTTTGCACACTGATAAAAAATTAAATAAAATGCTTAAAAATATAACCTCATTTTTCATTGTTTATTAAATATTTTGCCAATAATACTTTTCAAAGTTTAATAACAGGCGTAAAATAATAAATTAGCGCAAAAGATCTTTAAACATAAAATAAATTGAAATAGAGGAATGCGTGAATGAGTAATAACCCCACCAGTCTCCCATTTGAATACGAAATTTAATTGGTGCGGTTACACATTTAGGCCCAGCCGTCTTATTAGGAGAGTAACTGAGTAGCATCCTCCTCATAAACCAGCCGTGTTGGATGTATTGAATGTGAAATTTAAAGTGATTTGATTTTTAATGAGTTTGTAGATAATCGTAGGAGAATTAGAGAATTTGGTGTAATTTTTGTTAAAACCCTCTAGAATCTTATCTAAAACATTGAGATTTAGATTTTTATTTTTATAACTAATAAATTTTCCTCAAACACTCTAGAAACAATTAAAGTACTCTAAAATCTTTAACTTAAATTTTGTTCAATAACAGTAGATTTCAGAGTGTTTTATGAAATAGTAAGTTCAATAACACTAGATTTTAAAGTATTTTTTTTTAAATCCACGTTTGAATAACAATGGATTTGTCATTTTAATACAAATCACTTCAAATTCCTAGTTGAATACACCCCTCCTAAGACTATGTAATTTATATGTGGGCATTATTTAAAATTTTCAATTTTTATAAATTTAAGTTTTACATATAAAATTTTAAAATAAGATTTAAAATATTTGATCTGGAACCTCCAAAATCTCCAAAATGTTGTCCAAACAAATTTTGTGTAACCAAATGTGGTTGTTGTTGTTGTTGTTGTTGTTCTTTTGATGTCTTTTCCGTACGATTTTTTCTTATTCAGATCGAATGTATTCACTGAGTATTAATATCAATTATCAACGATAGAAATTAAGTCATTTAGCAATATTTATTTTCCTCTTTTACTTTTTTGTTTAGATCTAATGTATTTACAAGTTTAAGATCACATGATTTGAACAATTTTTAGTTTGTAATCTACAACTTAAAAATAAGAAAAATTGTCATAAATACCACATTCATAGTATCATTTTTATATTTACACTAATCACTTTTACCCTCACTTTTAATGAAGGGTACAAGACACTTATACCCCTAGAGTTAACTAATTTAGACTTATGGTTTAGAGTTGAGGGGTGGGATAGGGTTTTTGGAATGTGAAATTTAGGATTCTAATAAATATATAAATTAATACTTAAAAAAATATAAAAAATTTTTAGAAAATAGTTTCAAACATAATTTCTATTTTCAAAAAGAAATTTTGAAAAAAAAATTCCGAAAAATTTTTTTAAAAAAAAATTATAAAAAAGTTTGAATTTGAAAAAGTATAATTCCAAAATATAATTTTTTTTTTACTTTTTTATTTATTTAAATAATGATTATTATATATATAGAGAACAATGACATAAGAGTTTTTTGTCACTTAATGAAGAATGTATTTTTGAAAATGTCCATTTAGTGATGGTAAAGATGAAAAGTGGTACTATAGAAGTGGTAAACATGAAATTTCTCCTAAAAATAAAGAGAAATATTTTTTACTTCGAAATGCACTAGTTGATCATATATGCATTACGGAAATAACTTTATGGAATAATACAATATTTTGCTTGAAGTTTAATATTAATTATGTTATTTTTATTTAAATTTTTTATTTTAATATAACATTTTACTAATTAATATTGTTGTCATATTTTTATATATGTGCTTAGTTATTTACAAAAGTTTTATGAATTTAGATTAATTATGAAAATTATTAAGACTATAATATAATATACAAATAGTTATGAAGTTAATTTTGAAGTTTTTTTTTTTAGAGAAGAACAGCTTCAAACTTTAAATATAGAGTTTTTAAAACTTCATAATAGAGTGTCTTTTTGGAGATGTTCTAATAGATAAACTAAAATAACTTCAGATTTACCAAAAAAAAATAAAAAATAAAAAATAACTTCAACTTTATTATTCAAAGCTCTTTGGGTCTATTCATAAATGCTTATACCTTCCTTTTTCCTAAAAAAACCAGTTTTTAATATGTGTCCTTTTCTAGTTGTAATTTAAATATTTTTCCAAATGTTGACTGCAATATTATAAATAAATAAAAGTAATGTTGGTATAGTTTTGCTCATGGTTGTAAATCATCAATTTAAGAAGTGATGCTAATGTGTTCTGAAAGACTGAATGTCAACAATAGGGATAGAAAGTTCGAAAATGGCAATTGAAAGAAGAATTGTTTAAAAAAAAAAAAAAAAAAATCTGCAACGACTTTCGAGCGTAATCAATTACAGAATTAGTCATTAATTATTAATCATAATTAATTAATCACGGTTGATGAATAAAAATGAATTAGTCAATCACTGTAGTAAGAGCATGATTAATCGAGAGTTTTTAGAGTGGAGTTCTTAGCGGAATATAAGACCATGATTATCAATGATCCTTAAAGGAGTTTTTAAGTATAAAAAGTGATTTAATTAAATCAAAACAAAAGAAAAGAGTTATTACCGATCCTTAAATGGGGTATTTTGTGACCAGTTTTGAGAGTAGTGTTTCACACACGTGTCGACAAGCTAGGAAAAGTTTGTTTTTTCTATTTTCTTTTATGTTTTTCTTTTCTCACTTCTCGTCTTCTCGTGTTCTCCGTCACAGACGAAAGATCGAAACTGATCACGATCGAAATCCACCACCGATCCTCCGGCTTCGTTCTCGTCTTGTCGTCGTCTCCGTGACAGAGGAAGGCTCGAAACTGATCTCGATCGAAACCCACCACCGCTCCTCCACCACCGATCCTCCGTCTTCGTTCTCCTCTTGTCGTCTTCTCCGTGACAGAGGAAGGATCGAAACCCACCACCGATCGAAACCCACCACCGCTCTTTCACCACCGATCCTCCGTCTTCAGTCTCGTCTTCTCCGTGACAGAGGATGGATCAAAACCCACCACAAAAGACGACGACTCTCTCGCTCCTCATGGTATCTCCTCCGTCTTCTCTCGTCTTCTTCGTCAGTAGAAGCATCGAAACCCACCATTGATCGTCTGTCTTCTCTCTTTCGATCCTCCTTCTTCTCTCGTCTTCTCCGTCAGAAGAAGAATCGAAACCCTCCAAGGATGACGACTGTCTCATTTTTCACGGCATCTCCTCCGTCGCTTCTCGTCTTCTCCGGCAGAAGAACGATGCAAACCCATTCGGATGATGAGTGTCTCGGTCCTCACGGCGTCGCCTCCGTCGGCCTTTCATCTCTGGCTCACGATCTCTACAGTTTGGAGATCACTTCCCAAGTAATTAACTTGCTCACCTCATCCTTCTGCTTTCAATTTCATTAATCTTAATTAGTGTTTTAAAGATAATTTAGCTTGCGAACTGGTAAAGACTTGGCTATGTATTTTTGCTTTGGCTCTGTATTTAAGCTTATCTCATATCACTGGATATGAATAACATAAGTGCGTGTGTTGAAGTTGGAAAGCGATCTAAGTTCATTGTGTTGCTAATTATGACAGGGTTGAGGGCGATGTGAACATGCTTACACATCCAGTATTTCGACAAGGAAACACAACTTGAGACTGTCGTTGAAGTAACTGTGCAAAACTTGAAATCATTTTCTAGCTATTTTCGTAATTTCTTTGGCCGGATAGTAGTTAGGTTAATAAATGCTTGTTAGATTTAGGATATGATTAGTGGATGCTTGTTGTGATGAATGCTTGTTGTGATGAATGCTTCTGATAGTAGTTAGGTAATAAATAAGTTAGATATATGTCTACTCAGCGCAACTCTATCTCACAAAATCTTTTTCTCTTTTCATCTATAAAACCGGGGTTATTTTTATCTTTCTTTTCATCTTCCAACATCCTCTCCCTTTGTAGTCGTCCTGTAACACATTTCTTCTTATTTCTCACTTCTCTGATTTCTTTCTCACTTCTCTGACTTCCTTCTTCACTTCTCCCTTTGTAGTCGTCCTGTAACATATTTCTTCTTCTTCTTCACTTCTCTGACTTCTTTCTCACTTCTCCACTTCTCTGACATGTTGGGATATGGATTCTATGAATCCATATAGTCAGACCTCCAATTTCGTTAACCTTTTGAACAATCAACAAGATTGTCACTTTCCCGAACCATTTCCTTATGATTGCGGTTCACAACTGCTTGTGTTTAGTACTCAAGGTACTGAAACATCAAGATTCTGTGAAGACTCACCTACACAGCGCAAAGAAAGAAAGAAATGGTCTCCCTCTGATGATGTGCTGCTCATTAGCGCAGGGTTAAACACCAACAAGGATCCGGTAGTAGGCAATGAGCAGAAAACATGGGCTTTCTGGAAACGCATTACAGCTTACTTTGCAGCTAGTCCAAAGGTGGAAAGAGGTGAAGAACGAGAGCCTATTCAGTGTAAGCAAAGGTGGTGGAAGATGAACGATCTTGTTTGCAAGTTCTGTGGAGCCTATGCGGCTGCAACAAGACAGAAAACTAGTGGTCAGAGTGACAGTGACACTGTTAACCTGACATACAAAATATTCTACAACGATCATAAGATTAAATTTAACCTTCACCATACTTGGGAGGAGCTGAAGAACGACCAGAAATGGTGTGCGCTGGCGAGTATTAAGCTTGATGGACCACAATCATCAAGCGCTAAGAAGAGAAGGTGTGAGGATGGAGCACAGTCAGCAAGCTCTCAAGCAACTACCATTCTAGGTGATCAACCAACCATACGTCCTCCTGGTGTTAAGGCATCGAAAGGAGATTCTGGTAAGAGAACAATAGTAGATCAGCAGGCTGTGTCGGAGTTTCAAGGCATGTGGTTTATCAAAGAGAAAGACTTGGCAGCTAAAGAAAGACTTAAATAGATGGGTTTGCTCGGGAGTCTCATTTCAAAAAAAGAGCCCCTATCTGAATTTTAAAATGCTCTAAAAGAGAAGCTAATTACAGAGATGTTGGGTAATTAGTGTCAAACGCTTGTGTGTGGTCTATTTTTCATGTTCTGTTTTGCTCTATGATTCATCTTTGGTCTATGGTGTATGTGTCTTCGGTCTATGCTCTATGTTTGATCTTGTATGTTTCAATGTTTCAATGTGATATGATATGATATGTTCTGTTTCTATGTGCCTGTTCAATATGATGTAAACATGTTCTATTTCTATGTTATGTTTCTATGTGCCTGTTCAATATGATATAAACCTGTTTTGCTTCATTTGCTAACTTGTCTATTATTGTATCTCTTTCCGTGTGCAGAGAGACAGCCACGAGATGTCCGTATCTGTGCCAGAGAAGTCACGAGATGTCATGCACAAGTCGTATATGGAAGTCACAAGAGTTGTCCTTATGTGTGCATGAGCATTGTCACGTTTTGTTTGGACGCCGCAAGTTCTATTTGGAAGTGACAAGAGTCACGTTATGTCTGTGCGTATGCACACAAGAGTCACTTTATGTTTGTCTGTATGCACACAAGAATCACGTTATCTTTGTCACGAGTATGACAGCTATATGGACTTGTAATGTCTGAACCCTTCTCTATATAAAGTATTTTTTCGCCAAGAATTTTAATCTCTTCTTCTCTCCTTCTATCCTCCGTCTCATTTTGGTTTACAAAGCATCGAAAAAACTCTCTCTCTCGTTATACAAAGTCTCATCCTCTCATTGTCTCATTCTCTCCTTTTCCTTGATCACAAAAATTATTTACACTTTAGTATCAAAAACACTTTCTAAAATTTGATCTATTATAGGACATTTTCTTCTCATAACACGTTTGAGAGGGTAGATGATGAAGATTTTGATCAACATTTTGATCAAACATTCGAGAATTTTTCCATTAATTATGGTTATCAAGAATAACAAAGGAGAAGAAGGAAAAAACGAGTTCATATAGAAAGGAATCGTGAAGAAGGCGATGTACGTTTAAATGGAATGATTATTTCAGTGAAACTCCAACATATCCTCAAAATCTATTCCGACGACGATTTAGAATGAACAAGCCATTGTTCATGCGTATTGTTGATCGACTCTCCAATAAAGTTGAATTCTTTCGAAAAAAGAAAAATTCTCTCGAAAGGCTTAGTCTCTCTCCACTTCAAAAGTGTACAGCAGTCATTCGTGTCTTGGCATATGGTACTGCGGCTGATGCTGTTGACGAATACCTCCGACTCGGTGAAGCTACTACTCAGTCATGTGTAGAACATTTTGTGGAAGGAATAATATATTTATTCGGCGATGAGTACCTAAGAAGACTAACACCGGCTGATCTTCAACGTCTACTTGATATTGGTGAGCATCGTGGATTTTCTGGGATGATAGAAAGTATCGATTATATGCATTGGGAGTGGAAGAATTGTCCCACCGCTTGAAAAGGGCAATATTCACATGGTTCGGTAAATCCCACAATCGTTTTAGAGGCGGTTGCTTCGTATGATCTATGGATATGACATGTATTTTTTGGACCTCCAGATATCTTAAATGATATCAATGTTCTTGATCGCTCACCTGTTTTTGATGACATAATAAAAGGTTAAGCTCCGCAAGTCATTTTCTCTGTCATTGGAAGAGAGTATCATTTGGCTTACTATTTCACCGACGGTATTTATCCGATATGGGTAACTTTTATCCAATCTATTCCAATACCACAAGGGCCGAAAGCGGTTTTATTTGCTCAACATCAAGAAGCTGTCCGAAAAGATGTTAAGCGTGCTTTTGGAGTCTTGCAAGCTCGCTTTGCCATTGTTAAAAATCATGCACTTTTTTGGGATAAAGTAAAAATTGGAAAGATTATGAGAACATGTATCATACTCCATAATATGATTGTAGAAGACGAACGAGACGGATATACTCAATTTGATGTTTCAGAGTTACAACAAGGAGAAGACACCGGAAGTTCACATGTCGATCTCGATTTGTCTACAGATATGCCTACAAATATCGCCAATATGATGGGTGTTCGAACTAGAATTTGTGATAGACAAATGTATCAACAACTCAAAGCTGTTTTGGTTGAATATTTATGGAGTAAATTTGGACGCGATGAAGACAACAACTGAGTTCAGAATATTTCTTTCAAATTATTCTCAGTAATTTTATTAATGTTTGTTTTTTTTAACTTTAAAATTTATGTTTAAAATATTCTCTTTTACTATGTTTTATTTAATAAATAAATTTTATCTTTAAAAAAAAAGTTAAACTTTTTTAAGAATCCGTAATTAAGAAACTAGCATTGAAGCACACATTTTAATAGTTTCTTAACTTGAGTTCTTAAGTACAATTAAAGTATAATTAATTAATTAAATAATCATTTAAAAAACTCATAAGAGATTATAGGGTTAACGTTGCTCTAAGAAGATTTTTTCTTGGGTTCACCCCTTCGGGTGAACCTCTAGGTTCACCAACCAATAGGATTGTGTTATTTCATATTCGATATCTTTTAAAAAAGGAAACAAAATATTGTCAAATTATATTATCTTTTTAAAATTAAAAGGTAAAAAGAAATAAATAAAAAATAGTACTAATTACAAAAAAAAAAAATTTTAACGTCGTCAGCAAAACATTAAACCCTAAATCCTAATCCCTAAACCCTAAATCCTAAACTCCAAACCCTTGGGTAAACCCTAAACGCTTAGATAAATCCTAAACTCTAAATAAAAACAAACCCTAAAACTCTAAACTCTAAACCCTAAACTCTACCCAAGGGTTTAGGATTTATCCAAGGGTTTAGGTTTACCCAAGGGATTAGGGTTTAGAGATTAGGATTTAGGGTTTAATGTTTTGCTGACGACGTTAAAAAGATTTTTTTTAATTTTTTTTTTCTGTAACTGCTATTTGTTTTTTTACTTTTTTATTTTAAAAACATAATATAACTTGAAAATATTTTGTTTCCTTTTTTAAAAGATATCGAATTGAAATAATGAAATTCTATTAGCTGTTAATCATGTTTTTAAGGGAACCCAAGAATAATTCCTCTAATAACTTCATTTTAAGAACCCTCGGTTAATCATGTTTTTAAGGGAAAGTTTGAAAAGTTATTACGGAGAGACGATTAGCATTTAATGCGTCTCAATTTCATTCTCTATCGCAATTAATACACTTCGGCTCTTCCTCCTATAAATCCTCCCCACCATTTGACGATTCCTCTTGTAACAATTACTATAAGAAAATAAAAGTACACTCCTATATTAGTATAATTCCGTGAATGCATAATACGACTGATTTCAAGAAATTTAGTAGTAATTTAGAAATTACAACTATTTTTTATTTGCCAAAATGTAGAAAATACTATTTCTTCACTAAAAATGTACTCACATGCAACCATCATCCTGAAACTTGAGTGAACGGCCACAATATCAACAGTAATAACTAATAACAACTACAAGTAGAATAAAATATTAACAAATTATATAAACCATTTTACTATAATGCACAAAATGTAGTGCTATTATATTCTTAGCAAGAAAAAGTGTAGTACTATTTATTCATTCAAAATGTATCCATTTATATACAACTATAATATATATGCTCCTCTACAAACGCAAACCGTGGAAGAAACACAAGCCTTAAGCTTGCACAATATTTGTATGGTTGATGGTTTTTGGACCATCACTAATCAATTTAGTGGAATTAGATGAATTTGGAAGGATAGCATGGAGAAGATCCAACTTTTGGGGACACGAAATTTACAGAGGCGGGAGACATCACTACACTCGGAACTAGAAGCGCTGAAATGGGGAATGGAGAGCATGCTACAACACTCGACCTGTCAGAGATTTGTGACAGATTGAAAGGACCTGATTGCAATGATCGCGGATCTACAAGCTTGGCTAAACTTCTCAACTGAGCTGGAAGTCATCCAAATTCTCCAGATGTGTTTTCCGGAATTTAGGATCATCTACATCCCAAGGGCGCAAAATGGAATTGCTGATTCACTAGATAGAAATGCTCGTTCATTTCATAGATCTATTTGTTTTATTGGTTGTTCTATTCCTGTCTGATTACGTAGACCACCTCAAGTTTGAGTAATAGAATAGCCGTTTGCATGCAAAAAAAAAAATATAACTATAATACTGACTCTGAAGTATAAAACAATATCAACACTAATATAATATTCCTAAAATTATATAACCATCACAATTTTTGGATACCTAATTATATGGTAGACACTTTTTCAAACAATTAATACATGTTTTAGGAGCTTATATGCCAATAGTAGAACCCATTATGTACTCTTGTACTCTTTCCGTTCTATAAAGAATGTTATTTTAATATTTTCACATAGATTAAAATGTAGTTAAAATGCATTTAATTTTTTATTAATTACACATATTTAACCAATATGATTTAACCAATATGATTTAAGATAAATGAAATTATTTATAAAACCAATATATTTGTAATTAATATTAAGTTGAAAGTTATATTAAAATTCTAAAATCACACTTTTTGTAACAAGAAAAACATGTTAAAATGATATTTTTTTTGTAATTCTAAAATGACGCTCTTTTTCTATATTAGTTTTACAGGTTCGAATGATGCTTAATAAGTGTTGTTTACTACGTTTCCAAAATAAATAGTAGTATTTTTTTTTTGAATAAATTATGGTCTCAGTCGAAAGACTTAAACTCTCAAGCTATGGTTTGTAAACTCTCAAGCTTTGATTTTCTTTTAATGACAATAGAAGTACGGAGAAATAGTGTTCTGCTCATGTAAAACCGAGATGTAAAAGGCTGAAACAAGTTATCATCACGTAGTATATAGGAAATGATAATACACATACTTATTTGGGTTGTTTTTTTTTAAGGAGGTCGTTTAAATTTAAGGGAAATTTAATGTAATAAAGATGAAAAATTATACAGTACTTAGAAATTTAAATGTCCGGACGAGGTAGTCCAAGTGGCAGGACGGGCCTGTGGTGGCAACTACTATCCGGGTTCGATTCCTTCCCCATGCGGAAACTACCCTGCCTCTTCTGGACACCAAAGCGATACTGGGTTCGATCCAGCCCAGATAAAGCCCTCCCGGGTGAAGTAGACCGCTGCCTGACCGGGCCCAGGGGAATGATCCGCGAAGCGGGGAACCCCTGGATTATCAAAAAAAAAATAATAATAATTTAAATGTGAGAAAAATATGGTAAGGGTGTAAGAAAACGTGTAGAGCGTGAAGCAGAGAAAGAAAATTAAAAGGTTAGAGAGATCAACACACATTAAATTCATTAAATGTAAATGCTAGTCAATAATGGCACAACGATAAATGTGACCCCCTCATTAAAGTAAAATCAATTTCGAACGAAACTAAAATAAAGCCGAGCAATAAACATTAATCGTGAAATATTGAACAATAAATTACCGTAATTAATTAAACTTTGAAATTATATAACGTTCGCATTTAATTTCTCCCTACACTCAGATTCTACATTTCGTTCGGCTCTTAATATTGACTCCATCTGTATAAATCTCTCTGCGTTTTTACACAACCCATTACTCTCTACCTTTCTCTTAGTATGGCTGCTTATGTCAGCTCCCTCGTACGTTTAGTAAGCGCGCGGTTACAAAGATGATAGAACAGTGGTGAAAGAATCCTCCGGAGAGAAAACAACGGCGGCGCTTATGACTCGTGATCTCCTCGGAAGCGGCAGAGATGGAGGAGGAGGAGGAGGAGGTGATCGGTCACTAGAGCTTGACGTTGACCTTCAAGTTCCCACCGGATGGGAGAAACGTCTCGATTTGATAGTTCATTTTTATTGCTATCTAGGTTTTGTAGTTTATGTTTTCGAATGATTAAAATTTTATATCCGTGTTTAGCAAAAAAAAACAAAAATTTAAATTCGTATGTCCATACTTCTCTGTATGTATTATGTTGGTATAATTTTAGTTCCTAACAAAACTTGAACTTATAACTTATAAGATGCCTATAGCTTAATCTAAGAATTTTTATTATTAGATGTTGGTTTCGTAGTTCTTTTTTAAAGTGAAATCGAATAAACAAAGAGATAGATTTTTAGATGGATGGATTGATCCTTGTGTTGTGGTTTTTGAACAGTCAGGGAAAGTTTATTTGCAACGACGCTCAACGTCGCAAACCAATCAAACAGTACCGACGTTTCAAGATTTGAATATTCCTCCGAGACGAAGCAACTCTCAGGCCAAGCCTTTGCTAAACCTCTTCGACGACACCACGCCGTCCTTTTCCGACCGTCCTCTCTCCTTATCACCGAACCTTAGTTTCCAGAGCGTTTGCACGCTGGACAAGGTTAAATCAGCTCTAGAGAGAGCGAAGAGAGATGCAGTTACGACGTTCAAGAAACGGCAGTCACCGGATGACGATCATCATCATAGCATGATGTTGGAGGTTGCGTCACCGGTGGCAGCAGGATGTCCCGGATGTTTGTCTTACGTTTTGGTGATGAAGAACAACCCGACATGTCCGAGATGCGATACCATTGTTCCTTTGCCTTCAAATTCTTCCATTAAAAAGCCTAAGATTGACCTCAACATATCAATCTGAAACTTAATTATGGTCTTTATTTGAACATCTTTCACTTTTAGGGTCTTAATGAAATGTTGTAAATGATAGATAAAAATATCAGAGGGGTTTATTTATTTAGAAAAAAATATGAAATTCCTGATGTAACTGTATTACGATTGTATGGATGTTTAATTCATTTTTTCGCTAGCCATACTTTTTTTTGATATAACCTATCGGCTGAAAATTGAGCGCTAGCCATACTCCTAGTTTCATACTTTGAATAACCCATTTGAATAACCCAAAGTCCATGCATGGTTGGTTGGACTGTTTGTTACATTCATGTATTTGTTCATCTAACTCCGTTTTTTTTTTTGTAAAAAAAAACACTTTTTTTGTTGATGACAACTATGTTAATTCACTAATCACTATATATATGGGGTACCTTAACTTATCGTAATACCTCTCTTGTCTGACTGGTCATGCTTTTCTAGAAAAGGCAATACTACAATGAAGAAAATTGAGGGAAAACGGTCATTTCATACCCAACATATTGTCATATGTTCAATTTATACCCGACTTATATGGTATTGCCAAAACATATATGAACTTATAATTTTTTTGACGAAATCATACACCAGTCGCCACATCATCCACTTTTATTCACGTGGATGCTATGTCAGCTAATTTTGTTGACGATGATGCCAAGTGTACAAATAATATTTTTACAAAAATAAATTTATAGAAAATGTAAAATTTTATTATATAGTAAAATTACCAAAAATTAATTAATTAATTAAATTTTAATTTTATATAAGAGAGATATTCGAAAATATTTAGATCCTATCACAAACCGTCCTTATAAGAGTTATATATTTGTTGTAATTATTCAAATTAAATACTAGTGTTCGAGTCGTGTTACTCTTAATTAATCATGGATGTGTTTACATTTTAAAAAAATTATGATAACATACCCATGATTAATAAAGAGTACTGCAACACTAGCATTGAATTTGAATCATTACAACACATATATAACTCTTATAAGGACGGTTTGTGATATGATCTATCTCTTATATAAGATTAAAATTTAATTAATTAATTATTTTTTGTTAATTTTATTAAATAATAAAAATTTATAAATTTTTACATTTTCTATAAATTTACTTTATTGAAAACACTATTTAGTTTTTTCAAAAAAAAAATTGTACACATGGTCAGCAAAATTAGCTGATGATGTATGATTTACTTTATTGAAAACACTATTTAGCTAATTTTGCTGACCAGTCGCGAACACAAGTGGATGATGTGGCAGCTGATGTGGCGACTGGTGTATGATTTCGCTAAAAAATATAAATCGGATATGTTTTGGCACAGCCATATAAGTTCAGATATGTTTTGGCACTGCTATATAAATCGGATATGAATTAAATATATCTTGATATGTTGTTGGATATGAAATGACAGTTTTTCCCGAAAATTGATGACTACTGAATGAAACGATGAAGTGAGTTGCATGGATGATGCCTTCAAGTCTTCAACAAGCCAGCCCTTTTTTCAAAAAATAAAAGTCTTCAACAAACCAAAAACTGAAAAACATAGTACTCAAAATTTTTATTATAGAAAGGCCCACTAAATGGGACAACTCTTAAAAATGTATTAAAAATTTAATGTTATAGACTTATAGTAGTAGTTTTACTTTATGTAGTTAAGAATGTAATACTGTACTATTTAATTTGTATCATAGGTCATTACATTCAAAACTATGCTGACCTAATTTTAACTGCGTAGGTCAACTTCAAATGTATGAATAGCTGCAGCGCACGTAATAAATTGCATATAAGTACTAAAACATTTTTCAACTCTACTAAAATATTAAAATCCAATATGTAAACTTTTAACTATATATATAAAGGTGTCAACGATGTAGGAATAGAAATGCAAACCAACTCGAGTTGGCCTAGTGGTACTTGAGGGAGCTTCGGCCCCGATACGGTCCCGGGTTCGATTCGCGTTGGCCACGAGGAGTTTTACATGGGCTGCCTCTCGCCCTCCAGACCATTTCGCGTAACCAGGGGCCTTTTAGTGGACGCTTAAAAATCCTGTAATGGCATGGGCTTAGGCCCGGTGGACTAGTCGATCACGCAAAAGTGGTCGGATACTGGATTATCAAAAAAAAAAAAAAAAAAAAAAAAAAAAGAAATGCAATATCAACAAAAATCGTATATATTATATATGTTACAAAAAAGACCAACATTATATATGCATGGCCCTTTCAAAAAACATATATGCATGGACTATAGGGTTTTCGATGTTTTCTTACTGTCGACTAGATATGAATTTTATTATGGTAGAATTTATATAAACCAAAATGGGACCAGAAATAATAATATTTCGTACGTAGCAAAATTTTGGCATTTTAAGATTTCTGTATTTGTGGCATTTAAAGTTACTCCGTATACGTATAGTAAATGTTTTATGTTTTTTAAACCGTATAATATATGGTTAAATATTCATCTTAATTAATCCAACGTAAAATATAAAATTTCGTTCGTCGAGAGTAACACGCTACGATAATTCCATGATAACCCTATCTTAAATACATAGGACACCCTCTGTTGTGATTTTGGCTCTTGGTTTGGCCTTCACTCTCTTGTACTCACTTGTGTTTTATCTTTAACACAAGCACAAACTCACACTCGCTGTAACCTCTCATTTACGTTTTTCTTTGTTCTTGTAGGGAGAGAAGATATTTTATCTTTAATTGTCTACGTTGTTTTTTTTTCCAACTTCCTTTTTATTAGAATTGGAAACCTTTTACAACAACACATACATACTTATCGTAGTTAAACTCTAACTACTACACACATGTTTACTTGCAACTCTAGGCTCAACAACTCCCACTTGCACCTTACTTCTAGGTATGTGGCTTACAAGCAACTTGCTTTAGCCACCAATATTTACCCCTCTGAAAAGTTATAGGTACCTATATGGGTCTTCGGTTCGGATTCGGGTCGGGTATTATCGGGTCCGGGTCCTTCGGGTCCTAGCAATTTAGACCCATATAGGTACCTATAACTTTTTGGGTCGATTCCGAGTCGGTTCCGGGTCGGTTCCGGGTCGGGTCTTGTCGGGTCCGGATCGGTTCGGGTCTATAATTTTAATACCCGTAAAATACCCAAAATTTTTGGGTATATTTCGGATCCGGGTCGGTTCGGGTATTTAGGACCCGAAATAGACCCGAAGTACCCGAACTGGACCCGAAAACTCTAAAAAATATCCGAAGAACCGCAAAAATACCCAAAAATTTATCCAAAATCAGACCCGAAAACTCAAAACATACCCGAATTTTACCCGAATACCCAAATTATATTTTCTAAAAATCTAAAATTTCACCAAAAACCTACAATTATACCCGAAAATCCAAACTCGAAACCTTAAAAAAAATCTGAAATACCAAAAATATACCCAATCACCCAAATATACCTAGTATATAAAATTATTTGCGTGTACTTCGGGTACCCGAACGGGTCT
This sequence comes from Brassica napus, assembly GCF_020379485.1. Classification (NCBI taxonomy): domain Eukaryota; kingdom Viridiplantae; phylum Streptophyta; class Magnoliopsida; order Brassicales; family Brassicaceae; genus Brassica; species Brassica napus. The sequence goes on from NC_063449.1 coordinate 31,386,691, forward strand.
CGGGTAGGACCCGGACCCGAACCGAGACCCACGGGTCCAAAAAAAAAGACCCAATAGGTACTTAGTATGGACCCGGACCCGGACCCGAACCTGTATTTTCGGGTCGGTTTCGGTTCGGGTCTTCGGGTCCGGGTAAAATGCCCAGGCCTAACTCAAACAACTCCACCTTAATTTAGTTAGCTTACCAACTAACTAGTTACTATTATTCTTCTTACCCAACTTACTTGGACTTCATGTTGTCCATCTTCTTGTTCCTCTGTTTCTCGCACGCCAAGCTTTCTTCCTCTTCCTTGGGTAAGCTATCTCTTGCTTCCACTTCTTTATTCTTCTTCTAAGTGACTCCTTGGTCACTCCTTCATTATTCTTTTCTTGTGTGGCAAGCTTCCTTGCTTCCACTTCTTCTTTTGGAGGATTTAATCAGGGTTAAATCTCAACACTCTCATCACTGGAAATGTAACTAGTCATATATACTTAATTCCTAGTTTCATGTAAGATCAATCAAAAGTTCGCTCTCGTGGATTTGAGATATTACTGTAATGGATCTAAAAAATACTGCTATGAAAGACAAGAAAAACTGAGAACGTCCTGCTAATGGAAACGAATTCAATTAATTTTGACAGAGACACCTATTTAATTGTGAAATCAATGCACCTGCACAGGGGCGGACATAGGTAAGGTGAGGGTGTGGCGTGCCACACTCTATTTTCTTTTTTTTAAAGACTTTTGTTCAAAATTTAGATAAATATCCTTATTTTATAAGGTTATTACATTATATGCCCATGTAAAATATTTATATATCCTTACATTTAGTCTTTCTTTCATTATGTGCCCCATGTTTTATAATTTACTGGGTCCGCCCCTGCACCTGCATGCTTACATTTATGAATTTTGGTATTTCCTTTAAAGCATTTAAAACCCAAGTGTCGGCTTACGGCTACTTTCTTTTATCTATTTTGGCTTTATTATTATTCATTCATCTTTGCTTTTCAGGAAAAACACCAAAATAATACAATAGTATCATATTAAAAATGTAAATTTTCCGATATTTTCATGTGAATATATTAGTAGACCATTATTGGTTGGTATCTAAATAAATTGTATTATTTAAAAAATAAATAAATAAATGCATCAAAGAAGCAGAAAAAGACTTCTTCAAAGAAAAAAAGAAGAAGAAAGCATATCGAGAGATTTTTAAAAGTTTTTTTATTTTTTTTATTGAAATTATCTTGCTATTATTACTAGTCTAAATTTTTATATTTAAAATTTATTAATATTATACTTCATTTTTAAAAACATTACTGCAAAAGTTTAAGATAATAACTAGTTCGTTGAAAAACTAAAAAATAGGTCCACTTTCATCATCGGAAATTTTGAAGCGCTTGAAAAACAGAAATCAATTATTTTCTTCTATACGACGTGGGTTTCGAAAGTGGAAGCTTATTCCATAGTCTATAGAGACCCATTTGGGTCCATTTAAACTCAGCGCTTTCCATATTAACCGAACCAAAATCCTCAAATACCCGAATAGTTATTATATTTCTATATCCGGATAACCGAACCGAAACCGAACCGAAAACCAAACGGATATCCGAATATTCGAAAAAAATCAAGTTTCAGCTTTCTAATATAAAAGTAAACTATCATCAACCCCACTCAAACCCCATGTTGGACAATAAGAGTGAAAACATTATACCACCAGACCACATTATCTTTTATGTTCTTTTTTATATTATACATATATATGGTATTTCTTAGGCATGGGCATTCGGGGTCCCAATCGGATTTCGGTTTTATCCATTCGGATTTTGGTTTTTCGGGTTTATCAAAATCAGCCCCATTCGGGTTATATGAAAGTTTGGTTCGGAACCGGTTCGGGTTCTATCGGGTTCAGGTTCTATCGGATTCGGGTCGGAGTTAGTAAATCTTCAAAGAACCGGTATAACTCATTGTACTTTCGGGTTCGGGTCCCAATTGATTCTTTGGTTTAAAAATACCTGATTAATACCTACTTTGTAACAAAAACATAAATGAAATCGGTTTTTCGGATTTTAAGTACATGATTTGTACCTATTTTAATAGCCAAACCATAAGTAAAATCGATTCAAAAATAAGAAAGGTAAACATAGATATTGATAGAAAAAAACCAAATAAATGAAAGCATAAAACAAAAACTAAGTTCTCATGAAATGAGAAACATTATTCAATGAAAACAAAACCAAAATCTAAAAACTTCAAGCTTCAACCGCCACCTTCAACCATTAACCTTCATATAATAGATAACTATTTTAGAAGTTCAATAATATTTTAAAGTATTTTGGATACATATTAGGAATTAAGATCACGTTTGGTAGAAGTTTGATTTTGAATGTTTCGGGTTCTATCGGATATCCATTTAGGTCTGGGTTCGGTTCGGATAATATACATAACCCAAAATACCATAAAACAAGATCCATTCGGTATTTATGTCGGGTTCGGATCGGTTCGGATTCATTTTTATCGGATCGGATTTGGTTCAGATTTTCGGGTTCGGTTTATTTGTCCAGCCCTAGTATTTCTGTATTAAAATAGAGTAAATACTTATAAAAGTAGCACTTTAATGACTCGAACTCTGATTGAATTAACATTTATGCAAATGTGTAACCAGTAGACCACTTAGTTTAAACATTGATATATTTTGTATATATGTACTTGATTCATATATTAAATGGGTATCCGAAACCAAACCGAAACCGAACCGAAATCGGACAAAAATCTGAAATGGACCAATTGGTCAAAAAAGAATCTCACACATCCTAAAAAAAATCTACATGGACCAAGGAGAGCAAAATGACCATTTTGCCTTTAATGATGGCTCAATATGGACCACTAGATCAGATTATCTCCCTTATAACGTGAACCGTTAGATCTTCAAAAGAAAATGAAAGAGATAATTACAACAATGCCATTAATGAAACTCATCTTAGCCGTCAGATCTTTTCTCTATGTTATAATCTGAACCGTTCAGTCTCCCCATTAAATATTTCTTTCTCTCTCGCCTGGGTCCCACCATAAATTTAATCAATCTTCTTCTTCTTCTTCATTTCATCCTCAACTACACTCAACCACCACGAAAATTCATTCCATTCACCAACCAAAGCTCTCTTCTTCAACTCTCCATCCACAAACCTTTACATCTGTTTCTTATGTCTTTCTACAACTTATGACACCGTGAAATAGCCCATGTGCGTCGTCTTTGGTTATGAAATCGCTTGGTAAGTGTATACTCTCTCCTTCTCTTTTTCAAACTCACTCTTCTCTGTCTCTTTTTATTTTTCTAATGTTTTATGTTTCAGTTTAGTCACATAATATGTATGTTAACGTTATGAGTCATATTCTAAGGTTTAATATAATGTTGTTAAAGTATGAAGCATGATATTGTAGAATAAATCGTTTTCGCCTATGGTACAACTGGTACAACTATTGCCTATGTATCAAACAATACATTTGTACTAGTATAACTGGTCCAACTATGTCTTATTTACCCGACTAGTGATACTGATATAACTAGTACAACTATCCAGGTTCTGAAATTGAAATATTCCATTGGGTATTGCATATTGAAAAAAAATATTAACTGGCCAAATTGGTAAGTTTTAGATAGGTTCCTTTTTATTTGTGACCCATTGCTTTTTCTTTGGAAATTATAATATCATCACATAAGTTTGCATGATCTACCTTATACTTTTAAGGTTTGTTAACTTCTTTGTCCACATAATTTTTGGAAAACGTACATGAAATGTATTTTAACAAAATTAATGATTTCATTGTATTGGGGGAAAGACATGTAAACATAAAAAATGGTACAACTGAGGTAAGTTTAATTTTTATATGGTACAACTAGTGTTTTCGATTTCACTGCCAAAGTACAACTATGTACAAGCCAGTACAACTCAAAAACTAGTACAACTATGTATAAACCGGTACAACTCAAATACTAGTACAACTATGTTATTTCATTTTGGATTGTGCATCACGTTTTAAACGTGTATCATGTTTTAAACATCCTGGTCGAACATTAATGTTGAGTAGTTGTAATAGTTGTATCATTCTTTAAAAAATTGTGTAGTTTAACTGTTGTATTAGTAGTACCTAAATACCTGTAAGAAAGCCAAAAACGACATAAGTTTTCAAAAGCTATTCCAAATAGCTCAATGAAAACATAAAAAATGGTACAAGTGATGTGTTTATATTTGTACATGGTAGAACTCAATTTTTTTTAAAGCCAAAGTACAACTTCATTCAGTATGGTACTAGTTGTACTAATTATACTTGTCATACATAATCCATTTTTTTCTTATAAATTTTTGTCTTATAGGCTTTCATCCTCTTGATGGAAATACAACAAACATTAGTAAGTTATCTCTTCATATCAAATTATGCAAGTTTTACCACATCCTTCTTGCATATGTGTTTACGATTGGTCAATTTCTTATCTTATTTTCATGAATGCTTATGCATCCTTTTCGAACTCATGATGATTTTTACATCATTTTTTGCATACTCTTCTAAATGTCTTTCTACCGCAAATTTCTGGCTCCAAGACTACTTTCTTCGGCTTCGTGACCAAAAATATGATGATGATTTTTTTTCCGGAAATGGTACAACTAGTATAACTAATACAATTTGTAAACAAATCATTATCAAATCAAATATTATTGAAAATAAACTATTTATGTATTTTGACACATTCAATCGGATAAAGATTAGACCAACATGTCTGAGTAGTTCCAAATCATTCTATCTTATAGCATCATTCATAAACTGAAAACAAAAACCAAAATATCACCATATTAATTCCAAAGTTGTACCGTTTATACTTGTTCTAGTTGTACTAGTTTTATTAGTTTGAGTTGTATTAGTTGTACTAGTGATACTAGTAATACTATGCGTTCTTCTTTACCATGAACTCGAACATAAAACACTAAATTCGATTTCGAATAACATAGAATTGATTAAATATGACTATGGGTTGATCGTTTTGAGATAAAGAAAAGAAAATCAGTGAATATTTAAATACAAATTTTGATTTTGTTTTTAATTGAGGAAGTTAAAGAAACATAAATAGAGGAAGAGGAAGAAGAAGAAGAAGGAGAAGAATTTGGGTTAAAACCGGGTCGGATTATTGGGTCAGATTACTGGTTGGATAGTAATGACATAGATAGTAAATAAGTTGATGTCTTTTGATTTTTTAGTTATTTACCTTTATTTTGTATTTAAATTTTAATATAAAATAAAAAAAAAAAAAAGTGAGGGTCAAATCAGATTTTTTTTGATCCATGTGGTCCATACGAGAATTTTGATCCACCGAAATCTCATAAGTACCTATTGGATATAAAAATGATTTATACGATATACCCGGAACCGAATGGTTCCTATCCGAAACCGAACTGAATATCCGAATGCCCAGGGCTACCTGGTCCACTACAGGGACTGTGTCATCTCCTTGATACATTAATTACTATTCTCGTTCGCGGCGCATAAACCCTAAACCCTTTGATCTTTTTCAGTCAGTTTTCATTTTTCAACTTCACTTTAACCTCTCCACTTGCTGCTGAATTAGTGTGAATAATGGGGAAAAGTCGGCGTAAATATAAGATAATACCTCCGCTGCTCCCGGAGCAAGCTAGATGAAACATAAACCTCAAGTTTTCAAAATTTTTGAAAAAAATATATAAATAGATCTCTAAAATTGTTTTTAATTGTTTAGTCCCCAAAATCTCAAGGCATGCCACTGCTGCAGCTTCACCCGGACGTACCTGAAGAGGATATTGAGTTCTCCGACTACGATTTGAAGTTCGTCGAAGAGAACACTGATTACGCCCCTATTCGTCACTCGTATTGACACCACTGCTATTAACAGGTGCTCCTTCATGCTGTGTTAGTGGTTGCTTAGGTTCTCATACTTTGAGTTAGCGAGTAGGTTTAGTATTCAATGCATACATTCGGAAGCTATTAGCGAAGGAGCTAGGGTTATCCTATCTGATCAGATTTGTGCATTGATGAATATCTTGTTTGTGATGATGCCAGGCAATGCGTTGGTGAACAAACGACAGTGGAGGACAGGTATGAGGAAGAGAAAGGGAGTAGTAACGAGATCCAAGTGGATCCTGTTGATGTGCTCCCTGTCAAGACTTAAGATGGCAAACTCCACCAGCGAACTCGTAATCAACGTAAACTATTGTTTAATGATACAATCTCAGGATTGTTATATCTGTAGTCATTCTATGTTACAGTGACAAAGACGTCAAAACTAGCTAAGGGGGATACTGATGAAGCAGAAGAGGATGTTATTGAAGATGAAAATATATTGAACAAATCTCAGAGGAGAGCAAAAGCTAAAAAGAGGCGAAAAAACAAGAGAAGGAATTGCCTAAAGAGGAGGAAACACCTCAAGCAGCAGTTTTGGTGATCCCTGTTTTGAGTCTCTCTGATTTTTCGTTATATTTATTTTTTAACATGTGAATGATTTTTTTTCTTTTGTCAGGCAGAATTGAACGGAGAATTATCTGCTGAAGAGACGTTTGAAAATAAGAAAAACAAACTCGAGGAGTTGGGAATGCAACTACTTTCTGATCCTGAGGCAAACATAAGAACCATAAAGGAATTTGTTCAAAAAAAAAAAAAAAAAAGAACCATAAAGGAAATGTTAGACATCTCCAAAGATGGGAATAGAAAGATAGTGAAACTTGGCTTGTTATCTGTGTTGGCCGTATTTAAAGATATTATTCCTGGGTAATTTTATCAGACCTTTCCCCCATTTTATCTGCCAGCTATTAGAATAGACTTCCTACAGAAAAGGAGCTCGAGATGAAGGTCTCAAAGGCAGTAAAGAAAACCCGGTTCTATGAGTCAACTTTATTAAAAGCCTACAAGGTATGCATGTCAAGTATACTTGATTCTTGATTCTTGACTCTTGATTCCTCTGAATATATTTGTAACACATATGCTTTTTTGCTGCTGTTTGTCCTTGACAGTCATATCTGCAAAAGTTTAGTTGCATTTGAAAAGCAGTCAGTCAGTATATAACCAGGTTGCCTCTCGGTGCATTTGTACGTTGCTGGATGCGAAACCACGGTAGTTGAAGCTCTGATGTCACGTCTCCTTTTTTGTATCTGTCTTTAGGTGTTCATGTCCATACGCTTTGACGAGGATATTGGAAAGCGTGACAGAGATGATGCCAATAAGAATAAATTTAAGAAAAATAAAAAAAGAAATATCCTAGTGGAGCAAAATAATGAGCAGGAAAACAATGTCTAAGACCAGAGACGGGGTATTTTACTTTCCTTTTCTGTAATAGATTAGATGGTGCGAAATTTGACGTTTTGACATTGTTTTCCCTCGTTTTGGCAACTCTATCTCTATGACCATAACATCTAAAATGGGTTCTGGTTCTTACTGTTCCTTTCATCTAAACTTGATGACATTGTTCAGGTTCCTGCTGATTACAAGGAAGTTACGTATGAACCAGATGTTAATTTTTTTGGTTTTGTTTTTGTGGTAATTTATAAATTATAATTGTTGCTTTATTTATTTTATCTTTGTGGCTAACCATATTTTTTGACATTAAGCTGAGTAATTAAAACCTCCTATCACCAATAATTTTACTTGGTTTGTATTTGTTTTAGTAATTAGTTAACGCTATTAATAACATATCTAAAAATAAAAGTAAAACATACTTCACATTATTTTTTATTATAAAAACTTCATGTTGATAATCTTATTACTCCAACAAAAAAAAAAAAAACATAAAAATGAATAATTACATAGTTTTTCTGTTAGTTATTGCTATGTGTTCTTGGTCAAGTGAAGCTTGGATAAAAGAAAATTGCCCTATAAATCGTATAATGATTACTAACCAACTCGGTGGTGGTCAAGTATTGGGATACAAGTGCAGTAATTGGCTAAGTCAAAATTGGCGAGGCGGTTTAAGCACTTTAAATCAAAACAGAACTTGGGAATTCGCCGATGTTACTAATAGAAGAGAAAGAACAAGGTATGAATGTGATTTATGGTTTGGAGCTCGAAAAGAATTTCATTTTGATGAGCTTGAAATATATCGAGCTGCTGCTAATCCTAGATGTAATCAAATACGTCAATGGGCAGCTAGACCTGATGGGATTTGGTTCAGAAGAGATCATGACAAACCGTTAGGCCTTGTCCGCCCCTGGAAGAAAAGATAGATATAACTTCTTCTTTTCCATTTCCTAATATTGAAATAATCAGTAAAGATCTAATAATAATGTGCTATATTGTATATAGAAAAAAATATAATAATAGTGTATAAGTTTAAGTAATACTTATACATGTCGTTGTTTCAAGTTTGTAAACAACAACACAATATACGTATTTTATAATAATTCTTGTTTTGTAACAGAAATGTCTACATCTTTATGCTTTTCTTTTTAGTATGCAAAAGAAATCATGTTTAGAATATCTTATTATCCCAGTCACTTTAGTGATTTCTACTGAGGTGACACTCATATAGAGCTTCTCAGGAAAAACGTTATAATTCTATTGGCTGGTTTTTTAAAATTTTTCTTTTTCATTTATTTTAATCAATCGTTTATGTAGACAAACCCAAAACTATTGTCGATTTCGTTAAGCCTATATATAGTTAGGAGATAATAATTATCGATTTAGTTTAGCCTTGGGTATCTGTTCGGGTTCGGGTCGGGTATTTTGGATTTTCGGGTATTTCGGTATAGAGGTGTAGAACCCGTTCGGGTATTTCTGTACATCGGGTCGGGTTCGGGTATTTTTAGTTCGGATTCGGTTATTTCGGATCTGGTTCGGATATTTAGATTTTGAAAAAAAATTTAAAATTTTCATTTCTCAAGTTTCTTATATTTAAAAATATAACTTTCAGTTAACTAATTTTTTTTTATTTTTAATAGATTGGATAGTTAATAGATTTAGACATAACATTTTAAAACCAAAAAGGCATTAATTCAGTTATTTGTTTTTAAATTTCGGATGTAACTTTTCGTTAATTTTTTAAATAAAAAACTTGACATGCATTTTAAGTGAGTAGCAAATCATTTTTTTCGTAATTGTATGTATATCATATGAACTTAAAGTATGTGTAGTATCAATATAAATATTTTATATAAAATGAGAGATGTTAACTAAAAATATAAGGTTAATTATACATATGTTCGGTTATCTTCGGATATCCATTCGGGTTCGGGTATTATCCGTTCGGCTTTGGGTATCCAATCTCTCCTTATTCAATACCCGTTCGGGTATTTTGCTACTTCGGTTCGGATTTCAGTTCGGGTTTTTCGGATCGGGTTCGGGTGCCACTTCGGATATCGGGTAAAGTGCCCACCCCAACTAATTAGGTTGTTTATTTTTAATAACTTACCTTTCTAATATGGATTACTTGCGCAAGTTGAAATCATTAAATATGCAAATAACCTATTGACAAAATTTGTTTTTAATAACTTACCTTTCTAATATAGATTACTTGCGCAAGTTGAAATCATTAAATATGCAAATCACTTATTCACAATATGGATTACTTGCGCAAGTTGAAATCATTAAATTTTATCGATTTAGTGTACCCTTGGGCAAGATTTAGAATTAAGACAAATATTAAAAACTTTTCTTATTATTCAAACGGTAAACTTGCGCATGTTGATATCATATTTATTATATTGCTTACAAAATATTTTAGTGTTTCTAATTAGGTTGTTTGTTTTTAATAACTTACATTTCTAATATGGATTACTTGCGCAAGTTAAAATCATATCATATGCAAATCATTTTTTGACAATACACATTTAATATCTTTCTTTAAATGATTTTATTATTTATTGTGTAAAATATTAAAATCATTAATATGAGAATAAATCGACTGTATATATATAGGAGACACCCAAGGTCTTAAAATACAAACATTCTCTTTTCATTCTTTAAAGTATTATTCACAAATCTCTCCTCTCATACTATTAAGGTATTACGACAATGCTGATTGTGTGCTAAGAAAAATGTGTTTAGACGCAAAGGCTCCTCATCTTTAGAACCCTGAACTCAACTCTTTGTGTCTTGTCTCCAAAAAGCATGTCTGGTCTATCTTTTCCATGTGTTGAATACTGGTAACGACAATATGGTCTTCCTTTTTTTATATGTAGACCAGGTCGTGAGAGTGATAGTGATCCAGAAAACCTTGATTGAACATGCTGAGAAGCTTCGCCAAGTTAAAGCAGTTCTTGAAGAGGTTCTTTAGTACTTTCTCTCTCTTTGTTGAATATTGTCCGGAAAAGTATTACATAGTATCATTTAGTAATACTATCTTATATCATTTTTTTTTGTTAAATATACTATCTTATAAGTAAGCTAGCATTATGCATTTTTTATTTAATTCATGAGGTCATTTTCTCACAGCAGAGAACCTTTTGGAATGGCGCAGGGAGGAAATTTTTCAGGGATATACATGAAGGTTCAACTGAAGTCGCTGAAGTGGGATGGTGAATTCGAATGCGAAGAATAAAGACATGTAGAGGCCCTTATGATTCTTAAATACGGCGGTGTTCTAACTCACGCTGGTAGAAAACAGGTGTTTACATATTCTACCATTTAATTTGTCATTGTTACATATATATATATATATATATATATATATATGTTTTCCAAATATGGAAGAAATGTTTAACTTATTGACGTTTAACATCACTTGCCATATAATCTAACGAATATTACAAATAACAATTTATGGAAACTATTCTCGAAATTATTGAAAGACTTATAATGTTTTATTTATTACTTTTAATATTTATAACCTATAAAATAAAATGAACGAAAATTTATATAAGATAATTGTAATAGTTTTATCCTCTACTTGATGAACTGTGTTCGAATATAATCATATAATAACTATTTTAAATTTTACAAAATCCAAAAATGTTTATTAATATTATTTTTAAATTATTTATCGTTGTTTAAATAATAAATTTATCATAATTTTAAAATAATTTATAAAATGCTTACAAAATGCAAGATAAAGTTTCACTTTCAAGAGTTAAGTCGAGATCTGGATTAACAATCCTAATAACTGGTAAAGAAGGGAAGCCGGAGACAAAAATATTGAATGTTGTCTACAAACAAGTTTTTCAGAATATTTCGTAGTCACGGTACGTAATTTTAATCTATTTTTTTTTTCAAATACAAATTTTAAAATGAATAAACTGTTGCAATTATTTATTTTTTGTATTTGCTAGATGGGTTGTGATGAGTTAGGAGACCGATGACTGTATGTCAATCTAATATTATTTCATGTTCAATAAAATTTAGAAATTTATAAATCTATCAAATAATGTTAACCCGTCAAATTGCTTACAAAATTTATTTAATTTTTTGCAAGTTTCTAATTGAATTTGCTTTCTTTATCGAGAAATGTACTTCATAATTTATATTATTTATGGATAATATATTGATTTTTATTATATTTTCTTTTAATATGTCTACATAAATGTTTGTTTATAATTTATGGAAAAATAATATTATTCACCCAAAATAAAGAATTACGAAACATATACAATACAATTCTAATTAATGATAATATAAAATCTGTTACTTCTGAAACTATACACTATTTATTCTATTTTTTGAATGAAAGTATCTTCGTAAACACATAAAATATTTTGTGACGTTGCAATTATTCATACACACAATATCTGCCTCTTCATACTGACGTTACTGTGTTCCCTTTCGTGAAGTACGGGCCGAAAAGAATACAGTATGCGGACCGATCATGTTCTTATGTCCGCACAGGGTGCGGGCCGTTCACCTAGGATAAAGTATAGCTTTACTCGCTCCTTAGAGAGACACGTCATCAATTCGTACAAGGAGAGTGCGACACGTGTCCCATCTTTCTATACGCTATGTTTGATTATTTTGGGCCACGGTTATCAGTTTTTGGGCTTTGTGTTTTGCTTCTGAAACCAAGCGCGAGATGATTAGGGTTCATGTTCATCTTCCTTTCTTTGAAGCTAACAAAGGAGATTCTAGGTACCAACAATGGAGTTTCGGGATTGTTTAATCAACGTTAGGCATCGCTATTTGAATCTTCAATCCCGACGTTAGGGTTCATGTTCTTCTATTATTTCTGAAACCAAAAGTGTTGTTCTTCGTTCTCTGATACCAACAACGGAAATTCGAGATACCAACTATGGAGTTTTGAGCTGTTCAATTGACGTGAACCATCTCTGTGTAAATCTTCAATTCTGATGTTTTGCCTTCCGTTCTAATCAATCGAAACGGTACAGCTATTGATTCATCGCCTTTATCATACTTCTTAACATCATCAACCCAAGTCGACCACGATCTGACACTGAATGTGGCTTATCCCTTTGCAAGGCGGTGTCTCTACTCCTATAAACGGTAAGCCTTCTTCCTCTCAACTCAGAAAACTTACTTTTTCTAAAATGGCCAACTCATCAATCCTTCTTTTTGATTCAAATGGGATGTTCTTCCAGAGAATTCTGGGAAGCCAAGAACTTCAAACACGGTGGTGAGCTTACGATGGTGAATATATATATGCTCTTACTGGATTCAAAGGTGATTATGTTCTTAAACTCATGTTCATATCAACATATAAAAGTATTCTAGCGTGTATTCTCAACATTGTCAAGCTGTTTTACTCAGATCCTTATTAAGGTAAGACTCATGTTCATAGTTTTCTTAAAATCATGTTCATAGTATTCCTAAACTTCATACCTTTAATTAACGTGATTCTGTTCTTGAATAAGTGTTATTAAATTCATGTTCATATGACTATTAAACTAATGTTCATAGTGTTCTTAAACTCATATCTTAATAATTTTGTAATTTGGTTGAGGTCATGTTACGCTGGAGCAGGAATCTGTTCTTTTCTAATATTATGCCCTTCGAAGAGAAAGGTCTTGCTGACGAGTGGGAAAAAGTTGGGATGTATCTCTCAGGGTTCAATAAGCTCGATGATAATCGATTCTCTATGGAAATTTTATTTGAGATTAGGACAAAGGTATATTGAAGCTCGAGATTGAGATGATTTGTTCTTTCAATTTATTTCTTGAATATACGGCTATATTCTTCCTTGAAGTAATTATGTTGTTTGTATGTTTATTTCAGAAATGTCAAAAGGTTTATGAAGATCTTTACAAAGAGATGACTCAGCTTCTGACTCGAGATCATTTTAGGTAAATTTAGCTCTAGCCTTAATATAACTGAACTTTCTAAAATGCATACACTTAAGTTTTAAAGTGTGTGTTTGATATCTCCACAGGGAAAAGAGTAATTGTCAACTAGAGTGATACAAAATCAGCCAGAAATATAATGTAAACTCAGTTGAAGAAACTGATAGAGGAATATGCTTTGTTTGATGAGAAGCTTGCCTTCCCCAGTTTCCAGCCTTCTTGCCTGTGAACTTTGATCAATCAAAGGTAAACGTTGTTAACTTGAAGAAAGAAATGGAGCCAAAGGAGTGGTTTGGAGGAGTTTGGGTCTTGGGTAAAGATAAGGCAAGAACTTCAGAGATTGTCTAAGGCTTCATGAAGGTTTAAAGAAGTCTAAAAGTATCATGAAGGCTGTGCAAAGATAGGGATTAAGTCCAGGAAGGCTTATACATCATCTGGAGTAAGATAGGCAATGGTGCAAAGATGGGGCGACCCAAGATCAGATAGGATCGACTTAAGGAGAAGTCTGGACGAGAGATGCAAAGTTAGGGCGAGGTACGGATGGCCTGTCCGTACCATCGACCGTACAAAGCATGTGGCCGTACCAGACTTACCCGGATCGACCAGAATTGGAGTTTGGCTCAGTTAGGGCACAAGGAAGCTTAGGGTATGATCTTGTGACCGTTGGAGCAGCAAGTGGGGCACGTGAGACAGCTGGTGACAGGCTGGCCGTGACTGGCCAAAAGGTAAAGCACCTTTTGGAGCAGGATCACACATGAGACAATCTTGGCTGTCCAATTCAAACTGAGCAAATCCAGCCATTGATTCCTTATCCTATCTTCTCCACTTTACAGCTTGCACAAGACCACTCTAAGACCAGATCCTAATCGTCCATCTTCAAGTCCTTTATCAGCCATTATATCTAGGTTATGTGATTGCAAATGTAAACAACATATATAAGCTAATGTGGGCGTTTTGTAATGATCTAAGGGAGTAAGGGGGATTTCCCCTCTCCACTTCTTGAATCTGAAACTCTAATCTCTAATCTCTTATTCTCCTAATCTCTCATTCTCCTAATCTCTGTTCCTAAGTCTCTTATTCTCTCATAAACACTCTCATTAATCTCTCTTTCTAAATCACCTAGAGCAAGCTCTTATCTTTCTCCATTGGAGTTTATACACACACACATACAACCAGAGAAGAGAACTCTACAAATCTCATATGGTATCAGAGTCAGGTTCATCAGAACCTGAGCTGCAGCTTCCGCAAAGCACTTGCTCTCATCTCAGCTCAAACCAAAGCCTAGAAGACATGTTCATCCGAGCTCAGATTCTTCAAGAAGAAGAAGTGTTAAGCCGTGGACTGTTCTCCTTGTCTCTCTGTCTCTACTGTCTGTCCTGATGGTGATTCTCCTTGAAAGCAAAGGTGTATGGAGGGGCTTAGCAATCCTGCTTCAAATGGCCTTGTTCAAGAAGTGTTCTCTCATCCGGTTTCAAAATGGTGTCCAAGAAGATGGCGCCTAGAAGACATGAAACAAGGAGGGGCCTTTGAGTATGAGAAACAAGATGGTGGCCATGAACTGAAGGAGAAGGAGGTGGGTGATGATCCAGACTCTCAGATCCAACAAAAGCTATGGCCGGTGTCACAAAATGCAAAAGGAATCAACCTGGTTCCTTGTTGTAAGTGATTCTATAATCCATCTTGATAATGAGCTTGTGTTGTTGACTAGTTGTGATGTGATTATAAACATGAGGATTGTTTAAAAGATTACTAAATAAAATGAATTTAGAATCTGTCCCAGGATGCTTAAAGAGCTTGGTTTCCTAGTAATCCTTACATCGTACTAGTTATACTAGGCTTACTAGCAGCAGTGTAAGCGCTTTGAAAAATGTCTAGTAACTTATCAATATTACTAGGATTACTAGATATGTTAATATGCTTAGCTCCGGTTCATAATGATGCTTATTGTGATTGAAACCAAATTGAAAGATGTTGCATATAGTCTTGTGGCTGTCTTACATTGAAACATTAGATTCATGTCTAAATTGCTGTGTAAAGAAACTTTAAAAATGCCTAAGTAGCTTGCATAAATCAGAAAAAGAAAGTGCTTGTGCTTAGAGAGGTTGCTTGCAAAGATAAAACTTGAAAATGACTTGTTTTAATCTGTTGCAATGCTTGTGAGATTGGGAATCAAACTTGATGATTAATCAAGGATTGATCCCAATACTCTTGTGTTTTATCTTTGCTGGAGTTTGAGTGGTGTTTCAGGTTCACAAGAAGTGTTCTTGGCTCAACACCTATCCAAGACAAGAGGAAGACTTGATCCATTGTGTGGAGCAATGGGAAGGTACTTGTGTGTAGAAGCTGGTTTAAGAAGCGCAGGCCACATAAGCTGGTTTAAGAAGCGCAGGCCACGAGGTTGTTGAGCTCCTGGTTCAAGATACACAAGAGGAAGACTTGATTCATTGTGTGGAGAAATGGGAAGGTGCTTGTGTGTAGAAGCAGGTTTAAGAAGCGCAGGCCACGAGGTTGTTGAGCTTCTGGTTCAAGACACACACGAAGAAGAAGGTCACCACCTAAGTCATGAGGAAGGCCGGTGATCTGAGGGTACTTGAAGTTGAAGGCAAAAGGGTGGATCAGTGATTTAAGCGCAACTGTTAGGGTGGTGTGCTCCTGGTCTTGAAGTTCATTGAGACTCATTTCAAGCTTGAACCTATACTCAATTCAAGCTTGCGGTGGGGATTCAAATGAGCAACCTGAAGAGCCAAAGTTTAAGACCGGTTTCCTCCTTATCATTACAAGAGAATGATAAGATGAAGCCTATTGCCAACATTCTGTGGAGAAGTCCACAGCCTGCTCCAAAGAGGTTAGAGAGGATGTTGTGACAATGGAGAGGTGACTTGCGGTTGCCAACATTCTGTGGAGAAGTCCACAGCCTGCTCCAAAGAAGGTAGAGAGGATGTTGTGACAATGGAGAGATGAAGCTTATTGTCAACATTCTGTGGAGAAGTCCACAGCCTGCTCCAAAAAGGGTAGAGAGGATGTTGTGACAATGAAGAGGTGACTTGCGGTTCTATCCATGGTGGTTTAGTCATCATAGCCTACACATCAGATGAGTGTAGAGAGGACAGTAGACATGCAAAGAAGAGCATCACCAGGAGGGTGATGCAATTAAGACCAAGACCATTGCAAGCTGATCATGGAGCTTAGTATGCGTTCACCTTCAAGCTTAGACCTTTCCTATACTCGGTCTCAAGCTTGAGGGGGAGTGTTGGTGAGCTTGCATGATAAGAGAATGAGCTGTTAAGCTCAGCAAGTGAGGGACTCAAGTGGTGTGTGAAGAGCAGCCACTCCTCACCAAAGCAAAAGGAGCTAGGCATGTCTTACCTGATGGATGTGGGAACCTAAATTCGCACTATCGATTTCCGTTTAAATTAGGAAAGTAGGAGAACCCTAGTTTCTCAGAGGTCCCAGATATCTGCTAATACCACACGCCAAACAATCAGAACAAGAGATAACGACGATAAAGTATAAGAAATCGTAAAAAGAGAGCAAAAAGAAGTCTTATTCCGAATTTGCGTATGAGCGTTTACAACAAGGTAAAAGCCTGGGCTCGAGATCTGTCGGCGAGATTCCTAGTTCTAATAACCCTAAGACGGCTAAACCTAATTGAGTCGTAGCTCGAAATAACAAAAACGGAAAGTTGCCTAATTGCTCTAAGTGCTAAGTTTTCTCTGAAAAAGCTCTCCTCTTCATGCCTCTCGCCTAGGACTCCTTATATACTCCCTCCTAGGTCGGTTTACGCTTTTTCCCCTTCTGCCCTTAAGCCGTCATAGTCAAAAATGGAGATATTCCATTTTTCATGATCTTCGTAATTATCTTCAAAATTTTGTATTTATCCGCGGAAACTTGACATTTATCTTTCCTTGCGAACCAAGCGTAAACCGTTCAACGGTTTACGGGCTGTTGGTTAATCGTAAAGTGGGCTTCGAGTCATGTCTTAGGTCCCTTTGGGACGTCTTCTGGCTCGAAGCGTTTATTACAGCTTCTTTCGATAAAAAACGAACTTTCCGCGGTTTTTATCGTAAAGTTTGATTGATGACCTCGAATGTCGAGAAATCATGAAATTGATTTGCTACGGTCTTCGGGAGATAGCATCAAAGGGTAGACGAGAATGCATGGATTCGTGTTGCATTCGACGTTTCAGAAAAGCTCGGTCGCTACGTAGCGACCGAGCGGGACGCTTGGCTCGAGCTCGGTCGCTACGTTAGCCCCCCAGCTCGTTAGAATCGTGGATTTCCGATGAGATTCTAGTGTTCGGTATGGCGAGTTCGGACGAGATTGGCGTATTTGGGTGAAGTTCATATCCGAAAGTCCACAGGTAAATAGCAATTTCTCATGCTTATAAGAAGGGAGATAACTTCTTCATAGTTTTTCACTTGCTTGTTTTCATAAGGAGTTTGAAATAATTTCTCCCTCCTCTCCATCTTCTTGTTTTCACTTGAAAATTACGAAATGTCAAGTAGGAAAAAGACTTCGAAGAAAGGAAACTCATCCGCAAATGTTCATGAAGAGCTCTGTGCGCCGAAGATCGAGTTCGTGCCTCACTCGGTAGATCCGGCTGAGAACGAGGCATGGTGGGTTGCGAGATATGGTTCGATCACACCTCCCAAATGAGAAGTCGTTCCCGGTTATGAACCGTCGTTTGGTCGAAGAAGGTGCACCAAGTAGGAGTACTAACGACTTTCTTCGGACCGTGTGGTCGTTCTACCAAATTCCGGATACGGCGGAATTCCGGGTTCCTCGTGAAGGAGAGCGTGCTAGTAGTCCCCCGGAGGGTTACTTTACTTGGTACGAAGCATTCATAGTGCGCTGCCGCTTGTGGTTCCCGATTCCCGAAATCATCGTCCCCGTGTTGGATCGTTTTGAGGTGTCAATAAGTCAGGGGTTTTGATCTTGAGCTACGAGCACAGTCTTTCCCTTACCGTTGACCACTTTGAAGCGCTTTTCAGGTTGCAGATCATTCGGAATACGGACAAGTATCGACTGGTCCCTCGGAACTTCATGTCTGTGGTCAAGGGGTTTCTTTCCAACTTCAACTTGTGGAAGAGATTTTTCTTCTTTGTTCGTATAGACGCGGCGTCTGTCGAAGAGAGTTGCATCTCACTGCTCCGTAGGCTGCCGAACGATCGTCCCTTCATCAATCCGCTAGCTCCGTTTCCTGAAGATATGATCGCAGTGAGGGATTTTCTCAGGAACGGTCAGTTTTTCTGGACTTCCTTTACGCCGAAGAGAGTTCGAAAGGCATTGAGACTTGCGCATCCCGGCCTTGCTTCGGGCGCGGAAACAGGCAGTGACTCCGAGCCTGATGCCCAAGGTCCCGACGCTGCTCCCACGGTCACGACGGGATTGAACTCTTCGAAGGGGAAAGATATCGACCTTGGTGACATAGAGTTTTCAGTGGATGATTCTATGCTCCCAGGATGGGACCCGGACCTTGCTTACGGCGATGGAAGGTTACGAGCGAGATCCTTATCTCGGACTTCGATGATTTTTTTGCCGTTCTACCCTCGGGTTTCAATCCTCCCCCGCCTGCGGACGAATCGGGAAGGTCGAAAGTCGTTGCGGAAGGATCTCGTATCATCAACGGGGTTAGTTTTCAAGAATTTTTGCCGATAATTTTATGTATTCCTTTTCCCGCCTAAAACGTGTTAATTGGCTTTGCAGGGTCTGAACCTGCTTGGCTCGGCCCTTGAGGCGAGCCATAGAGAGACCATGGTCTATCGCTTTAAAGCGGAGAAGGCGGAGAGGGATCTTGCTCGTATGCAAGGCGAGATGTTGGAGCGAGATGCAAAACTTGCTCGTGATCACGCTAGGGACGTTCGTAAGGCGGAACAGAAGGGCAAGAGGGAGATTGTCGAGGTAATGTAGAGTCGTGCCTCTCAGTTCCATGTTGAGTACGGGAACCTCAAGGATGCTTATACCTTGGTGGGTGACTACCGTGAGTGGCGAGGTTAAGTCGGGAGTCTTTGGAAGACGCAGGCGGAAGACTACGTTTTGGAGGAGGAGATGAGGTTCATGAAAGACGGCATGAAGAACCATGCTCATGCTGAGGCGCTCATTCCCCCGATTGACGGGAGGATCCAGGAATTATGGGCTCCCGTTCCGGTCTCTCCCGATACCGTGGAAGCCGCGACCGAGTTCGCCGGTGATGATGAGGAGGTGAACTATCCCGCGGATGCATTCAGAGAGTTTCAGTCCGGGAATTTTAACTTTGATCTGTGAGAGGTGAGCGTTTGATGGGAAGAAGTTTTTTTTTATCTAGTATTTTGCGGCCGAGTGCGGCTTTCGTTCGTCTGTGTCTGGCCGAATGTGGCCTTTGAACTTTGTACTGGCCTGTTTTGGCTGTTTTTATCTTTGTCAGGGTTTTATGGTCGCGTTCGGACAATTGTTTGCAGAGTTTCGAATTTTAACTTGGCGACGTCTCGCAGTTGTTTTGAAGACTATACGTATATTTTAGGTGCTGAAGAATTATTACTTTGCGATTTGGGCCGGATAAGGCTGTTGACGAGAGTCTAACGTTTTTAGACTTTTTAAGCGTGTCCTGAGACTTTTTGCGTTAATTGGAGCGTAAGTGTCTAATAAAAGATAAATGCGTATTGTAGTAAAGTTTTAAAAAGTTGGAACAATGATGCATCTTTTAAAACGTAGGAGTATACGAGTATACGTACCCACTCCCCCCCCCCTTTTTGGAGAGGGGGATAGCTGAACTCGTCTTTTGACGAGCTGCCTACGTACCTCTTTCGAGGATCAAGCCATCTCGTTGTTCTGTTTTATGCCGCGAGTATTCTTACTTGGCGGTTGTCGTCGTGCTGACCGCCTTGATCGTGGTGACCGTGGCAGGGTTATTGAGCTTTTTTGACCATCACGGGGAGGGGACCATGTAGGCCACTTTGCACTTGATTCGGCCTTCCTTTGGTATGCTTTGATGGCCGAAACCGTATCGTTGCAGTATTGCGATCCTCCGATAATCATGTTGACTCTGCGACGATTGTTGTCGTTTCATTTGTCGTCCGGCCTTCTTCCGCGTTTATCCCCGGATTGGTTTCTTTGAGAAGACTTCTCCGCAGGCGGATTTCTGTCTGTCTTCGGGGGGCGATCAGTCTCGAGGATGAGATCTTTTACGCTGATTATTTCCGAGAGCTCTCCAACTAGCAGTTTTGCAGCCAGCCTCGCTCCCAAGACGTTGCAGTTAGTCGTGGAGTGTCCCCGGAACTGGTGGAACTCGCAGAAGGTGTTTTCGTCATATCCTTGATTGCGAATCCACGTATTACCCATGGTTTGGGCTTAATCCGAACTGATCACGTAATTGTGCGCCCCTTGGAGTTCTTCCCCCTCGTGATGGATGTACTTGTCGTTACGAGAGGTTTTCTTCCTCGTTTTTGGGTCTACATCTTTCGAGGATGGTCTCGTCGACTTATGTTTTTGCGAAAAGACTTTTGTTTCCTCTTCGATTAAGATGTAGTCCGTTGCCCTCTGGAGGGCGTCTTGGATCGTCCGTGGTTTGTCAAGGGCTATCCACTTTCTGAATTTTGACTTGTACCAGAGCGTTTTTCTGAGCGCGTCTATGGCCACCTTGTCGCTTATCCCGTTAACCCTTGACATGACCAGCTTGAAACGGCTTATGAACTCGCAGAGGGGTTCGTTTTCCCCCTGGGACATGCTCCAGAGGTCGACATCGGACGTTTCTCTATCTATGAACATAGAATATTGTTTTAGAAATTCCGATGCGAGCTAGCGGAAACTTCCGATGGAGTTTCCCCTGAGGCGTGCGAACTATTCGAGAGCTGCTCCTTCCAAGTTTTTGACGAACAGACGACAGTAACCGGCGTCCTTTTCGCTATCCTTCGGTCTGGCCCTTCCCATAGTGATGTGGAAATCCTGAAGGTTCGCTTTAGGATCGGTTGTACCATCGTACTTTGGTACTTTGATTTTTCCTGGATCAGATACCCTCATATCGAAGATGCGAGCGGTGAAGGGTGTCTTTCGAGCCCCCTCGAGGAACCTGTCGATCTCAGGGGCAGCACTGGTAGCGTGATGGATCTGGGATTTTATGGCCCTTACTTCCGCTGCAGTTATGGCGATGTAATCGCGAAGATCGAGAATGTCCGACGTCTCGTGAGCAGGTTTCCGAGCTTGTCGGCGTTTGCTGCGAGTGGTCTTGGTTTGCTTTTCGGCCAGCTCTTCCTGTTCGTTCCAATAGAGGATTTCCTCCTCTTCCGTCATTGGCTTATCGAACGGAGAGCTTTCCCGAGCGGATTGGCTTCTGGCCCTTCTCGGATGTCTGTCAGCGTCCTCCTCGGTATCGTTGGAGACATCGTTGGGATCCAAGTTGACGTGTTCGACTTCATTAACCTCAGAGCCCTTCGAAGTTCCTTTTCTCGGTAGGGGAGGTTTCGCTAGGGTTTTGGCCCGAAGGTTGATCCCGCGATGTTCCAGGCCTGTCGAGTGGAGTTGCGAAGTCGAGTCTTTTCCCGCTAACCTTCGTGGTTCCGCGGGGACGGATTGCTCGAGTTCTTGCCGTTAAGGTTTCGACCTGTTTGGTCAAGGTGTTCACGACCTTATCTTGTTCTTCCGACCTTTTTTCATAGGTGACGAACATCTTTTTAAACTCCTCGAGCGTCGCGGCGTTGGCTGGCGCGTTGGCCGCGGAGACATCCGCTGCTGGAGTGTGGAGGTTAGTGTTGCTTCCTCCGTTGAGAGGAGTTTGCACGTTATCCGCGTCTTCAGTTGTCATGTCTGGTTGGGCGTGATATGGTTGAGAGTTAGATTGATCCGTACCCCCCCCCCCCCTCCTTCTAGCGCCAAACTGTGGGGACCGAAATTTGCACTGTCGATTTCCGTTTAAATTAGGAAAGTAGGAGAACCCTAGTTTCCCAGAGGTCCCGGATATCTGCTAATTCCACACGCCAAACAATCAGAACACGAGATAACGACGATAAAGTATAAGAAATCGTAAAAAGTGAGCAAAGAGAAGTCTTATTCCGAATTTGCGTATGAGCGTTTACAACAAGGTATAAGCCTGGGCTCGAGAGCTGTCGGCGAGATTCCTAATTCTAACAACCCTAGGACGGCTAAACCTAACTGAGTCGTAGCTCAAAATAACAAAAAACGGAAAGTTGCCTAATTGCTCTAAGTGCTAAGTTTTCTCTGAAAAAGTTCTCTTCTTTTCATGCCTCTCGCCTAGGACTCCTTATATACTCCCTCTTAGGTCGCTTTACGTTTTGTCCCCTTCTTCCCTTAAGCCGTCATAGCCAAAAATGGAGTTATTCCGTTTCTCCCGATCTTCATAATTATCTTCAAAATTTTGTATTTATCCGCGGAAACTTGACATTTATCTTTCCTTGCGAACCAAGCGTAAACCGCTCTACGGTTTACGGGCTGTTGGTTAAGAAATCGTAAAGTGGGCTTCGAATCATGTCTTTGGTCCCTTTGGGCCGTCTTCTGGCTCGAAGCGTTTATTAGGGCTTCTTTCGATAAAAAACGAACTTTCCGCGGTTTTTATCGTAAAGTTTGATTGATGACCAAGCGGGACGCGCGCTCGGTCGTTACTTAGCGACCGAGCTCGCTCGTAGCGACCGAGCTTGGTTCGAGCTCGGTCGCTACGTAGCGACCGAGCGGGACGTGTGCTCGATCGCTACATAGCGACCGAGTGAGACGTGTTCTCGGTCGCTACGTAGCGACCGAGCTTGGTTCGATCTCGGTCGCTACGTAGCGACCGGGCAGTGTGCATGTTCGGTCGTTGCGTAGTGACCGAGCTTGCCTTGTCCGTGTTCCGATCGTCACACTCGAACCTATCTGTGGCTTGTTTAGATACGTTTCCGTTACCTTGGGACAGCTTGTGTTTGATCCAACCGAGACTTGAACAAGTTTTTCTCTCGAGATCATGTGTCGTGACATTCTTTTTAATAAGAATAACTATCGCAGAAATACACTCACACTTGTTTTTGCGGAGGTTTAGACATTAACTTCGTCGTAACCGTTTTCGACCCCAACAAACCACATTAGTTCTAAGGCACAAGAGCTCACTGGCCAATCCCTAGGCCTTGGAGGCTTTACTCTTTTTCCCTCATCAAGGTTTTGTCCCAAAGGGTTTTCCTTGGTGAGGTTTTTAATGAGGGAGTTCTTCAAGGTTCCAAGCTTGACTTAAAATCAGCTAAAGTCAAGCTTGAGGGGGAGTGTTAACCTGAAGAAAGAAATGGAGCCAAAGGAGTGGTTTGGAGGAGTTTGGGTCTTGGGTAAAGATAAGGCAAGAAATTCAGAGATTGTCTATCAAGGCTTCATGAAGGTTTAAAGAAGTCTAGAAGTATTATAATGAAGGCTGTGCAAAGATAGGGATTAAGTCCAGGAAAGGCTTATACATCATTTGGAGTAAGATAGGCAATGGTGCAAAGGTTGTTCAAAAAAAAAAAAAAAGGCAATGGTGCAAAGATAGGGAGACCCAAGATCAGATAGGATTGACTTAAGGAGAAGTCTGGACGAGAGATGCAATGTTAGGGCGAGGTACGGACGGCCTGTCCGTACCATCGACCGTACAAAGCATGTGGCCGTACCAGACTTACCCGGATCGACCAGAATTGGAGTTTGGCTCAGTTAGGGCACAAGGAAGCTTAGGGTATGATTTTGTGACTGTTGGAGCAGCAAGTGGGGCACGTGAGACAGCTGGTGACAGGCTGGCCGTGACTGGCCAAAAGGTAAAGCACCTTTTGGAACAGGACCACAAATGAGACAATCTTTGCTGTCCAATTCAAACTGAGCAAATCCAGCCGTTGATTCCTTATCCTATCTTCTCCACTTTACAGCTTGCACAAGACCACTCCAAGATAAGATCCTGATCGTCCATCTTCAAGTTCTTTATCAGCCATTGGATCTAGGTTATGATATTGCAAATGTACAGCATATATAAGCTAATGTGGGTGTTTTGTAATGATCTAAGGGAGTAAGGGGGATTTCCCCTCTCCACTTCATGAATGATAAACTTGTTCTTGAATCTGAAACTCTAATCTCTAATCTCTTCTTCTCCTAATCTCTCATTCTCTTAATCTCTGTTCCAAAGTCTCTTATTCTCTCATAAACACTCTCATCAATCTCTCTTTCTAAATCACCTAGAGCAAGCTCTTATCTTTCTCCATTGGAGTTATACACACACACATACAACTAGAGAAGAGAACTCTACAAATCTCATAAACGTCGTGTATCTTTCTTGAACAGAAAGGTCAAGTGATCAATCAAGAACATCTCTCTGATCACCAATGAGAGCCAGGATTTGTAGAAGAGCGTTAGCTCGGGATCGTGATCGTGACTATGAGCGAGACAGGGAATGGGATTGCGATCGTCGGGATTATGAGCATGATCGTTACTATGGCAGGGATTGGGACCGTGATAGGAGTAGAGATCGTGACAGGGATCATGATAGAGATAGGGCTCATGAGAGAGAGAGAGAGAGAAAGACTGAAGTAGCTGTGACTATTATCATGAAGGGAAACAAAGTAAAAGTGACGGGGAAAGGGATAATGATCGTGATGCGTCGCGTCTAGATAATCAAAGTGGTCGGTATAGACAGATAAGAGAAGGGAGGAAGTCTCCAGATTATCAGGACATCGTCATGGACAGTAGAAGTAGCCGAGCAGGGCCTGATGGTGATGTGATCAAATCCTATGTTGCATGGAAGCGTGCCTGAAGAGGTGGTTCCTGGTTCTGAAACGGAAACTGATTCTGAAGCGCTCGGAAGCATGGTGGAATCGCGAATCCAAAAATATAGATTTTGGAAGCGTAATGAAATCTGTGATTCCTATTTGGAAGCGTTAAAATTTGAAATTGGAATCGTAAATTAAAAAAAAAATAGAAAACAATATATGATTAATGTTTTATTTCCTTAATGAAAGCCCTAATTAAAAATTGGCAAAACTATGAATGGTGACCAAGGAACGACTAGGAACAAATGCATTTCATAACATTCCTTAAAAAAATCACCATTCATAAGGAATAATTTTTCCTTTTCATTCCCTACCATTCCTTTTTTTGTAGCGAAATAAGGAACAAATTAATTCCTTGTTAAATATGGGATGGAACAACCATTCATTTTCATTCCTGCAATTTTGTTCCTCTACGTTCCTTTCCTATTTGTTCCTATTGTTTCCAGAATGGTCACCAGGGTCTGACTTGTGACCATTCGGAAAACAAGAGGAACAAATAAAAAATAAATGTACCGGAATAAAATAGTAGGAATGAAAAATAATGATTGTTCCTTATCAAATTTAACAAGAAATAATTTTGTTCTTCTTTAATTCTCTAAAAAAAGGAATGAAAGGGAATGAGAGAGAATTACTATTCCTTGTGAAAAAGTGATTTTTTTCAAGAACGTTAGGAAATGCATTATTCTTCGCCATTGCCTGGTCACCATTCATATTAATGAGTCATCATTCCTTGTTGCTGCTTTCTTCTTCTTCGTACTGGAGCCAAAGAACTAACAAGGTAATTGTCTCAGATGTATTCTTGGTGTTTATCAGAAAACAAAAACAAAACTATTGATAAGTGATAACATGATTTTACGAAAGATGCTTTTCTAATGTGTTGGAGTGATGATGAAATTTTGTCTTTTATAGAAACATAAACCTCTTTTTTATATAGTTTGACGATTGAATGGTTGGTAATGGTTGGAAGTAAAATTGAACTTGGATTCTGCAACTAAAGTTAAAGTTTTATGTTAATAACTTAATATCAAATTGTGCTTTGACTGAAGAGAACGTTTTGTTCCTGCGACATAACATATGGTAATGTCTTCATCATCACAATTTTTTAAAAGTTAATTGCTTTTTTTTTTTTTTTTAGATCATTGCTGTGTGAAGTATCCGCATACATAAAAGACAAGACTTTATGAAGATAGTATATTTAATTTGTTGGTTAAATTTTAACAATTGTTTCAGGAATATGAATCCATCTGATGATGCTGTTGTGGATGATAAAGCACCTTTATGGATTTATGTGAACAAGATTGAAAAGATAGCAGAAGGGAGATCATGGAGGTTTGAATACAAATTCTGCAGTAATACATATGTTGGGTCTTATACTAGAGTTGTGACTCATCTTTTGCAAGAAGGAATTAAGGGAATCAAAGAATGCTTGAAAGTTACTCCACAACAAAAAATTAACATGAAAAAATTGGTTAATGATTGCAAGGAGAGGATAAAACGTGCAGCTTCTACACCAGTTCCATTACCTTCATCATCAAGAAAGGCATCTGCTTCTTCTCTTAACTATGACATGACCTACAAATTTCCTGATACAAGTGATACTGAGTCAAAGAAGAGAAAAGGAATGGGCTCAGCTTTAGAAAAAGCATTCAACAATCAGGCCAGAGCAGTGTGATGGTGAAATATTTAGAATGTTCTGTACAAGCGGCTTGTCTTTTAACGTTACCAGAAATCCTCATTATCGCAATTCATAAGTGCGTTCATCACAAATTCCAGGATATGTTCCTCCTGGTTATAATGCTTTGAGGACTACACTTATCCAAAAAGAAAGAAAGAACATTGAAGTGCATTTGCAGCCTTTGATGGATTCATGGAAACAGAAGGGAGTTATCATATGTACTGAAGGCTGGTCAGACCCTCATCGAAGACCTATCTTAAATTTGATTGCTGCGAATGAGAGTGGTCCAATGATGTTAAGAGCAGTCAACACTCAAGGTGAAGCAAAAACTGGTGAGTGATTGCAGAAATGATCATAGAATGCATCAAGGAGGTTGGACATGAGAATGTGGTTCAAGTACTCACAAATAATGCTTCAAATTGTGTAAAAGCTGGTGCACTTATTTCAGCTAAGTTTCCTACTATCTTCTGGACACCATGTGTGGTTCATACTTTGAATCTTGCTCTCAAAAACATATGTGCACCTGTTTATAATACAAGAAGCAATGAAGAAGTGTATTATGCTTGTTATTGGATAAAGTCTATAAGTGAGGATGCCACTTGGATCAAGAACTTTATTATGAACTATGGAATGAGGCTTGTCATGTTCACAGAGCATTATGATCTTAAGCTCCTTACAATTGCTTCGACAAGGTTTGTCTTTTTTTTTGTTAAGTTCAATCTTAATAACAATTATTTTATAAAAAATTAAGATTATGAAGTTTATTTTTACAGGTTTGCCTCAACAGTTGTGATGCTTAAGAGATTCAAAAATAAAAACTGGGTTACAACAAATGGTGATCAGTCCTAAATGGGATGATTATAAAGATGATGGTGTAGAAAGAGCATCAGCAATAAAGAAAAAGATATTAGATGAGATGTTCTGGGATGAGATTGATTATGCTTTATCTTTCACTTTGCCGATATATAATGTGATTAGAGAAGCTGATACTGATAAGCTTTCACTTCATCTGGTTTATGAGTGGTGGGAAAGCATGATACAGACTGTGAAAAAGGTTATCTTTAGAAAGGAAAGGAAAGAACTTGAAGATGACTCGGTTTTTTGGAATGATGTGCAGTCTATTTTGACCTCTCGTTGGAGTAAGAGTAACACTCCTCTCCATTGTATGGCACATTCTCTAAATCCCAAGTCAGTTATAAGTCTTTTCTAGTTCATTTGGTTTATTATCTTATAAACTAAAATTTAAACAGTTTCGTTAGTTATTTAAGTAACAAATTATTGTTATTTATTTTGTTGGATGCAGATATTATAGCTCAGAGTGGCTTGGAGAAGAGAATAGTAGAAAAGGTCCACATCAAGATTTGGAGATTACTAGAGAAAGATAAAATTGCATCATGAAGTATTTTCCAAATCAAGATGAAACCAGAGAGGTTAACATTGAATATTCTAATTTCTCTTTAAGCTTGGAAGATTTTGGTAGTGTTGATGCAATCCATGATAGATTTATCTTAGAACCTTTAAGATGGTGGGCAGTTCATGGATCTTCAGCTCCAAAGCTTCAAGCCTTAGTATTTAAGTTGCTTGGACAGCCTTCTTCATCCTCATGTTGTGAAAGGAACTGGAGCACTTACAAGTTCATCCATTCAACAACAAGAAACAAGATTATGCCACAAAGAGCTGAAGATTTGGTATTTGTGCATACTAATCTTCGTCTCCTATCTAGAATGAGTTCTGCTTACAAAGAAGGCCCTAACAAGATGTGGGATGTTGGAGGTGGCCAATTTGATTCTTTGGATGATCTTAATATTGGAAGACTTGAGTTTGAAGATCTTTCTCTTGATGAACCAGAGCTAGAGGCTGTTGTGTTTGATGGAGAAGATGAAAATGAGTGAAACAATTGATCTTTGACATTGAATGTTTTTATTTCCAGTTGAGTTGATTAATATTTAAGACTTTGTTGGATTTGTGTGTTTTAGACATTTTTAAATTTTCAGATTTATTTTATATGTGGGTTTTTATTTTATATATATATATATATATATAATTATATACGCTTCCAACACAGATCCGCTTCCTATTATTTTTTTTTAAACTCGTTTCTACGCTTCCATACGATTCCGCTTCCGCGTTTCCGCTTCCGCGTTTCCGCTTCCGCGTTTCCATGTAACGTAGATCAAATCAGAGCGTTAACCTTCCAGTTCTGTGGTGCAAGAAGAGAATGGGTATGTGCTTTTTTATTTTTGTGTACTTGGAAACGTTTGGTGTGCTGTCTTTGTAAGTTGATGTTTTTGACTCTAATGTTGATTTGCGCTTTTGAAGAAGCTTTAAAGTTGCTATTGATCATAAGTTTGTTATGGTGAAACAGGAACGTCTCAGGTCAGACTGCAAAATGGGTCTCTTCCAGGGAGGCGGCTGAGCTGTCTGGAGGATCGGACAGGGGTACAAGACAGAAAGCGTCTGAGAAAACTGTAAAGACGGAAGATGGTGTTTTGGGCGAGTTTCATGGTTCCACAAAAGCTTCTCGCTGGCCCATGGTTGAAAGATCTCCTTCTTCCACAAGTCTTGACCGGAGATTCAATAATAATCAGAGTAGTGCAAGATGGAGCAGTGAGGTTGAAGAAACAGGCCTTAGGAACAACGCGAAAGATTTTTCAGCACCTGAGGATGAAAGGCATCGGGTGGATGACACATCACAGGGAAATATATCCTTTAACAATAAAGCCTACCTGAGAAAGTGCCATTGAAGATAGGAAGGAGTTTGGTAGATCTTCAAGCCTATACTTCTGAGTTGTTGATGCTGTTGGGAGCTGTAATAAAATTACGTTCTTCGGCTGGATGACATTGTTTCTGCATATTTTGAGTTGTGAAGTTCAGGTACTCTCCTTCACAAGTATTTGCTGTGTTTTTGTACTTTATAGGTTGGGTTTTAAATTTTAGTACATAAAGAATACTATGTATAAGCAACAAAACTTATATGTATTATTTTGTTTGGTATTGGAGTTGCCTTCAAGCCAAATTTAGCTTGAAAATAACGTGATTATTTGAATTATATGTATATACAATTGATAGTTAATATTGTATTTATATATTACGTTTGTTAAAAATATATGCATATAAAATATAAACAAAAAAGAATATATTTTGTTAATTAAATCCGGTTTAGCATGAAATAAAATAATAAGTTTTGTAGAATAAACTACAATATTAGATGCTAAGTCTACAATAACATTAACCTACACCCACTAATGATCAACTTACACACGTATAACTATCTACACGATTTCTCGCTAGCTGCAGTTTGGAGGTTCATAACATTCGAGAAATACAAAGTATTTTCATAACAACACCGAAGATGGCATAACACATACATTGCAGCCAAATATTATTTAACTAATGTTATATACTTCTAAGTTAAAAGTTGCATCCTACGGCATCAAAATATGTTTTTATGGTTTGTATTTTCAGAGAGATTCTTTCGAGATTTAATGGTTTTTCGTTTTTCTAAAAAAACTAAAGTTGGATAGAAACAAAATAAAACAAGAACGAACGACTGCTAGAATTAGAGTCGCATCCATACATCATTTCATGGAGTTAGAATAAACAAACTTCAATGTTTTTTGACAATTATAAAAATATAATAACCAAATTGAAATGTTATTTGACAAATTATAAAAGTATAAGAGAAACATATATATGCCATTGGTGCAAACTTGAAAACCGGTATACACATGTTAATAATACAGATCAAAGATGAAGTTTTTTTCATAATTTAAGCAAAAATGGTATGGCAAATGTTACTACTAGAAGTAAATGATATGGTTTATTTTCATAACTACAGCAAACTATGTTAGCTCATAGTGTGGGAGTACAATTTTAAAATCAAAATTAACTTAATTTAACAAATACTAAAGTCGGATTACAAATTAAGCATTAAAAGTTAATAGTTGTGTGGTTTGGAAGTATGCAATATGCAATTAAGCCAATCGCGCAAGAATCATGCAAAAACTGTTCCGAACCAAAGAAAAGAACATAATCCAATAAATTTAGAAACAAACTTCAAAAATATATTTGACAAACTATCAAGATCTCGCGAGAAGGGCGGGCTTCCCCTAGTCTATAATAATAAAACAGAGTTTTCTCCTTCCTAGGCCCTCCAAAAGAGGGGGCAATTAAGGACACGAGTCCATCATTCTTCAGCTATAGAAATATTTTTCGATTTCATTGTGGGCTTCTTTCACAAACTTAATTAAAACTTTGGACACCTCAATATATTGGGCTTCGTTTTCTCTGGTCCATCAAGGGATCCCCTTCTTCTTGTGCTCACTGAAGACTTTGCGATCTCTCTTCCGCTTCCTCGGCGAAGTAACGTTCCGGAGTTATGTCAATCACTAAAGAAAACCCAATAATTCCACTATTTCCTCTTCACTGCAACTTTTGGATTCTCTCAGTTTCAAACTCTATATATCCTTTTGTTCTCTATCTTTTCCTC
The DNA here is from genome assembly GCF_020379485.1 of Brassica napus. NCBI lineage: Eukaryota > Viridiplantae > Streptophyta > Magnoliopsida > Brassicales > Brassicaceae > Brassica > Brassica napus. The sequence goes on from NC_063449.1 coordinate 31,417,804, forward strand.
TTTACCAAAATTATCAAAATCAAAGTATCTTGGCAATCTTCTACACTCCAAGGTGACATCATTCCTTTTGATTTCTCTCCACTAATTTGATTTTAAAGTCATAATTTCTTATCATGTACGATGTTGTATTTGCAGCTGTGAGATTTCTTTACGAACAGTGGTCGCAAAGTTGATTCTGTACAGTTAGTCATTGATCTGTCTAGCAACAATGATCTATTTGGTTTCGTTTGTATCTTCCAGAGAAAAAGCAGAGAATTTTGTCGAGCTATGAAACCGAAGCTAAACTCATAGCGTGTATTCTGATTCTGTGGCCATTGATTTATTGAGTTGATAGGATGGAATTGATTCTGATTCCTTGAGTGATGAGACACCCACGTCAAGTTTTTAAACTTGAGCACTGAAACTTCCCATGTACTCACTCCATCTCTCTCTCTTCTCTCTGGTCTCATGGCTATTATGATTCTTTTTTTATTTATCTCCAAGCTATTCTTACCTGATTAATTTTTGTACAGGAAGCAAAATACACTGGTGCACAGGACAATAAATCTTCTTATAATGAGGGTGAGCCTCTGCATATACGTAACATTGTTCATGGCCTTCCCTCACCCACTTCCTCCTTTTTCAGTATATGTTAGTAAACAATGCTCATGGTCTGCAATGATTTGTTATGGCTTTTAAGTCAATGGTCATATTTGTCTTTAGTTCTCATTGATGTTCAGCATCACTATACTTACACATCCACAATACAGCTGTTTCTGCTATTTAACAATCTCGTCATATAAGTAGTTTGGGAAAGGCCACGACTCCTTTGTCATCGATATGATTGCTTGTGGCTCTCTTCATTACTTTGTGTCGAGTTCTCAGAGCCTCAGGTACTGTTTTTATTTCTTCTACTCTAAAGAATCTTGGTAACCATCAATCACATCTCTCTTCTTCTCTTTCAGGTTAAATGCTACATGACTCAGCTATTAAAAGGCTCGATCATTGTCATTTTACTACTCATGTTGTAACTCTGTGGTATCGACCTCCTAAGCTCTTATTTGGAGCTTCTCATTACAGAGTTGGGATTGACTTCGAGAGCACAAGCAGCATAATAGGTGCAATATACGCACTTTCCAGTATAAGTATAAACAAGGTAAACTGTTACATTCCCATCGATTTTTCTTAAACTGTTACATTCCAATTGATTTTTCTTACTATAAATGTAAAATCTCGGGATCTTTCTGTATATTCTAATGTTAGACATGCCAGCAGAGACATTCAGATAGTTTCCAGATTCTATTATTTTGCTTCTAAACAGTGTGTTTCCTAATGGATTCAAACATTCTGTTACAAAACAAGACATTTTCTCTAAATCAATTAATCAATTTATTGTCTTGCAACATCTTTTATTACTATTTACAAAACGTTCTCTTTGGGTTATTGTTTTCCTGCTACTTCCATTGTACCACAGCTATGGAAGTGTTGTTTGAATCATGTATGTAAGTAGGAATGTGCTCTGCCTCTGACCAGTTTCGTGTGGATGTTCCATCCATATATCTATATATTTGTCTCCATATGATGATCTGATAATGGCACCAAAGAAGGAAAAAGTCCCTCTACCATCGTCTGTATATGTTTTTTCTAGATTTTTAAAGCTGATTCAATGGGTTCGGATAGTTATCATTATCTTTATTATCGGTTACTGGTTCTCTTCGATGGGTTTGAATATCAAGTATCAGTTATTAGTATTTTTTAAAAAAGCCTAACGTTTTCAACTTTTTCCTTGCCAAGTTCTTTATGGTGTGCTTAATTTTTTTCAAAAAAAAAAAACTCTGTACTAGTATAAGTGGATGGGTTTCAGTAATAAATTAGTATCTTTGCATCATTCTAGCTTGTGACCAAATGATATTGCTTTCAAATCGTTGGCACACAGATGTTGTACTAGGAAATTAAGAAGCCTTTGGTCTCATGCGTTTTCATTCAAAAGAAGACCACAATGAGCTACTCTATTGTCTCGTGGGCGTGTACAGCATGGTCAAACGGCTCAAAGTTCTCATGGTAAGGACATTGCTACTCTTTATCTGTTTGGATGTGACATGGTGTTGGATTGGGTGGAGCAAGAAGCACAAGTGGCAGGGTGTCTGTAACACCCCTGAACCGTCCTAGACATATGGTCGATCAACCGGCCAACAATCAAACAAGAACATGACCGATTGACCGTCCAACACCCAGGGTTAGAGATGAATGAACAAACCGGCCAGCCAACAATCAAACAAGAACATGACTGACCGTCCAACCCAACACCATGGTCCGGAAGCGCTATGTGACAGGTTAGGGACGATCCGATCAGAGTCACAAAAATTACTCCACGACCTAGACCAGTTCATCCACTCGTCCCACTGTGTCAAGGCACTAGGCTTTGCAACCCGTACCAAGAGTTAGCGTTTTCCGTTAGATCGAGGCCTAAGGCTTTTCAACTCGTACTACGACCTAACGTTGTGTTAGACCGGACTAGTCAAATATCAGAGTACTCATGAAGCGCATATAAAACAATTACTTTATTGATTCAAGAAATATCCATACATTGATATATTTCGAGACCGGTCCCGGCCTAATGCCAAATCGAGTCAACTAAACACAAATCCACAATACCGTTTACAAAAGGCATGAAAATCTACACTGGCGGTCCTAACGTCCAGCACCAAGCTATCTGTTCATCCTTATCCAAAGCGACCTGCAAAAAGGACAACGGAGTTGGATGAGTAATCTAGTATTACTCAGTGAGCTGGTGGCCTCTACCCGCAACCTAAACTCTAACCCAGACAACCCAAAATAACAATCAATCTAGCCCTAGCATACAATATAAGCTAAGGCTAAGCAAACTGTTAATAAGTTAGACTTGGCCTCCTGCCATAATCTAGCTTCAAGTAACGGGAACCTGCATTAAAACAAGTCAACAACCAATCCTTAGTTAACCATATATACGCCTGAGTTCAGTACTCATGTAGTGTTAGATACATACACTATACAAGTATTATTAACCGGTCGACCAACAATCAAACAAGAACATGATCGGCCAACCAATGATACCGCATAGCTTATAATATCCACCACCCTTCACAAGCAATCCCTCAAACACATACAGGCCAACGTTAGGCCTACACTAACCAAATACACACCAAGCCTAATCTGGTACCTAAACCAGACTTAGGACTTAATGTCAGAACCTGCAAGGAAACAATCAACAACCAAACACAATTCACAATAATAACTATGAGTAACTACGACTGGATCTAACTCGTAACACCGTATATCGGTGCTACACAAACTCTAGGGTTCCATAACCCCCTACGACACACTAACACAACACTACACTCTAACCTGGGCCCTGGTGACTTCGTGTTCCTCCTCTATATCGGCAATATCCTATCTCCCTACCACAAAGGCCAGAAGAAGGAACTTTCAACCGACCGCGGCCCACAGTCCTTCGGGTCACCGCGTGACAGCCCACAGTCCTTCGGGTCATTGCCACATTACACCGTCGTGTAATACTCAGCCATAGGACATGACCCCGTTCGTCTGAGTCTTCCCGATCCAGCGAATAAGGGGTTTCCTTGAACCCGCTGGGTACGAGGCCGAGGAAACACTAATCACCCCTAAACAAGCCTAGTATGGGTGGGTTACGCACATACTGTCGGCAACACTCACACAACACAAACTCAATCTAGAACCTAACCTAAGGCTAAAGTTCCAGATCCTAACTAGACACTCGACTCTTCAACATGAAACAATAGTACAAGTAATCCGGCCTATATGGCCTAAGACCACTAACACCAACAACTAAACAACAATATCAATACTAAACAACTCAATCAAACCGTTACCCAGATAGTCCAGCCTCCTGTTGAGAAACTATCTTTAAAGATAACGGGAACCTACACTCAACCATATCAACACACAAGAATAGAAAACATGATGCATCCTAGCCCTAGTCCTACTCAGGTTATTAACTCAGTCTTAATTCCATTCATCTCAGCTTAGCCCTTGCTAAACTGAATCCGGTTCCATAATAATAAAATAACCCTAAGGACTCTACCATTCAATAGCGTGATCATTCTAATCTATATGCAGACTCGATCTAACCTAAATTCCAAGTGGAATTCACACAAAACCAACTCACAGTGTTCAAGACGAGAAGCAGCTGGTTGATCGAAGAGGACTTGGCCAAAACCCAAGGGACGACTTGCTAGACTGGACTGAACTGATCTCGACTTGGACAGAACCTCGGCTTCACCATGAAGAAACTGACAGGCCTTGACAGACTGATCTGGACAGAACCTCCTTTAGCTCCTGAACAGTTCTTCGGACTTCCCGGCGGAGTATCGAGCAGAACTTTGACTGATCTGAACCCGTGGAACTGAAATAACTCTGGACAATACCTCCACTTGATCATCAAAGGAACTGACTGGCCTGGACGAAATGATTTGGACAGAGGTTCCGCGTCGCAATCGTATAGAATCGCCGATTGGACAGAACTGGCCTTCTCGGTGAGAATCGACTTCACTCTAAGTTGACCACTTTGTTTCTCTCTCCCTCTATAGCCACGTTGACTTTCTTCCCATCTGAACTGATCTTCACTTGATTAACCTTCAGTTGGACAGAACCTTCCCTAGGCGCTGACTCGAAATCAATAGAGAACTGATCTCGAAAACTCTCTAAAACTCTCGAAATAGCTCGGAATCACTTGCTTTCTTTTTCTACTTTTCTCTCACGTTTTGAAATGGCTTTGGACAGGTCTGGATGTGATGAAATGGGCAGGGGTCGTGGGCTATTTATAGAAGACAACAGCCAATCAGATTCAGGTTGGTGGCCGCCAGGTGTGTCGCTTCGCATGGCTCCAGACGCATGCACGGCGGCACCTCGTGCTCCACATGGCTGGCTGCATGTCCAGGACACATGCAGGACGCCACCACTCCTCTCAGATGTCAGGCTGCATGACTGGAACTCATGCAAGGCGCCACAGCATCACACACATGGCTGGCTGCATGCTTCGGTTGCATGCGCGGAGACACCTCGTGCTTCGTCGATCAACCTCGTGCTTCTATATGTCAAGCTGCATGTGCAGCTTCCATGCACGGCGACACCTTGAGCTTCTGGAGACACTCAGATTGCTGGACAGTTGACACCACGTTCTGATCCCTTAGTTCAAGCCACCTTGAGCTTCTAGATCGATTTGCGCGATTTTGGCCCTTCTGGTGAATTTTCGTCCCGTGATCAATCCCAAATATTTTTATGCTCCCGTTCTGATGAGCTGAATATTTTTAATGAACTCCAATCTGAACTCTGATCTTGGCGGTAAATATTTTCCAATCCTTCGGCTTCATTGAAGACTTGCATAATACCAAAATTAGGGTTTTTGTCTAATTTCGGGTTTTTCCATCGTGCTTCGATCCCGTCATGCTTGCTTCCCGTCCTGCTTAATTCCCGTCCTGCTTCCAATGTCTTCGAAATAATATTCCGCTGATATGAAGTTTCGCGGAAAACTTCGTGCTGAAGAAACGTCATTCTTCCAAAACGCCGAGCTTCTAAACCGTCGTGCTTCCAAAAATGTGATGCTTCCAAAACGTCCGTCTGAACAATCTAAGACATCTTCTAACTATGGTCGAGCAACTTATTCGACTCATAGTTCACCCACGATCACTTCTTCGCCCACCTTGTACTTCAAAACTTCTCGATAGATCCTTATCGCCCGCGACTCGACCACCACAAAGATACTCGACCATTCTTTTTTTTTTTTTTTTTTAACGGGTTCCTACAGTGTCGTTCGACGTCAGAAGCAGAGAGGTATCAAGGGAGGAAGAGGAAGCGAGAGAACAAAGGGAAATGGAGTATAGACCTCCTAAGCAAGCAATTTCAAGCAAGGTGTATGATTTGGACCTGAATGGGTTCACGGAGTCACAACTACGGTACGAAATCATAACTGTTTGAGATACTAGATATGTGGATCCTACCTTCATATGATTCGAAGTTTCTGTAGGTAAATACTATATAACTGTTTCTCTATCATATATATCGGCACTTAAGTCATCTGATTCGCAGTTTAACTATGGCTGCACAAGACCAAGAACCATGTAGCTTCTGAGAAGAAACGGCTTGGGTTGCTTGAAGCTGAGAAGAAGAGGGCACGTGCTTTTGTCTAGCAAGTACGCCACGTTGCCAACTCTGTTTCTAATCAGCGTGAGATGGATAGAAGTAAAATGAGGGACAAACTTGAAGACAAATTGCTGAGGGTAACAACTATATATATAGACAGAAGCTTTGGTCTTTGGTTTCTCTTATTCTGTTCTGTTTCTTGATCTAGGAAAAGAGAAATAGATCGGAGTTTCTTTGACAGAGAAGAAGATAGCGTGATTCGATTAGTCTCTACTGCGATATGATGCAGCAAGATGGTGATCTTCTCTCTAGAAAGCTGTCAAGGTAGTTTTTATAAATCACTACCAGCTATATGTTTCTTTAATAATCTCCCTTACAGCTTTTGTTCTTGTGTTGTTTTTTAGGTGTTGGAAGTGCTTTGTGATTTAATAAAGTCAGCCTGCTACTCTTAAAGCTGTTAACTCTTTGCTTGACTGCCTTCAAGTTCGCTTAGAAGCTTCTAAAACGTTACTGCTTCTTCTCAACCGTCGATAATGGATAACATTGATCATCTTCTTAGAAGAGTAGCCACCCCCAGAAAAATGAAGACACCAAGTACTCTAAAGAACAGGAAAGAAAAGAGAGTTACTCCTGGTAGGAGGGTGGCCGTGACATCTGAGGTTTCCTGTCAGAGTGGTCCTTTCTGCTTTTATGATACTCGGTCATCCAGACGCTGTGTTTAACAGTCAAGGTGATCAAGAGGCTGCTCTTAATGACTCAGCGAAGGGTTTTTTGAGGGAGTTTAAGTTATTGATAAAGGTTATTAAAGAGGGTCATGTTAAGATGTCTGTTGAGGAATCAAAGCTTCAGATGTTGAGATCTCAGTTGGACTTATTTGATAAGGTATGGTGCGCATTTTTGAATTCGTTTGTGCTTTGGAAATTTAAGGATACTCGGTTGTTGGGAGAGGATAAGGTAAGAGCAGCTTGTCAGCTTGAAATTTCCATGATTCAGAAATGCAAGATTACTCCAGAAGGAGATAGACACTGTGCTCACTCATGACAAGAAAGCAATTCAGACCCGAAATACGAAAGGCATTACTAAGCTTCCCAGAAGGATACATTAATTTTTCATTATTGTAATAGATTATTGCCACTGCTCTCCTACTCTGCTCCCTTCGCAATATATCATCAATAATCCATAGCTGGCCATATTAACTTTAAGATTCTGCAGCTTTTGGTGTGTACATAGTCATCACTTTCATTTCAAGTTACTTTTACTCTCAGATACAAAAAAAAATTGTTCTGAGATCAACAGTAGTAACCAATATTTTAATAATACATTATCTGAATTGCATCTTTATTTCCATTTAGTATTCTCCCTTATGCTTTGCTAGCTCCTATCTTATATTCTACGGACCTAATACAAAGAAAAAGAACTTTTGAACCCTGAAGACAATTGAATTATACACACCAAAATACACGAGAAACGTCCTTAGACCAAACATGTGCTTAGACTCAAACAAGCCTCCTCGGCCCAAAACTATAAGAATTGCCAATTAGTTACTAATTCAAGTAAATAAAACCATTATCATACTAAATAAAACAAAACCACTTTCTCTTCTCTGCTTCCACATTTAATTTTACAGCTGTTAGTTTCACGAGAAGACTAATTAAAGGTTATAAAAGACAATACAATTAACTACAACTTAGTTGAACAAATTTCTAAAAACAAGTTATGCTATCAGAGTTCTGAAAACTGGACTGGATATTTGTTGGTATCCTAATTGGGTCAATGATTTTACCACCTCAACGGGTTTTAAAATTTTAATTTAATTTTAAATTAAATAATTACTATACATATGATATTTTTCTTTGACCTAAGCAACTTCGAAATAAAGTGATACACTACGGTCGCTAACCATTATCAAATGGATTGGAAAAAATATTCTTCTCTTTAAACATATTTGCATCTTCATATATTTGAAATTGTTTTACATACTAAGATCATAAAATTAATTTAAAATAAATTAAAGAACAAAAAGTAAGAACTTGGCGCGTAGCGCCGGAATACCACTAGTGAGAAATAAACTACGGATAATGGTTTGTTTGATTCATATTGTGTTTTAGAAAAAATTGAAAATATTGGGATGCTTGGGTACTTCCATGACACCATTCAAGCACAGAGACATGGAAACATTCTTCTAAGAATCTCGAGAAGCATGTCCGGTTTGTTCACAAGGGATCTTCTACATTACTAACAAAGGAGCAAGGGGTAGAGTATTTCTTAAAGAAGCTTATGCTGGTTATAGTTTAATAAAAGAATGCCAATTATTATTGTTCCAAGAGAGATTTGTTGCACATTGTGTACGTAGAGAAGTAAGTGTGATGAAATGCAGTGCGAAATTATTAGCTCCACATGTGGCCAAGTAGATATGTGATCATTGATTACGGCCCCATTTGAATATTCGAAGAGAGAGAGTCCATCTGTGGACTGCATCTTTCTTTGGGGATTAGTCTGAATATTTTTTTAGGTCCAAGATACTCCAGGTTAATCAAAAGAAAAAAAACAGTCTTACTGTTATCTTCTGATCTTACATCAAACCAGAGTTGTGTACCCAAAAGGCATTTGTTACCCATTGATTCTATTCCTACAAATAAGATAATTGTTTCTTACCGTCCATTATCTTCTGATATGAAGACAAGAAGCTTTCTTCGCAAACACCTCACCAAAATAACCATGGCTTATTGGCATTACCGCCTAGGCCACTCTACTTTTTCTACTCTTCATTCAGGTTTTTCTTTTTTTTCCTTGCCTTTTGCAAGATCTGTAACATAAACTTCTTTATGTTAAGATTGTGCCATCAATAAAGCTTATAAACTACCTTTTCTCTATAAACACCATTACCTCAACCCCCCCCCCCTTTTTGAATACATTTATAGCGATTTTTTGAGCTCCCCTATTGTGTCCATCGATAACTACAAATAGTACTTAGTCCTTGTTGATCATCACACCCGTTGAATGGCTCTATCCTCTCAAGCTGAAATCTCAAGTTCAGGAAACCTTCAAAGCGTTCAAGGCACAAGTCGAGAATCATTTCTCTAAAAAGATATCAACTCTCTATATGGACAATGGGGGCGAGTTCATTGCAATGAAAAAGTTCATGTCTGAAACCGGCATTGCTCATCTCACCTCTCACCTCTCCACCACATACCCTTGAGCACAATAGCATTTCAGAAAGCAAGCATAGACACGTCGTTCAAACTGGTCTAACACTCCTGACGCATGCATCAATGTCAAAACACTACTGGACCTATGCCTTCTCGACGGCCGTCTATCTCATCAATCGGCTCCCTTCGTCGGTTCTGAACACGGACACTCCTTATCATAAACTATTCGGTGTTCAACCAAACTACACGAAGCTAAGAGTCTATGAATGTCTATGTTTTCCGTGGCTCCGCCCATACACTTCTCACAAGCTTGAGGATCGCTCGACGCCTTGTGTTTTCCTAGGCTACTCTCAAACACAGAGTTCTTACTTGTGTCTCCAACCCAGATCTGGCAGGATCTACATTTCTCGTCATGTTCGTTTTGATGAGAATGTGTTTCCCTTCTCACCAACCATCCTACCTAAGCCTACCTCAAACACAACACAAAATGAGCCTATCATCCTACCACTAGTCACAAAAATAAACCTTAACCCACCTCGACCGCCACTCGTAATGCCACCGTCGGGATCCTCGAGCTCAGATTCTAACCTGCAGGTACAGCAGAAAACTCCCACCGAGACTTCACCATTTCAAGCCACGACGTCAATGTCAACTACTCCATCTTCACCAACAACAACACCACCACAACAGTCGACAAGTCCGACAACGCCAACTAGTACAACAACAACATCGTCATCATCATCACCATCACCACTGCCTGCACAACCGTCTCAAGCTCCTCCACCTCCGATCTCCACCCCATGCTCACACGTCGCAAGAATCAGATCACCAAGCCAAATCGTAAATACAACTATTCGGCGTCTCTCTCAAGTAGAGTTCCAGCAGAACCAAACACTCTGCTTCAAGCTTTAAAAGACAAGAGGTGGAGAGGAGAAATGTCAAATGAGATGGACGCGTTCACTCGTAATCAAACATACGATCTGGTGCCCCAAAAACCGGATCAAAATGTTGTTGGATGTAGGTGGATTTACAAGAACAAATACAACCCCGATGGCACTCACAAATCACGCAAAGGAAGGCTCGTTGCTGCGAAGGGTTACAACCAGAAACATGGTTATGATTATACTGACACTTTCTCACCAGTAATTAAAACTACTACTCTTCGTCTTGTTCTTGACATTGCAGTGAGTAACTCATGGCCCATACAACAGCTTGACGTCAACAATGCGTTCCTCTAAGGAACTCTAACGGAGGAAGTATATATGGAGCAACAACCAGGCTTTGTTGATAGTGATAAACCGGATCATGTACGCCGTCTACGGAAAGCGATACATGGTCTCAAACAAGCACCTAGGGCGTGGTACACTGAGCTTCAATCTTTTCTTCTCAGCCTTGGCTTCGCAAACTCTCTTATGGACACCTCCCTCTTTGTCCTCCAACGCAGAAAGGAACTAGTGTATCTTCTCATCTATATGGATGATATATTGATGACTGGGAACTCCAAACCAGCAATCGCCACCATTCTATGCTTGCTTGCTGAACGGTTTTCAGTGAAAGACCCATAGGATCTTAACTATTTCCTCGGTCTTGAAGGTCATCGCGCACACACAAGGACTGCATCTCTCACAGCACAAATATATACTTGACTTGCTCCACAAGTATGACATGACGAATGCTAAACCATTCTCGACTCCGATGGCTTCGTCTCTGAAACTTACATTACACTCTGGTACATCCTTGTCTGATCCCTCTAAATACAGAAAACTGATTGGAAGCTTGCAATATCTTCAGTTCACCCGATTGGACGACCGCTTGTCTCAATTCATGCACAAACCAATTGAAGATCACTGTCAGGCTACAAAACGCATTCTCCGCTACCTTGCCGGCACACCAATACATGGGATCTACTTCAGCACAAACAACAAACTCATTCTCCATGCTTACTCTGATGATGATTGGGTCGGTGACGCTGATGATTATGTTTCCACCAACTCTTACATTGTTTATCTTGGCAGTCATCCTATATCTTGGTCAGCTAAGAAACAAAACGGAGTCGCTTGCTCTTCGATGGAAGCTGAATATCGAGCCATCGCTAACACTGCAGCTGAGTTAAGCTGGATATGCAGTATCCTCACCGAAATCAGGGTCGCAATACCTTCTCCACTAGTAGTTTTTCGTGACAACGTCGGAGCTACATTTCTCTGCGCTAATCCAATCTTCCATTTGCGCATGAAGCACATAGCGATAGACTACCACTTCGTTCGTGGTCAAGTTCAACGCGAGTTTCACATATTAATATCAGAGATCAATACACTGACGCCCTCACCACTTCACTCTCTCGAGCTAGGTTCTTGGATCTTCGTGACAAGTTTGGAGTGAGACCTCTCCCTCTATCTTGAGGGGGCTTGTTAAAGATATTATAGAGAGATACTCGGGATTCCAATCCCTTCTGTTATGGCAACTTAGTTAATACGTTAACCTAGAGACCTCCTCTCTATTCTTGTATATTGGGCTGGGCAAATAAACCGAACCCGAAAACCCGATCCGATAAAAATGAATCCGAACCGATCCGAACCCGGTATAAATACCAAATGGATCTTGTTTTATGGTATTTTGGGTTATGGATATTATCCGAACCGAACCCGAACCTAAATGGATATCCGATAGAACCCGAAACATTCAAAATTTCCAAAAAAAACTTGTACCAAACATGATCTCAATTCCTAATATGTATTCAAAATATATTGAACATCTAAAATAATTATCTATTATATGAAGATTGATGGTTGAAGGTGGCGGTTGAAGGTTGAAGTTTTTAGATTTTGGTTTTGTTTTCATTGAAAAATGTTTTTCATTTCATGAAAACTTGGTTTTCGTTTTATGCTTTCATTTATTTGATTTTCTTTCGATCAATAACTATGTTTACCTTTCACTTGATTTTGAATGATCACATTTGATTTCCTTTCTTTTTTTTGAACCGATTTTATTTATGTTTTGGTTACAAAATAGGTACAAATCAAGTATTTTAAAACCAAAGAACCGATTTTACTTACTTTTTGGTTACAAAGTAGATATAAATCAGGTACATTTAAACCGAAGAACCAATTGGGACCAGAACCCGAAAGTACATCGGGTTGTACCGATTCTTTGAAGATTTACTAACCCCGACCCGAACCCGATAGAACCCGAACCGGTCCCGAACCGAATTTTCATGTAACCCGAATGGGGCTGATTTTGATAAATCCGAAAAACCGAAACTCGATTGGATTAAACCGAAACCCGATTAGGACCCCGAATGCCCAGGCCTACTTGTATATATAGGCAATTTTCCTTGTACTGTTAATATATGCAAATACATATTCTCTACACTTTCTCCAGCTTTACAACCTCCTTCTTGTGTACCACCCTAGAAGGTTTGTTATGACCTTTTCCTCTTTTAACAGATGTAGCTGACTCTGAAACAGTCTTCTGATTGAAACAGAGACTCAGGTGAAGTACAATATATCGGTTATGCTGCACAGACGTACCCACACACACGGAAAATAATATATCTTTCAATTTAATCACAAAGTGATATGATCTATGCCAAATGTTGTGTTTAAATATAATCTTCTGTAACACCTGTCTCCTCCTCTCTCGAGACCGGCGTGCTACTTACCGATAAGTACCGAATCAAACCGAGTTATTCAAAACCGAATAAAACATCAAACACATTTAATAAAATAAATCTGAAAGAAATACATCTTTAAATTGATTTATAAAAATACGACAAATAAATCAAATAAAAAAAACGAAATAAAAATATGATGATCCCCAAGACACCAACCAGTCCAGATATCCAACTACTCGGCAAGCTCACCTGCAATGGGAAGAAAGAGGGATGAGCAACAGGGGAGTCACCCAGTGAGGTATGGGATGCTAAACCGCAAATCACTGACTCAGTACATAGCACTACGACTATGTAGGAATAGCTCTAGCATGAACAAACAAGATGTCTAGCGCATCACACAAAACAAACAATGCGCTGATGGTACAAAGCTAGTCCACACACCCCGCATTATCCTCACACGGATATACGATAATATAATATGCGTCGCTAGTCCAGACATCTCTGGACCCCCCGCACTCCACTAATATGCGTCGATATGCAAACGTCTCTGCACCCCTCACCACACAATATATACGTCGCTAGCTCAGACGTCTCTGGACCCACGTATTCATCACATATGCGTCGCTAGGTCAGATGTCTCTGTGCCCCCGCACTCTATACGTCGCTAGCCCAGATTTCTCTGGCCCCCGTACTCTATATGTCGCTAGCTCAGATTTCTCTGGCCCCCGTACTCATATGCGTCGCTAGCCCAGATCTCTCTGGGCCCCCGCACTCCTCATATAGTCCCTACTATATAACTATATATACATATATAACAGTTTTTAACATCAATCATTTCACACAACCGTTGAACCCTCTATTATCCTATTTCCAGTTTAACAATCAAAAATAATAATAAACAAACAAGACTCTCAAACAGACTCGATTCACAGAGACGAATCATGTTTCGAAACTAGACTTTCCATAATAGTAGTACTAAACTAGCTCGGGATTTAACGGAGTAGCCCTCACCTTAGTCACTGGCTGGAATGATCAACATAAGATGGTCAACCGAGATCAACTGCAACACGAGAGTCAATGACTTAGGCTCAGAGTCTCAGGGATAAGGTTTCCAAAAATAGAAACTTTCCTAAAATAGCAACCTTTCAAATATAGAAACTTCCCTATTATGACTTATTTCCTAAATTAGAAACTTTCCTAAAATAGAAACTTCCCTAATATAACTTATTCCTAACTTAGAAACTTTCCTAAAATATTCTTTTAACTAGAAATAAGGAGGCGACAAACTTACTAGAAAAACTCGCCAGAAGCTCGTCCAGAAATTCCGCCGGAAACTCGCCCAGAAATCTCGCCGGAAGCTCACCCGAAAATCCAACCGGAAAGATTTCACTAGTGACTGGTCGTCGGATAATTCAACAACAACTCGTCACGCTCAAAGAAATACTTTGATTTGATGACAATAAAGAAAAATGGTAGAGTTCCTTATACAGGAGAAGAGAAGGGAGAAATGTTTTCTAAACTTCCAATGTGGGACAAAATTAAAAAAAAAAAAAAAATTGGGCTTTAATTTTAATAAAGCCAAAAAGGCTCCACCAAAAATTCGTTACATCTTCACTAAAGTATAAATAAAAAATTTGGTATAAATCATCATAAAACAATAGGATTATCCTTGATAAAATACTCAACGTGACAATTTTTATAATTATAATTCAGTAATAAGAAGATCTTAATTATTAGTTTATAATAATACATTTCCTAACATTTTAAATTTTGTGGTTTTGTTTTTGTGGTAATTTATAAATTATAATTGTTTCTTTATTTATTTTATCTTTGTGGCTAACCATATTTTTTTTATATTAAGCTGAGTAAACCCTCTAACACCAATAATTTTACTTGGTTTGTATTTGATTTAGTAATTAGTTAACGCTATTAATTACATATCTAAAAATAAAAGTAAAACATACTTCACATTATTTTTTATTATAAATACTTCATGTTGATAATCTTATTACTCCAACAAAAAAAATCATAAAAATGAATAATTACATAGTTTTTCTGTTTGTTATTGCTATGTGTTCTAGGTTAAGTGAAGCTTGGGTACCAGAAAATTGCCCTAATCGTATAATGATTACTAACCAACTCGGTGGTGGTAAAGTATTGGGATACAAGTGCAGTAATTGGCTACGTCGTGAATGGCACGGCAGTTTAAGAACCTTTAATCAAAATAAATCTTGGGAATTCACTGATGTTATTAAAATTGGAAAAAGAACAAGGTATGAATGTGATTTATGGTTTGGAGCTCGAAAGGAATTTCATTTTGATGAGCTTGAAATATATCGAGCTGCTTCTAATCCTAGATGTAATCAAATACGTCAATGGGCAGCTAGACCTGATGGGATTTGGTTCAGAAAAGATCATGACAAACCGTTAGGCCATGTCCTCCCCTGGAAGAAAAGATAGATATAACTTTTTCTTTTCCATTTCCTAATATTGAAATATCAGTAAAGATCTACTGATAATGTTTTGTGAAACAAGAGAATAGAATCTGTATGTTTTTGTTATTATTCATACACATAAGGAGTCTTCTATATATAGGGATTACACCGTCATAGAATAATGGAAAGACTAAAGAACGGAAATACAAATATGAAAAGAGTACAAATCATAATCTAATAAGGAAAATGCAAGATGCTGATTCTCTCTCTCTCTCCTCGTGGCTGACTCTCTCTCTCTAGCATTTAGTCGGTTATGAACCGGGCCGGTTATGGACATCCACAATATGATTTATAACACTCCCCCTTGGATGCCATAACCATACAGAGTTTGTAATACGCTTCAGATGTTGCCTCATTAAAACCTTACCAGGTAAATCTAGTGGGACAAAACCATGGTAAAGGAAAAAGAATACAACACATATTACTCCCCCTGTTCCGAACATCACTGAAGGTCTTTCAGTCTACGCATCCTAATCTGATGCGTGAACTTTCTGAACGTGCAGGTAGAAAGTGATTTGGTGAACAGGTCGGCTGAGTTGTCACTGGAACGCACTGTTGGGAATGTCCTGAAATCTATTGTACTTACTCTAGTTAAAGTTGTAACGTCGAGATTCGACCGTCATATAATATTAGGTGGTTATGATGTTTTGTTAGAAACCGCTTATAATCTATGAATTAAGAATTCAATACTAATATTGTATGATCCTACAAGGTCACACACCTAAACAAATTGGATCAATAATATATTAGAGTTATGGGAATAACATTATATATATATATGTATATATATTATATGTGATATAATAATAAGTATATGTATTTTATACTTATAATAATAAGTATATGTATTTTATACTCATCACGTGGAAAAGGAGATAGTGATCTCATTCACGTTGGTATCGATATATATATTAATGGGTTTGGCCCAAGTTCCTAATTATGAGAATTAGGTTAAGTCGAAGTTTGTTATAAAACTGAAAGACGTTTATATGACAAGTGCGACTAAGAGAAAACCCTAACTTAATAAAAAGACAGACAAAAGAGTTTGTCAAAGTTCTGAGATTCGATCTCGACGGCACTAGCATCCCGTGCTGATCCAGTTTGTGTGCGTGTGGATACCGGTAGAGGCACGACGTTTGGAGTGTTTGAAATATATTTGGTTTATTCATCTTTCCATTGCGAATAACCAGGTATATTCAAAACCGTAAGATCTATATTTATTTCAGTATTGACATAAGATTCTAGACAAACTGAATTCATAAGTAGATTTATAAATCGTTATAAACCGGTATGAATTCCAACAGTAGTATCAGAGCCTACTTGTTTAATACTGAAATTGAATCTTATTTAGTTTATATATTGTTCGATATTGTTTTAATTGTTAATCAACCGAGTCTGTGATAATTGTAAGTTGATGAAGATGTTCATCAATTTCCAAAACAAAGATATGCGTATATTTTTTTTTTTTTTGAATTGATATGCGTATATTGGATACACATGTCTTTTGGAAATGTCAATATCTTAAGTTGATATTGTATATTACGATCACGACATACTGAATTATATGTTAAAGATTATTGACTTTTGGAAAGTCTAGAATATACGTTAATATTAAACGGCTGATATGATCATCTCTAGGTATGCGATTAATGTATATCATCTAAATCACACTTTTCATATCTTATTTGCATGTAGAGTACATGCATGACTAATCTAAAACCAAGCACGTATTATTGTAACAATAGTTGCTAAATTTTAAGACTAATAAAATATATGTCATGAAATTATGTGATGCTCATGCGTGTTATATACGTATGGTTCATGTGTACATATAATTAATTTACAGAGGCACTTGTATTATTGTAATGCTTGAATGCCTGGTTTTAAAATTAACATAATACACATGAGATGTGTAAAGACCAATTAAACCAACGAAATGTTTAGTTGGTTTATAAGATTGGTTTGGTTCAATCGCTTTAATCTTTTATTGAATTAGAAATCTAATTTGATTAGATTCTAATAATAATGTTAAGATTATTTTAAATGATAATTAATAATTTTAAGTAGATTAAAGTTAATTTAATTATTTATAATTCAATTAAATACATATTAGATATTTATTACTTATATTTATATTTTATATAAGATAGAAAATTTTAAATATAAGTTAAAATTGAATTAAAATTTGTTCCTCAATTAATTTCAAGTAATTTTGATGTCTACCTAATCTTATCAACTATCAAGGCACGTTTCGTTGTAAGATGAGCTTGCCAAAGCAAGGTGTCTGCAATTACATGAGTGAGGTAGATGGTAACGGTTACCATATGAATATAAGATTGGTTCACTTGACTAAGCTATCAAAACGGTTTTGGGCTTAGAGACATAGGTTAGATAAGACAACAAGATGTCGTCTGACAACCAAGAATTATATTGGATATAATTTGCAAAGTGTTGCTTACCTAAATAGCTAAACATTCGGGCGATGAGCCAAAGCTCACTCGGGTTCTAGTGAAATATGGATCTTGGATTATTATATTCATCTGAGGAAAACGTTTTGAATATAATATGAGTTTTCTTAATTGTTGAGATTTCTCTAATTCTTAAACATCATATCAATATTTGTTATTCTTCAACTCCAGAAAAGTTAACTCTTCACAATCCACTTTCATTGTGATATGCCCTTGTGAAGGACACATTGAATGGATAAAATTTCCTCCAATGGTATCGAAACCCGAGAATTGTTCTCAAACAACAGTGTAAAACTTTAAAGGAAAGTATAAGCCAAGCTGGATTGCGAATCCTAGCCAGCTTGATCCCTCTCCTAAGTTTAAACCCTACTTGGAAGATCTGAAAAAGAAAAGGACTTTGGAAACATCGTCTAGGGGTATTTATGTTATCGAAGTAAATGTTACTACTTTTGGCTCTACTTCTTGGGTATTGGATACTGGCTGTGGTGCTCATATTTGTATGAATATAAATGGCCAAAGTAACAGTAGAATATTGGAGAAATGACAAGTGGACCTACGCTTGGGAAATGGAGTAAGGGTTGATGCATTAGCTGTGGGAACATTTCACTTGTCTTTACCTTCAGGCTTGGTTTTAGACCGTAAGAATTGCTACTATGTACCTGCTATAAGTAGGAATATTATTTTCATTCCTTGTTTGGATTTGGAAGGATTTCAGTTTTCGATCAAAAAACAAGTGTTGTTCTTTTGATCGTAATGATATCTTTTATGGTAGCGCTCCATTAGAGAATGGACTTTATATTCTAGACAAAAGCGTGCCTGTCTATAATATCAGTACCAAAAGATTCGAGTCTAACGACACGAATCAGACTCTCCTCGCGGCTGACTCTCTCTCTCTCTAGCATTGGACCAGTTATGAACCGGGCCGGTTATGGACATCCACAATATGATTTATAACACTTCTCCTTGGATGCCATAACCATACAGAGTTTGTAATACGCTTTAGATGTTGCCTCATTAAAACCTTACAGGTAAACCCAGTGGGACAAAATCATGGTGAAGGAAAAAGAGTACAACACGTATTACTCCCCCTGTTCTGAACATCACTGAAGGTCTTTCAGTCTACGCATCCCATTCTGATGCGTGAGCTTTCTAAACGTGCAGGTAGGAAGTGATTTGGTGAACAGGTCGGCTGAGTTGTCACTGGAACGCACTGTTGGAAATCACAGGTCGACTCTAGTTAAAGTCGTAACGTCGAGATTCGACCGTCATATAATATTAGGTGGTTATAATGTTTTGCTAGAAACCACTTATAATCTATGAATTAAGAATTCATTATTAATATTGTATGATCCTACACGGTCACACACCTAAACAAATTGGATCAATAATATATTAGAGTTATAGGAATAACATTATATATATATTTTATATATATATATATATTATATGTGATATAATAATAAGTATATGTATTTTATACTTATCACGTGGAAAAGGAGATAGTGATCTCATTCACGTTGGGATCGATATATATATATTAATGGGTTTGGCCCAAGTTCCTAATTATGAGAATTAGGTTAAGTCGAAGTTTGTTATAAAACTGAAAGACGTTTATATGCCAAGTGCGACTAAGAGAAAACCCTAACTTAATAAAGAGAGAGACAAAGGAGTTTGTCAAAGTTCTGAGATTCGATCTCGACGGCACTAGCATCCCGTGCTGATCCAGTTTGTGTGCGTGTGGATACCGGTAGAGGCACGACGTTTGGAGTGTTTAAAATCTCGGCTTGGTTTATTCACCTTTCCACTGCGAATAACCAGGTATATTCAAAACCGTAAGATCTAGATTTATTTCAGTAATGACATGAGATTCTAGGCAAACTGAATTTAAGTAGATTTATTAATCATTATAAACCGGTATGAATTCCAACACTCATTTGGACGACTTGGACCTCGCCGGCATTCTAAAGCTCGTGGGTAAAATAAACCCAAGTCTTTCGTTCCTTGCAGGTAACGAAGAATATGTTTAATCCCATCCCAGTGCCTTTGGGTCGGACAAGAGCTAAATCTAGGCAATTGATTCACGACAAAACTTATATCTGGTCGTGTATGACTAGCCAGATACATCAAAGCTCCTATGGTACTCAGATATGGCACTTCGGGACCAATGACATCTTCATCATCCATCTTGGGACGGAACGGATCAGTGTCCAGGACGAGGGACCTCACGACCATGGGGCTCGACAATGGGTGAGACTCGGCCATGTTAAATCTCTTGAGTACTTTCTATGTATATGTCATTTGATGCAAAAGGATTCCATCTTTAATGTACTCAAGCTGTAATCCCAAACAAAACTTTATTTTTTCAAGATCTTTCATCTCGAATTCTTTCTTAAGATATTCAATTGTTTGGAAGATCTCTCAAGAGGTTCCTAGGATATTCAAATCATCAACATACACTGCTATAATCAAAAAGCCCTGGCCGAATTTATTTATAAAAATACAAGGGCTGATCGGATCATTCTTGTATCTTTCTCTCTCTGGGTACTATCTTAACCTATTGTACCACATTCGGCCTTATTGTTTCAATCCATAAAGTGACTTATTCAACTTTATACAGTGTTGTTCTCGAGTACTCGATTTGTTTTTCAACTTTATACCCTCTGGTACTTTCATATAAATCTCATTATCCAGTGTCCCATATAAGTATGCAGTTACAACATCCATTAACCGCAAGTCTAATTTCTCTCTTATGGCCAGACTTACCAGGAATCTAAAAGTAGTAGCATCCACCACAAGGGAGTATGTCTCCTCATAATCTATTCCTGGTCTCTGTGAGAATCCTTGTGCAACAAGCCGTGCTTTATATCTAACGACATTGCCATGTTCGTTTCTCTTTCTCACAAAAACCTATTTATGGCCGACTGGTTTAACATCATATGGTGTCCGGACTATTGGTCCAAAGACATCTCTCTTCTTCAAAGAGTTTAACTCCACGTTTATAGCTTCTTTCTATTTGATCCAATCTGATCGTTGAATGCACTCATAAATAGACGTGGGTTCATGATCCTCACTTAAATCCATGATTTCAAGTGCTACATTGCATGCAAATATATCATCAATGTCGACATTCTTTCTGTTCCATTGTATCCCAGACAAGACATTGTTTATTGAGATCTCATTATTATCAGGACCTTCAATACCTTGAATCTTGGCGTCCCCAGAATCAGGATTAGATACATCAGGGCCGGCTGCATCTAAGCATTCATGATCGGCCGGGATCGCTATTAGGATTTTGGGATCGGCCGCGGCTAAGTCTTGGTTTTATTATCTGCACCTTTCTTTGTCTTCCGAGGTTTCTTATCTTTGGAACCTATTGGTCTACCACATTTCAAATGTTGTCTAGACTCTGTAGCAACTTGATTGTGTCCCTCTTGAACATCAATTCTGATTGGTGCATTAGCAGCTGGTATATATGACTTAGTCACTCTTTTTGGGTCAGCAAAGGAATCTGGCAATTGATTAGCTAGCTTTTATAAATGTATAATCTTTTGGACTTCTAAATCACATTCCTGAGTCCGAGGATCTTGCCAAGATAAGGATGTTTGATTCCGTGTAATCTCTTTTACCAACTTATTATTATCTCTCCCTAATGTTGGATGTTCGGATTCATCAAAGTGACAATCCGCATACCTGACCTTAAATAAATCACTCGTAGTTGGCTCAAGGTATTTTATAATCATGAGAGATTCATATCCAACATATATCCTCATCCTCCTTTAAGTTCCCATCTTTGTTCTCTGTGGTGGTGCAATTGGCACATAGACAGCACAGCCAAATGTCTTAAGATGGGATATGTCTGGCTCATGACCCGTAAGCAATTGTGATGGGGAATATTTATGTTCACTAGACGGCCTTATATGAATCAGTTTGGCTGCGTGCAAGACCGCGTGTTCCCAAGCTGTGGCCGGAAGTTTAGACCTCATAAGGAATGGTCTAGCTATTAGTTGAATTCGTTTTATGGATGATTCGGCCAAGCCGTTATGTGTATGTACATGTGCCACAGAGTGTTCCACACTTACCCCCATGGACATACAGTAATCATTAAAAGCTTGGGACGTGAACTCACCAGCATTATCAAGACTTATAGTCTTTAAAGGACTTTAGGACTTTCTTATGTCCTTGGCCGATCTCGATGATCTGAAAGAACTCTTTGTTTCCTTCGCCTTTAGTCTCAATATGAAAAACATTCATTCAAATGTCTTTAAAGCTCAATAGGCTTCTCTTAGAATGATACTTTAGAGACTTCTTTTATAAAAACTTTCATTCGTTAAGATTCAAAACAAGTTCAAAAAAAAAATCAAAACATAGAAAACACAAAGCAGAGAACACAAAAAATAGATGGCCGAAATCAACTTTGATCTTTTAAACAATCAGAAGTCTCATAATCTATGATATCATCTTGTTTATGATTGAAATCTTCTTCAACATCTTGATAAGTCATATGAGCTTCAGGATTCTTCCCTTTCAAACTCTCTTGGTAGAGGTCAACAAGGTTTTTGGGAGTCCTACATGTCTTAGCCCAATGATTATCTGTACCACATCTATTAAACACGGATTTGGTCGAGTTTTGTGGCTTGAATGATGTACCACGGCCTCCATAGGAGCCACGGCCATATGAGTTGTCTCGGCCTCGACAAAACGAGTTTCAGCCTCGACCACCACGTCCATGCCATTTTCCACGCCCACGGCCGTGTTGGCTATCACTCTGAACATGGCTCGACTCTTTCTTAGCCTCTACGGTCGCATGTGCCTCAGGTAATGAGTTTGTTCCAGGAGGTCTCAATTCACTGTTCCTCATCAACAACTCATTATTCTGCTCAGCGAGCAAGAGACAAGAGATCAGATTAGCATAAGTAGAGAAGCCCTTCTCACGGTACTGTTGTTGTAACACACATTGCTTGTGTGGTAGGTGAAAAAGGTTTTCTCAAGCATATCCTTATCCGTTATATCCTCACCACACAGTTTCAATTTCAAAACTATTTTAAACAGGGCTGAGTTATACTCGTCCATGGACTTAAAGTCATGGATTCTGAGATTCCTCCAATCATACATAGCCTTTGGTAATAACATCGTTCTCTGGTGATCATATCTCGTTTTCAACTCTGTCCAAAGGTCTAGAGGATTCTCAATAGTCAAATATTGATCTTTGAGACTCTCAATAAGATGATGAAGTATAATCAATATCGATCTGTATCTATATTTCTCACTTGCATTATTGCCCTCGGTGATACATTCACCGAGTTCCTTGGATTTCAATATGATCTTAGTATCAAGTGTCCATTGCAAGTAATTATCTCCAGAGAGATTTAGGGCAGCAAAATCCAAGTTGTTGATTTTCGACATCTGAAATCATATATTTCAATCTTAAGATTATAGTGTTCCTATGATGCATACAAGACAATCAGATTTCTATGTATAGTGCAAACAAGCCGCACGGCCAAGACAATATATATGATCAATCTTAGCATTCTATATGTTCATGCGGTTTACATCCTAGCAATCGAGATATAATTCGGATATGATGCAAGGACAATCGGATTCTAGGTATGATGCAAACATGACATTTGATTATGCATGCATACATGTTCAATCTTAGCATTCGGATTCTATATGCAATCAGTTCATACGATTAGGCATGCATGGTACAAACAAGCTACACGGCTACAAGATAAGCCTCACGGCCGAGCAAAGTTCAAGCAATGTTCATTCGTTTTCAATTTTAGCAAACGGTTTTCTAAGTGTTCAATGTGTAATTGCAATCAAACAGTCAAGCAATGCATCATATTCAATCAATCTATGCGAGAATGCATCAATTAGGGTTCATTCGGGAATGTATGAAAACTATCATGCTAGCCTGATTTTTATCAAGACGAGAATGCATCAATCAATTAACCTAGCAAGCAATTTCTAATTCAAACGAATCATGCAATAAGTTTCAGTTTCAAGGATTCGATTAAAACAATCAAGGCTAGTATT
The DNA here is from genome assembly GCF_020379485.1 of Brassica napus. NCBI lineage: Eukaryota > Viridiplantae > Streptophyta > Magnoliopsida > Brassicales > Brassicaceae > Brassica > Brassica napus. The sequence goes on from NC_063449.1 coordinate 31,441,697, forward strand.
CGATTTTCAAAAATTAGAGTTTTGATCAAAACAAGCAATACGATTCCAATGTCAATTCATTCAATCAATCAATTTCAGTTATGAATTTAGCAATCCTAGCATATGAATTTCTATGTGATCATATTTAAATTCAATCAAGTTCGATTTTATTCCAAGACATTAGGGTTTCGAATTTCAATATATCGAAACTAGCAATACGATTTTAAATAATCAAGGTTAGCATACTATATCCAGACATACAATCATTCAAACAATCAATTTCTATTTCAAAGATTAATTAGGGTTTGGATAAAATCGATTATGCATTAGCTTTAGGGTTTTAATCGATTTCATGCATTCATGCAAGAAGCATGTATGCGGCTAGGGTAATACATATTAGGGTTTCGATTTTGATCATTAGATCAATGGGGTTTAGGGAATCGAACTTATGATTATGAGCTTCGATTTACTCATTGGAGTTTTGATCTATTACCCTAGGTTTTCGATTAGGTTTTATGGTTCCAATTTATATCAAGCAATCAACATTCGATTATGGGTTCTTATGATTACTCATTAGAGTTTCGGGTTAGCTCAACCTCTAGTAGGGTTGAATGGACCGCCAATGAGATGATGAACGCGAACTGAACGTTGATGTTGATACGAACGAGCTGAGATCGTCTAGAGCTGGAACGGATCGCGAGCTGTCCTTGCTGGTATCGGGAACGCGAGCTGAAGCTGAGAACGTCTGACCGCGAGCGGGAAACAAGCTGCTATCGCGAGCAGTATCGAGTCGTCTATCGCGAGCTGGCTGAGATCTTGTTTCGGGATCGAGCTGAGACGGTCTGAAGTCGCGGGCTGAGATCGTGTCACGAACGGAACAGGATGAGTATTAGGTTTAGGGTTCATGATCGGGAGTTCTCGCCGGTTAGGGTTATCGTCGAGAGGATTATGGATTCGCCGACTAAGGTTTGTTTAGCTTAGGGTTTAGAGCGTGATCGTGCTGATAACTTGTTGTGAACTGTATGTTTCTGTTATTATTCATAAACACAAGGAACCCTTTATATATAGGGAATTACACCGTCATAGAATAATGAAAAGACTAAAGAAAGGAAATACAAATATGGAAAGAGTACAAATCATAATATAATAAGAAAAAGGCAAGATGTCAATTCTCTCTCTCTCCTCGCGGCTTACTCTCTCTCTCTAGCATTGGGCCGGTTATGAACCGGGCCGGTTATGGACATCCACAATATGATTTATAACATAATGTGCTATATTGTATATTAAAAAGGATAATAATAGGTATAATTTAAGTAATACTTATACATGTTGTTTCAAGGTTGTAAACAATAACACAATATAATTATTTTTATAATAATTCTTGTTTTGTAACATAAATGTCTATATCTTTGTGCTTTTCTTTTTAGTATGCAAAAGAAAACATGTTTAGAATATAGAGATAAAGTACGGGTAATGGTATTGTTTTATTCATAGAAAATTGAGAATATTGGGGTGGTTGCGTACTGGCATGACACCATTCAAGCACAGAGACATGGAAACATTCTTCTAAGAATCTCGAGAAGCATGTCCGGTTTGTTCGCAAGGGATCTTCTACATTACTAACAAAGGAGCAAGGGGTAGAGTCTTTCTCAAAGAAGCTTATGCTGGTTATAGTTTGATAACAAAATGCCAATTATTATTGTTCCAAACGAGATTTGTTGCACACTGTGTACAGAGAGAAGTAAGTGTGATGAAAATCAGTGCGAAATTATTAGCTCCAAATGTGGCCACGCAGATATGAGCCTATTGATTACGGCTCATTTGAATATTCGAAGAGAGAATCCATCTGTGGGCTGCACCTCCTCTTGAAAATTAGTCTGAACATTTTCATAGGTCTAAAATACTCTAGATTAATCAAAAGAAAAAATGCAGTCTTCAAGTGTTATCTTCTTATCGTACATCAAACCAGAGTTGTGTACCCAAAAGGCATTTGTTACCCATTGATTCTATTCCTACAAATCAGAGACCCGTTTCTTACCGTCCATTGTCTTTTCATATGAAGACAGTTAAGATATTATTGACTTTTAGCCAACAGACAGAACTTTAGAGTATCTCCAACCCCACTGTAAAAAAAATTGCAAAATGAAGTGGAAAATGCAGTCATGAACAATTAAAAAAGGCATTACTCCATATATAGAATAATATATTTTTTGTAAGTACATGACTGTATTTTTCACTCCATTCTGCAGTTTTTTTTTGCAGTGGGATTGGAAAGCTTTTAGATACTCTCTGTTGACTGATTCAGCGCGTGTCACAACGCCTAATATGGTACAAAGGGAGACGTGACATACTGTGAATGTGATATAAACAATCTTGTCCATGTGGTGGATGTCGATGCAAGTGGTATTATATAGAATTACAATAAATATAATACATTTTTATTATTTTGATTTAAGTTATTATTTTATTCACAAAAACCTGTTTTTGAATTATGTTTTTAGCTACGCAATTTACACAGATTGAAACTAAAATATTAAAAAAAGTTTTAGTAAAACAAACTAAAACGAACGTTTAACCATATGCAAAATCCAGTTATTTCACATTTTTATTTTCATAGTTTTAATGTTGATTAATTAATAAATAAAAATATGCACTATTATTATTATGTCAATATAATTAATGATGTGATGTATTGTTAAGGTAATATAATTAATGAAATAGTTAGACTGAGTGAAATATGGAAAGACAATTAATATAATTATATTAATGAAATTACTAAAAGGACATTATATTTCTTTTTTATACTCGTATCCATGTTTCCAAATAATTCTCATTTATATTGCTATTCATATTTCCAAACAGTACCAAAAAGTACTTTAGTTTTAATAATATGCTAGCTTTTGATCCGCGCGGGCGCGCGGATTTTGTTTTTCATAATTATGTGTTTTTAATTTTTGACAATACCATCAATTTAATTGGTTAAATTCTTGTTATAGATTCATAGGTTATTAAGTTTTGAACATTGGTGTGTGTCTTGTTCAATGTGTTTAACCTCTATTTATAAACTATAAGATTGTTTTTTGCATTGTGCTTATATTCATTTTATTGCTACAATAAACATTAAAGTGTCAAATATTAGAGTTTTAATTATACTTGTGAGTTTTTATTTAATTATATTATAAATATTTTGATGTAAAGTTTTGAATACAGAGTTCAAATTTGAAATAGAGATTTTTGAAAAACAAATACATTATTTAGACAAAAACATAAATAAAATAGTAAAATGTTTTATTTTTCATAATTACATGTTTTTAAAATTTTGACAATGCCATAAATTTAATTTTTTAAATTCTTGTAATAGATTCATAGGTTATTAAGTTTTGACATTGGTGTGTCTTGTTCAATGTGTTTAACCTCCATTTATAAACTATGAGATTTTTTTTATTGTGCTCATATTCATTTTATTTGGTAAAATAAACATTAAAATGTCAAATATTAGAGTTTTAATAATACTTGTGAGTTTTAATTTAATTATACTATAAATATTTTGATGTAAAGTTGAATATAAAGTTCAAATTTGAAATAGAGATTTTTTTTAAACAAATACATTACTTAGACAAAAACATAAATAAAATAGTAAAAAGCAAGTAACCAAAAAAAAACATTCAAAAATAAGTACAGCTCGTTGAAAATTTAATTTAGTAAGCCTAATTTAATTAAGTGACTTGGGCCATTTTGTTATGATTAAAAATTTGGTACATCATAATTTACAATTACTTTATGGATCTTTATATAATAGACCCAAGCCCATATATTGTTTTTTCTGGAAAAAAACAGAAACATATTTTTTTGCTATTGATTACTTGGAAAGTGCTGTGGGGATGATGACGTGATTTTGGATTTATCTTTTTGTTTTTCTTTACCGGCAATAGAAGTTTTATAAAAATGTCTTGGGTCAATTATATCATAATTGGACCAAGGCCCAAAACGAAAACACAAATACATTCATGTCTTCGTGAGGAAGCAAGTTGGACACGTCACCGACCGCTTCGAACAGTCTTTGACTCTGAAGATCACCACCGTCAATGTCCGCCTTTCAAATCTCATGCATCTGAATCTTGACCCAAAACTCTGCCCGTTTCACCTTTGTCGCCTTAATCTTCCTCTTCATCGGTTATGCTCAGCTGCTAGAGAAGCGCATCCCCTCTTCATCAGAAAACCACCGCGAGGATATTAAGACAGCCCAATCAGGACGGACAGCAAAGGGATATCTCTGATATTACTCCCTAGAAACATAAGAGATTCACCAAGAAAAGTAAGAGAAGGAATAAAATCAATTGAAACCGGTGAGACACCATTAAATCCAATCTAAGATGGATTGAAAATCAGTCTTAACCGAGAGCAATATATTACAAACAAAACCCATCCCGAAAGACTGAAACTTAAGTAAAAAAAAAACTGAAACTTTATTTAATCAACTTCAACCGATGAAAGAAATATAAACTTGAAGGAATTGATCGGAATATTGAAAATCACAACATAAAATCGATCATAGATCGAAATATAAAACTAAAACAAAACAGTCTCGCCATGGTCGAAAGAAATTCCGATGTGCCAGAAATTGCTCTCTCTTTTAAAGATGGAGATGTGATCAGAGAGAAAGAGGCGACTCGTATCCCGTGATTTGATTTTAGGTTTAAGATACACGTAATTTAAGGTGAAATAACGTCAATTTATTTTAGTTGGTTTAAGAAAAGTCTAAAACGACAGTTTAATAGGTCAGTGACATTCTTTAGTAATTATTTAGGAAAACTCAGGACTAAGTACTAAATGTACTTCTGGTTTAATAGTTTAGAAGTTGCAAAATCAAGTTCTTTTACATTTTTTATTTAATAATTGAGAAAATTTTATGTTTACCACATTCATGATACCACTTTTCATCTTTACCACCACTAAAGGGACATTTTCAAAAATATTTTCTTCATTAAGTGGCAAAAGACTCTTATACCCTTGTTATCTATATATAAAATAAATCATTATTTAAATAAAAAATAATAATAATAATTAATAATTTTTTAATGTTTTCCAATTATACTTTTTCAAATTCGAACTTTTTTTGTAAATTGTTTTTTAATTTGTTTTTTCGAAATATTTTTTTTTTTATTTTTTTTCAAAATTTCTTTTTGAAAATTGAAAATTATGTTTGAAACCTTTTTTTAATTATATTTTTAAGTATTTATTTATATATTTATTAGAATCATAAATTTTACATTCCAAAAACTCTACCCGAACCTTCAACTCTAAACTCTAAGTCTAGATTAGTTCACCCTAGGGGTATAAGTGTATTTTACTCTTCATTAAAAGTGAGTATAAAAGTGGTTAGTGTAACTAATAATTGGCACAAATTTAATGTTGATTAACTAATAAATAAAAATATGCACTATTATTATGGCAATATAAATAATAAAGTGATGTATTGTTAATGTACTATAATTAGTGAAAATTTGGAACTGAGTGAAATATGGAAAGACAATTAATGTAACTATATTAATGAAATTACTAAAATGACATTATACTTGTTTTTTATATTGTTATCCATGTTTCCCAACAATTCTTATTTAATATTGTTCCATGTTTTCAAACAGTACCAAAAGTTAGTTCAGTTTTAATAATATAGATAAACTTACATTACATGATGTCACCCGGATACGTCTGCACTCATCAGTGTTTCCAGTGAGCATGATCAAAGCTCCATATCTCAAATTTTAAAAGAAAACTATTGATTACAGTGGGAATCGAGGAGGAGAACAAAACCTCTCTTGTTAGGACATATGATGCCTCAAAAACTTAGAGCAACTCACAACACCAAAACTACAAGAGGACAATGCATGTGGCACAAAGAAGTGAAACAACTCACGCACACCAGTAGGGACTATGGGAATGCATCAACAGCCAACCAAATCATTGTAAACAATATAACATGTGTCCAATAAGTCTTGAAGAGAGATCAATCTTAAGCAATAACATAACTAGCTTCCAGATGAAGCATTGATACCAGAGAAGAGAAGAACGAAAGAAATAAGATAGACAGAGAAGTCATACCATCGACTTTCCAATCCGGCACAACCCGTCGATTTTTTGGTCTAACACAAATAAGAATCATGTGAATAATATCAAAACTTACACCCACACATAAGCTCCATCACCGTCAACGTAACTGTCAGATTTGACTCGAAATTAAACACATCAAAAATGAAAAGGAAGTATCGTAAGGTTCCTCTTGCCATGAGTCTTCCTGGTCAGCTTCAGGATTATCACGTTCTGTCTCTTCTCCATGGCATTCATCTCCTTCCTTGAAACTGATATTTGATTCAGTTTCTCCCTCATACTCTCTTTGGTGGCTGGTATCATCATGTGAGTAATCAGGTGGTTCCCCTAGGTACTTCTTCACCAGGGTCGTTTTCATAATCTGAATTAGAGTATTCATCAGCAGACCATGATCCATTACTGCCGTCCTCCTCACTAGACCATCCTTGGTCGGTTTCATCATGATTGGAGTCTTGGCTTGAATCATAAGATTCCTCTTCTTCTGAATAATCTTCCATTGCCGTATTCTCTATCTTTCTCAGAGGTTACCTTGCACAAATAGAAAAAGAAGAATGAAGTCGTGGCTTAACAAAAGAAAGGAAAGAAGAATAAGAAAGAACAAAGAAAATGGAAACTTAGTATCTTTTTTTTCTTTTTGAAAATTGAAACAAATGGAAACACGAAGTATATAAACTAAACAATGAAATTAACTTTTTATTTTGGTTTTATAATTTTAAGAATTAAAACAAAGCAAAAACCAAGATTTACTCTCCTTTTTTTATAATAAGTGAATAACCCGAAATGGAAACTAAGCAAACAACTTAATGCAAACACGATTTCTTTTGGCTTTTCAAATTTCTATGAATCAAAACAAGTACATGGTTATCTTTGTCGTGTCTTTCCCTGGTTTTAAACACCAAGAACAAGCAAATGCAAAAATGGACAAAAAAATGCAAACAATGCGATTTTTATGTTTTTTTTTAATGTTTTTATAAATGAAACAAATGCAAAACAGATGATGAATGGATTGATATCACCAGATTCAGGAGCTTGAGCTCTGATACCAAATGATAAGCCCAAATTCTGGGTCGACCAAATTGGTTTCTGAGGTTCAAATCGGATATATTTACCCTAGATGAGGTCTAATGGTCGATATGGCCAATATCCAACTTGATAACCTGAAATAATTGAAAGATGAATGAGATGTGAATGATACTGATAACAAAACAGAGAATAAGAAGGTAATGAGATGAGAATAATAGTCGGATTGATGGATGCAATGGATCTAAGCTTGCTGGTTGTATAACACTCTCAAGCCTTGGCCGGTGGATGGGATGGATAGATGGATATGGATTGACTCTCTCAATCAATGGACGAACAGTTAGTCTTGAATCACACAAGGCTCCCTAGACTGGCTTCAATAGGTCTTAGCGAATCACACACAAAGAACTAGAGAACTAACAACAAAGAATTCACAACTTTATTTTAAAAGAAAAACAATTTCTTATTACTTTCAGTGATCAAGGGGTAATTTACATTGAAGAAACAACTTGAGCTTTATCGGCTCGATTACTGGGACTCTCTAACAGTCATAAAATTACATGAGGAAATAAATAAAAACGAAATAAAAGACTTGGATGAGAAGGCTTTGGTGGCTCCATGAAAACTAGCCGTTAGTTCGATTTGTGCCTTCAAAAGGGAAACGTGGATGATCTTGTATCTGGACAACTTCTGAATGATTCCACGGTTTAGGAGCCTTCCTGATATGCTTCTGAAGTCCTGTGATGAATAATATGGCCGTTGGTCTTCAAAGAGTTGTAGTGAAAACTCGTTTACTCCTCCTAGTGTGAACATGGCCGAAAAACGAAAGTTGATGGCCATGAAGATTCGCCTGTTCCTCTGCATGCTGGTCCACCTAAACTCTTTTAGAATGTCTTCTGGAATCCTTGGATCGTGTAGGATATGTCCTGGTTTCCTGATCTCGGTTTGGAAATGTTTGGACCAATTGATTATGCAATCTTTCCATAATAGGCTCTTTATAACCAGTTTTGGGAAACTGGTTATATCTTCGATTTCCCTCGTCCATTTCTCTTGATTTTGGGCTTCCTAGATCCATACGAGATCGCTCTTGAAGTCCACAATTTAGTTTGGCTCTGTCCGCTTCTTGGTTTGGCTGAAATTGTCTTCTAAAGGACAATACTCGTAAACGGATGGGCTGGGGAACCTCCAACTTGTAAAATTCATAAATTCTATATCTTTCAATATTGTCTTGTAGTTCTACACCTGGGTGATGAATTTTTTAGCTGGCCTTCCGAAAAAATTGGATTCATCTTTAAAGACCTCCTGGTTTGTAAGATATAGCATTTTTAGTGCACGTACGTTCTGGTTGGCACCTTGGCTGCTTAAGTGGAACGTTGGGTCGACATGCTGTTCAGCTACTGGTTTGATGGTCGCATCACTATGGGAATGCATCAACAGCCAACCAAATCAATGTAAACATATAACGTGTCCAATAAGCCTTGAAGAGAGATCAATCTTAAGCAATAACATAACCTAGCTTCCAGATGAAGCAACGATACCATAGAAAAGAAGAACAAAAAGAAACAAGATAGACAGAGAAGTCATATCATCAACCTTCCAATCTGGCACAACACATCGATTTTTTGGTCTAACACAAATAAGAATTATGTGAATAACATCAAAACTCACACCAACACATAAGATCCATCAACGTCAACGTAACCGTCAGATTTGAGTCGAAATTAAACACATCAAAAACGAAAAGGAAGTATCTTAAGGGGCCGGTACCAAGCTTTGAAAGCTATCAGCCACCGGTCCCTCAGTCGGAGATGAGAAAAAAAAAATTGACAGCTAGGGTTCTAGAGAGAGAGAGAGAGGGTCCCCCGTAAGAAATTTTTTTAATTAGTGATATCACTTAAATGACCCTAAGGAGTGAATTACTCTCTCAAATAATAGGTTCAATTGTAGTACTTACGGATCGAATCCACAAGGAGCTAGGGAACCTAATAAATCTAATTGGATTTGTTAAGCAAGGTGGTTTAATGATTTAAATTTAAAGTTGCAGTTGTTGAGCAAGTTATTGCTCGATTGATTAGTTGAGGTTTTGGTGCTTATAAGGAAATAGCTAGACTTAGGGTTTTTATTCAGGGAAATTTGGAATTATAATCCTATAGATGCCTAACAAGTTGCATGCATGATATTGTAGAGCTCAACACTTATAAACGAACCACTAGGCTCTCTCTTTCTAGGTTCGTCTATTGACCAGTGTTGATTGATAATTATATATGAATATCGATCGATGCACTATTCGAAACGTCGACCAATTAGTCTACTTGAATATCGATCGACGCTATTGGTCAAGCGTTAATGTGCGGGTTGGATGTACTCACTAAGCTCACTAGATCAGCTCTCGCCTTACTCAATTAGAATGGTTTCATGATGAGATGAAAGCTATCGCTTATATCTAACAATCCTAGGGAAAGTTCTAGGTAGCTAATCTAGAATCATGCATTAATGACAATCCTATTGATTAATATCACAACTTAGCAATCTATAGTTGAGGATAATCCCTCATAACATATTTAAACCCTAAAATCTAACAAGAGAACTACTCAGACATGGCCAAGCAATTCATAACAACAAATAGGTATGAAAACTGCATTAGAATAATAGATAGATATTAATGGAGTTCCAATCACAAATAACTTTGGATCTCTCCAATTTACTAAAAATCTTAGAAAACATTTGCTGTGTAAAATAGTAAAACAAGAAAGCACACTTTACCTCTAACATGTTGGCAAAGCTAATATAATTAGGTTAAAACTCGTCAGGAGTATTCTTGCAAATTTGTGAAGAATTGGGCTCTAAGTCGGCTGTGACCAAACAGGCTTTCTGCGCGCTTCGCTGTCGATCGATGTCAAGATGTGAACATCGATCGATTATTCCTCTTCAATATCGACCGATGGTCGAGCTCGATGGTCATCTCGGGTGTTTACTCCAAATATCTACAAAATGCTCCAAAATCATCATTTTCCTCCAAATCACTCTTGATCCTATAAATACTCTAAATAGACTCTATAATATAATAATTAGTAATTAAAACACTTATAAACCATGGGTAAAAGTGGGTCAAATCCATGGTCTATCAACTCCCCCAGACTTACCCTTTTACTTGTCCTCAAGCAAAACAAACAGGTAGTCTCTCTGGAAGAGGTTTGAAAACAGCAGGGACTCACATGATTTAAAACTTAGAATCATCACCTCTACAATATTGCAATCCACATCTAAGAATTCATAATCACAAAAGCACATTATACCATATCCTAGCTTAGCAACCAAATTCACTTAGCCAACAACTTAGCAAATCTTGTCTGACATTCTCTACCAACCTCATTTCTTAGCATAAATAAAAGTGTAGGCTTTACCTTGGGAGTATCGATCACAGGATGCAAGGATTTTAAAACAAGTATTTGGACCTGCAAGTAAACATTAGTTCATATCCTCTCTCTCTGCTAATTTTCTCTCTCAGTCAAAGTCTGCTTATATTTGCAAGAGCTGTGACCAAGATTGGACAGGTTTCCATGAATCAAGCCTTAAGGGTGGTTGCCACCAAGTCTTGTTCACTTCTTTTTGACCTATATCCTAGGATTATTTGTGAAGCAAGCCTTAATGGTTGTAGTCACCAAGCCATGTTCTAATTCTTTACCTATAGAATTTTTATGAAGCAAGCCTTAATGGTTGTGGCCACCAAGTCCTGTTCGAATCTCTTCCTAATAAATCTCTAATAGATATATATATATATATATAATTTATATTTTTTTTTTGCATTACATCTATATTTCGAAAATAGAGAGAGAGAGGTGTGATAAATCTATCTACACAAGGCTTTACCTTCCAGACTTGTTTGAAGAATCTGATCCCATGTATATCAAGCCCCAAGACAAGCGGTTGTGTCAAGTTTAGTGTTGGATGTCAGCTTTGGTTTCTTCAAACAATTTCAGCAAGTGTGAATAGTTGACAGGTTGATCCACTTTAGTATCTTTAATATTATCTGCAATCAAAGTCTAGAATGGTGCTAAAGAGTGGTTAGATAACAAGCAAAAATCTAATAAGTTCATTATCTCCTTCTTGACTCAATAATATTTTTTTTAAACATTTTAATAAGACTCATAAATAAACTACTATCAGTAAACCTCCCCTCAGACTTAAACTACACTGTCCCCAGTGTATATTCTGTCGAAGTTATGGTGATAACTAAATCATAAGGACTCAATGTAACAAGTTAGAACGATATACCAGAACGGAATGGATGTCGACCGATGTAAAGGTGTTGATATCGGTCGCGGCAGGTGTTGTTTTGTCGATCGATGTCGGCATTATTTCGTCGGTCAATATTCACGGCAATCGTCTACTCGGATCTTTTTTTATGACCTGCTATAAATAAATAAAAACCAACATAAATACTAGATTAATAAAACCAATTAAGTATTACCTAATAGTGGGTTGACTCCCACTCAGCGCTTTGTTATAGTCATTTAGCTTAACTTTGGAGGTGATTTGGCTAATAGTGTTGAAAGCTGGTACTTGCTGGAAAACAAGTGTCCATCTCGTCTCTGCGCTTGTTGAACCATGTACCAGTGAAGTCTCGCATTGCATCATCTCCTCTACGCCATTTTTTCTTCATTGTTGCAGTTGTGTTTTCCATCTTCTGCAATCTATCTCCAAGACTCTTAAGGTTGAGCTGATGTCTTCTAAGTGTGGCGTAAGTGTCAGCTGAGATCTCCTCTCCCTAGTTGTGTATATCAGACATGTATTATGTCCCCATTTTTTAACACCCCCGTACCGTTTTAGACATCGTTCAGTCAGCCGGGCAACAATCAAACAAGAACATGCCCGAACGACCTTCCTCTGCCAAGTCCGAAAGTTTTACGACGGGTTGAGAATAGACTTTCCAAGTCACAAACATAATTCTGTAACCCAGAATATCCATTCAAAACTCGTTTTCTCTAATCTTCGGCCTAAGGCTTTGCAACCCGTACCAAATCATAGAGTTGTGTTAGGTTGGACTAACCTAATATCAGATTCAACACGTCACGAATATAAAACATACTTTATTCCATATATATAAACACATGAAGTTCACAAGCCCAAAATATTATACATATGGTCCATGGACGCAGTCGAAAGTAAAACATACATTTATATATCTTGAAAACGAGTCTTTAGCAAAAGATGTCCAATCTACACCAGCTCCTACAGTTCCGCGAGCGCTATGGTCCTTTCTACTGGTCACCTGCAAAAGGATGTGAGGAGTGAGTGAACTAGTTTCACTCAGTGAGCCAGGGTTCCCTATCTAGCATATACAACTACCCGTCATTCTAAACCTAACCCCAAACACAAGCAAGACGGGTAGTTCAACAAGCAACATTCAAGATCATAAAGCAAGACCGATTTAAGCAATAAACCATTAAACCATATTAAATCAAAACACTCTTTATGAGTGTCGCATCAATCAAACAACATATATATATATATATATACTCCTAGGGCCCAACAGAATCATTCTTCCTCCACATAAGGGACACCGGCAATCCCTTCACTATTACACCACACAGATGTAGACGCTTGGGAATCGCCCGGTCACGGTCCTCAATCAGAATCGCCGTGCCCCGGTCCTCTATCGGACTCGCCGGGGGCTGTCACATCCACGTGTGACACTCGGCCTTGGTGATCCAGCCAAGTTAAACCGAGCCCACCACTTTCCGGACCACGACCGGCTTAGTGGTACCACTTGAGGAAGCAATGACCTGCAAACTACTACTAGAACCACCACGAGGTTCTCACACAACAGTACCAACACGAGGTACACACTATAACAACATATAATATTCACACAATCACAATAATCCAGGTGCTTAGACTAGTCTTGCTATCCACTTAGCCTAGACATCGTCTCAAGCCTCGAATCCACAAACTGACCCCTAGACCGGTTCGGCTATCCTAGCTCGGAAACCGTCTCCGATGTCAGGAACTTGCATTAAAAATACGTTAACAAACAATTAACTGTGACTCACAGCGATTAAGCGATGTGGCTCGACTCTTTGATTCCGGATGTTGACCAAACCCCTTTTATCCCCTCCAAATCTTCGTCTTGGTACTGTGATGTTAAATCCCAAAACCCAACGTCGATGTCTTGAGTGGACTGGTCTGGACTGATCAGAACTCTGAAAAAAACTTCTTTCACTTCTGGACAGTCTTTCAGAATTTCCCGGCAGTTTATCGGTCTTTGGAAATGTCTATACTTCTAAAGCACCTTACTTCTTTTTCACTCTCTCTCTCTCTCTCTCTAGACACGTTTTGCTTTGGTTTCTATGGAATGAGATGAGTAAAAATGGTGAAGGGTGGCTGGGTATATATAGAAGTTGCCGGCCAATAAGAACATGCCACCCGATCACATGTGTGTCATCTCGCATGCTTCCGGTCGCATGTGTGGCGACACACGGGCGTCCACATGCCCTGTTGCATACCTCCTGGCCATGACATAAGACGCCTCCACGTCCACTTGCCCTTCAGCATGTCTGGTGTACATGCATCGCGACACACGGGCCTCTGCATGTCGATTCGCATGCGCCGATCGCAGGTACTGCGACACCTCGTGCTTCTGTGTGTCGAGCTGCATGGAACTGCTTCATGCACGTCTACACCTCCTTCTTATGTTGACACTCAGCAGGTTTAATGGTTGAGATCACGTCCTGATCCCTTAGATCAAGCCACCTCGAGCTTCTCGGTCGATTTGCGAAATTTCGGCCCTTCTGCTGTATTTTCGTCCCGCAATCAATCCTGTATATTCTTCCGCTCCCGTTCTGATGAGCTCAATATTTTTAATAGACTCCAGAATAACCTTAACCTTGAGGATAAAAATTTTCCGAGCCTTCGGCTTCCCCGAGAAATTCCATAAAACCGAAATTAGGGTTTTTTTTTTTTAAGACGGGGTATTACACCTTTGGTACTAGCCGGCCTCAGTTTGTAGTATCGTCGACCGATGTCTGCCTATGAATGTTGGTTGATTTGTTATTGCGTCTATCGATCGATGCTGATGCTTCTGGTCGACGAGCAATGTAACTCTGAATCCCCACTAATTCCCTCTGAATTACTTCTATCTGAGAAGTCAAAGCACTAATGCTAAGATCCATTGGGAAATAGATGTCATCACATCTCCTGTCAAGCCTATCTTCTGTAGTTTCCAGAGTTCTGTAGATCTCTTCTACCAACTGATCAATCTCTGCTCTGGTGCGAAAATCTGGTTGAGACTTCATCGGATGTGAGTTATTTGGGTCGTCATCGATCGATGTTGAGTGGTGTCTCATGATCGATGGTGATCGATGTTTGTCGGTCGCATGCTGAATCTTGGCTATGTCTTGCCTCATCTCCTCCATGCATGTAGTCAACCAACTGATTCTATCATTCAATGGATAGTAGAAACCATCAAGCTTCATCTGGAAATCACTTTCATTATTCTCTTGGGCTCCACATACTCCATAGAACATCTCATTGATCTAATTTTTGGTGTAGATCTATGGTACCAGCTTGGTCTGTGTGAATGAGCTAGCATGTTCCAGAAGACATATGTTGATGTGTTCATCTCTCAAAGCTCTTTCCATTAGCTTTCTGATATCCTCCTTGGACACATTGATGATGTGTCCATCCACATCTCTTGCACATCCCTGATCATCTCTATAGACTCCATACTCATTCTTCTCTTCCCAGTAGAATTTTCTAGTTCCAAAAGGGTCAAAGGCTCTTCTGCAGAATTCAGGTCGTCTGTCGATCGATTTCTTTTTGGCTCTGTCGATCGATCCATGTATCTCTATGTCGATCGCTGCGCGTTTGTCTGCTTCACTTATTTGGCTGAAGCGAGTTCCTTTCCCACATGCTTTTGCAAGAAGTGAATATGTTTCTACTTGTGTCTGAATTTCGGGTTTGAGAGGGCGAATTTGTAGACTAGAATTCCTTTCCTTATGTATTCTTCATCATACAAATCCTTGCGGGTCTCAGGCGTTGCATTGTTTACTGCCATGATGGGGTTGTAGTAGTCGTTCGGACCACTGTCGACCGATTTTTCTTCCGGACCACTGTCGACCAATTCTTCTTTGGTCTGTCGGTCGATTTCTGGTGGACACTGTCTATCGATGTTGATGTATGAGTTTCGATCGACGCTGAGTATTCTGTCTCGTACTCAGCTCCACAGTTGCATGCTGCAATGATTCCTAGATCATTAATTCTTCTGGAGGACGTATGTGGCTTCTTGACTGGAATAGGGTTGTAAAGGGTATGAGGATCTATGAGCGTCAAGCACAACTGATTGGATTGCAGGTTGCACACTGCTCCTACTGATGACAAGAAAGCTCTCCCAAGTAATAGAGAAGAGTTCCAGTTTAGCTTGATACCCATGATATGGAAATCAACTGGAACTAGGGCATTACCAATCTGCACCTTCTCTCACAATCTCTCCTGAGCTCCTCTGCGAACAATCCACGAAAGTGAATAATTCTTTGGAAGGCTCCATCTGCAGACCCAGATGGTCTGCCATAACCCTAGGTAGGATGTTGACTGATGCTCATGTGTCGCACAAGGCATCTGGGAACTCAATACCCTTCACCGTACATGGTATTGCAAATTTCCTAGGATCACTCTTCTTCTTCAGTGTAGTCCTCTTCCTCATCTTTTCTCTAGCTTCACAAAACATTCCCATAATGTCTTCTCCAGTCTCCCTTGTTTCTCTGAAGAACATCCACAATCTATGGGTAAAATAAGCCTCCTTGAATGGCTTTTCGAAAGGAATCCTGAAAACTTTCTTTTGAAAAATTTCCCTTTCCTTTTCATTAGCTCCCCTCTTCAGAAGTTTCGCCACTTTTTCCTTTCTTTTCCTCAGGGTTCTTCCCATAGGAACCCTATCAACTTCCATAGGATCTGCTGCTTCATCCGAAGGTGTACTGATGGTCTCTGGTGGGTTATCTGAAGGTTTGGGTTTGCGCCTGAGTGCATTTAGACGTGCAACATCTATCTTTGGCATCTGCACTCGGTATGTAAGAGGTGCTCGTCGATCGAAGGGCGCTGGAGGTTGTCGATCGATGGCGATCGATTGCTGTCAATCGACGAGAGTATCTGAATGTCGATCGATTTTGACATAAACAGGGCTGGGCGGATGTGGGTGTCTTGCTGCGAACTCCTCAGAATCCTCACGGCGTTGCAAGATGCGGTTGACTTCGTAGGTGTCATCAATCGATGCTCTGGAGAGCCTGTTGATCGATTTGGATTGAATTCTGTCGATCGATATTCGAAGTCCGGTGTCGATCGACACTAGTGCGATCCACCGAAGCTCATCGAGCTTTCTACTTCGAAATCTCCTTCTTGCAGCTTCTCTTGCTTCACCACTTGCCAGAAATCATCTCCTATGATGGCATTCACGTGGTGCTTCATCACATCATCTCTTACCCCTTTTGTTAAGGCTTTCTGTCTCTTAACAGCTTCTCCTGTCTGAACGACTTGCATCTCCAGCTTCTTCACATGAGTGCTCAAAGTCTTAAACTTTGTGTTCAGGTTGGTGTAGACAGAATCAATCTTCCCACTGAAGTCCACTATCATGCGCTATTGTCCCTCAAGAACTCTGTCAAGCATCTCTTCAATCTTGCTCTCTTGAGTAGGTGGTGGTGGCTTCTGGTAGTATGAATTTCCATAACCCATGTTGTTGTTGTAGTTGTCGCTATAGGGTTTTTGGTATTGCGAACTCTGGTTGAAATTACCTATATTTCCATAGGAGTTTCTGTTTCCACACTGGTTTCCAGATCCTTGGAATCCAGTTCCACTGATGAAGTTCACCTCTTCTTCTTCCTCTGCTCTACCCTCTGTGTCTACAGCCTCTGCATCTTCAACCAAGCAGACCTGCTTCCTGAGAAGCTTGTGAACACTGTCCAGCTTTGCCTTCACTTCATCCATCTGATCATTCCCAAGAATGGTGGCAGATCTCTTCCTCTCAAAGTCAGTGTTCTTGGTGCTACTGTTGGATGCTAAGTTCTCAATGACTTTCACAGCCTTATTAATGTTATGAATTGCATGTCTGAGTAGTTCTCTTGTTAGATTTTAGGGTTTAAATAGGTTATAAGGGATAAGCCTCAACTATAGATTGCTAAGTTGTGATATTCATCATTACGATCGTCATTAATGCATGTTTCTAGATTAGCTACCTAGAACTTGCCCTAGGAGTTGTAGACATAAGCGATAGCTTGCATCTCACCCTGAATCCATCCTAAATGAGCTACGATTGTTAGAGTAGGCGAGAGCTCATCTAAGAAGGTTAGTGAGCATATTCAATCCGAACATTAACGCTTGACCAAGAGCGTCGATCGATATACGAATAGAATAATCGGTCGACGTTTCAACAAGTGTATCGATTTATATTCTTATAGAATAATCAATCGACACTGGTCCATAGACAAACCTAGAAAGCGAAAGCCTAAGGGTTTGTTATTAAGTGTTGAGCTCTATAATATCATGTATACAACTTATTAGGAATCTGTATGATTATAATCCTGATTACCTGAATAAAAACCTTAAGTCTAACTATTTCCATTTAAGTACCAAAATCCCAATCAATCAATTGAGCAATTACTTGCTCACAAACCTGCAACTTTACATTTAAAAACATTAAACAACCTAGCTTAACAAATCTGATTAGATTTATTAGGTTCCCTAGCTCCTTTGTGGATTCGATCCCTAAGTACTACAGCTGAACCTCTTATTTGAGAAAGTAATTCACTCATTAGGGTAATTTGAGTGATATCAGTTCAGAGCACATCTCTCAGGTCCTAGCCGTAACCTCAGGGTTCCTAGGCTACCTTCTTGTCCCTGCGGAATCTCCAGTTCCGGGGCAACCCTGACACAAAGGCTTAGCTCAACAAACAACTAAAAAAGTCTGGATACGATTAAAAAGCAAATCAATGTAGAAGGCCACGGCAGGGCCGTTGTTCAAAAATAAAGGCCACAAAAGACCGAGGTTCAAACAAAAGCCATTATTCAGAAAAAGGAAAATCAGAAGAAACAGAGACATAAGTTCAGGCCGGAGATCCCCTTGGCTTGACAGACGAATCCACGTCCATCTCAGAAACCGGCGGAATAGCAGGTTCATCCTCGAAAGTAGGAAGGGGAACACCTTTGTTCCTAGCCCCTTCTTGAATCACAGCCTTTTAATGCTCCAGCGCCGTGGCTAAATCCCATCGGGCACTCTGTTTCCTCAACTGTTCCCTCATCAACTCTCAGCGAGCAACGACCCTCGCTCCGTTCACGGCCATCACCATCTCAAACTTAAAGGTCTCTGCCGCCGCCTTGAGGGCATCGATCTCTTCTTCCAGCTCTTGATTCTTTTGACTCGTAGCCAACGGGTCAGCTGAAGACGACTCGGCTACCTTCTCCAGATCTTTCATAGTGTCCTTAAGATCATGGATCTCCAATTCCAGGGCAGCACGCTGATCTCTCTCTCCTGACACCTGGTGCTTCAGATCCTCGATCTCCTCTCGGAGGATCAGCGAGACTTCGTTGGACAGTCGCTCCCCGAGATGCTACAGCTTAGAAACGGTCTGCACAAAACATAGATCCCAATCAAGCTACAATACTAAAAGGGAAAGCAGGCATGCGGTAAGCTTACCCGGAGAAGCCCTCCTTGAAAAACTTGGACCACCTCTGAAGGATCCCCTATAGGCAAGCCAATACCGTCCTGAGGGAACACATTCAATTTTTGGTCGGACAAGGCTGTGGCTAAACTCCCTACAGAGCGAGCCATGTCAGCCAACTGCTGCACCGATCGGGTCGTCATACCGCCGCTCTTAGGTTTCTTTCCTGGTAGAGATGGGAAAGGTTCCAACTTAACCACTGTCGAGCGTCGGCTACCGGTAACCATCACCTCATCCCCGTAGGCGCTCCTGCTGCTGGACCCCTTCTTCGTGGACATTACTTTCGCCGCCTCTTGATAGGCCATAAAAGGATCATTGGCGACGCCTCCTGCCATATCTCATGAACAGAAATGATCATCAGGCATTAAGAAAATAAAATATAAGTAGATATGCCAAATAGGACACTTACTTCAAAGGTTTCTACGTCGCAGTACCGTCTCGCTAACCAAGAAGTTCGCCTGGCGACGATCTACAGGAAGCTGTCATGCCCGGGTAACAGCTCTCTCTCCTTCCGCAGGAGCAGGGTGAGTCCCGGCTGCATAGAACATAAGGTTAAGAAAAATGACCAACCAGCAAAAGGATTAACCATATCCTACCTATAAAATTCCATCGATAAGAAGAGCCGTGGAGCATCATAAAAACATATCTCTCTGCCGTTTTTTTGTTAAAAACTGGCCCTTTCCGGTCACTTTTTGGAAGATCCTTCACTATCGGTAAGCCGCTGCGAGGACGAAGGTGAAATCGCCCCTCTCCTCCATTATATAATACAATATTTCAATATTAAAACAAAAAAAAAGATTTAAAAGATACTTTTGCATTTATTCATCAATCCGCAACTGCAAATGCTAGCGGAAACTATCTTTTGATTCTAAGAAGTTTGAAGCGGTCTAAAATAGTTCATAATGTTTCGTGTTTATTGTAAAACACCAATAACTGCTACCACCAGCAAAAGTTGTGCTTACGGATGGTAATGGGGAACCAGCAAAACCCTAAAACAAAATTTATAAAAATCAGATATTGTAAAGCAATCACATATTTGCTTCAAAATTTTAAACATACAATTGCTCAAACTAATTACATGTTAAGCACACAACTGTAAAAGAATAAACCTCGGATTTTATACTAAGAAGTCCAATGTTTTTAAACCTGACCCGGACGCTGAACAAGAGACTTACCGGGTCGCTGGGTCATTGGATTGACCAAGGGTGAACCGCGGGTTAATAAATCAATTAATTTTATTATATAATAATATATTAGCTACGAAAATAAAAATATAGAAACTAAAGTTTAATATTTTCTATTTAAAAAAAAACATAAAATAATAGTTTGGATATGTATATATTTTATGTTTAAAAAATATTTAGAAAATACTTAATTTTAGTTTTTATATATTATTTTCATTTGACATACAAAATATCAAAAAATAGTTTATAGGGCAAATCTCCAAAATAGCACCTTTCTAAGTTTATATCACAAAATTAACACTCAAAAACTAAAACGACCAAAATGGCACATTTCTAAGTTTATCCTTTGAAAATTTTAATTTTTTTTATTTCAAAATTTGAAATCTTATCCCCAAAACCTTATTTCTCAACTCTAAACCCTAAACCCTAAACTCTAAACCCTAAACCCTAAACTCTAAACCCTAAATCCTAAACCATAAACCCTAAACCCTAAACTCTAAACCCTAAACCCTAAACTCTAAACCCTAAACCCTAAACCCTAAATCCTAAACCCCACCCTTTAACTCTAAACCCTAAATCCTAAACCATAAACCCTAAACCCTAAACTCTAAACCCTAAACCCTAAACTCTAAACCCTAAACCCTAAACCCTAAACCCTAAACCCTAAAATCTAAACCCTAAACCCTAAACTCTAAACCCTAAACCCTAAATCCTAAACCTCACCCTTTAACTCTAAACCCTAAGTTTGTGACTTTTGATAAAACATTAAGTGCTATTTTTGTGACTTTTGACCTTGAGTGCTAGTTTGGGAACAAAAACTTGATTTAGTGCTATTTTTGTCTTTTTCTCTAGTTTATACTATTTGAAATTTTCTGTAACAAGGTAAGAGTTATGAAATCTAAAAAATTCAAAATATAAAAATCATAAATATTTAAATGTCTAATGTAAATAATAAACTAAACTTCAAATCCAAAATAAATCAAAAGTAAAAGATCATTGTAATAAATTGTCAATAACGAAAATAAACAAACACCAAATCACATCAAATAATTTTGGTTCTCTCTACCACTGTTCACTTTATTTTCTTCAGGTGGCATAGTGAAATCTTCATCAAAATCTAAAAATCACAAATATAAACTGAAAAGGGAAAACCTAACTTTTTTTTTGTCAGCACCTAACTTCTTAATTGGAAATTTAGAATATAAAACATAATCTAAAAATATAATTAAAAACTAAAAAAAAGAAGTAAAAATTATTTATTGGTTCAACCGGTGGTTCAACCGGTATCGGATTCCGGGTTTTTGCGAGTTTTTGTGGGTTTCTAAATATTGGATTTCTTACAAAATCCAAACTGAATTTTTTCTAGGTCACTGCGTTTACCGGTTCAACCGTGGGTCCGGATCGGGTTTCAAAACAATGCTAAGACATTATCCCTTTATTTGTATTAAAAAATTTGTAAATATCTTACCAAATATTGTTTTTTGGTGCAAAATGTAGAAGAACATACGTATATAAATAGAAACACAGGCGACTTCATTAGTCATTCTTAATATTATTCAAATTTTATAGAAAAAAATGAGCAAAAAAAATCTAGTAACATTTTAATGTTGCAGCTCTAAAATCGGTTGTTCGTGTTTATTATTTGCAGGTGGAAGAAAAGATCAATGTCTGGTTTGCATATACCAGTTCAATGGGCTCTTCTGCATGCATCAAAGTTGATATGTCAACTTTATTTAATAAAATAGTGTTTTATCCCCTGTTCTAAAACTCGGCCGCCTAACCGCCTAGGCGTTACGCGTCACTTTTCCGCCCCGATTTATGCCAAATCGGTTTAAAAATTCGGATATCCAATTTTTTTTCGCCTAGACCGCCTAGCCGCCTAGGCGGCCGCCTAATCTATTTTTTTATTTATTTTTTATTTCATTTTTTTTATTTTTTTTTATTTTTTTTATTTTTAATAATATTTTTATTTATTTATTTGATCTAAAATTTTATAAATATCATTTATATTCATAATTTTGATGAAAATTACACTATATTAAGTTTATATATTCTATTTGTGTGTTTTATACAATCTTAAACATGAAAATGTATTAATGTTATACACAATTAAAGATTAACATGTTTTATAACATAGTAAACCATCTAAAAATTCCGTCCCGCATAATTTCCGATTAATCCCCGATTTTTTCTTTAGGCGCTAGGCCTAACCCGACCGCCCGACTAGCGCCTAGCGCGTTCCCGAAGAGGGGTTTTATCATATTGGAATCGTAAGGTAAGTAATCACTAATTTATTAACGATTCAAAATATAAATCTTAGATAGTAGGCACTATTATTAGGATAATTTTTGAAAATAATGGTATCAACAAAAATAGGATAATAAACAATAGAATATAAGAGAGAAATAGAAAATATGACATATTAATAGTTTATATATATTTAGTTTAATTTGTAGGTTAAAAATGAATAGGTCCAACAATTTTGTTTAAGTAGATTTTTTTTCAGAATGATTATATTTTAATAATATAGATTTCCAAAGATAATTTTTTTGATTTTTTCACAAAAAAGTTCTGGAAAAAATATTTTTTTTATTGAAAGATAAATACACTTATGCACATGTGATTAATTAATCTAAATTTAAGGTTTAGAGCTAATAAATAAATTTTGGAGGCGAGGTTTAAAACTTTTTAAAATAAAAAATAAATATTAAACATTTAAAAAGAATTTTAAAATAAAATTTCAAAAAAATTCTTGAAAAAAAAGATTTTGAAAATATCAAAAATTTTGAATTTGAAAACATATAATTCAGAACTCTTTAAAATAATTTTTAAATTTTTTCATATTTTTATTTATCTATCTATAAAATAAAGAGTAAAAAAATTCTTTTGCCTTTTAATAAACCTTTTTGATCATTTTTTTCCTTAGAAATTTTTTTAGTGACACAAATTTGAAAAGAGGATATTTAAGAAAATTGTCCATTATAATAATATACAATTCTAAATTAAACAAATTTAAATCAGTATGATGAAACAAGTATGGTATTTATGTTACAAGTTTTTATTAAAAAATAAGCAAAAAGTATGGTATGTATGTTACAAGATTAATTTCTTTTGCTGTTTGTTTTTCATTAAGCTTATGGGTTTGAAATTTTTTAATGAAAATCTGTTTTGAAATTAAATGATATAGTAATATAAAATAACTCAAAACTAGCGAAATAAATCTCCTTGTTTTGATTTGTTGACTAAAAATTCAATTAATTTCCTTACTATTGTATTTAAAAAAAAAAAAAAACTTCCATTAACAAAAAAAAACGAAGAGGAGTTTCCATAAACGGGGTCAAGATGAACGCTAGCGTTTTTGGGGGAACTACAGATAGGGCACGTGTGCACACTGGACCCACACACCCCACACAGGCACAAGTGTCTGCACGGTAAAAGCAACACACACGATTCCTGCTCCCCACAGTTTCTGCACATCCTACCTTTCGCCGCCTTATCAAGCGCCTCAATAGCTACCATACGCCTAACCGTTTCTTCACCCGCGCTACTCCCGCAACACGACTCCGCATCATCGCTATCTAATCCTGCGCCAGAGTCCTTAACCTGCGCCAGGACCTGCTCGAGGTTGTTGCGGAGGCTGTTGGCGGTTACTTCGTTGGTCTGAGCGAGATCCCGCCAGATTTGGTTCTCGGTGGAGAGTGACTTCACGCGTTCCCCAAGCGCGTGGTTTATCTTCCAGATTCTCTCTCCTTCTTCTTCTTTGACACGAAGCCTCTTCACCAGTCCATGCTCTATAGCCTCCATTATCGTTCTCGCTTGCCTCTTCCTCTTCTCTTGAACCTCGAATCTCACTCTCTCCATCTGCAATTGAAGCAAATGTTAGTGTGGAACTATACGAACAATGATGAAGCGGTCTTCTTGGGAGAGACTTACGTGAAGGGAGACGAATCGATCGATATCATGCTGTTGCTGATTGATGTGAGAGGAGATATCGATGTCTTGGCCGAGAAACGAGAAAGGATTAGTAGGAGGAACACTTGTCGACGATAATGATCTAGGATTCTGATGATAGTAATCCGATGTTGCATCTCTGGAGCTCGGTAAAGGGATTACATCACAGTCGACATTAGCACCGTAATAAGTGAATGAATCGGTTGTTGTCGGAACAGTATCAACGGTGGAGGAGACGCCGTACATGTTAAGAAGCGGAGGTGAATAGTCCGTTGAAACGACGCCGTAACCGGTTTGATTGTTTGTGCAGTAACCGGCATTAGTTGGTTCCATGGTGTTGTTGTTATCGCGTCTATATTATCTGAGAAGCATTGCAATTTTTTTTTTAACCATATGATATTACTAGAATGATTCTTAGAATCATTAGAAAAATATGTTGATCCATCTAATTATATAATAAGCTTTTTATTAAACTAATAATAAATTCATCATTAATGTACTTTACTATTTTCTTAAATAAAATTTACGGAATTCCCTAATGTGGCTAAAGTATATATGGCAATTAATGATTTTGAATAATAAAGATTTGATAAAAATAGTGTATCTTCTATCATATTTGTTTAATTTTAAACTATAAAATAAATTAAACAACTACAATAACCATATAATAAAAATTTAGATTTTAATGTATATATTATATTTTGAATTTTTACAAACGGATATAAATTACTAAAACTGTTAAAAATCTCACATTCAAATTTTATGATCCATGGTTTAAAATTTTTGTTATGACAAAATACAAATGATTACAAAAGTTATATAAGTAAAAAGTCTAATTTAATTAATTATTAAGATTAATATATATATCGTTTTAAATTAAACTATAAACCATATAAAATACAATATTTTAGTTTCAAAATTTACTTTAAACAATTTTTTTGATAAAAGTTTTGAACGATCATTGACAACTTTTTTTTTAAATTATAAATTATTAAAACTATTAATCCCACAATTAAAATTTTGTTATCAGTAATTTATTTTTTTTTCTATAAAAGATACAAATGATCAAAAAAACTATATGAGTAGAAATCATCATTTAATAGACATTAATATTAAAAATATACTAAAATATATTATCTATATTAGTATCATTTAAATTTAATAACATATCCTATCAAATATAAAAAAATATTTTTTTTAATTAATAAAATTAATTTATATGTTTGCACCAATTTAATTATATATTTGATAGTTACTGACTTTTAATTATTTAATATATATTTATATTTCATAATATATAAAAATATTTAATACATAAAATAATTTATAAGTCTCTGCAAAAAAAACAGAACAATGAAAGATTCAGTTGAGAAAGCGAAAACCAGAAATCAACAGAGTTATAGTTTTTTTTTAAAAAAAGGGTTAAAAAAAGGGTTAAATCCGGGTCTATTAAAGACACAGACCTAACCTCCGGGTGGAGGTACAGCCCACGGATAGACTTTCTCTTGGGCATTCAAATGAGCCGAAATCAATAGCCCATATCTGTGTGGCCAACGGAGTTCAAACCAGAGTTCGCCGTATTGGGTTTATTCCCTCAAGCGCCATTGGACTACCACCTTGGGAAGAGAGGTTAGAGAGAGATGATGAATGAGAGAATAGGGAGGATGAAGAAGTTAAAAGGAGAAGGAGAAAATTAGGAATGCATGCGTTTTGGTTTTTCTTTTTTGCTGTTTTGATATGCGTGAAGAGGGAGGGCCCTTTGTTTTCTTTTCTTTTTTATTATTCTTTCTTTCTTTTACTTGAAAGACCAAATCGAAAGGAACTTCAACCACATGGTTGTTTCCTATTTATACACATCGATGCGACGAACGTAAACAGAGAAATAAAAGGAGAGAGAGAGAGCGGGATTTTGGAAAATAATTAATCATATACACCTCTCAGTCTCTGTTCCTAAAAAAAAGATTTTCTGGAATTATTTTTTGTTTTAAAATAATAAATTTTTTAGAATTTTAAAGTACTTTTAATAGTTAATGTTGATAAATTGTATGTTTTTAAAAAAAAATAATTGAAAATATTTGAATTAATTAAATATTATTGGTCGATGGTTATTTAAAAATGTATAGTGAAATAAACAATAAATTTAATTGTAAACATTTATTATTTTCTTAATAACCGTAAATACTCTATAAAAAATTTTTTTTAGGAACAGAGGGAGTATTTAATTTGTTCAAAGGTAAATCTAACATTTATTCAACATACTAAAATTAATTAACCTGCCATGTTCTTAGGGTTTGAATAATATTCTGACTATATCTGTTTGGTAACTTCTTTACAATAATAACACGTTTTCTGAAATTCAATATATTTTAACTTACTTGCTACGTTTTGGAATTTAGTTACCTAATTCTCTGATTGAATTGAACTGAATCTGTTGCTTTTTGTTATTAAGATTTTGATTTTTTTAAACTTAAATATTTTCTAAATATTTGATATTTTTTATCAAAAAAATATTGATTGTTATAATATTTTAAAATTTGGTAATTTATAGCAAAATTGGTGGAAACTTATTAGTTATTAAGTTACCATATTTCAAGGGAAATTGGATTCGGTTATGTATTAACACTCACCGTACCGGATAAAATAGAATAGATCGGTTGGGCCGTGATTTTAGGGCCATTCCATGGGTATTTAAGGATACTTATCTCTGCAAATTACTTTTTTGTATGATGAAAACCATGAAATGAAGATATGACACGTGTAAAAAGGTCCGAAGGAGTCAATCGTTTCGCCATGTAAGTTAGACATGTCAATTAGGACCGAAGCCCGTAGCCCGAACCCGCCCAGCCCTAAAAATTATCGGGTTTGGGCTTCGCTTTATAAGCCCAAAAAAATTGGGCCTTTCGGGCTAAGCCCATTTGGGCTTTGGGTATTTTGGGCTTAAGCCCGTTTGGGCTAGGGCCGGTCCGAAAACCCGAAATTTATATTTTAGCGTAAATATTATCCTTTTTTCTTGTAATCGAAACTATTATTAGTATTGATATATTATTTTAATATTTTTATCCAAACTCTAATAAAGCAAATATAAAAGTTGTTAATGCACTTTATTGTTTCATCATTACAAGTGTTACATTTTAAATTTTACACAAGTACTTTCTTCTTTCATGTACAACATGTTTTTATTTTCAAAATACAAAGTATGAAACGTTTGACCATGTTTATCATAAATTTTGTTCTCTTATATTTTTTGTTTTAATTGATAATTGATTATTTAAATCTTATTAAATTTGGTTTGTGTATAAAATGTTTTTAAAGCATACGAAAAAATAAAAAAATTGTGATAGAGAAGAAAATTTTAAACTCACTTTATAATTTTTTTATTTTTTAAAAATGAAACTCTTTTTTTTTTAATGAAAATTCACATGTATTAAAACGATGAAAGTGACAATGACAAATTATTTTTTGAAAAGCCCACAAAAGCCCGAAAAGCCCTATAGCCCTATAAAGGCCGGGCCGGGCTTTGAATTCTAGGCCCAAATAATTTTCGGGCCGGGCCGGACCGGACTCAAATATTTACGGGCTTAACGGGTTTGGGCCGGGCCGGGCCGGACCAGCCCGAATTGACACCCCTAATGTAAGCATTATAGCGTCCCGACAATTTTGAGTTGGATCCACTAATTTGTCTTTTGTACGGACTGTAAAATGGGTAAAATCCTACTTTTCGTTTTTGTAATCTTTTTCTTTTCGTATGAATTTGGCGCCATGTGATGCACTCATGCACGTCTTAAAACATCTTGGCTACTTCTGTTTGACGAGTGACCCCTTTCTTTGACTTTTATGCCTTTATGGAGTATCTTTTTTTATTCAACATCAACAAAAAAAAAAGCTGTAACTTTTTTTTTTTTTTTTTTTTTTTTGCCAACCGAAAATTTATTAAACAAAGATCCAAATTTACAAGAGGCCCAACAAAACGGCCCAGCTACAAACTAAATATTAAGGTCCAAAAAAAGACCACAAGGTCAGCCCACACCAAAGAGAGGAAACGAAGCAACCTGACCAGCAGCGACCACGTGTACACCAACTTTGTGGAAACAGACACGCGTCAAAGAAAAAACCGTCGTTTCCAATCCACCGCCGACCAAAGATTCAAGTCGGAGCTCTGAGGAACCACCGGAGACAAACTCATCGGGGATGAGAGCATCAAACGCAGCTAAAATCTGAGTCGGTTGAGCATAACGCCGAGACAACCACTTCTGATAATCAGAAAATCGCTTGATTCAATCGAAGCCACGACGATCTAAACGCATCTAGAGCTAACCAACCCAAACATGCATAACCATCCATCTTTATGGATTGATATAGGCACGAAGATGAATCGACCCTAGAGCAGGGGAGAGGTTGAAAGCTATCAAAACGAAAGATCAACTCGCAATTGAACCAAAGCCGATAATCGGGAGTCTGAAGCCCGACTACGCGGGAGTCTAAAGCCGGAACATAACCGGCTTTCGAAAGTCGGACTCTCTCTCTGAAAGATAGAGATGAGAGAAGAGAGAGTCCTAAAAAAAAAAAAAAAAAAAAAAAAGGTGTAACTTATCTTTAATAAAGTTTTTATTAGGTTTTCCAGTTAAATACAGTAAACAAATATATTGAATTATTGATGAATGATAATTTCATGACTACTTATTCTAGCTGAATTATTAATACACCAATAAGTTGCATTTATTCAAAAATAAATAAAACTGTGTGATATTATAACAACTTTCTTTAGATAAATAGTTACTAGGCGATTTTTCCGTGCTCATGCACGCATATAAATCTTTATAAAATTAATACATTATAGTTAATTTATAATTTATTTTAATAATATTATATTCTTTTATTTTATATCTAGTTGGTTTGGTTGTTTTGGATCAACAATCGATTTATTTATCACCTGGGTATATTGGATTGCATCTATTTCTCCAAATTTGAATATAATAATTTATTTTAAATATATTTAATTTTGATGAAATTCTTATTTGCATTAGATTGGTTATTTTATCAGATATGTAAATATATTTTAGCAAGATGATGTATAATGTAATATATATTGTTCTTAGAATTAAATAAAAAATAAATTGAAGTGTTTTATTCAAAATTACATAAATGAATATAATGATAATATTATGAAGACTCATACATATATATATAAAATTATATTGTAACAATTAGTTAATATTTTATTTTTATTTATTAATATTTTTGAGTCATCCTCTAATTTATATGTATAAAAAATAGATTGTTATTATAAATTATATTTTTTGAATTGTAGTTAGATCTTTGATTTTAGATATAAGTTGAATTAGTCGATTCACTAATGTTGTGAGTATATTGAGTTACATAAATTCTTTCAAATTCAAACTCAAGTATAATTATTTTTTTATTCTAATTAAGTCAAATCAAAATAGTTTTATTTCTCGGATAAATGTGCATGTATCTGTATAATATTATTTGAGAAACTAATTTTCTATGTGTCGTGTTCACTTCTATTCTGGTATTTAATTTTTTAATATCAAGATTATCTTTGTGAACCTTTTTTTTTATAAAATCACATTATATAAAAATACAAATTTGTTTTCATCTAATTAGATATAACGAAAGTATTTTTCTTACTTTGAAAGTATATTTTTGTTATGTAAAAATATGTTTTAAATGGAATATTATTATTTTATGAACTTTCGTTTTTAATGAAATCATATTATATATACATATATTTCTGGTTTAAAATTCTTTTTTAAATTTTATAAATGTTTCCTTTTTATATGTTTTGGAAAAAAATAAAAAGGAAACTAAATAAAAAATTAATAATAGTATTTAAATTCAATATTTTAATTTATTAAGGGTGCCTCTGTAAATAATCGTTGTAAGAATTAGTGTGAGCGTCACACGTAGGAAACTGACTTCTCAAATAATATTATAGAATGTAATAATAAAGATAAAACTGTATTTATTATTCATGCTTTTATTATAAACTAAATAATCTAGCTACGTTTAAATTCCATTAATTGGTTTAAATATCCTTAATTTCCTTTAAATAAACTAAAAGTCAGTATATATCCATGTATACACAGAGAGCCCAATAGGTGAAGAAAGATCATATATATATTCTTAAAGTAACGCACAAGAATTAATTCCTACTTTGATTTATGTCCCTTTACTTTCTTTTTTCCTACTTCTTCTTTACAATTTTTGTGCTTTGTTATATTTTCTTTTCCACACATTAAAAGTTTTAAATATGCCTTTGTCTTTTAGAAGCATTCATGTTCCACCATCTTAATTTGTTTTAACAAAACCAACTTTTTAAAAGTAGATTTTGTAAAGTAAAAGAGTAGCCATGGTTCACAACTTACGTGTTTGGTTCTCTCACATATCAACATTTATCTTCATTCGAATTTGTTATGTATTATGATTTATGAGACTACCAACAACGTAACGAGACATTAACTAATTGGTGTCTGTCTGATACCACTAATCAGAATTAACATATACTTAAAAGTATCTATATCTTAAGAAAAACATGAAATCTTAAATTGTGGTTTCCTCTTTGATTGAAGAACAAGTGACATTGCACCTTGACTTTGTTGTATGGCATCATTTATTTGCTTTAACTTTAATCCTCGTTTATTTTGTTCTTCTTCTATTTGATTTAAGTTAAAGTTGGCTATGGCGTGTAATCATGTGGTACAACATTTGAAAAGAAGAAGAATAAAATTATAACCATTCTAGGAATCTCAAAGGGTGCCTTACCTAGAAACTTCGTAATTCCTTAAAGTCTCCACTATAATTCAATATGTTACGAAGAAAGAATTCGTGCTTTTGTGTACCATATTCATATATCTTTCGGTTCATATACATAAATATTCGTTTATCAAAGTTTTTGAAATTGGTGACTTTAATTATACTTTGTTCCAACGTCATATCACAGACCTAAATCTTGCAACAATTCAAAAGAAGCTTCACTGGATGTCTAATTGTTTGGGGCTTGGTAGTGCATATATATCACATGCACTATGGTCCATACATGAGAAGCTCGTGACCTAACATATTACATCATATTTTTGGATATTTATTGTTGGGACTGTGAAACCCCATGTCCAATTCTATATTATCTGATTAGTACGATATTGTCCATTTTGGGCCTTAGAGGCAAGCCCGCATGGATTTACTTTTGGTTTCATTCCCAAAAGGCCTCGTACTATTAGAGTTGGACAGTTCTTTATATATTAGACTCTCTTTGTGTAATTCTCCAATGTGGGACTTAGTTTGTTATATCACATTCTCCCCTTCAAACTAAGGATCACATTCATTTCGTGTCCCACAACTGACTTCCAGGATCTTTTGACTTGATCTCTGCCACACACACCTCCCAATCCTAACTCGATGGGTCATGTTCCTGCTCGAAAGGTATTTTGGTCTTCTTGCAGATTTCTCGTCAACCGCTCTGATACCAATTGTTGGGTTTGTTAAACCCCATGTCCAACTCTATATTATCTGATTAGTACGATATTGTCCACTTTGGGCCTTAGAGGCAAGCCTGCATGGATTTACTTTTGGTTTCTTTCTCAAAAGGCCTCGTACTATTAGAGTTGGACAGCTCTTTATATATTAGACTCTCTTTGTCTAATTCTCCAATGTGGGACTTAGTTTGTTATATCACATTTATCATATACACCAAGACATCTTTGGACCTAACATCTTTATAAAAACACTATATAGATTGGAATTCACTATCACAATTATCGAAAACTAGCTTAAGAATTGCGCAGGATTAATGTTATATAAAACTAATTTTTATCTATTATTATTTATTTATATTCATTTAAGTATTATGTATATAATTAAATTAGAATAAAGACATAAATCAAAACAAACATCTTGTTTATTTACGATATTTTTTGGTAAATAAATCAAAATAATCATTTTATTAATTTTACATGGTATATAACTAAATTTCAATGACATGGACATAGATATAATATATTTTAATATAATATTATTATTAAGAATTCATACTCATATGATAAACACAAAATTTCTAATGTACAATTTTTTAAATGCAAATTTCAAAATTAAAATATTAAGGTTTCAATACATTTTCAATACAAATTTAGAAATTATCATATTTAAGTATTTTTCTATGTTATATATTTTAATTTTAAACTATATTAATATATAATATAAATGTCTAGTAAATGAGATATCATATTCATACGATTTATGATCATTTGTATCTTGTTATTACAAAAAAAAATTAAACCATTGATCACAAAATTTAGCGTGAGACATTTAACATTTTTAGTAATTTATAGTTGTTTTAAAAATTCAAAATATAACATATAAGAAAAAATTTAATTTTTTTTATTATATGGTTAATGTGTTTGTTTAATATCTCTTAATAATATAAAATCAAACAAAAAAAGTAAGATAACAAAATTATTATCAACTATTTATTATTCATAATCATTGATTGTCATATATATGTTAATCGTATTAGACAATTCCGTAGCTTTTATTTAAAGAAAGTGCCAGAATATTTTTTTTATACACTATTTATCAATTTAATAGTTAGTTTAATAAAAAATATAATATAAGCCAAGATGAACCATCGTGTTTCTCTAAAAATTCTGAATTTCATTTTCATGGTGATACGTGGCTACAAAACAATGTTATAATGTTTCTCAATTAATATAAAAGAGCTTTCATCTAATTACTTTTTTATAGAATTTCTTGTTTTGGTGAAACTATCGATGAAGTATTCTTTCAAAACTTTCGAGACACAAGAGTTAGGTCTCAGAGGTCCTGATTTGATTAGAGATGTGTTGGGCCATCACTCTTTCGTGCTCTTCAAAAAATACCTTAGCCATATCATCAAAACTTAACTTTCACTATAACAAAATTTCGAGATTTTTATATGTTTAATTCTATAAAATCGTTGCCCCATTAGGAGACAAGAGAAGACTTTAACTTGGTGTCATGTGTGGTTGTGCTTGTGGACAGTGGGCGGGACCCTCTTGTTTTTCATTTATTTACATGCAATAAAGAACCAATGTGTAGATTGCATGATTCCCACTACTGCTTTCAGTCTCAGCTTCTGCTATAAAATGCACTAAACTCTGATCCGCGCGCCAACGCGAATATGAATTTTTAATTTTTAATTATTTATTTTATTAAATGATGTATTTGTAATATTTGTTCATATTATATTCATTAAGTAAATATTTTTTTTGCATCTTAAACTATCTATCTTTTTACGAATGTGTGATATCATATAAAAAATATAAAAAAATAAGTATAGAGTTAATTAGATAATTTTAAAAACATAAATTTTCTTTCGTGTGCGATATCATATAAATAATAATCCGCCCAGTTAACAAAAATCATGATTATTTTATGTGAATTTTTTTTTATTTTGACCATTTTCTTAAAACTATATTAAATTTTACATATTTTAATTAGAATATTTTTAATATCTTTACCTTTTTAATTGAAATACAACTCAATATTTTTTTAACAATTATAACAAAATATTTAAAAAATATTTTTAGAATTTGTTTGAAAAATATGAAAATTACATTTTAAATTAAAATTATCCTAAAATATGATAAGTTTTGATGTAAACAAAAACTCAGATTATGTCAAAAATAACGATATTCAATGATAATAACAATTTTAATTGATTATTTTTAAGAAAATACATTTACAAAAATATTATTTGAAAGAAAATTCATTTATCTTTAAAATATAAAATGAAATATTATAATTAAATAATAAAAAATATAAATAAAAACCATAAATTTAGCAAATGACAACTGAGTTATATTATGCTAAAATTTTCTTTCTAACAATTTATCAAATGACAAATGAGTTATGAGCAAATAATACCATATAATTTTTAAAAACATAGCCATTCTTAAATATTTTTTGAATAAATAATTATTTTTAAATTTAATCAACTGAAAATAATATCCGTACAATTGTGTGAGTCAAATTCTAGTTTTATGGATGCATGTTATATATTAGTGCTGCATGTTTTAGGTAAAATTTTAATGATGCACGTTTTTAAAAATCTCCATTATTAAAATTATGCACGTAAGGATAACTCATGAGTTTTTTTGGTTCATTAAATGATATTATGTCCAAATTTATTTCATTAAGGTAACTGAAAAAGGCAAACAATAAAATAGGAAGTTTAAATTCATTTAAGCATATTTCATTAATGTAACTGAAAAGACAATTAATAAATTAGGCAGTTTTATTCATTTTATGATATTTCATAAATGCAACTGAAAAAGACAAGCAAAAAAAAGGGAGTTTAATTAATGAAGTAAGAACATTTTCAAATGGATACTTCTCTTTTAATAATATAGATTATATGATCCCACCACCACTTTTAATTCATTCAGAAAAAATACGTAATAAACTAGGTAATAACCTGCGCCTTGCGCGGGATATGATTATTAGTTTCGTTATTTTAAATAAAAAGACATTAAATCTGTTTAATATGGATATTGGTTCGGTTTTAAGTTTTTTTTTTGGTTTTTAATCTTCTAAAATGTAACTATTATTTTAAATTAATATTCATTTTAGTTTATTCGGTTAAAATGTTTGATTTTTTTGGGTTTTTCCGGTAAAAACCAAAAAGTAATATTATTTATTTTCATGTTATGAATTTTAGATAGTCGTCATGTCGAACCAATAGTTTCATATTATAGTTTCTAAACAGATAATAGCTTCAGAAAAATAAAAAAAAATATTAAGATAAATCATTATCCGAAAACAATAAAAATAATATATATATATATATATATATATATATATATATATATATATTGGCTTTTGATTCGTTATCTATTTTTATTCGAACCGAAAAATCCAGAGTTTTATTGGAACCATGTATGTGAGTTTTATATTTTAAAACAAAATGCAAAGTACATAGTGTGAACACATTTATGAATATAGTGTGAACGCGTTAGCATACTTATTATCAAATCATTGTGAAGCTGACACGTGTCTATTATAATGTGAATGCATTTATTACAATGCTTCTCTTTTAATATATAAGGGACGTAAAATATTTATATTTATAAATGTATATGAATACGAGGAGAGAGCTATTCATCGAAATAAAAATTTAAATGTACTGATTTGTTATTTTCAGATCATGATTCATGGACCACATTAACTCTAACCTAAAAGACAAAGGTGGTGGTTGTTGTTCCTGTCAAGTTACTAATTCACATTCACCAGATCAAGAAGTTTGAATCATAAGTAGAGATTAGACAACAGATTATGTGTTGTTCTTAAAAGAAACTTCCAAAAATCCATCACTACATGAGCCTACATAAGCCCCTACATTGACGAGACCAATCAGTCACATTCAGTACCATCTAAATCAGTAGATGAGAGAGCATGATTGATACATGCAAGGTTCTCATTTGGTCACTCCAGATTTTCTTTATGGAGATTGAAGAAAGGATACTTGATTTTGCGAGCTGGTGGTTAGCTGCTACTGTTAATGTGGCTGCTGGTTCTTCTTCTTCCTCTGGAAGACCTATGCGTATATAACAAAATCTCCCAAGATATTTGTTCTATTTCTAATCAGATTTGAAAGCGACACATTGATAGGAGATATTTCTAGTTGGATGTAATACTGATCCAATTTCTTAAATCATGTGTTTGATCACAACCCCATGAACTAGAAGATCCAACATTGTAATGACAGTGTGCTTTGTAATGCATTCCAAAATTAGCAACAGATAAAAAAAGTTATGATATCTAGTTAGCTAAGGACCAGGCAAACACCTCGTGCATGACACAAGTTGCATCAAAATATCTAGTCAAAAGGTCACCAGGCCCAATGTGAAGGTCTCACTGGATGATTTTAGAACAAACAAACAAAAGGCCCGTATTACTTAGCATGCAAATCTCCAAAATAAGCCGAGAGGAATCCCCTGTATATTATTTAATAAGTATTACAACTTCTTTTTCTTTTTTAACCACATGTTATCACTAAAATGATTCTTAGAATCATTAGAGAAATATGTTGGTTCATCTAATTATATAATAAACTTTTTATTAAACTAACAATAAATTCATCATTAATGTACTTTATTATTTCCTTAAATAAAATTTACAAAATTGCCTAATGTGACTAAAGTATATATGGCAATTAATGATTTTGAATAATAAAGATTTGATAAAAAAATAGTGTATCTTCTATCATATTTGTTTAATTTTAAACTATTAAATAAATTAAACAACCACAATAACCATATAATAAAAAATTAGATTTTTATTTATATGTTATATTTTGAATTTTTAGAAACGTCTATAAATTACTAAAACTGTTAAGAGTCTCACATTCAAATTTTATGATTCATGGTTTAAAAATTTTGTTATGACAAAATACAAATGATTACAAAAATTATATAAGTAAAAAGTCTAATTTAATTATTATTAAGATTAATCTATATATCGTTTTAAATTAAATTATAAACCATATAAAATACAATATTTTAGTTTCAAAATTTACTTTGAACAATTTTTTTGATAAAAGTTTTGAACGATCATTGACAATTTATTTTTTTTTTAAATTATAAACTACTAAAACTATTAATCCCACAATGAAAATTTTGTTATCAGTAATTTAATTTTTTTTTTATAAAAGATATAAATGATCAAAAAAACTATATGAGTAGAAATCATCATTTAATAGACATTAATATTAAAAATATACTAAAATATGTTATCTATGTTAGTATCATTTAAATTTAATTACATATCCTATCAAATATAAAAAAAAATTTGGATTAATAAAAAAAATTTATATGTTTGCACCAATTTAATTATATAATTAATGGTTACTGAACTTTAATTATTTAATATATATTAATTATTTCATAATATGTAAAAATATTTAATACATAAAATAATTTTTATATATAATGTTGATCCCACGCAAGGCGCGGATCTTGACCTAGTTAATAAAATATATGACAAGGTCAACATGTATAGTTTCACCAAAAGATGGCTGCACCTTAGGAAAACAAATCATTATGTATCATATGAATAATTAACAAACAACCAAACATCAATCAAAATGCAATGAAGATACGTCTTACTAGGCCTGGGCATTCGAGTACCCGTTCGAGTTCAGATCAGGATTTTTAGAGTTTTTGGATTTTCGGGTTTACGCTCCTAGGTTGCGCACTAAAATTGTATTAGTATGGGTCGGGTTCGATAATAACACTTCGGGTTCGGTTCAAAAATGTATTGCATCCTAAAACCCGTAAAGTAACCATATGTCGTTCGGATTCGGGTTATATCGGTTCGGTTCGGATATAACCAAAGTAAAAAACGAAAATTTAAAACAAAACATAAAAAAAAAATTCTAAATTAAATAAAAATTAATCTATCACATATAAAATTGATAAAATAACAATAAAATGTTAAATCAAACATAAAAACAAACATCATATTGCATTACCTTTTTTTTTAATCCTGAAATTATATTAATGAAAGGTTTGGGTCTAGCCCTTTACAAAAAAAATCCTAGGCATCCCCAACGGGTTAAACACAGGCCCAAAGGCAATTAGCCTATACTATACCAAAAAACCTCCCAAGCAATAAGGTTAGAAGACTTGGAACCAAGAACAGAGAAGAGAGAACCCCGGAGGTGCATTCTGCTTCCTTGAGAGAGGATCAAGCCTGAGGCGGACTGTCTGTTTAATATCCTTAATAACGAGTTCTGCTAGCCGAGCTATACCATTGTGCAACCTTGAGTTCCTCTCCTTTCAAATGTGGTGGATAGAGGCTTGGAAGAGTAACCTTATGATGAGAGTCATGTTCTTGTTCCTAGTGGGGTCTTTCAACCATCTCAAAACCATCTTCAAAAAGAGGGGGTGGAGAGAGATGCAACCTGTTACAAAAAGAGTAACAATATGCATTACGTTACAGAGAATATAGTTGTTATTTCAATGAACAAATTATAAAGTACATATTGATAACTAACTGTATACTTAGAGCATTTATTAAAATTTTAATGTTTATTTTTATATATCATAGCACCACAAATATTAAATTTTATAATTGAAACACTTATATATATTTCAAAATATTTATATTGATGATTAATTTTAGATTTTTCGGGTTACCCGTTCGGGTTGGTTAATAACACTTCAGGTTCAGATATTTTTTGTACCACTTTATAAGACCCGTTTGGGAAATTTTACATTTCGGATCAGATAACGGGTCGGGTTTTTCGGTTCGGGTTCGGTTTAGATGGAATAACAACTTTGTTTTGACTCATTGCTCCATTTTTCATTTTAATATGAAGTATTATGTTAAGGGGAGTCTCTCTCCTCTTTTTAGAGATAACTCTCTCTTCTCTTTCTTTTCAACGAATCCAAATCCTTCAGAGAAAAAAAGAGAGATGTTTTTGTTTTTGATGTAATATAAATGATCTTCAATCAAAAGATCAATCTTTCGTCTTCCGTTTGCGAATTTCTACTTCGCAATGCGAGTTTTTGTTGTGTTTCAGCATGAATCAGAACTGCTCTTTAAGGCTTTATTCTTCTCAGATTCAAGTTGAATAATAAATTGCCAGTCATGGAAGGTTACAGTTTCTTCATCTTGATCAGACAAAAGGTAGTGGCTCTGTAATTTCATTCCTATTCATGTTTTGTCTCTTTCCAATTAACGAATCTACTTGATGTTATGAGGGTAATTTCGCGCCGGCTTAAGCCGTCAATCCTTGGTGGGGCGGTGTTAAAGTTTTCAGAATTGCAAAGTTCACCGGGAAGGCAGGTGTGCTCCTCATCGCAAGCAGAAGAAGTTTTGACAGAAGGGAGAAGGGCGACAGAAGAGACGCTGTTGTTTGATATCAGATTGGATTAATGGTATTTCCAAAAGAAATGCGATTTCTGGCAGCTTTACAATGAAGAGAAGACTGGAACAAGAAGACCCCGCGAAGCAGGCTTTTCGACGCCTTTAATTGTCGTCTCATGCATGGAGGACACATATTAGGATACATGTAAAGCTTTGTTTGGCTGGCACGTGGATAAACACTCAACAATAATCATCTCTCACAGTTTTGGGCTTTTCTTTTTTTTTTTCTCATATCATATGTAATTGCCCGTTGGATTTTTATTTAATGGTAAACACGGGCCCATAAAAAAAGAGTATTACTCCTCTGTTTTATAATAAGTATTGTTCTGACATTTTTTCTCGTTACATTTTAAAATTCTAATTCTAATTACAAACTGCAATAATTTTATAAATAATTTATTTATTTAAAATTCTATTGGTTAAATAGGTGTAATTGATAATAACTTAAATATCTTTCAATTATGTCTTTAATATGTATGAGAAATTAAATGTTAAAATAACACTTATTAAAAGACGGAGAAAATATGTTAGAATGAGATTCAGTTTAATTATATTTTTACTCTATTTAAAGAAAAAAATAATAATACATCAAAATAGTCTCAATTGTAACTGCTGTTAAGTATAACTTTCCTTATAATAATTTCAAGAATCATATTAAACAGGGAATTCTATTTTAGTAAAACAAAAAATTCATAGAAAAACACGTTTACCATCCATTCGAATTTAAAGATTATTGATTAGGATTTTAATGTGTTAGAGCACCTGCAACGCGGGTTCGTAATGAATCCTAAGCGCGATTACTTAGGCAAATGACATATAAATAATAATTAAAAAAAATCGTAACCGAAGGATTGATCCTTAATTAAGGCGTTTAAGGATCAAATCCTTAAGGATGTGGCAAGGTGGGAGTGGTCCGGCTGGGGGTTGTGTTTCGCATGTGGAAAAAATATTCACTCACTTTCTCCATCACAAAAAAAAAGCTCTCTCGAAGGCGACAAGCGATTCGGCGATCGTGAAACGCTGAAAGTAAATCGGGGCTATTTAGCTAAATATTTTTGCATTTGGAGTTGATGCATGTTGATTTAGTCAGTTTTAGGGTTCTAACGTGGGGTTTAAATCGATTTAAGGTTTCAAATCGAGTTGGGGATTTTTTCGATTAACGGTTCTCGTCTGGGTTTGATATTTTCTGCATCTCGATTCGGTTATATCGTGGGGTTTTAATAGATTGAGGATTTCAAATCGAGTTGGGATTGACTTCTGAATTGATTTACGGTTCCGGATAGAGTTATAAATCATTTTAGGGTTCGGGATTGATTTCTAAATCGATTAAGGGTTCGGGATAGTCGAAACCATTTGAGTTTAGCTATCCTTATAGGTATATACGAATCTGATAACTTATTTTTTCTTGCAG
The DNA here is from genome assembly GCF_020379485.1 of Brassica napus. Classification (NCBI taxonomy): domain Eukaryota; kingdom Viridiplantae; phylum Streptophyta; class Magnoliopsida; order Brassicales; family Brassicaceae; genus Brassica; species Brassica napus. The sequence goes on from NC_063449.1 coordinate 31,481,977, forward strand.
GTTCTGAAATGGAGGAAGAACTTCGAGATAAGAAAGCACAGAAAGACTACTACAACATGGTAGATTTTGTTGCAAATACGCAATAGGGGATTCCCAAACTGTGCCCATGTGGATCAATCACGAAGAAAACCATTGATGAAGAGGATACATACGACTATTTTAATTTGCTCTTCTTGTACTCAAAACTTGTTATGATGATATTTTAATTTCAAGCATCTGCGTTTCATCAACCCTTGCCTTCATCTTTGTAGATTCGGCTTTAGGTATGCTCACTGATCTCATAGATGATAAGAGTTAATGATGTAGTTTAGACATGGATTTTGCCATCCATCTAGATATCTGATCGTCGATGGTGTATTTTCAATAAAGACTACAATGTTTTCCCATATGAATGATATATAAGATATACTATAAAACTTTTCAATATAAGAAGACGCGAAAATATGCGAAGAGTTTAGAATTTAACCATGGCTATTTTTTACTAAACAAAATCTACTTCTTGAAATTTTAATCATTTCCAATGTGTAAGCACAATTATGAATTTGGTTTTAACAAACTTTCTTGATTTGATTTGAAGAAAGGATAGTCAAATATGGGAGATGAAGTCGATCGAAGATTATATGCGGTTTTGGATGAGGCTGTCGATGAATATATTGAAGATACATTCAACAACATCTGATACATCTGAGTTTGATACATCTGAGTTTGAAGATAAATGAACGCAATGGATACACTCAGTATGATACATCTGAGTTTGAAGTCAAATATGGGAGATGAAGTCGATCGAAGATTATATGCGGTTTTGGATGAGGCTGTCGATGAATATATTGAAGATACATTCAACAACATCGTCGAAAATCGAACAGTTAAACCGAGTTTGATACATCTGAGTTTGAAGATAAATGAACGCAATGGATACACTCAGTATGATACATCTGAGTTTGAAGAATGAACCTCGACCAGAAGTTCAAATGTGGATGTATCCGATTCTCCCGAGATGCTTCCAAATCTCGGTAATATGCTTCGCATACGGAGTCATGTTCGTAATAGTCATGTAGTTTAGACATGGATTTTGCCATCCATCTAGATATCTGATCGTCGATGGTGTATTTTCAATAAAGACTACAATGTTTTCCCATATGAATGATATATAAGATATACTATAAAACTTTTCAATATAAGAAGACGCGAAAATATGCGAAGAGTTTAGAATTTAACCATGGCTATTTTTTACTAAACAAAATCTACTTCTTGAAATTTTAATCATTTCCAATGTGTAAGCACAATTATGAATTTGGTTTTAACAAACTTTCTTGATTTGATTTGAAGAAAGAATAGTCAAATATGGGAGATGAAGTCGATCGAAGATTATATGCGGTTTTGGATGAGGCTGTCGATGAATATATTGAAGATACATTCAACAACATCGTCGAAAATCGAACAGTTAAACCGAGTTTGATACATCTGAGTTTGAAGATAAATGAACGCAATGGATACACTCAGTATGATACATCTGAGTTTGAAGAATGAACCTCGACCAGAAGTTCAAATGTGGATGTATCCGATTCTCCCGAGATGCTTCCAAATCTCGGTAATATGCTTCGCATACGGAGTCATGTTCGTAATAGGCATTTACATGAACAATTGAAATATGATTTAATCGAAAATATTTGGAACAAGTTTGGTAATGATGAAGATGAATTATTATTGTATGTTTACATTTAATCTTTCAATAAATGAATTTTAAATTTAAATGTTTTGCAAATTTCATAATTTTTAATTTCTAAGATTCAATTCAAAAGAAAAAGAAAACTAAGGACTCCATAATGGATAACAACATTGGACATACAATTAGGATTAGAGCCCTTAACTATTAAAAAAAACAAAAAAAAAGTACTATTATATTGCTAATGACTCCAATGATGGGAAACACAATTGGAGATGCTCTTAGAGCTAGTTTTCTTTAAAAAATCATAAAATAGATAAATATTCTCTTTGCATCAATTAATCTTTAACAAAAAAACAAAAAAAACAAAAAAAGGCATCGCTATATCTTCTCGCATCTAGGGTTCCGCTGCTGCTTCTTCTTCTTTCTCCATATCTGTCGTCACAGGGGAGCCGACGATATGTATTGAATTTCTCAGTAGAGAAGCTCGTTACTCTGATTGAATCCACGATCTCACAAGACCTCTAGGGATTTTCAGATTCATAAACAATTCGACAGTTAGATTAGCGTATCGCCTTAGGGATCTATACGAAGCAATCGATTAGGGTTTGTAGACTTGTTTTGGATTATCGATTATGGATGCTTTTGGTAAGGGGGGAAGCAGTATGAATCAAGCTCCTGGAACCGATGATCTTAAGAAAGCTGTAGACAATCCTACTACAGGTTTGCTTTCTTCTTCAGATCATTTATATGTAGTTTGAATCTGGATCTCGATGTCGAACTTGAATTTTGCTGCTTACTTGATTTGGTAGAAGAAGATTAGGGAGGGAGGAATCTGAAATAGTATTGTAATTGAAGGTTTTCTTTGGGTGCAGGTGATTCACTGTTCGATGCATCTCAGTATGCGTTCTTTGGGAACCATGTTGTGGAGGAGGTTGAGCTTGGTGGACTTGAAGAGGAAGATGAGATTTTGTCTTTCAATGGGATAGGGGATGGCTTCTCTTTTGATAAGGAAGAGGTTTAAATTTCACTCTATTTCTCTTAGCAACCAACCAGAGGAGCTCTATATTTTGGAAGAGATGAAGCTTTTCTTTCATTTGTATGCAGGTTGGGGATTCTAGGCCTTTGTCTGACGTTGATGATCTTGCTACTACTTTTTCAAAGGTTGGCTAGCTTTTAATAATACGCATGATGATTGAATCACATATGCATCCTACACTTCTATTTCTGTTTTATTTTGTTATGAAAGTTAAAAGCTTGCTTCGGTGAAACTTTTGATCTGAGAATTTGTTTTTTTCTTTCTATGATATTATAGTTGAATAGGGATCCTGATGTCTATAGAAACATGGGACCAATCACTGATAGGCGATCGAGCCAGAGTGAGTTTCAAATCTTGTATTTTTCCTGCAGTCCGTGGTTCTCCATCTACCTTACAAGGAAGGCTTTGGTTTGTGGTTTAACAGTGCTATGTCTTTTCTTTTTGTTCTCAGATTCTTTAGTACCTGAGTGGACTCAGGGGGAGAAGTTGCCAGATTGGTACGGCCAGCAGTTACTGGACTCTGATGCTATCAAAGATGACAAGGCGTGGTCGGCAACACCATATCCTGAACCACAACGTCAGCTGCATCAAAACCACAATCAACAACAGTTTCCCAGTGAGCCGATCATTGTCCCGAAGTCATCTTTTGTTTCATATCCTCCTCAAGGCAGCATATCACCAGATCAGCGCGTAGGACACCCAAATTTACCATATCATTCTGGTGGGCCTCAAATGGGATCGCCAAACTTCTCTCAGTTCCCAACTTTGCCGCCTCAGTTGGCTGGCATGCATCATGGGTCTCCCCAGCGCACTGGGAACATGCCTCAGTTTCGTCCTGCTCTTCCTCCGAATAATCGCCCTCCCGCTCAATGGATGAATCGTCAAAATGTGCATCCTGGTGATAATTCAGGGATCATGAATAACGCGATGCTACAACAGCTGCCTCATCAAAACGGTTTGATACCCCCTCAGATGCAAGGATCTCAGAATAGGTTACAACATCCAATGCAGCCTCCTCTCGGTCATATGCCAGGAATGCAGCCTCAGTTATTCAGTCCCCACCTTTCTCGATCATCATCTTCCGCAAGTTATGATGGAATGCTTGGGTTTGTTGATCCCAGGGAATCAAGACCAGGCTCGGCTCAAGGCAACAGACCGAACATGCGTTTTCATCAACAAGGCTTTGATGGTGGCGTTCAGAGGAGATATAGTGGGTGGCCTCCTTACCGGTCTAAATACATGACAGCAGGGGAGATAGAGAATATACTGAGAACGCAGCTTGTTGCTACACACAGCAATGATCCTTACGTTGATGATTACTACCATCAAGCCTGTCTTGCTAAGAAATCTACAGGTGCGAAACTGAAACATCATTTCTGTCCAAACCACTTGAGGGACCTACTACATCCACGAGCACGGACAAACAATGAGCCCCATGCGTTTCTTCAAGTTGATGCTCATAGTCTTGGTAGAGTTCCTTTCTCTTCAATCCGCAGGCCTCGTCCCCTTCTTGAAGTGGATCCTCCAAATTCAACCAAGTCTGGCAATGCAGAGCACAGGGTTAGCGATAAGCCCCTTGATGAGGAACCCTTGCTCGCAGCTAGAGTGTACATTGAGGATGGTCATAATCTCCTCCTTGATGTTGACGACATAGATCGTTTCTTAGAGCTTACCCAACTCCACGATGGAGGAATCCAGTTGAAACAGAAACGGCAAGCTTTGTTGGAAACCCTTGCGGTTTCACTGCAGCTCGTTGATCCCCTTGCTAAGAATGGGCAAAGCCGGTCCCAGGATGATTTGATCTTTCAAAGTATCATCTCTCTTCCAAAGGGTCGGAAACTACTTATAAGGTATCTTCAGCTTATTTTCCCTGGCAGCGACCTTATGCGTATAGTCTGCATGGCCATTTTCCGTCATCTGAGATCATTGTTTGGAGTCCTCTCATCCGATCCTGATATCACCAAAACCACAAACAAGCTTGCCAACGTTGTGAACTCGTGCATTCACAAGATGGATCTAGGACCCATAAGTGCGTGTCTAGCAGCGGTTTCCTGTTCTTCCGAGCAGCCACCGCTCCGTCCTTTAGGCAGTCCTGTTGGAGACGGAGCTTCCACGGTACTGAAATCTACACTCGACAGGGCTTCTGAGCTTCTCCGGGCTAATAACTTCAACAACGCGGGCATGGCTCTGTGGCGCGCTTCCTTCAATGAGTTCTTCAACCTTCTGATGAGGTACTGCATCAGCAAATACGACGGTATCATGCAGAGTCTGAACTCGCAGTTGCCACCAGAGTTTGCCAGTGAAATATCTGATGCAGCTGCGCAAGCCATTGTCCGTGAAATGCCTATTGAGCTTCTACGTTCGAGTTTCCCACATATTGATGAGCAGCAAAAGAGATTGCTAATGGAGTTTTTGAAACGATCTATGCTTGGAAGCCAGAAAACCGAGCCAGTCTTGGGCTGATAGTATCTAGGATCAAGAAACCGTACCGCACCGCGATGTCTGTATATGAAGCATAAGATGATGCAGAAAGGGTAAAAAGAACGGTAGAGAGTTTACACTCTTTATTTTTGGTAGTAGAAAAAAAGCAGCGAAGAAGAGGTTCGGTCTCTCTGTACAGAGAAAGAAAGTCTTTAGCTTTGCAGAACATTGCAGCCAAGGCATTATGTGTTTTCTGTGTTCTATGTCATCGTTGTTTTCTTTTTGTTTGTTTCGAAACCTTTTTTTATGTTTTGATACTTTCCTTTCTCTTTCAATGTTTTGCCAAATAAATATTTTGGGGTTATGCTTTGGTAATGAAATCCTATTTGTTTCTTCATATCATCTCTTCCAAGAAGCAAAGAGTACACTTATGTCTGATCGTTGAAGAGATAGCTCATGATGATGAATTGGAGCTGGCTAAATAGGTTCTTGAGGAGCTGTGATTGCATACGGTTGTGGGACAGAGTGCAGTAGATAGGATTTGGAATTTAGAATGATGAGTAGGAGTAGAAACCATGATTCTATTGACAAAGTCAGTTTTATCATTTATGAGGATGATGTTGATTCATGTAAGATTTTCTAAAACGGATAAGAACCAAGAAACGCAATTAGTTGGTGTTTTCATTGACATATAAAAGATCCAGTTGAAACAATCAAAACCAATAAGCAAGATGTTGATCAAGAGGGAAAAAGTCTGGAACTTTTATTCCGATTAAAGAAAAATCTGATGATTTAGTGAAACAAAAAAACTAGATTTTAGGTTGGTAAACGCAAGCTTGTTACTTAGATCGTTGTCTCATCTTTCGCCTCTTCCTCTTCAGCCTTCTCATATGCTTCTTCTTCCACTGCACACAAAAGTAACACATAACACGTTTACAAACCAATCCCAATAATGCTAGTAAAAGAAGCAAGATTCGTCTCTAAACAGATAAACGACTTATCACACATATACGTCAATCATGAAATTAACATATATATGAGGAAGGCCGAGATCGTAAAAACCAAAGCATCCGCACATTCTAAAAGATCAACACAAGAAACATAAACACCTAGCAGATCTACCAAAGCATAACAAATGATTAAAGAGTGTGTGAATCGGTCTTACAACGAAAATCTTCATTCTTTAATTGTCTTATAAAAACAAGATGATATAATTTGCTTGTCTAGCGAGCGGCAGTTGGACATTCGACCCGCTCTCTCTCCTGCGGTGTGCTTCCCTTGGCGGTTCACTCTCTCTATGTGAGATTTCGGTTCAATGGGTGTAACGGTCACGGCGGGGTGGACTGGAGGCGGCAATCTTCAGGAGGCTTTTCTCTGAACGAAGGCATCGTCGCTAGGTGGTTCTCTCTCGTTGGACGTATTTCTGTCGGGTGCTTTGAGTGTGTGTTCGTGCTTGGATTCTTGGTCCGTTTCAGGGTTTAGGAGGGGTTTTCGGAAGCTGCAGGAGCCGTAGCATCAAAGTTTGAGGGCGCCTTTCTCTCGGTAGCTCGTGGTGCCCGGTGCTTGATCCCGACCAGTTCCGGTTTCTTTGGTCTTAGCTCGTCTCGTTGCTTAGCTGGTTGTAAGGCTTTGTTCAGCTCTATTTCGAGCTGCGTCAATTTCCGTTTCGACTTATTGTTTAGTTTATTTTCTGTTCTCCGCTAGAAGTTGTCTTTGTATCTTCTGTCACAAATCCAAAAATTGGTATAATAATTTAACATTTTATCTAAAAAAAAAAAAACAGATGATATAATCATCAACTGATGATACGAGATAAACAAAAGAGTAAAATTGCAGGATCATAGGTTGTGTACAGCACTTTGCATGTATCCAAATCAAGCTGACTCGATTCCTATGCGACATATGGGATTCTGTTTAATGAGATGAAGATCCACCTGTGTATACCAATAAAAATGAGAATTACTATTTACCTTTATTCAGATATGTTGTGGTAAGTAAGATCTTGTACCTTGTGTCCAAACAGATCGCGGATGTTCTTAATCCCGGAGAAAATCATTGTTGGTCTGTTTATGAAGCAAAACCAGAAAAGAATCAGCAAACTTTCTATGATTAAAGAAAAATGTCACTGAAACTCTTATCTTTCTAATGTACCTTTCAAGAGAGAGACCCCATGCAATGACTTGAACATCCTCTGGTAGACCCATTGGCTGTAGAATTTCGGGTCTGAACATGCCAGAGTTTCCAATCTCTAGCCATTTCCCTAGTTCTCATGGTAGCTGATAAAAAGCAGCAGACACAATATCTTCAATGTCAGCTTTTTTAAATTTATTGGGGTCTTTTTAGAGATGATGTTTTGTTCGAATGTGCCTGAAATCTCCATACTTGGTTCAGTGTATGGGTTGTATGCAGGCTTGAAGCGCAGCTTGGACATCCTGTAAATGCACAATCGCATACGCCTTTGTTTTGTCGGAAGCATCAATACACCAATGAGATCACCCGATGTAAGACCACGATCACAGACCAAACCTGAGCGAAAGTGACGAAACTTTTAATAGAAAATTACTGTGCGGATTTTAATGATTCTGACTATGAAATTCTCCACTCATACCTTCAATCTGATGGATCTCTGCCAGATAGGTTCGGTCTACAGTCTCGTTTCTTAAGTGATGTTCTCATGAGGAAGAGTTAATGCAAGTTTGGCTCTTTTTCCACTAAGTTTTTCATTATAAGCTTTATAAGAGGAAGCATTTTTTTTTTCTTATGAATTGTTTTGTATAATGGAGTAATGGACATCTAAAAAAGTGTTACAAACAACCAGATACGAAAGGGTGAACATATTCTTTTAGCTTTTGTACAAAATTTTCATACGAAACTTAGTACTAATTGTAATGAATCTTTAATTTGCCATTCTTGGGCCTTAATTTGTTCGTTTATATTTGCACTAAGATGGTCTCACTCAAACGAATATTATGTTTTTGGTTAAGAGATATTTAACCCGTGGATGCATTTTGGGTAACTAATCCTTACGTGCTCTCACTATCTTCAGTTGGGTATATTTTGGGCATATTAATCTTCTGCAAGTGATCACATTCCGACTAAATAAGACACAGTATTGTGCTTCTACGTAAATAATCAAATGATATCTTGGTAAAGTCGTAAAGATAGCGATCACAAAACGACTTGGGTTTACTTAAAACAGTTGCAAACAGAAGCTGTAGACGGTTATTTTATATAGTCGAAAATATCCTTAGGGGTCTGTCAGGAGGAGCTTCAACCACAGTCAAGAATCGAGAAACTCCCTTATTTCTGTGAGACTCTTCCACACGTATTTGGCAACCATCAATCTCATGGCCGTCCATCATCAAAACAGCATCTCTCATAGATTCCTCGTCCTTGAAAGTTACAAAACCATGTCCTCTCGATTTTCCTCTGATATCGTAAGCGATCTGTGTATACAAATTAAGAAAGAAAAAAAAAACAATATTTACTTGCAAAAACAGAAATAAACAAATAAGACATCTTATATAGTAACCAAATCATAAAGTGAACCTGACAATCTGTAATCTCGCCGAACATGCAAAATGCAAAGGCAAGACGCTCTGCATCAGTATCGCGGTCCAGACGATGAACAAAGCACACAAACCCAGTCGTGTTTTTCTGACCGTGCATTTCCTTAATGGCATCTCTCATGGATTTCTCATCCTCGAAAGTAACGAATCCACATCTTCTCGAAGTTCCCATCACACCATCTCTCATGATCTGAGAAAACAAAGATAAACGCCACAGCAAATTAATCAATGTTCATACCAGTGACGTACTAATCAGATGTCAAGGCGAAACGAACTTTAGAACCGATAACGTTGCCAAACTTTGAAAATGCTTCCTTAAGAACATTCTCATCAGTTTCCCTGTCAAGACCGCGAACAAAGCACCTGAACCCAACATCATCTGATGAAGCCATTTGAAAAAGACTTTTGAATCAATTTATAGAAAACGGGACGGGAAAGACTTTTGAATCAACCACAGGGTGGTGGGCTAGTGGTCTTGAGGCAGTTTCCCCGCCAATACGGACCCAGCTTCGAAACCTCCTGTGGCCATCCGGACCCTCCCTGCTAATTCCTGGGGTGAAAATTACGTGGCTGCTGTGGACTGTTAGAATGAGAGAATTATTGAGAGTTTATTTATGGAGAATGAAGAACATGAAGAACATAGAGAGAGAGAGAAAGTAGATCTCAAGATGTAAGAGAAAAAAAGGAGATAATAGTTTCCTTAATTTAATTGTGGATCTGGGTACAAGTATTTAAAGACAAGTGACCTCAGTACACAATATAATAAAATATCTTCTTCTCTCTTCTTCTTCTCTTCAATAAAATCGAGCTTATAAAACCCTTATAAAGTCTTATAAAACCTTATAAAGCCTTATAAAAGCTTTATAAAACCTTATAAGTCTGGCAGCTTAATTCTCAAGTCTGACAGCTTAATTCTCAAGTCTGGCAGCTTAATTCTCGAGCCTAGCTGTTTAATTCTGCTTCATGTCAACACGGGCCTCGTGGGATTAGTCGGTTGACCTCGGTCGCCGGATCCCCACGGATATCAAAAAAAAAAAGACTTTTGAATCAATTTATAGAAAACGGGACGGGATACAGGTTTAGGGTTTTCGATTCATTTTTTAAGAAAAATAAATATTTGAAATGTACAGGTTTATGGTTTTCGATTCTTTTTTAAGAAAAATAAATATTCTAAATGCTAGATATTTTTATCTTTAAACTTTTAGTAATCTGTGTTTGTTTTTGAAACTAGTTAAAGTATAGCAACTATATTTATGTTATATACGAGTTTCAAGCCAAGATATTTATGTTGATAGTTTAATAGGTTAGAGCATCTCTAAAAGAAACTTTATAATTTGAAATATAGAGTTTTTTGCTTTTCAAAAAGATACATCAAAATTTCAAATTTAGAGTTTTAATAAGTTTGAAGTTTCACTATTCAAAACTCTAAATTTGAAGTTTCATCTTTTTGTTTACATCTTGGTCTTTATAATAAATTATACCTCACATTTATAATTATTAAATATTTTCTCATTCATAGTTTTAATCTTTAAAAGTTTTGTATATGTTAAATATTTCAAATTCATTTTTGTAAATTTCAATTTTACACATAATTTTTCTTAAAAAAATTAAAATAAGATTTATAATATTTTAAAAGTAGAATTAGACAACAAAAATATTACAAAAGAAACTTAATAGAATTTTTTTTTAGGAAGATACATGAAGACATAATTATTACACAAATTTAAATATTACAACAACACTAATAGTCTAGTAAATTTTCTCCGGAACTTCTAAAATATTGTCCAAACAAATTTTGTATAGCCGAAAATGGAGCATTAAGAAAATAATTTTATGAAATAATATGGTATTTTGCTTGTATTTAATATTTAATTATGTATATTTATAATTTTATATTTTAATATAAGATTTTATTAATTAATATTACTATAATATTTATATATTTTTTTCATCAAACCAACTTGTATTAAATTTATAAGCTCCATGAAGGGAGAGTACAACAAAGCTACAAAGAGCTCAATGGAATACGAAACAGATAAACCTAAGATAGAATGAAAATACAAATCACAACAAGTAAACATTAGAAATCGCATCACAACGGTTTCATGAGTTTCTTGAACGATTGCATCTCGGGTAATTCTGAGAGTCACAACTACTGCACTAAAAGCAGGGAAGAGCGTTAGCCGGGAGGAGAATCCTTGCAATACCAGCCACACATGTTAATCCAATTCACTCCATACATTAGGAAATATTGGGAAAAGAGACTTCTCCAAACAGGAGCCAAGCGGACAATCAATACCCGCCATAACCATATTCACCAAGCAACAAATCACAATGATTGTCTCTTTCAACTGCCACCAAGAAGAGAAACACACATACGCTGCACCACAAACCAGGTTGAATACAATAATAGGACTGCATACTGCAGTAGAGAGTTGCATCAACGCAACATATAAACCACTAAGAGGCACAAAGATATAACCAAAGGACACTGAGTCCATCAGTACACTACCAAATAAAGCCAGAAACCACAAATCCAGAGTCACCCACACATCTAGCATTGCATCCTTTTCAAAAGAATAGGAGTAAACAGAGAGTAAGTAGCTAAGGTGGACCTCGACGTCTATAAGCGGATTGATAAAATCAAAGTTGGAATAAGAGCCAAGAAAAGACCCATTCCCGAGCTGACAAAAATACAACCTGTATACCACAGGAGAAGAACGCCAGTTGACAAAGATAGTGTCACCAGTGAACACAAGAACAACACCATCATCACTGAGCTTACTTGAAACCCTTGAAAAATTAAACATCAGATCTAGGACTTGAGTAGCTTGTGGAGAAGAGCTGGAGGAAGTGAAAAGAACGAGGCTGACGGAGACGTCTGGTGGGTCTGGAGGTTCTGGTGGCTTGACGGGAGGAGTTTCAATCGGAAGATGCTTGTTCCGCGCCGGATCTGAAGGAGGCCTGGGCTGTGAAAGAGGAGGAAGGGCTGTCACCATCATCTTCAAGGAGGAAGAGCAGTGCTGCATCAGGCCAAGGAACGACGGCGGCGGCGGATCTGGAGGGGGGCGGAGACACGACGGAGGAATAGTCACCATCATAGCCATGGAGAAAAGCAGGGCTGTTTCAGAGAGAGGAGGAAAGAGCGGCGTAGTAGGAGCAAGAAAGATCCATCGAAACGGTGCCTTGGGATGCGGGCTCGAGAGAGTTTCTCTCTAGGGAGAACTATTTTTTTATTACTATAATATTTATATATATATATATGTGCTAGTTATCTATAAAACTTTTATGGATTTATATTAATTATGATAAATATAAGGAGCATAGTGTAAATTACAAATATTTTTGAAGTTAAATTTTAAGTTTTGATTTTGGAGAAGAACACCATGAAACTTCAAATATATAGTTTATAAAACTCTAGAATAGAAAGTCATTTTATAGATGGTCTTAGTGGTAAAAAAAAGTTGAAAGGAAGTGAAATTGCGTAACAATTAGAAAGAGTATAATAATATACATGCAGCAGACTCCATTAGCTCAGGTTCTCTTGTGTTTGTAAGAAAATTAGATTTTTTCCCAGGAAATGTTCCTAACTAGTGAGGCAATTGGAAAAATGTCAAGTAAAATTTCCTTGCAGATGAATTGATATCTACAATCAAACAGAAATAACTTTGTACTAGTGAGGAAATTGCATGTTATACTGAAATTTGTAAAAATTTATACTAGGTAGCTATTTCTTCGATCGTATATATAGTTCATCTGCATGTAATCAAAATAAGAAATAACAACACCCAATGACCCAATCTTGTTCTACTATATCCTATATATATGAGCAAAACAAACCAGTTCATAAATGATAAAACTGGTAATTTTCACAAACCAGTTCATAAAACTGCTGGTGCACTATTGATAATGATGAACTAATGTTAAGGCATTTGCTCAAGCCACAAGAGCTTAGTCTGACTTTCATGACTTGACAAGAGAACAATTTTTGTTACCATTAGAGCATCTGCACTCGTGCATCTCTCACACTTTATCTCTCAGCAATATTATATTAATATTTTTAAAATAATTTAATTTTGAATTAAATTTAAATGCTTAAAAATAAGATGCACCATTCACATAGAAACATGTGTCATTTTTAGTCTTTCTGACTTTTTAAAGATCTTTTGGCAGAGGGACGATTCTCGCTAATTCCACAATCTCTTTCCTACTTCTGTTTTTTTATTATATTTTTTTTGCTGAGGGACCATGGGAAGAGCTTCCCACTGCCGATGCGCCCCTTACCTTTTTAGCGGTTTATATAAAGCAAAATGGTTAAAGATTTGTGGCCAACGATGCACCAAGAAAAAAACCGTGCGGAGGAGGTCGAAGGCATCACAAAAACAGAGTAACAGTTTGCCCTCATCTTTTCGCTCTGGATCGAAACATGGGAATTTTTAAAGTTATATACCACCACCTCTCACTTGTAAAGAACCCTAACTCTTTGTAAGTACAACTTCTCAGGGGTAATTTCGTCATTCTAATACAAAACTCTATATTCATCTTAAGCACCGGAAATGCCAAACAATCCAGCATCACCTGGAAATGGAGTAGTTATCACAATCGATCAGCCGCGATTCAGCTGATGCGTCTAGCTCCACCGCCGCGGGTGGTCACGTCGGCTCCGGAGAAGCTATGGGTCGAGGTTTATCGACGATGCTAGAGTCCATCATTAAGGAGTTCGACTCAAAAGCCAATGATGCGTTCAATAGCCAAGACCAACTCTCCGGCTCACTCGATCGACTAGTCCAAGGTATTCACAGTTAACGATTCGCAAGCGGCTTCTCTCATTCTTGTTAGATTGTTTACGGATCGATCCGGTTAAGTTGGTTTGCCATGATTTTACCTTTTGAATTAACCGGTTAGCCACAATTTTTGTTTTTTGAACACACAGAGCTTGATCAATTGCAGGAAAACGCACCATTGTTGTTCATAGTACAACACGCGTCGAGGATCTCGAGCGTCAAACTGATGGAGTGGAAGCAACGATAAACAGCTCAACCAAGGGTTATGGAACCAGGCTTGAGACCTACCAGCTCAACCAAGGGACTCTAGAGAATCTTCGCTTAGGACCTGATTCATGGTTGATGGAACTAATCAAATTAATACAAGGGATAAAGAATACTATTCTCGCAAAGTCAAAGCTTTTTTATTAATCAAATCAAACTGAATACAATTTAGAATTAGATGATTATTTATAATAAATCTTTAAATCTATGAAAATTCTAATTTTAATTAAAATAGAAAAACTACTAAAATATAGAAAATACAATAAGAAATAATTATCTATGTAAACTAATGAATTATAAAGATATTTGGATAATTTATAAATATTTGGATAATTTCTAAATATCTTGCGGAATCAAATACAAAGAGTTTCATTGATGAATTTGGTGCTTAAATCTATACAAAGGCGTATTGATAGCATCCATCACACCCTCTCTAGTCTCTACTACTAACAACGTCATCATACAAGGTAACCAGATTAATTAAATTAAAGCTGTGTATCTATCTTACTGTGTTTTCTATTTTCTAATGACACATCGTAACACAGATAAAGCAGTCTCGGAAACTACTTGATGACCAGAGACAGGAGTCGCTCTCTTGTCGGGGCTTCTTATCAGTACAAACTAAATATATATATATATATATATATTGTTCCAAACTCTGACTCTGATTAAACCGTGTTCTCATCAGTGAAACCATTAGTGTATCTTTCTGATTACTTAAAGAGTGGATTGGAAGAAGATGCTGGGCCTTTTAAGTTTGCTTTGATTGACCACGAACATGCCATTTTCATCACGAGGCCTTTTGCTTCTCTCAGAAGCGATCAACTTCCTTTTGTCTGAACAAACATAACTATCTCTACAGCCAGCATATTTATGGAATATCTGTATTTAACATATTATAATATTGACGAAAATTAAGAATTATTTATTTATTTATTGCAAAATTCGAAAGTGTATGATATGTACGGGGTTCTTCTTCTTCCTCTGGGACATCCCTTCTTCTGTCGTTTCCTTTAGAAAAATGGATTCAAGCCTAGTCTTGTCTCTCAAACTTAATCCTTGCTTCAATTCTCTCAACACTTGCACGCCATGTTTGTATCCTCCGCCGCTCCGTCTATCCCCTTGCTACTACTCCCGCCGCTTCTGTTCTCCGGTCACTGTCAACGCCGCCAAGAAAACCTCTCAGATTATCCGCTCTGAACTCGATGACAGAATCAACGGCTCTGATTCCCGCTTCCTCGACCGTGTAAACTTCTTCCCTTCTCCCTTCTTTTCGATTCAGTGTGAACATGATGTGTCTCCGCTCAATGGTTATTGTTGACACTGTCTCTTAATTTCTAAGAGTGGCTTGTCTTGTCTTGTCTTGTTTGATCAATAGCAACTTGAGAGCTATTATCTTTGTCTGTGGATCCAAGAACGGAGTTTCGTTTCTCTCATTGTCCTGTTTCTAGCTGTTTTGGGCACCAGATACATATTTTGTTGTCAGCTCTTTTTGCATTGTTCTGAGCCCACTCTTGTTTTGAGTTCTTATTAAGTCTTACTATCTTTTGTTTACAGCAAAAGGCTTTAGAGGCAGCTATGAATGACATTAATGGTTCGTTTGGCAAAGGAAGTGTAACCAGGTTGGGGAGTGCTGGTGGTGCACTAGTGTGAGAATCTCTCTCTCTCTTAATACTCTTTCTTGATACTTGGTTGAACAACAAGTCCTATAAAACATCTTGATTCCTCCATGTGATATTTAATTTCAGAAAAATAAAAAATGATTTGTTGTATTGCAGGGAGACTTTTCCCAGTGGTGTTTTGACGCTTGATCTTGCCTTAGGTGGAGGCCTCCCAAAGGGTCGAATAGTCGAGGTATGCACTTTCTGTGAGAGAGAAAAAACGAATAAGAAGTGTGACACTATGATAATTGGTTTTGTAACTTAATACTGGCTGCAGATATATGGACCAGAGAGTAGTGGCAAGACCACGCTAGCACTCCATGCAATTGCTGAAGTTCAGGTTTTCTTTTTTGTCAACTACTTCGATCTGATCTTTCTATATGTTTCTGAAACATGGTGGTTTTCTAACTGTGCAGAAGCTTGGAGGCAATGCAATGCTCGTTGATGCAGAGCATGCCTTTGATCCAGCGTACTCCAAAGCATTAGGTGTTGATGTTGAAAACTTGATAGTGTGCCAGCCTGATAACGGCGAGATGGCTTTAGAAAGTAATCCAAAAACATTCTTATTATTGATATGGTTGTTTTCATGCGTGAGTTACCTAACATGTTGCTTTCTTCACAGTTGCAGACCGTATGTGTCGTTCGGGTGCGGTTGACCTTATATGTGTTGATTCTGTTTCAGCTCTTACTCCACGTGCCGAGATTGAAGTAATGATTTAATCTCTTTCCCCACATCTCTACTTTTCTTGCTTGTATGATTCTTTCTGAGTTTGTATTTGCTTCCTCTTCCTTGCATAGGGTGAGATTGGAATGCAGCAAATGGGGTTGCAAGCTCGTCTTATGAGTCAAGCTCTTCGTAAAATGTCGGGAAACGCCTCTAAAGCTGGCTGTACACTTATTTTCCTTAACCAAATCAGATACAAGGTATTAGTACAATACACCTTTTATGTTGTGTTCTTGAACTAACATTGATGTTCTCTTATGCTTTCAAGATTGGTGTGTACTATGGGAACCCAGAGGTGACTAGTGGAGGGATTGCGTTGAAGTTCTTTGCGTCCGTCCGACTAGAAATTCGTTCTGCGGGGAAGATCAAATCTGTAAGGACAACAGGTCTACTAAGATAGTACTTTATATCTGTGTGGTTTGGTCGGTGTTACTCATGTCTAATTCTCAATTTACTTATTTAAAGAGCAAAGGAGATGAAGATATTGGTCTACGGGCTCGTGTAAGGGTACAGAAGAGCAAGGTTAGTATTTACGCAAAAACATGTCAAATTATATTTGAACATAAGTGGACTTGTCTTATTATATATTTATACATGTGCAGGTTTCGAGACCGTATAAGCAAGCCGAGTTTGAGATTATGTTTGGGGAAGGAGTCAGTAAACTGGTATGCATCACCAGTCTCTCTGACAGCAGATAAACATTTTTTCCTTGTCTTTTAACTTAAACCTAAAACCTGTAGGGATGTGTTCTTGATTGCGCTGAAATCATGGAGGTTGTTGTGAAGAAGGGTTCTTGGTACAGCTACGAAGACCAAAGGTGTAGTTTCCAAAACTGAAAACTCAAGACATCTTGTGGATACAGATTGTGAGATATGCATTTGTGTTTTGTGTCTCTGTTTCAGACTCGGTCAAGGAAGAGAGAAAGCAATGCAGCATTTAAGAGAAAACCCTTCACTTCTAGACGAAATTGAGAAGGTTTGCTTTCTTCCTTTCCATGTGAATGTAAACTCTTTGCATCAGTATGTTATCTTTTTGAATTTATTTTGCAATGGTGTTGGCTTGCAGAGAGTGAGATTGTTGATGTTAGATGGAGATGTTCACAGATCAACCCCTTTGCTTAGCACCAGCTCCTCTTCGGTTTCACATCATGAAGAAGAAGATGACAACTCGCTTGATGAATTTCAATGACTAGTCCATCTTAAATGTTCCAATCAGCAAACACTAATGTTCTCCTCTAGTTTCAAGGATCATCATTCAAAACTCCATTTGTTTCAGTCTATAAACATGTTCTTATAGATTCAAAGTATCTTCTTAGTTTCTTAACAACATTACATAGAACAGAACAACGACACTAAAACATATAATAGAGGAACACGAGTACATATGAGTTAAACACAGTTTCAAGATTTTACTGAGCCAAAGCACTTGTGTTGTACACAAGAAGAGCTCCTCCGGCAAGAATACCGGCGAGTGTCACCGCCCAAATCGCCAAACCGGTGACTCCTCCCTTGTACACGTCACCACTCGCTGACCACTCGTCCTCGTTGTAGATAGGACTGTATCCATCAACGTTCGCACCATACTTGTCGACAAATTTGTACACACCGTATCCCTGAAATGAAACGACATCGTTTAGTGGCTCAAGACGGAAAAAACACTAAACGACATCGGTTTAGGGGCTCAAGACGGAAAAAACACTAAACGACACCGTTTTACCTTGCCCTTTCTGCCGGAAGCGTCGACGCCGTCCCTCAAGTCCATGCTGCCGTTAACTCCTACACACAAAAATCGATTTAACGGAATAAGATATACTTTTAACAGTAACGGTAGAGTGTAAGATATGTAGAACTGTGTTATGTTTGTACGGACCAAAGGGCTTGTCTGTCTTGATCTTCTTGCCGCCACTAGCGACGATTTTGAAGGAAGAAGGAGAAGCTCTTGTGAGCGAGGGCAATCCTCTCGCCGACATCTTCTCCACCGTGAAATCCGCCGGTTTCAATGTCACTGATGAAAGCATCACTGAAGCAGCCATGTTCTCACAAAGATCAAAGTTCTCTTCTTCTCTCACGATCTCTAATCTCTATGTCTCGCATGGTGCGTTTGTGTGGTGTTTAAATATGGTGAGAGAGGAGATCTGACAAGTGATTCTTGTCCTCACACGTGGCGACTGTTGTGTGGCTTTCCATGGATATCTTCATTACTAACGTTATCTTCAATTATGCCACGTAGGATTTTCAGTATTTGTTTTATTATTGCGTTGTTGACCCCTATAAATTTTAGTTTAATTAATCAACCCCATTACTTTGTCTGAACGCTGTGAAATTCGCCAAACGGTGAAATGAAAAGCAGATTGGTTAACATGACTACTTCCAGCGACCAGCGTTTAGCTACGCGTTTCAGTCGCTCGTTGCTGTTGGGTGTTGACAAACAACACACAAGTAGATGATGTGTTGTTGTGTGTTTTGATGATTAATAAATCATAAATGTCTTATGCTCCTTCAACTATGGCGTCTCCATAACTGGAAACATCAACTAACGTGACCATTGTCTATCTGAAAAACCTTAACATCAAACAAGTTGTGATCATATCTACTGATATATAATTGCGTATGTAAAACTACATGATTGTACCTAGTTATTTAGTATATAATATGATTCTTTTACATTCTTGTATGCATTTTCTTCTACTCATGTCACTATAACAACTAGAGTACTACTTTGAAAGATATAATACAAATCATTCAAAAGTCGTTTAAGTGAATAACTATTGGTTGACTAATTGATATGTTAGCTTCTAATTCGAGAAGAGAAAGAAAAATACAAAACTATTAGATTCGAATAAGAGTTAGTAAGATTACAATCAACAAGTCACCAATTTCATATATTGAATCAAAATATCACCCACCACAATTTAAATATAAACATTTTCTTCCGAGACTTCTTCCAATAGAAGTGGACCCAGCAGATCAATGATTAGTGTCGTATGGACATATAAAGTTGTTGTAACTTATAAGTCAAGGGAACCTATCCTTCTATTTTTATAGTAATATTGAACTCTTCGTTATGAGTACAATTTCCCTAATATATAAGTTGCTGTAACTTATAAGTCACAGGAACATGTTGAAAAAAAGTAACAGGAACATATATTATTTTTAAGAACATTGAACTCTTCTTATGAAAGAAATGAAAACACTTTGGTATCTTTGTTGAATACACATAATCCCAAAAATATAAATACACGACACTATGGATACAGATAACAGAACATGCTTAACTAAACAATGTCAGATGAAAACAAACAATCATTTAAAAGCACATGTTCTGAAATGAAAACTTAAACCAAATTCCACAAGAATATTTCACCGACACATCATATAATGACAACTGAAAAATTGAACAGCAAATTTTTTTTCTATAATCAATAAATCCAAACCGAAAAAAGCAATTAGAATGCAAAGACACTGCGAAGAAGAAACGTATAAAAACAAACACCTTGAAAGATGCGGTTCAGTTCGGTTAAATCCATTACTAGTCTTCAACATTTACAGAACTTAACCGGAATTTAACCTAGTCCGGTTACAAGCACCCGCAGGAGTTTTCACACTCTTGCCTCTTGGTCTCTTGGAAGTAAAGTGGGACCCATAAGATTAACACTACTCCAGCAATAAAGTGTGTTTATTTCAACAACTAAAACTAATTAATACGCAAAAACTAATGCTAATTAACAATTAATTAACTGTTTGTTAACCTCTCTCGCCTTCTTCTCTATGGATTGATTATATCTCCTCTCTCTCTCTCTCTCTCTGTATACGTGAAACTTTGTCGTCTCTCTCACCTTGAAGAGCTTTTCGAAACTTTCCAAGTTTTGTTTTTTTCGCTTTCTCACGAGCTTTAACCTCACAGTGCCCCTTCACAATCTACTTTAACTAAAGCCCATCATCTTACTTTTGTTAATCACTCACTCACTCACTATATCTCTCCCTGGACACTCTTGACGGTGGTGGTGATTCTCCGACGAAGCTTATTTATTCATGGATCCGATCAAAGGATCGGTTATTTAATAGTGGGACGTTCATGGGCAATTCTAAGAATGTCTTTGGATGAAGCAAAGACTGGTTTTGCTGAAAAAGGGAAAGAGAAAGATTCCCTTTTTTTGTTGTCTGTTTCAGACATTACGGAGCTTTACTTTGCCTTTTTAAAAATCTGTTGTGTTGAGGAAACTTGTATGTGAAGAGACTTGCGTTGAACGAATAAGCGTGACCAGATTGTCTTTCTTGCTACTGTGTGTTGCTTCTTGTATATCTTCTCTCTGTGAAGTTTATCTGATTGAGTAAGTTATCTTGTGATCTTACAATAGATCAAAGCCATGGCGGTGAAGCTGGTTTCATATAGAGATGAGTCTCTATGGTTCTGCTCTCACATCATTCAATCTCTGTCTTCGTGAGCTGGGGATTAAAAAGTAGTTGCCTTTTTAGCAGTTTCATCCTCTCTTGTTGTTGGATTTGAGCTATGGAAGATATTGGGTTGGTTAAACAAGGTTGGAAATGGATGCAGTCTCAGAAACAAATGTGCTCTGATGCTTGTTCTGCCATGAGGATTTGTGTGGAGAAGATAGGAGAGATCGTGGAGCGTCACTGGCCATTGGTGTGTAGTGGATGTGGGAAGCTATTAGGTCTTCTTCGTCTGTCAATTGTTTACTGGAAAGATTGCATCTTGAGGGGTTTCCGTTGCAGCGCCAAGTTGGGCTCATCTGCTTTGCTTCTGATTATGTGGAGTTGCTTCCTTAGCTTGACTTCCTTATCTTGCCTAGTCTATGTTCTCCTCAGTATGGTATTGTCTCAGATGCCATTACTCTCCACTAAAAGTCTTACTACATTTATATTGTTGATTGTTTTTGAATATACTAATGCAGGGAACAGCTGCAGCTGTTGTTTTGAACCTTGGTTGCACACCTGGGCTCTTTATTGTAGGACTATTTGGTATTTTGGTTTTATGGATGTATGCAAACTTTTGGATCACCGGTACATTGTTTATTGTTGGAGGCAAGTTTCAATTTTTATGCTTTAATTTTATACTGTTTACATGGTTTTTCATTTTATCTAGTTTTTTGTTTGAATTTTAGGCTATTTATTCTCCTTAAACCATGCCCGTCTGGTGGTTCTAGTGGCGGCCTTATACGCGATGTACTGTGTCAAAGTCAGACTCGGATGGCTTGGTTTATTGCTCTCAATGAATCTTGCTTTCTTGTCCAACGATGTATTAAACTGTCTTCTTCAGTGGTGTGACAATCTAAGTGAAAAACCACAACCTGAGGAACCGAAGAAAGTTGAAGAAACAATCATAGAAGAAGACTACTCAGGGGACTTTGAGTATCCTTCAGTTCCTATTGAAGAAGAAGAAACCGAGAGAAAGGTTCATGAGGATAAGTCATCTGCTGAACCAACTGCTCCTACAAATGTTGTTAATAGCGTGAAGGAGATTGCTAGTGTTAAGACTGTCAAAATAGAAACAAGTTCACCAGCTGATGAAATGAAGAGAATACTGAAAAGTTTGAACCATTATGAAGCGTTGGGGTTCCCTCGGCATAAAAGGATTGATGACGCTGTGCTTAAGAAAGAGTATAGAAAGAAGGTTTGGTTCTTTGTTTACAATGCTGTGTAGGGTTAATGCTGCTTCTAAGAAGGTTAATGAAGTTATGTGGTTTGTTGTTCTAGGCAATGCTGGTTCATCCTGATAAAAACATGGGAAGTCCTTTGGCTAGTGAATCATTCAAGAAACTTCAATGTGCTTATGAGGTGATTGGATGGCATATGATCTTGAATTTTTTTTGTGATTGTGATGTTTATGTTCTTGAATTTTTGTGTGTTTGTTTTCTTCAGGTTCTTTCTGATATTGTAAAGAAGAGAGATTACGATGAGCAATTAAGAAAAGAAGAGTCTAGGACCAGGAGTGTTTGTCAGACATCTCATGCTTCTTCACATCAGGTTTAGTGTCTTTTGGCTCGTGTTTGTGAGACTTGTCATGTTAAAATTTGTTTTGTTTTTCATTTGCAGAGTGGTCCTGGTTATCGATCAGAAGAGTCTAGGCGGATACATTGTACAAAATGTGGTAATTCACACATATGGGTGTGCACAAGTAGGAGTAAAGCAAAGGCAAGATGGTGCCAGGTGATTGAATCAAACCATTATCTTGTCGCATCTTTGTTCTCTTTCAGATAATCTAATCTGGTTAAAAGTACAGGATTGTGGTCAATATCATCAAGCCAAAGATGGAGATGGGTGGGTGGAACTCAAAGGAACATTACCCTTGGAGAGAGCACATAAGGTTAGTATAAAGCTTCTCTTCTTCCTTTGTTACTTGTAATGATGAATCTTGTTTTGATTCAGTATCTACTCTGTTTTTTCATGTCCTTTAAAGATTGAGATACCACGTGCTTTTGTTTGTGCGGAAAGCAAAATCTTTGACGTCTCAGAATGGGCCATTTGTCAGGTCAGTTTCTCTTTGCAGATTACTTGTATGTGAAGATGATTTGAGATACATGAACTTGGTTTTTGAATTAAATAGGGAATGGCGTGTAGACCAAACACGCATAGGCCAAGCTTTCATGTGAACATGGTTGGTTTAGAAAAGACGACACAAAGATCAAACTCGAGTAGGTTCCCTTGGGATTTAGACGTGGAGATGATGGATGAGGATGAAGAAGAGTTTGAGCTATGGCTTCAACAAGCTCTTGCTTCTGGTCTCTTTTGTGAGACTTCAAAACGTAGAAAAAGCTGGAGCCCTTTCAAGTTGAGCCAGATGAAAAGAAAGAAACAATGGCGAAGAACATCTACTTGACTCTTCAAAACTTTCCATATCTCTCACCGTGGTTGAAGAGTTGAACAAACCAGAGTCACAGCAAGTGAAGAATACAAAGCCCTGAAGATGGTCTGTTGGGGGTCTTTCCTGTAATTAGAAAGCTGTGGATTTTTTTGTTACAAATCTTTTAGTGTTGTAAACTACTTGAAGAAAAAAACATTAAAGAAGCTGGTTTTTCACAAGCAGTGTGTACATTTAAAAGCAGTTCACTTGATGTGAGAAAAGCTCAAACAAAAAATAATAATAATGATCATCGAATTTTATTACTATATTATAGAAAAATATTAGGGATAACAAAAAAAAAATATACAAAAATATTAGTAGATAATTTTACAACTGGTAATTATAATTATTTTTAATAATTTTAGTTGGCCGACAATTATATTTGTACCATGACCATCTAAATCTTTTAGAGTTTCTCCAGCCGTAGAGTATAGAAGAGTACCAAATCAAAAAGTAATATTCTCTCCGTTCTATAATATAAGATGTTTTGGTTGAATGCACAACAATTAAATTTTTTTTTTTTAGAAGATAATATTATTAATAATATAAATTGAAAATAAGTTAACTAATCATAAATAATGCACTAAAATGTTATTGGTTAACCAACTTTAAGTTAAAATACCTTAAAACTATCAAAATATCTTATATTTTGAAACAAGAGAACTTCACTAAAACAACTTATATTATGGAAGGGATGAAGTAATATAAATACAGAAAAAAGTAAGAAAGAGAAATGGTCGAGATCCTTTAAGCTCATGTTCTTAGAATCGGTTAATACATAAAATATAACATATTAAAAATTTTAATCTTTTTGCTAGGCACCCCAAATCACCATCCCCACCGGTGGGGATGATTTACAAGTTTTATTTGCACAATGATGCAAGTTTTTTATCTTATATATTAAAACAGAAGTCACAAACTTGATTCATGTGTGATTTTTTTTTAAAATAGACCTATTCGTAAAAAATTATGTTACATTTAATAACTAATCTTATCATTTAAATTTTGGGCCTTCCGGAAATTTTTATTGGGCTATCAATAATTGAATTTAAACAATAGATGATCCATTGGATTTATAGGTAGTATATATCTATACTATTAAAGAAGGATCATATTGTTCTTTTTACCTTAGTATGTCCCTTCTTTACTAACTTTGCATGTTTCATTAAGGGCAATCAAGTAATATTAATAACACATCTATATTGGGTCATTTTTTTTGGATCCAGCCCACATCAGATCTCTCTTGGGCCATTTGGGCCGATTAAGAAATCAGATCTAATTTTTACATTTTTTTTCCTTTGGGCCATTTAGTCCAAGTTCAAATAATTTTTTTTCAACTATTCTTAATTATTATTTTTTTCTTTTCTTAATATAATTTAAGCATTCATAAAAAAAAAATTGAATTTTTTCATTGAAAAGTATAAATCTTTATTAAAAGTATATAATTTTTTTATTAAAATATTAACCACATAATAAAATTAATTTATGAGAGTTATACCAACTTAATTCATTAAAGAAATAAAGTTTAATTTTTTTAACATAAATAGTCATTTAAAATGAAATACGATAAATAAAGATAAAAAATTTAAGTCTTTTATAAAATAAAACACAAATATAAGAAAATATGACATTTACTAAATATTTGTCAATTGAAAAAAAAAAAATAATAAACCCGCGCTTTGAAAGCGCGGGTCAAAATCTAGTTAACTTTTATAATAGTTAATAAAATGTTTTTTTTGTTAAGTCTTAACTCATAGATTAGAATTTTAGTGTAGAAGCATGTAAACCGGGTGAAACCACTACACTATTATTAAGACTTGCATCTTTTTAGAAAATAATTGTTTGTACTTTTAAATATGTTTTTTGGGGGAAAATAAAAGTTGATTAGCCATAGAGTTTTCTTTTCCCTCCTTGAATATAGAATGGTTTACAGGCATTTTCTCACATTCAAATTACACTAGAAGACAGTTATCACTTGAGACACACTTTCTTTTGTCAAAATTTTTTTTATCCATAAACTAAAGAGAATTTTTCTTCTCTTCTTATTTCATTTTATTATTTTTCTTATTCTATTTTATGTATTTATTTACTTTTATCTCAAGTTCTAAAATATATTAAACAAAAATAATTGTCATAATAAACTATATATAAAATTCTCTATCTTTTAAGATCCATGTTCATATATATATTATATATATTAATATGTAAACAAAATGTGGACGTGGACACGAAAGTGTGGATAACAGAATTATAAATTAGTCGTGGACATGAACATCTTAACAGAATTATAAACTAGTTGTGGACATGGACAATATTCATTCGATTACATTCATCATCTCGGGATCTAAATTCAATTATAATCAAAATTACATCTATCCACGTCATGACAAAACGCAAATTTCTTAGATCAGAAATCTCTGACATGCAAGATCTATTACTCTCCGACAAAAGGTAAACGCTTCTTCGATTTTTCTTTCTGCTCATACTCACGATATCATCTCTTTCTCATCTTGATTGAAGTTTAACTGCAGATAATTTATCAATTGAGCTGAAGAAGCCAAGTGTTTGTATTGGAGTTAACAGAGTCCGTGTCCACGTTTTATGGTATAATTTTAATAACATGAATCTATGTCCACGTATTGTTGTATAGTTTTATGGAATCAAAACAGATAGTTTTTTCACTTATCTACTATAAACACATTAACATCACATATCTACACATTACCCATCACTTATCCACACATCAGCCGTTCACAAATCACCCAACCACACATCACTCGTGCACAAATCACCCATCCACAACTGTCCTTTCCATTAAAGGCAAAATTGTCCATAATCCGTTGCTGGTTCACAATAAAATACGTTACATATAAAAAGTGTTTCTAGTGTGTAATAGAAAGTTAAAAATGTTATAAATCATTATGTGGATGGCCCATAACCAATGACCATGTCTAGGCCCAGCCGTGGCCTTGCCCAAGAGGAGAAAGAGTCGGCGTCCAAGAGGAGAGAGAGTCGGCTATGTCTTAGCCGACTTTAGATCTTAGGACGTTTTCCATTTATCTGTTTAGATCTTTTCCTATTTCATGTTGTATTAGGTTTTGGATAATTTCCTTTTTCCTATATTTTGTAATCCTTATATAAGGAACATCTATTACTCATTAATAAGACAGAGACAAATTCCCCATTCTTTACAACACGTTATCAGCACGATCGTCTCTAGATCCCTGAGACAAAATCGAAACCTCTCTCTAACCTAAAAGCCAAAACCGGCGACCACAACCCAAAAACCCTAAACCCTAATCTTGTTCTTAGTTCATTCAAGTACTCAGAAAATCCCTCTTGAATCCTTGACGTTCTCAGATCACGTTCCAGCTCAGAAGAACCCGTCCAGCTCGCGATCCACACCCGAGACGCGATCGACCCGAGACGACCCGATCTCCGCGCAGCTCGCAGCCGAGACACGTCCAGCCCGCGATCGTCCCATCCGCGACCCGTGTGCATCCGATCGTCCTCTCTCTCTCTCTAAAGGTGGTCCGGTTCTAAATCCCCTACAAACAAAGGTATAAACTTAATCTGAGAACCTAGATTGATAAGAAACCCTAATCCATAAATATGGAAACTTTGATCTTGATCAAAACCCTAAAAACCTACAAAGATCAAAATCGGCAATCTCTTAAACTAGAAAGATAGAAATCGATTCCATTAGAACATGAATTGATTGTTCCTGATTTGATTTTAAGAAAACCCTAATTTAGGAATCGAAACCCTAAACCCTAAAGAATTGAATTCGATTTTTATTGATTGAATGTTTGATGTTTGAGGTTTTAGGATTGTTAGATTGATTAAAGTAATTTGATCTAGAACTTGAATCCTAAAGGCCTTGAAACCTTTGACCGGCAGCCTTAGTTTTAAAGTTGAAACCCTAAATTCATAAATCTAATTGCTAAGGTTGTTTGCATACATATGAATTCGAATTGGATTGCATTCACATTGATTAATGAAATCGACCAGCATGTAGAAAACATATGAATTCGAATCTGATTGAATTAAATCTTACATGGCCGTGTGGCATTAATCTCCCTGGTACATGTAGAAACAAATGTTAGGATTGTTCGCACCATGGTCAATTTAGAATTACATGTCCGATCCTATTGATTGTCCACATAGCCGTGCGGCTTATTTGTCCGCTCCATGGTCGATTAGATTGATTGTTTTTCATAGATGCGTAAGACAAGTTTGTGGCCAAGCTTGTTATACCATGCGGCCACATGATCACATTGTGAAACCTAAATTGAAATGATGATGTGATTCAGATGTCGAAAATCTCAAATAGAGACTACGCAGCCCTTAATCTCTCCGGAGATAACTACTTGCAGTGAGCGCTAGATACAAAGATCAGCTTAAGGTCAAAAGGTCTTGGTGATACAATCATCAAGGACAACAATGAGACCGACAAGAATCAGTACAGGGCTATAAGTATTAAATGCCATCACCTCATTGAAGGTCTAAAGGATCAGTACATTACGATGGAAAATCCACTAGAGCTTTGGGATGCTTTACAGCATAGATATGATCACCAGAAAACGGTGTTACTCCCAAAAGCTAGAAATGATTGGAAGAATCTAAGATTCATGGATTATAAGTCAGTGGATGAGTACAATTCGGTCTTGTTCAAGACGGTCTCGATGCTGAGACTTTGTGGTGAAGTAGTAACCGAAGAAGAGTTGCTCGAGAAAACATTCTCTACGTTTCATTCCTCAAACATAATCCTGCAGCAGCAGTACCGAATGAAAGGCTTCGCCACATACACTGATCTGATCTCGTGCCTGCTCCTGGCCGAGGCAAACAATGAGCTCCTGATGAAGAACAGTGAAGCTAGACCTGCCGGATCTGCCCCATTACCAGAGGCCAATGAAGTTAAAAAGAAAAATCCCAACGAGTGCAATTACATCCAGAATGACAAGAGATCACACGGCAAAGGCCGTGGTGGATACAGGAACCGTGACAATTACTCGAACGGTCGAGATAGGATCTTAGCCGGCCGGAAAGGAAACCACAATAACCGTGGTCGTGGTTCCAATCCTGGCCGTGGCCGAGGCGGATATGGACGAGGTCGAGGTCGAGGCGGCATATCCAAACCGTCTTACTCAACCAAATCCGTTTGTCACAGATGTGGGATGAGCAACCATTGGGCCAAGAATTGTAGAACTCCTAAGCACTTATGTGAGCTCTACCAAGAGAGTCTTAAGGACAAGAACCCGGAGGCTCATATGGTTCATGATTCCGGTTACGAGGCTGATAAAGAATCTGATGTTGCAAATGACGACCTTATGGATTTTGAGACTTCTGATTGTCTCAAAGACTAAATTTTCGATACGACTTGTTTTTACTGCTTTATGATTGTTTTATGATTGATTTGGTGTTTTTATTTTTGGTGTTCTGCAAACTTTAATAAAATGAAAGTTTTGAAGTCTCTGAGAAATGAAATCTTATTTATAGAAATGAATGAAATGAGCATACTCGTGGTGGATAGTGGCACAAGTCATACAATTCTTAGAGATAAAAGATACTTCTTAAATCTCACAATGCAAAGTGCAAACGTACACACCATTGCAGGTGTAGCCGGCCTGATTGAAGGTCACGGCCAGGCTTATATATTGATGCCTAAGGGCACTCATCTAGAGATCAAAAATGCCTTGTATTCCCCAAGCTCTAAAAGGAGCCTATTGAGTTTCAAAGACATAAGATTGAACGGTTTCCATCTTGAAACATGGGAAGAAGGAAATAAAGAATTCCTTAACATAATTTCGATCACCAAAGGCTATAAAAGGATCCTAGAAACCTTACCTGCAATGTCTACTGGCTTATACTATGCAAAGGTCATTATGATCGAGGCTAATGCCTGCGACAATTTCACTCTATGGCATAACTGGCTTGGCCATCCCGGTACTAACATGATGCGAAAGTTGATGATGAATTCACAAGGGCACACGTTCAAAGGAGTTGTCCCATACAATCTCACATGTGCAGCATGTGCACAAGGGAAACTCATAACTAGGCCATCACCAGCCAAAGTTAATAAAGAGATTATAAATTTTCTGGAAAGGATTCAGGGAGACATATGTGGACCAATACACCCACCTAGTGGGACGTTTCGGTATTTCATGGTCCTGATTGATGCATCGACCAGATGGTCGCATGTCTGTCTACTGTCCACACGAAATTTGGCATTTGCACGCCTGCTTGCTCAGATAATAAGACTGAGAGCACACTTTCCAGACTTTCCTTTAAAGACTATACGTCTAGACAATGCTGGTGAGTTTACGTCCCAGACGTTTAATGACTACTGTATGTCCATGGGGGTAAGCGTAGAACACTCCGTGGCACATGTACATACGCAGAACGGCTTGGCCGAATCCTTCATTAAACGTATCCAGCTGATAGCCAGACCATTGCTCATGCGGTCTCAGCTCCCGGTATCAGCGTGGGGACATGCCGTATTACATGCAGCAGAACTGATTCGCATCAGGCCATCTAGTGAGCATAGATATTCGCCATCCCAGTTACTCACGGGTCATGAGCCAGACGTGTCCCACATCAAAACTTTTGGATGTGCCGTCTACGTTCCAATTGCTCCACCACAGAGAACGAAAATGGGACCACAAAGGAGGATGGGAATATACGTAGGATATGACTCCCCAAGTATTATAAAGTATCTTGAGCCAACACAGACTCACAGTTTGATGAGTCCACATATCCGACCTTAGGGGGAGATAACGGCCGGTTGAGCAAAGAATTGAGCAAAGAAATCGAATGGTCTCGACCATCAATATCTTGGCAAGATCCTCGGACTAAAGAATGTGATATGGAAGTCCAAAAGATTATACATCTTCAAAAGCTAGCTAATCAACTGCCAGATTCATTTGCTGACCCAAATAGAGTGACAAAATCGTATATCCCGGCTTGTAATGCACCAATACGAATAGACGTCCAGAAGGGACAAGGTCAAGTGGCTACAGAGTCTAACCAACGTCTCAAACGTGGTAGACCTATTGGTTCCAAAGATAAACAGCCTCGGAAGTCCAAGAGAGGTGCTGGATCCGAGAGCATCAAGGAAACCGTCCAGAACATTGATGGACCGGCCGAGCCGACCCAGACGGTCGAGCCAAGTGAGCCGGCCATACCAAATGATCCGACCGTTCCAAATGGTGGGGTTCGGGACGCCGAACTTCATGGGACACGGGGGCCGGACAATCAAGAGATCTCTATAAACTATATAATGTCTGGAACGAAATGGAACAAAAATGATATCGACGTCGATGATATTTTTGCTTATAAAGTAGCACTTGACATCATGGAAAAAGATGAGGATCTGGAACCCACGTCCATATATGAATGCATGCAAAGATCAGATTGGATCAAATGGAAAGAAGCTATAAACGTGGAGTTAGAATCATTAAAGAAAAGAGGCGTTTTTGGCCCTATAACCGTGACACCTAGAGATGTCAAACCAGTGGGATACAAATGGGTCTTTGTGAGAAAGAGAAATGAAAAAGGAGAAGTAGTGAGATACAAAGCACGGCTTGTAGCACAAGGATTCTCACAGAGACCAGGAATAGATTATGAGGAAACCTATTCCCCTGTGGTGGACGCAACTACATTACGATACTTGATCAGTCTGGCCGTGAAAGAGAAGCTTGATCTGCGCCTAATGGATGTAGTAACTGCGTATCTGTACGGTCCACTGGATAATGAAATTCATATGAGAGTTCCAGAGGGTATTGAGCTCAAAGATAAGAAAGGTTCTCGAGAACAGCATTGCATTAAGCTGAATAAAGCCTTGTACGGTTTGAAACAATCAGGTCGAATGTGGTACAACAGATTATCAGAGTACCTAATGAAAGAAGGTTATAAGAACGATCCAATAAGTCCATGTATCTTTATAAAGAGATTTGACATCAAGGGCTTCGTGATTATGTCTGTCTATGTGGACGACCTGAATGTGATTGGAACCCCTGGAGAGATTTCCCAAACGGTCGAATGTCTAAAGAAAGAATTCGAAATGAAAAACTTAGGGAAAACTAAGTTCTGTTTGGGACTGCAATTTGAGTATGTGGATAATGGAATCCTTGTGCATCAAAAGACATATACAGAAAAGATACTCAAGCAGTTCAATATGGACAAGGCTCATTCCTTGACGAGTCCTATGGTCGTGAGGTCCTTAGACCTTGAGAAGGATCCATTCGGACCAAGGTAGCCGGACGAGGATATGCTCGGGCTGGAAATACCTTACCTAAGTGCCATTGGAGCCTTAATGTATTTGGCTAGCCATACTAGACCGGACATTAGTTTTGCCGTGAGTTTACTGTCTAGATTCAGTTCATGTCCGACACTTAGGCACTGGAACGGAATAAAACATCTGTTCAGATATCTGCAAGGAATAACCGATCTCGGTTTGTTCTATACGTGCCGACCAGATGATAGCTTGGCCGGATATGCAGATGTTGGGTACTTATCTGACCCACACAATGCTAGATCTCAGACAGGTTATGTGTTCATACACAGTGGGGCTGCAGTAAGTTGGCGGTCCACAAAACAAACCTTAGTGGCAACATCATTCAATCATGCCGAGATCATAGCTATGTATGAAGCAAGCCGAGAGCTTGTGTGGTTGAGGAATATGACCGGCCATATCTTAAAGGAGAGTGGCTTAGCCGTGGGAAAAGAAAAGGAAGAACCAACGATCATCTATGAGGACAATGCAGCCTGTATAGCTCAACTCAAAGATGGATACGTTAAGGGAGATAGAACAAAACACATCTTGCCTAAGTTCTTCTTCACCCACGACCTGCAGAAGGCTAAAGAAGTCGAAGTGGTTCAGGTTCGGTCCAGTGACAATTTGGCCGATCTGTTCACTAAGTCTCTGCCAACCTCAACGTTCAGGAAGCTGGTTCATCAGATAGGAATGCGCCAGTTGAAGGATCTTCAATGATGCCTTCATCAGGGGGAGTGTCATGCGTTGTACTCTTTTTCCTGTCTACGGTTTCCATTTTTTCCACCTTGGGTTTTTGGTTTTCTTAGAGAGGTTTTAATGAGGCAACGTCGTGCATGATACAAACCCATATGGTTATGGCATCCAAGGGGGAGTGTTATAAATCATTATGTGGATGACCCATAACCAATGACCATGTCTAGGTCCAGCCGTGGCCTTGCCCAAGAGGAGAAAGAGTCGGCGTCCAAGAGGAGAGAGAGTCGGCTATGTATTAGTCGACTTTAGATCTTAGGACGTTTTCCATTTATCTGTTTAGATCTTTTCCTATTTCATGTTGTATTAGGTTTTGGATAATTTCATTTTTCCTATACTTTGTAATCATTATATAAAGAACCTCTATTACTCATTAATAAGTCATAGACAAATTCCCCATTATTTACAACAAAAAAGTGTTTATCAGTGTAATAAACTCTTCGATATATGTTACTGACGAAACGAAAACGTAATTATCAACTTTAATTAAATTTCCTTTTAAGCTTTTCCGATTCGATTTCGAATTACGGAAGAGTTTCCTTTTCTGGCACCGCCGCAATTATCTCCGGCAGAGGAAACAAAAAAAAAACCCTAGAAATTGAGATTGTTCGACGATAAAGGGAGAGGCTTACGTATCGAATTTGATTTCTTTTCTTCTTATCCCATTCCAGATTCAAAACTATAAACCCTAACCCCTAAAATCCGCGTTCGATTGCTTTACTGTTTTGTCGGAAGCCTATCAGTTTCCTTGTCTTCTTTGCTTCTTCCTGTCTTATTGGAACAACACATATAGCTATATATATATATATACACACACTCTTGTGAGTAGAATGAGTAGGCTTTCTTTCCGTCCACGGCCATTAGACATTCACAAGAAGCTTCCCATTTTAAAATCTCTTAAAGACTTTGAAGACGACGACACAACACCAACTTCCGCCACCAGAAACTCTCAGCTCCTGCGTATTGCTTCCTCTTCTGTAGATGTTGACAATGAGGTTAGTGTACAACTCGTTTCACCATTGTCTGTAGTGTAAAAAATGTGATCTTTTGTATTGCATTATTAGCAGGTGCATCCAGTGGTGCCAAGCAAGAAACTTGCTTCAGAGATACCAACGCCTCAGTTTGTTGTTGTGGATACTTATGAAAGGGATTATTTAGCTACTTTTGGTCACCCTGCTTCTTATCTACGTGCTAGAGGAGGTACTAGTTAGTTACCTCTGGTTTGATCTTGGATTCTTGTGGTGAAGGTGCTTACTGTTAAGTCTTTTTCTTTGTTTGCAGCTCGGTCTGAGCTTGGAGAGTTTGTGGAGTATGATCTTGACAATGAGGATGATGACTGGCTTTATGAGTTTGATAAGGATAGCAATCAGCTTTCACCCGAAATGTAAACGATCTGATAAATCATGTTCTTATTGTACATGGATTAGTTCGCTCTACATAGTACTCAAAAGTGATTGGATTCTGCTAAAAGTGTAAATGTGTTGAATTGTTTGAAACAGGCTTGAGAGCATTATTTTTAAGCTAGAGGTGTTGGATCACAAGACGCGGGAGAGAGCTGGAGTTATTACACCTACCCTTGGTTCTCCCGTTCCTGTGCGTTTGCAGCTTGATGCTGCTATTGAGGTGTATACACCCACCGTTACTTTGATTGTTGTTTCATTGTCTTTTGGATTATCATATCTCTTGGTCTTGTAATATACACACATGAGATTTGAATGATGCTTCTTGTAATCTTATTACAGGCGCTGCAATCACTTTCTATTAATTATGGAGTCTTCCAGGCTGTCTTCAACTACTGGAAAGACAAGGTTTGGCATTAACCTTATGGTTTGATTGTTACAAGCTTTTGGATACAGACATTGTGTTGCATAGGTTGATGATAAAACCTTGTTTGACATATCATTAGTTTGATGTTTGAAGAATATGCTTTATTATTTAATATTACTTTTGGGATGGCTAAACAAACCAGTTAGCCATCTGGAGGAGCACGCTTGGCTTATAAGACTAATACGCATATGTTTCATGTTCTTTTTTGTATGTGAACATAGCGCAAAAGATGGCAGAAGCCTATCTTGAGGCGTTTGCAGGTTTGTACCATTATTTACGGTTGTTGAAACAATCAAGGCCTATGTTAGAAGAGATCTTACCTTGATTATTTTGATTGAAGTTCTGCTTCTTTGTTTGGAACAGCCTCCTCCACCGGTCAATGACACCAATCCCTACAATGTGTTTAGGCCAAGGGAGAAAGCTCACAGACTACACACAAGAAGGGTATGCTCTTATCGTGATACTTTTTTTAATATATAAACCCAATTAGAGAAAGAAAAACACTGATAAGGCTTTATTCTACTGTAGATGCAAAGGAGAGAAAATAATGTGCAGTCATTTGAAAAGCTTCGACAGGTAAGCGAAGCCTTCTTAGTAGTTCGCATTAACAAGTAGGGTCCTTTGATGATTTTTCTGTTTGATTCTGAATGCAAGTTATATCTTCTGGGATTCTATTATTATTCAGGTTAGACGCAATCTTGACCAAGCGAAGACCATTCTGGAAGCCCTCATTAAGGTGTTCTTTATGACAGTTTTATATTGACTTGTATGTAACTTTCATTTCATATCTTAACAAAAAGTGTTGCATCCTCAAAAGTCACTTATTCGATGTTACTATTTGCCAGAGAGAAGAAAAGAAGAGGGATGTCATGGATGGTGAGGTTAGCCTTCAGAGAATGCAACTCCAATACAGGGTACTACTTACTACTCCTCCTAGAACTCTTGTGTGTGTTATTGATGCTCAAGTCTGATATTTGGGGTTTGATATTGCAGGATGAAACAGAGCTCTTGGAAGAGAGCTTTGCTCTGCCTGGATTCCCACCAGCTACAACAGCATTTTACAAATTTGGGTCAAGCGACGAGGAGTTAATGGACTCAGATGACTACACCAGCACCCATGTACGCACAAGACCATCCGTCATCCCCAACTCTCGTTTCACAAACTCAAACCTCAATGCATCTCAACCCGGAGGCATAAAACAAGAAGTTAGGAGACGGCACTCGCATCACAACTGGCTTCACAAACTGGTTATAACCGTCTCTAACTACACCACCTCCCTCTATCTCTCTTTAGTTGCTATAACTAATCACTAAAACCAAACCTGGACACTGGTTCAGGATCCTAATGAACCGGTGATGCTGTTCACAAAACCGCTGGTTCCTGAGAAACTGGCAGCTGCAGGGATCGTTCCTCCAGCACCTGATACATCCTCCGGTCACCCTCAAAGCCGGTTTCAGGGGAGGATGGGGCGTGGCGGCAGGATAATATTCGATAGATGGAATCCTTTGATGCAATCTCACATTAACTGTGGAAACTCTTTCTACATTGCACCAAATCATTGATCTACCAGAAAAAAAAAAAAACATTTTCACAATCTTTCTTTGTAAAGAAGTGTACGCAAGAACTATCAGTTAAAAGATTTTGCAATTTGTAACTCAAGTTAGATTGTATCCCGTTAAAAAGGGAATGATTCGGTTAATCCGGTTATATCACCGGTTTAGAAATTCAATTGCAATTGTACCAGGGACGAAAATGTAATAATATTTTATATACTGGGGACAAAACTGGATTTGAAGGCTTTTCATTGATTTATAACCCGGTGATGTCACCGGTTTAGTAATCCAATTGGTATTGTACCAGGGAGTAAATCGTAAAATATCTTTGTTGGTTTTAATCTGAGAAATTCGTTTCCTTCTTCTCTAAATCGAATCTCATCATCATCATCATCATCAATGGCTTCGATGCTGGCTCGCAGGTCACTGAATACACTCCGTACTCGCCACCTCGTATGATTCCCGTTCGCTCTTGTGTTTTTGTTTGATAATCTCCTGGAGTTTTGGGGATCTTCTCTTTGGGATTGTGTCTGAAATCGGAACTGTCTGATTCAGACCGAAGCTTTTTTTTTGTTGCTATTTTCTTAAAATTCTAGATTGTAGATTGAGAACGGAATGTGATAGGGGATTGAATTTCATTGATCGATGAAGGAGAGTTTATGATGATGATGATGATATAATCTTTGATGATATTATTCATGCGTTTCTGCAAAGTTTTAATTTCTCTTTCATTAGCTTCCTATGGTGTGTATGGCTACCTCTCTTATTAGCTTTATCTTCATCGATTAGGTTTTGTCAGGGAAAGCTTTGCAGGGATCTCATCTCTCTGGGCTGCAGTCCCGTGCTATTTCTTACGGCTCCAAGAAAGGTATGTTCCCCTGCTGTTTTTTTTTCTGTGGGGGGGGGGGGGGGGGGGGGGGGGGGTTTCATTGTGGTTTTGACCGCTATGTGTTTGCCTCTGTAAATTGGTTCAGATGATGAAGAAGAGGAGCAACTTGCCAAGGAAATCTCCAAGGACTGGAATACTGGTAAAAGCTATTACATATGATCTCAGACTCTTTCTTTTCTCATACTTTACTTTATGTTTTGCTTCTTCTTTTTTGGCAGTCTTTGAACGGAGCATAAACACACTGTTTCTCACTGAAATGGTCCGTGGTTTGTCCCTGACCCTCAAGTACTTCTTTGATCCCAAAGTTACTGTGAGTTACTTTCCCCGTCTTTCAAATCGAAAGAAACTCTGTATTGATTCTGAAGCTCCTATTTCTTGTGTGTGTATTCCAGATCAATTATCCATTTGAGAAGGGTCCACTGAGCCCTCGCTTCCGTGGTGAACATGCTCTTCGTCGTTATCCTACCGGGGAAGAACGCTGCATTGCCTGCAAACTCTGTGAAGCTGTGAGTCTTAATTTGATGTTCTTTTGTATTAATAGCTCTTGTAAGGCATCTCAAGGGGATGAGTACCTTTGCATTGATTTAACAAAGATTGTTAACTCTCTGCTTCGCAATCCCGGTTCTGCTGATATACGCCATAGCTCCAGATCACAGGCTGATGCTTATGGAAATTTATCCTGGTTATTAGGAGAACCATTTGAGTATTAGTGTAATATTTCCTGTTAAAGTCGCTAGCATTCTGATGAATTGCCTCATACTTGATGAAAATTATCTGCTCAATAGATCATATAGTATCTTACAAGGCTATGGAATAATTTCTTTCGTTGGATTGTGATATTGAGAGGGATACTTTGTGTATGTATTTCATCAGGTATGTCCAGCTCAAGCAATCACAATAGAAGCAGAGGAGCGGGAAGATGGTAGCCGTAGAACCACTAGGTCACATATCCCTTTGCTTGCAATTTACTAGCTAAATCCTTTGTTTTCAACCATTTTCATGTGTAGTAATGATCTAGAGCTCTACAGGTACGACATCGACATGACGAAATGCATTTACTGTGGTTTCTGCCAAGAAGCTTGCCCCGTTGATGCAATTGTCGAAGGACCTA
This sequence comes from Brassica napus, assembly GCF_020379485.1. Classification (NCBI taxonomy): domain Eukaryota; kingdom Viridiplantae; phylum Streptophyta; class Magnoliopsida; order Brassicales; family Brassicaceae; genus Brassica; species Brassica napus. Next base: position 31,519,372 of record NC_063449.1, read on the forward strand.
ACTTTGAATTCGCAACCGAGACACACGAGGTCAGGTTCATTACATGTCTAGAAAATAGTAGTTTCGTGTCACACAATATTGAACGTTTTGTATGTTTCCCCTTTTCATAGGAACTTCTCTATGACAAGGAAAAGCTTCTTGAGAATGGAGATCGATGGGAGACTGAGATTGCTGAGAATCTTAAATCAGAGAGTCTCTACCGTTAAAAAAGGAAAGAGATTCTACAACAGTCTTTTGCTTCAAGTTATTTCCCTGGAAAACGTTTTTTCATTGCTTCTATTAGAAATAAAAGATGAGATCTTATGCGTTTGAAAACTCCCCTCTCCTTTGTATTCCAGCTTTGTGCTGTGTATAATTGATATGTTCTGCTTTTGAAGCGAGACAATACATACCATGTTTTCATTGATTTCTATCCATGATACCTAAATGGTTAATTACTATTTTTTTAAAAAATGAATTTGTACGTGATTGTGCTTCTATATAAGAACAATCCATGGTTAATTACTATGTGTGCGTGATTTATATACATACGTGCATGGTTAATTGCTATGATGGTTTTTATCTATTTATCCAGAGCCGGCTCAAGTTGTGGGGCCAAGCAGGGCGACCGCCCAGTGCCATGGACAAAAGGGCCCATAAAAGTTTTTTTGTTTTTATAGCGTTAAATTTTTAGGTTTCAAAGATTATCATTTAGATGTGTTCAAGTCTACACATGGCCGACTGAAAATGGGTAGCGGTTTTGAGTAAGTTTTTGTAATTCCTCAGTTTTAGGCTCTAAAGTTATGTTTCCTTGTTTTGTACACGTTCATAAGAAATTAATTTGGTTATTTGTTAACATGTTTTCATCAAAGATCATTGGACGTTAAGAAAGTCAGGAGGAAAACCCATTAGAGTAGGCCTTATAGAATCACAAGTGTTTGTGAATGCATTTGATAACGTGTTCTGTATTTCTTAATATGTTTTTGTTTCTTAGATACAATTCAACTTATATTTACCGATCTTTCTCAGCTTTGCTTTTTTCTTTTGGACTTTCAGATTCCTATTCCTGAGTGTTATATTTCCTTTTATTGAATTTTTTATTTTATCACACAAAAGGTGCTTCAAATAGATCTGTGACAAGCTTAAGTGCTGATTAATTCGGGTCTGATCGTATGAATAACGTTTCTCAGTCAAATGATTTGTTTTGGCTATGCCATTAGTTTCTGTTGGCTTTAGAATATGAGATTAGTTATTTCAGTGAGCATAATAAGGTGTTACACATTTGTTTTGCTTGTTTTGATAAACATCATTGCCTTAGTTTCTTGCAATAAACCATATTTTTTTGCTTTACGGGACAAAATTTTATTTTTGCCTCAGGGCCTACGAAGAGTTTAAGCCGGCCCTGTATTTATCTATATATATATAAGTCCCCGAGATTATTACAATCATCGAATCTTATTACCACGGTATAAAGATTCTGACACTCGTGGAGTTTAGGCAGTATCTGAATTCCAAGCCACCAGATGTTGACACGTGTATAAACAAGATAGAGTCTTCAACGAGAACCACTAGCTTTAATCTTTCTGGAGAAAACAAGACAAAGAGATTCTGATGAGAAAGAGAGAAAAATTTTACAAAACAAAAGGACCAAACACACTAGTTAAGTAATGATAATACACTCTCCATCTCCTATCCATCGCACGAGTTTCTCGAACAGTCGAAGTAGATCTCAGTGTCAGAGCCGCTTGGTGACTAGATCGGCGGCGGTTCGTATATCCACGGGGGCTATTGGGGTCGTAGCAGCGGCGGTGGTTATGATGACTTCTGTGTCTACAGCTTACGCAGAGCTTCCTCCTCCGCCGCAAGACGGTGAAACGCTATCAAACGTACCGCAGACGCTATCAGGTGAAGACTGCAAGAAACAGAGGATACAACGACCCAAATCCAAGAACGCAGAGAAATGCACTGTTAAATGCGTCAACACTTGCATTCGCGGTGGAGACGGAGAAGGACCGCTCAATATCAGAAGGTTCCCCTCTCTCTCTTTCTTTTCATTCACTTTTGGTTACTAATCTTTTCTCTCTTATGACTGTTTCTGATGGAAAAGGCCATTAGTGGTGTTCAAACAAGGGTTTCGTAGCCGTAATTACTGGTAAATTACATTCCTAACGTTGTTGTTCAGCATGAATCTTTAACCTATAGGAGCTGATGATTCTTGTGTGTGTGTGTGTAGCTTAGTGGAATGTTCGGATATATGCAACTTGATCGGAGATGGTGACTATGGACCTTGAAACGTTATCAAAAAGAAGAAACTATGGATAAAGGACCTCATGTACCTTCATATTATTTTTTTGTAGAGTGTTGTTAAGTATAATATTAATTGATGTTAAACGCGATTTAAAATGATATAAATGTCTATAACAAAATTTGAGAGTGTCTTAAGCAAAATAAAATTTGAGAGTGTCTTGTTTCTTCATGACGTGGTAGCTAACACACGTTGGCTAATCAAATCCTTTTCCTCGTTGATATTATGATATATTAGGTAGTAAAATGGCTGAACAGAATTAATGGGTATACTTTTCGTTACTAATCGGTAGGGATGTTAATAATGGGTAAAAAAAAACCATAAGCCCTATTAAAATTTAAAACCCAAAACCCGTATGTTCAGTTTCCAAATTTCGCGGGTTTATTTTAGAAGGATCTTGGTTTATAAATTACCCGATCTGGTTTTACTCTATTGGGTTTCGGATACCCTGTGGGCTTTTTTTAAAACATGTATTGTTAATTTAAACGATGACGTTTCACTTACTGTCTTATCTTTTGTTCGGAGAAGTGGATTCACCAAGAATCTTGGATTGGATGTTCTGTCGTTACTGTTTCCACGTTTCTTGGAATTGAACCATATCTTTTCGCTCTATTTTTATTTTTCTTAATTTTTGTTTGATTTTTTTTTTTGATTAATCTTAGGAAGTGCGTGGATGTTTGTTTTCCTCTTTAACTGTTGTCAATTGAAATGGGGTTTTAGTTTATGTTGTGATGATTCAGCTTTCATCTCTCACTGGAAACACGTGTTAAACAAACTTGGGGTTACTTTTTTTTTTTTGAAACACTTGGGGTTACTTTAATTTGGTTTCTTTAAGGTTCAGGAAAATATCTGATCATATGATGATCCTTTTCGCAGCTTCTAATGCAGAGTACGGCATATTAAGAAAAAAAGATTTACATGGTTTAGTTCAAATAACCCATATTAACAAACAAAAAGATTGTTAACAAACCCAAAATTTTTTTATATAAAGCTAACAGGTTAAGTTTAATTAATAAGCAAAAAAAAAAAAAACCTAAGATTATTGACAAAAAAGATTCGGGTACCCGCGAGTAACCCTAAAATTCTAAAAGTTTTAGTTTAGGATATTTTTTGGGCGGGTTTAACTCGGGTTCGGGCCGGGTTGGCTTATTTTACCCATGACAATGCACATCCCTACTAATCGGTTTACAGTGTCGATGATAATTTTTTTTTTTTTTTTTTTTTTTGCAATTAAAAGTCTTTTTTTTTATACTGAAACATGGACATTTTCTCAAAATAATAGTTTTCATACTGCATCGAGTCCCCGAAAGGTCTCTCATATTAACTATCATGAGTTTCGAAATATTTTTCGACTAATATTTGGATCGTCTGTTACCAAACTATCATATTAATTAATTGGATTAAATTTCAAAATCATATTTCCCATATAGCTGTAATTGTAATTTTGTTTCAAATGAGATTCAATCCTAAAAAAATGGTATAGTACATTTTTAGGTCTTGTCTAACATGCTTATACGGGATTAAATATGTTATCTTATAAATATCGATTTAATAAGAGGATTTTAACAAAAACTAATTCTTGAAATATATAAAAATTGTATCAACAGCACTTCTAACGTTTAGTTAAAAATTAAATTATTCTAGACTTCTAGTTGTATAAGACAATTTTTTTAAAATCAGTAGAAAAGATATCGTAAACGGAATCGAGAAGTCATATATAATAGAGAAAAATAATAATACATAGTCCATTTTTTGGGGTCTTAAAGAGACGTGGAAACTCATAAGAATTCTCGAATGGAAATAGAAAAGATATGTAACTCCAATTCTTTTGGAAATAAAAAAAATGTGCTTACCTTAATGAGAGCTAACATTACTTCTTTTAATATCATTTTAATTTTAGATTTGCAAGACAATATATACTTAGTCTACGATCTTATAATAATAACAAAAATTATATATGATAATCTTATCTTATCTTATCTTTTATTTATTTCTTTTTTACAAAATTTAAGAATATATAAATTTATACATGATATTATCTTTCCACTTGTATACATATGTAATTCTCGAATATTACACTAGTGTATCATGAACATATGAAATACTAGGATCGGCCCGTCCTACGGGCGGGAAGTTATTATAAAAATTATTTTACATGAGTTTATATTAACTTATGAAACATTTAAAAGTATTATGTATTGAAAATAATATTATAAAAAAATAATAATGGAAATAATTCTGAGATCGTATTGTTATTGTTAATAAATATTTTTGATTTGAATTAAAATCACAACAACTTTCACTATTCTCTATCGTTAAATAATACAATATTAACAAAAATAATTAAGAAAATGTAATAATAGAAATATTCTTATTATTTCTATTTCAATTTGACATAGTAAAAATATAAAGTTTATACAAATAATACTATATTTATTTTAAGAAGCTTCAAATTTTTAAAACCATTAACATAAATTTTTTTTTTCTAAAGAACCTACAGTCCAGTAAGTAAAGAGCATTTGTATTGTTGTCAGTTTGTCACCATATAAATCCGGCTAATCTGTAATAAAACACACAAATCATTATACAAAAAGATAATGAAAATCAAATTCACGCTCCCTAGAAGTTAACTGAGTGTACTTGCCAACCAGCTTCTATGCTGTTAAAATACTTTCTAAATAAGTCAGTGAGAAGTCATATCTGCAAGAAGGTGAACTCGTACTGCTGCTGTATCTTTGGCTCCCACACATTTATAGTTACTTTAGTTCCATAGTATTTATTTTCCCCCTTCCACATAAAATATAGCATTCTACAGTTCCAAAAACTAAAACAAATAGATCTCAGATTAAGAAACCAGAAAAAAACTTTTAACTCCTCTGATGACCATTTTGGTTCATGAGGACATGTTCCTCAAATTTAGGAAACGGGAAACTTTTTTACTTTTTCATGCCATATTTTTTGTTTGAACTTTCTCTCAAGACAACATCTTCCTCTGTCATGGTTCCTTCAGCACATTTACCATATCGATGACATAACTGAGGGATATGTATGTCCTTCTATTTTTGACTTTGTAAATACACTTTGTTGTTATCAAAGAGTCCCTCATTAGGATACAATTTTTCAATTTTTTTTTGAGATTATACAACCTTCTTCGTAAAGACAAATTATTTCAATACTAAGATATGTTTTAAAAACAAAATATCTTAGAATCAATAGAAAGCATGTCAATTTCCCAGAAACTGAGCATCCTCACCTCTAAGGTGGAAGAACAACCCATAATTCAGATCAGCAAGTCGAACAGAGGAGTTAACTATTATAATGAGAAAATATCGAATGCTATTGGATTTGTGAGGATAATTTTCAAGAGATGAAGCTTTACCTTTTTATAGGTGGAGATTCATTGCTAGAAAAAAGGGATAAAGCGAGATAGAATGAATGAGAAATCATGGAAGCATTTATGAAGGTTGTTACGTAACGCTTCGGAAGATTACAACAGAAGACGAAAAGACACAATTAAAGCTTGGCACAGAGGTTTTTCACGTTGATTTGATTCACTCAATTCATCATATCTCCTCCATAGCTGGTGTAGATCGAAGAGGACACGAGCCTTAATTTTTGGTCACACCATCGGGGAAGACAACCTCTCTCCGTTGGACCAATTAAATGTTTAGAAGCCCATTAACATGTGAACAAACGAAACATAACTCGATTAAATGAAACGCAAAGTTTTACTTATTTGAACACGTGTCAGTTCCAGAAAGCATGACTTTCTGACGTGGCATCCTAGGTGGCAGCATAGGAGAGAAGCAAACATATTTATATATATATATAGATATTCACCATATAGATATTCACCAGTAAATGCACATTTGACTTATTTTTGAAGCAGGTGAAGAATAAGCTTTTTTTTTAACGCTGATTTATTATGATATTACAATTATGAGAAAGATTAGATAGAAGATTCGACAACCGACAATACTACCTGCGTTATGAGGATCTACGCCTAACTGCATCACCTGAGCCGTCCTACGAAGACCTACGCCTGGCCGGATTTTACTTGCACCATGTTGAAGATCCCTTGTAAGTCTTTCTTCCATAGTCTGCATAATTGTTTAATAAATCGCTTTCTCCGGGAATTGAAACATGAACCTCCTATAATAGGCAATCTACAAGAAATTGCATAGTCTTAGATTTGAACCCCAGACCTAGATGTAGAAACCTTTAAACTTTAACCACTAGGCCACAGTGCTTCCACAGAGATTAAGCTTTTTAAGCAAGTCTTTATTTGAACGAGTCTTTACTTGGATAAGTCCTCATGTATTTTAGGAGTTGATCAGTAGGTTGCTGAATTTATTTCGCTATTAGTTGTGTTATGGTTGTAAAGCGAAAGGATCCTTAAAATATACTAGATTCGGTGTCCGCGCTACGCGCGGATAACATGTTAAAATTAAGAAAATTTATATTTTTGGTTAATAGTTTTTAGTTTAAGAAAGTGTTTGTTAATTTTGTGTGTTGTAGATTTAACCATGGAATTTTTGTTTGAATGTGATGCGGTGATCAGTTTTTCTTTTCTAAACAAAAGTAAGTTTGAATAATATATTGTGTTGAGCAATCAAATTTTATAGGAGAAAAGAGTATTTTTGAATATTGAGTGGTGTCGTTTGCTATCAGGCTTAGGATAGCAGTTTATTCGTCTTTTAGAAGCGTTGTATGATATCAATGTCGGTGTCAAAGTAAAAGTGGATCCTGATGTGGTTGTGAGTGATAGTTTTCCTGTATAAGTGTAATATTTGTAAGCATTTAGTTTGACATAAACTTTTTGTTTAGTTTATTACCTTCATGTAACCTTGGAATGATATTTGTGATGATTACGATTTGGTTTTTCCTGGTAGATATGCGATTTAACTCCCTCAAATTAGCCGCCTCATTGTCCCATATGGTTATACGTACCATTTTGGATCTACAAAAAATTATTGTATTATATATTTATTGCTTAAAACAAATATTATTTAATAAAATGTTAGTACCTGTGTAAACGCAATCCAATCCAATCCAAAGGGAATGTTATCCAGTTGAGACAGTTCAAAACTAAATTGTTTGACAGTATAAATAAGTAATTGTCCAAAGGGAATAGAGTTTGGTAGCTAACGAAAAGGAATAAAAATAAGATAAGACGTAGATGATGTCTGCAAAGTATATTGTGAATGGTCTTGTAGAGATGGCATTTTCTATTGCGAGCGGGCCTATTATTATAAAAGAATTTTGTTAGTACAGATTCATTATTGAGTTCGGAGAGTTTTGGTCAGCAGACTTACTGATTATTTGCATCTTATGGTATAGAAATTTGTTCGTGATTCCGGGGAATCTGCTCTAGGTGAGCATCTGATCGTGATTCTGGGGGAGAGAGAAAGGAATTTAGTATTTTTGGAATGTGTTGTGAATTGTGTTGCAAAATAATATTTTTTTAGGGGAGCGAGGTAGACCGTTGTATATTTTTTTGTAGACTATGTTTTTAACCCTTCCTATCTTTTGATCATTTCCTTGTATAATTTTGAGGCCTGACTGGGTAATAACTCGGTAAAAACCAACATAGAGCTGTTCATGGGTGAAAACGGGTTGTGGCAAATATAATAGGACACATTTCAAACTCTGACCCTAACTTTTGTTAATTGTCATTGCGTAACATAGCCTGATTGGAAATTGCCGCCTTTCAAGGGTGAATGGATGTTTAGTTACTGATTCCGATAGTATGATTCTTGGAAGGTCCACTTTATGTCCAATATGAGAGCCTGTAACTATTTCACCTCTAATAACACGTTCACTTAGGTAAGGAACAATCAGACGTGTTCCATTGCATAACCCTTTCTTTTGATTTAAATTCCTTAGAAGCATGAAAGGGGCAGCCATTTCAATGTAAGCTTATTCCACTTTCAATGTAATTTTTAATATATCTAGAGTATTAGTGTCATTTTACTTATTAAATTTAGTAAAATGAAATATTTTAGTGTGATGTGGTTATTTAGGATTATAATTAACGGGTGGGGATTTGGGATTTAGATTTAAAATTGTATAAAATAAAAAATAAATATTTAAAATTTTCAAAGTAGTTTCAATAACTAACGACATAATTTCTATATATATTATTCATTCTCATTATGTATACTATTGTAATTATCATAAAACTACAAAATAAAAGCTAACAAAAGTTTGTACGTAACATCATGCAATGTTAGTTACGTAATTAATTTTTTTTAAGACAAAGCAGTTGGAAAATTTTATGAATATCATATAATTTTCATTTTTTATATTTTAGTTTTTCAGTTTTCAGGTCAGATGTTTTACTACCCTTAACAAAAACAAAATATATTTTAATATTATTAGATTTATATGTTATATGTTATATTCAAATACTAAGAATCATATATGGAACAATAAACTTGCTATCTGTATAAAAAATAGGCTGGGCCTGCGAATGAAATAGAATCGACAAAGGGCTGGGTAAATGGGCTGGGCTGCGAAATGGGATCAAGACAGCTGCACGATGGGTCAAAAGGGCTGCAAAGCTGATTAATTTATTTAAAATCCAAGCCCAATATGGAATGACATGGCAGTTTGGTTGGATGAGAATATTTGTGCCTATGTGGCATAGCTTAAAAAGCCTCAATTTAGCTGCTATTATATAGTAGGATTTATATCCTTTTTTTATTAAAATTTATTAAACAAATTGTAAGAAAAAAACAATTTGGACCTTTGGGCCCGAAGCTGTCGCCCCTGATCAGTTGTTAGCATTTATCTGCATGTTCCTATGATTATCTAAGCCGCCTCTCACTATTCCCTAAATTTGTAAATTTATTTACAGAAACGGTCATCGTCAACAATAATCAATTTATTTATTCACGGTCACCCATCTTAATATGTTAAATCACTTCAACTAATGTACTATGAGTGAAAGGGCTAGAGGGGTTGATGCAGAGATGGTTTCTGGCTCGCATTGAGTAAAGATTGGAATCATAAATCAATTTTTTTTATTTTCTATTTGTAAATAACTATTTTTTCTCTACAATGAACAATAAATTTAATATTTCATAAAAAAATCACTTTAACAAGTCATTAATACTTTTAAGTTTTTTACTCAAGAAGGAAAGAAAGTGATTATCAAATCAGTGGTCACAGCACTGCCAAACCATGTAATGTCCTGTTTTCGTTTACCGAAAATAGTAATGAAGAAGCTAACAAGTACAGTGGCACAATTTTGGTGGATCCCAAAGGTAATACTAGAAGCATGCACTGAAAATCATGGGATAAACTGTGTATCCCTAAGGATGAAAGAAAATGAAGTTTTAAAGATTTCATAGATTTTAATACAATTATGCTTGGGAAACAGCTCTGGAGATTGATAGAGAAACCGAACACATTATTCTCTTGTGTGTTTAAAGAAAGGTATTTCAGGAATGCTTAACCCTGGAACAAATTAGATCGTATTCGTCGTCCTACGGCTCCGTGGTATTATCTCTGCTAGATCTCTGGTTAGCAAAGTACTAATCAAAAAGGTAAGAACATGATCATCTATTTTAGTATTGAATGATCTCTGGCTTCCATCCACCCTTCTGAGACCAGAAAATAAAAATCAACACAATATTTATCCGGACCTTACGGTGAATTTTCTTATTTATGGAACATCAAGGACATGGAACATTCAAGCATTCAGACTCTGGTAGACCCGCAAGATGCGGAAATCATTGAAAGTATACATTTAAGTCGATTACAGACAGTTGATCGGGATGGATGGCATTTTTCAATCAATGGGAGACACAAGGTTAAACTGGGTATCTAAGTAGGAAGAGTGTACTCGGATAGAGAAAGAACACTACCAGAGTATGGTCCTTCGGTCACTCCGTTGAAGGCTCTCTGCTAGAAAGTTCGTTGTCCACCAAAGTTGAAACACTTTTTATGGCAACTGATATCATGATGTACAGCGGTTAAGAAAAATTTGAAGGCGAGATGAATGCAAGGGGACACAATTTGTGCACGTGGAGCATCTGAGGAGTCTATCAATCATGTTTTTTTAGTGTCCACCGGCGGTTCAGTTCTGGGCACTATCAAAAAAATTATCGAACCCATACACATTTCCCACTCAATTTCTCTTTGTCAATAGGAATTATTTATTTAGGAGGATCTCTCCGGAGATCGAAGACCATCAATTTGCATGGATCTTATGGTATATATGGAAAAGAAGAAATAATAAAGTTTTCAGTAATTTGGATATTGATCCTAGAGATACTCTCGTGTTAGCAGAAACAAAGTCGTTACTTTGGACCGAAGCACATATTGCGTTTGTACATGAAGTAACCCAAGCTAGATTCCCAATAGATGCGACGGTACCGACTATCTCAGGTAGATGATGTTTTACTGACGGCTCATGGAAAAATCAGGAAATCTTTTCAGGATAAGGGTGGTATAGTACGCTGAAAGGTTTTGATGGTTTAATGGAACAAGGAATACAAGAGCGAGTCAATTGCCACTACACACGAAGGTAGAAGCTTTCATTTAGGTAATAGAATGTATGAAGAATCTTAGAAAGTTTAATGTGACATTTGCAACAGATTGTTCCCAGTTGGTGAAGATGGTTTCGGAACTAGAAGAATGACCAGCCTTTTATTTGGAAGACATAATGTTTTCGAAGAGAAGCTTCAACAACTCATAGATCATTCATATACCTAGGACGCATAATTTAAGGACGGACAGTTTTGCACGCAGTGCAAAGAAGCAACCATCTTTTGTTTTTTATCTGGATACGGAGTTATCTGTCTTGTTTACTATATCAGTCTGTAAAACCGCTGACAAAAAAATCATTAACACTTCAACTAATGGGCACATGCCCCACCCTCACTCAACATTCATCCGTCCCTGACAATTAAAGCATATACATATTTATTTTTGAACTTTTGATTAAAGCATATACATATTTATTTTTGAACTTTTGATTAAAGCATATACATGTTTTTAGTAATACTACTAAAATGAGATATTAGAAAATGAAATGTATACAATCAACGTTCTTCCACATCATATATTTTTCTTTTCATACAAAATTTAGTTCAGATTTTATGAAGCAAATTTCAAATTTTTATTAAACATGATATATGGATATAAATTTAAATTTAGAATCACATATTTAATATCTAAAAACTGTACGCATTTGGGCTCTGTCTGTATTTTTATTCTCATGCATTTAAACTAATGAAAGCCTTTAAAAAAAAAGATATTTCATTTCATTGTAATTATAATAGTGTTACATTTTTTACCGGAATAGAGAGTTTATCCCTAAACTATAACTCCTCTTGAAAATTAATCTAAACTATTTCATAGGTTTGGAATATTATTAATTAAAAAAGATAGGTGTCCATATTAGATTTTGATGTTTAGTACTCCTTATTAGATGACTTTGCTTGTGGTAGTAAATAGTCAAATATCAGTTGAAAAGACTGAAAAGAGAAACTATTGATTGTTTGAAAATTGAACGCAATCAAAAGTCAAAACTAATGAATATACTTAGAGCAACATTATTGGATTAAAACCCACTTGGAGTTCTTAAAGAATATGATTATTTAGTGTTAAAAAAGAATATGATTATTTTATTAAAATTTAATTCAGTAATTAAATCAATTTCTTTTTGTTTAAATTAGTCCAATATTTTTGGAGATAGATTGAACCGTAAAATGTACTATATCTTATCAACAAGATTATTAAATCCCATAAAATCCGTGAATACCTTGAAGAATAAATGGGGACATTTGGAGAGAAAGCTGATATCATTTTAGCATATTTACGTTATTACTATATTTCCATATGAATTAGATTTGGATTAGGAAGTGTTATCAATATGTTAAAATTAATGATTATATATATAAATTAATATAGTCTTGTATAAAAAACAACACAATAATATATTATATGTTATAAACAAAAGTTTGGTGGAAAGTTCATATTCGAATGCCTTTATATTTCTTAGCCCATATTGTATTAGGATTTCATATTTATATAATTTCCTATATAAATGGTTTTTTATTGTCTAATAAAGATATAGACTTTCCTTTTATTTTCATAACACGTTATCAGCACGATAGCCTCTAGCCCTAAGTCCCCACGAAATATTCTTCAACTCAGCCGAACATCATCATACCCTAAACGCAAAGGAATCTGCCTCGGAACTTCAAAGAGCCTGTTCTCTCAAACCGTGAGGACCCAGAAAACGATCAAGATATCAAATCGAAGCCCTCGCCGAGACGAATCCGTCAGTGCAAACCGCTTGTCGATCTGACCACCGACGCGCCCTCACGCACAGATACAGTGCGCACCGATTTGATTTGGAAACCAAATCCGATTCCAACAAGGATTTTCTAGCCGAACTCAACTCCTGTGCAAGGAGCCGAGGGAATTAAAATCTAATATCAACAAGGAGTTCAAGCCGAGAGGAGTTGCTGCCCGTGCGATCAAACTCTTTTTTTCCATTCAGATCAAAAGGAGTTCATAGGCGTTCCCGATCCGTCTCAGCTCAGCCTACAGACGATCTCAGTCCGATCCTAGCTCAGATGAACTCAGCCTCAGCTCGCATCCCAGACAGCTCGCGTTTCCGACAGCAAGCATTCTGTTCGCGACAACTCCAGCTCACGGACAGCTCGCGACCTCAGCCTCAATTCGTTCGCGATCCGATAGCAGTCAGCTCGCGTCCCATTCGTGTTCCAGTTTGCGGTTCATCCCTTTGGTGGTCCGTTCAACAAACATCTAAGGTTAAAGGTAATTCGAAACCTAAGAACCCATAATCGAATATGGATTGTTTGATAAAGAATTAAAACCATAAAACCCTAATCTTTTATGAATCAAAAACCATAGGGTAATAGATCAAAACCCCAAAGAGTAAATCGAAGCTCAAAAGTTCGATACCCCAAACCCTAATCGAGATTGATCACTTGATCAATTAAAATCGAAATCTTTAATGGTTTTGAATCTCAAATTGAATCCAATTGTTTAAGATCAAACTCGAAACCCTAAACCCTAAAACACATTCGATTTTTTGCATAAACCCTAATTCATAATCTGATTGATTGATTAAAACTAATTGAATGTTGATTGAGATTGAATTTGATCATATTGAAATCAAAATTACTAGCTTTGATTGATTGAAATCCAAAACCCTAATTTTGTAATCGAAATTTGAATTTGATCACATAGAACTATTGCTAGTATTGATTCATAACTAAATTTGATTAATTGATTGAATGATTCAAGATTGAAACCCTAATTGAAACCGCCTGTTAGGATAAGTGTTTCCATATAACCTAGTCTTGATTGTTTGATATCGAATACTTGAATCTGAAACCGTATAATCCGGTTGAAACTGAAACTACATGCTAGGTTAATTGTTCTAGACTTGATCATACCTTGTGGTCGTGCGGCTTGTTGCATCATTCATACAAAACCTAATTTGATCATATTGATTGATTGCAATTACACTTAGAATCTTATGCTAGGATGATAATGAATTGATTCCATCAAGTAGCCGTGTGGCTTGATCTTTGACTTGGCCGAGAGATTTGTTTGTGCATTACTGTATTGATTGCATCATGCATATTTCGTATGAACTGATAGAAACCACCTAATCACATGTTAGGATTATTAAAACTTGATTGTATGAACTGATAGAAACCACCTAATCACATGCTAGGAAAGGTCCTCGGAATATACTGAGGGAGAACTTCCTCGGGATATTTCGATGGACTTTCCGATGGTCCAATCCTCGGAAGTTTCGACGAAATGTTCCTCGGAATTTTCATCGGAAATTTCCAAGGAATGGAGTCCTCGGGAAATTCCGAGGAAGGAGTCCCTCGGTATATTTCGACGACTTATTCCGAGGAAATGTTCGTCGGAAATTTCCGAGGGTTCATTTCCTCGGAATTTAAAAAAAAATTAACTTTTTTAAAAAAATAAAATTTTTGAAATTTAAATTCGAAAATATAAAATTAAAATTAAAATTGAAAACATATCAGATATTATTCAAAGTTGTACAAATAAAAATAAAACATTCCGAGTTTTTGAAAAAAAAAAACTACGGGTCTTGCACGTTCGGGAACACCTCGTTCGGGTACATCCACTGCATCATCTCCATCATTTGCTGGTTCAACCTCTTCTGTGCCTCATAGCCCGTCTGTTGAGCCGCCATCTCGGTCTCCAACAAAGATATGCGATCATCCTTGTCCTTCAACTGAGCCGTAAGTACTTCTGTATCAACAAAGGGCAGTGGTGCAGAAAAAGGAAGAACCGACCGGGAGGGACGACCCAAACCGACCAAACTTCTCTTCTTCTTTGGAACCGACTGAAATAGAAAATAGCCAAATTTAAATAATATAAAAAGATGATAAAATAAAAATCAAGAAATAAATGAATTGAACTTTAAAAAAAAGAACTTACCGATTGAACGATTTCGTTAATTCGAACCCGGGACAAGTTGGTCGAAGCCGTCGAATCGTCATCCTCGGTTTGAAGCTGAGACACTTCGTCTTGCACCTGAGTTTGGACCAGGGTGACCACTTCCCTCACAAGACCATCATCAATCTGGCCGGTCTTCTTGTTGGTATGCGCCCTCTTCATTAGGGCGAGATCATCAACCGGCTCGCCATCATTTTTTTCCGCCTTGAAAAAAACATAAATTAAACAAACATTAGAAATTAGAAGAAATGCACAAAAAATAAAATTTCAAAACTTAAATAATTGAAGAAAAAGCGGCTGAACTTATCATGCGATCCCCCAGATTGGCAATAGATTGAGCACCCAAGTTATGCTTGAAGACGCCCTTCCCTTTACGCTCACTCCTGCGGTTGATGGAGTTGGTGGAAGAAGTTTCTTTCGTCTCTTCCTTATCCCAATGCACACACAACTCCGTCCAGACCGTGTTGTTCATCGACTTTGGGACCTTTTAATAAAAAAAAAAATAGTTAAATAAATAAAAAAGCAGTTTAATAAATTAAAAAATTGTTTAATAAATTAAAAACAACCTTGTTTATTTTCCATTTTTTCTTCCACTCGTGGATCTGCTTCCCATAGTTGTCCACAACTTTATGGACGAAGTGGTGATAGATAAAGAGCGTATCATCGGAATTCCAGTTGAATTCTTGCTGAAAAAAAAATACAATTAGTAGAAAATTTATATTAAAGATTAAAAATATAAGTAAAAAATTAGAATACTTACCGCAAACTGACGAAACCACAGATGCTGCTTGTCGGTAGGGAAGTCAGTGAAAGTCGGATGTCCCTTGTCGAGGGCCGAGTACATCATACGGCTGATCCATGCGCTGATCCCGTTCCCGGATCGGTTGAACCTAATAAAAAGAACAAATTATTAATAATGAATCAAATTTTAATGAAAAAAAATACGTTTAATTACCATGTTTGACCCCGTCCATGTGGATACGGAGTGAGATAGGGAAGATGGTCACGACCGGGCTGGCGAACCAACTCCGCAACACTCATCACTCCCGGAGGACCCGGAGGAGCAGGAGCGGGTGCAGCTGCGGGAGCGAGAGGAGCAGGAGCGGGAAATGGAGAGGGAGATGTATGGTAGGAGCTATGGGGCGAAGCGGAATCATGAATCTGGCTGGAATCCCGAGACTGGCTCCCCGTACCACCACGACCACCCTGTAAATTAAAAAAAACATATTTAAAAATTAGTTCTAATAATTTTAATAAATAAAAAAAACATATTTAAAAAATATTTTTAATCACAAAAATATAAATAGTTTAATTATTACAAAAAATAGTTTTAATAAATAAAAAATAGTTTAATAATTACAAAAAAATAGTTTTAATAAATAAAAAATAGTTTAATAATTACAAAAAATAGTTTTAATAATATTAAAATGTTTAATAAATATAGAAATTTATATTATATATATATATATTTTAAAAAAAACCCAAATAATAGTTTTTAATCACAAAAAAAAAGTTTTATAGATATTAAAAAGGTTTAATATATATATATATAAATGATTTTATAATGCAAAAAATAGATTTTATATACAAAAAACATTTTCATATTATATATACATAATTATCAATTTGATTTTTATAACCACAAAATTAATAAAAACTAAAAAAAAATTCCAAATCAAGTGAATACCATAATCAAACTCGATTTTACACAATCCTATCATTCACCCTAACAAAAATCTATAAATATCATTCCAAAATCATCAAATCTACTTAAAAACCTAACAAATCTAACCTAAAAGAGTGGGATAGAGTTCATACATGATGCAGTGACTGAAATTGAGAAGGATTAGGGCGGATTCGCCGGAAATAGTGGAGAGAGAAGGGAGGAAATAGTCATGGGCATATTATCCGAAACCCGAAAACCGAACCGAAAAAACCGGGACCGAAACCGGACCAAAAATTACAAAAACCCGAACGGTTCCTATATTTCTAAATCTGAAAAACCAAAACAGAACCGGGACCGAACCGAGAACCGAACGGGTACCCGAATATTTTGAATATATTAAAAAAAATATTATTTTTAATTTTAATATATATAAAATATAATTTATAAATAAAAAATATCTACAAAAATCCAAACTACCCGAATAACCCGGACATGTTTTCGGTTTTTTGTTTAGATCGGGTTTTCGGGGATTTTTTGGTTTTTTGGGCTTTAAACCCGAACCACACCCGAATTATTTGTAATACGGTTCCATTTCGAGTTTTATAAAAAAATAGAAACCCGACCCAAACCCGACACTATCCGAACCGAACCGATCCGAAAAATGTCCGGTTCCTAAATATCCCAATCCGAATAACCCGAAAACCGAATAAACCGAACCGACCCGAACCGAAAACCCGAATGCCCAACACTAGGAGGAAACGGCGGAGAGGAAGAGAGCTTCGGTGGAGAGGAAGAGAGAAATGGGGAAGAAGATCTGGTTCGACCTAATAAAATGAGGCGTCCGACGGAAAATGTCCGTCGGAATTTCCTCGGAATAATTAAATATTTCCGCCAGAATTTCCTCAGAAATCATTAATTCAATTTTCGCGAAATATTTGGCTGCTTGGTTTACCCGGTTAAATGAAAATATTCCGAGGAACCATGTTTCCTCGGAATACCCTCGGTAATTACCGAGGAAATTCCGAGGAAAAAGGGTTTGAGGTTTCAAAACATTGATTTTTTTTGGCCGTATTTCATTTCTTATTCAATTGTAATGCATACCATTGAGGATTCTTTGTATAGATGATCATAAACCATGAAATAACAAAATTTCAAAAATAATTGTAAGTATTTCCTTTACCGTTTATTAAAGTGTATAAGTGTTTCTCTTATGTTGTGTGGTTTTCGTTCGTGCAATCGTAAAAGTGTTTGTTATTGGGTAAAACACCAAAGTTTGACTTCATAATCTGGTTAAGACACTTAATGAAGGTTATATACGTGTTATTCAATCCGCAAAACGTTGTTTTCGGTTAAAAACCCCTAGTTCCTCGGAATTTCCTCGGAATATTCTGAGGGAATTCCGAGGAAACCCTTATCTTCCTCGGAATTCCGTCAGAATATTCCGAGGAAATTCCGAGGAAAAAGGGTTTGGGGTTTCAAAACATCGATTTTTTTTTGCCGTATTTCATTTCTTATACAATTGTAATGCATACCATTGAGGATTTTTTGTATAGATGATCATAAACCATGAAATAACAAAATTTCAAAAATAATTGTAAGTATTCCTTTTACCGTTTATTAAAGTGTATAAGTGTTTCTCTTATGTTGTGTGGTTTTCGTTCATGCAATCGTAAAAGTGTTTGTTATTGGGTAAAACACCAAAGTTTGACTTCATAATCTGGTTAAGACACTTAATGAAGGTTATATACGTGTTATTCAATCCGCAAAACGTTATTTTCGGTTAAAAACCCCTAGTTCCTCGGAATTTCCTCGGAATATTCTGAGGGAATTCCGAGGAAACCCTTATCTTCCTCGGAATATTCCGAGGAAATTCCGAGGAAAAAGACTCTATAATTAAATCCCTATATCGACAAGGTCTATCCCGAAGAAATTCCGAGGAAAACCTATCTTCCCTCGGAATTTCCTCGGTATTTCTATTAGAAAAAAGAAAGTCGATGCTAGTCTGTTTCTGAGTCATCATCACCAGATGAATCTGAATCTGGATCTTGGTGAAACTCTCCAATCACTGGTTCATCCTCTACGTGAACGACGACTTCCTCTCCGAAGTCGGTTAAATCGACTACAAGGCCAACTCCAGCTAAATCTTCTGCTGCACTTAAGTTGCCGGATGTGCTTGGTTGTAGTGGGTCTTCCAGCTCAGAACTTCCCTGAACTCGGCCTCTCGGGTTGAGTCTTGTAACAGTAACCCATGGATCATCTCAGTTCCTTACCCGGGGGTACTTGATATAACAAACCTGTAACATTTAAAAAATTATTAGTAAAATTATAAATTAATACACATGATGATGAATCATTCTGAATAATTAACATGTAATTACCTGATCGGCCTAAGAAGCAAGAATGAAAGGATCATAATATTGCAGCTTTCGCCTCGAATTTACTGATGTAACACCAAATGCATCTGTTCTCACACCTCGATCTAGAGTGTTGTCGTGCCAATCATAATAGAAAACAGTACAGCGCAATCCAACCATGCCCAAATACTTGATTTCCAAAATCTCATGTATGTGTCCGTAGTATACATCATCTCCTGATGCAGAACAAATGCCAGCATCATAAGTCGTACTCGAACGTCTCCTCTTCTGAGTTGTGAATGCATATCCTCGAGTACAAAATCTCGGATATGACTTTACAACAAAGTTTGGTCAAACGACCATCTCGCGTATCCAATCGTCAAATGTTTCACCTCTGGCCAAACCAGCAGACACCTATTAATAGCACATATATATGCTATATCAATAAATGTGAATTAGAATAAATATTTGATAAATGATATTTTAATTTGTTTAAAGCACTCACATAAGTAAACATCCATCCAACAAATTCTCTCTGCTTCATTTCTTCTCGTTCGTCCTCTGTGGCGTATCTATATTCGAACCGCTTTTCTGCCATGAAAATCATGTACATATGATGACAATAATGTAATTAATTAAGATTCAAATTTCAACTTGTTAAAATAAAAATTTGTAAGCTATTCTATTTACCTCTCATATTGAAGAACATCTTCGCAGTTGGTGAGCAAATATGTTTGCAAATTACTGCGCTCCTATTCAGTAAGTCGACGGTCCTTTGGTTTTCCGCTAAGTCGTCCAACGTCTGTGAAAATGTCTGGAACCGTAACATGATATGTTTCCCGTTCGCCTCTATCATCATGCCGAGCAGGTCTTCTGTTTTTTGTCTGAACTTCTGCTGGAAAGTAGTACTCGGCAAAGTTTGAAGTTTCTTCATTGATCATCTGTGCGACTATAGAACCTTCCACCCTACTTAAATTTCTCACCATCTTCTTCAAATGGAACATATACCGCTCATACAGATATTGCACAGGACCACCAAGTTCCAATTCTCTTGCCAGTGAATAACAAGATGCTCCATAACATCAAAAAATGAGGGAGGAAATATCTTCTCAAGGTTGCACTGAATCACGACTATGTTAGTCTTCAAATTTTCAATACCTTCAAGAGTCACTGATCTCGTGCATAAATCGCGGAAGAAACCACTTATCCCTGCAATTGCTTCATGAACATTTCGTGGTAATAGTTCTTTGAAGGCAAACGGAAGGAGGCGCTGCATCATTACATGGCAATCGTGGCTTTTCAAGCCAGTAAACTTTCCTTCATTTCTGTCGATACAGTTACGATGGTTGAAAAGCAACCATTGTACGAAGGTTGCAGATGATAAAGCTGAATGACCATCTCTGCAACCTTCGTACAATGGTTGCTTTCCAGCATCCAACATATCATAAAATCTCCTAGCTTCTGCATTGGGTAAATGACCATTTACCATCTGCTCAGTACCTACACCATAATCTACATTCGTTCTAATTGGTTCTTCTAATCTAACCGCTGGCTGAGGTTCGCTAGTACTACCATGTTCATAATCTGTTTCCCCATGATGATACCAAATTTTGTAACTTCGTATAAACCCACTCAAATATAGATGAGTCCAAACATCCCACTCTTTAATAACCTTTCTATTTTTACAATTAGAGCAAGGACATCTTAACATACCTGTTTTTGCTTCCGGTTGTCGGTGAACTAACCCCATGAATTCGGTTATACCTCGTTGGTATTCTTTCGTAAGCAATCTCGTGTTCGGATCCAAATGAGGTCGATCGATCCAAGAACGAAAATAATTTGAAGAAGACATGTTTTTATGAATCAAATTCGTGTGTAAAGAGAGTAAGAGGGAGGATGAAGATATGGAGTGAATGAAGAGGAAGAGGGGTGCTTGTATTTATAGTTGAAATCCTGCCGACAGACCGAGGAAATTCCGACGGAATTCCGACGCCAACGGCTAGTTCGTCGGAATTTCCTCGGAATTTTTAAAATCCCCCAATGGCTCTCCAACGACCCTCTAACGGCTATAATATATCCTCGGAATTCATCGGTTTTTTCCGAGGAATACATTTTTCCTCGGTATTCCATAAGAATATTCCGACGGATTGATATTTCTTCGGAATTCCGTCGGTATATTCCGAGGAAATTCCGAGGAAATCAAATTTTGTGTTTCCTCGGAATATCCTCGGAAATTCCTCGGGATATTCCGAGGATTTCATTTTCCGTCGAAATGTCCGTCAGAATACCGTTGTTTTCTTGTAGTGTAAACATGACCAATTTTTAATCCTTATTAAATGTAAAATCAATTGATAGATAGCCAGGATGTAAACCATTATCAAACCAGTCTGTGGACCAATACATTATTCTATTGTTATTATTCTGAACATGCAATATAAATAAAATTTCGACTAACCCCTTAGACTAACGACGAACACTATACCAAATGGGTTTAATTAATCACCATATGTATACTGCGTTTATAAAAAAAATTATATACACTAAATCTGAATTACAGACTAACTAATTGCACCGTAATATTTTACAGGCACAATATATTATAGTGTTAAAAATTTGATGTTTTTAACAGTATCTCAAATTTTTTTATCTATTACCAATTTGATTTAGTTTTTAACAGTAGGTCCAATTTGATTTAAATTTTATATATATTTCAAATTTAGAAATAAAAAAATTTGTAAAATAGTACTGTTACATAATTATGTTTTCAAAACAAAATTTGTTACAAGAATACAAAATTTGAATTTTTTTATAATAATAATATCACAAATCACGTAAACACAGGTATAATAGAGTTAGATAATACATAATACTAAACTATATTAATTTATTGATAAATTTTGTTTCATAAACTAAAATGGTTTAGTATATAAAATAAAACTCGCACGGTTGTGCGGGTCGAGATCTAGTTTACGTTATTACTAGTAATATGTTAAAAGTTAAAAGTAATATGATGTTAGCAATATGATGTTAGCGATATGTTAAAAGTTAAAACTAATCATTATATATATGTACCTATAGTCTTGTATCAAAAACAACACAATAATATATTATATTCTGATATATTTTACAAATATGAAACGCCGTATGTCTAAAGAGTATATGGTAGGTTTCTTAAAATCTTTCAAATGAAAACCGAATTTCATTATCTCTCATCTTGTTTAATTTGTTTTCATTATATTAAATCATTAGAAATTGTCTTCAAATCCCCGATGGTAAAGCTCTTATGGAACTTCGAACCAAATTTTCCATAGCTCTCCAAAATATATCATTGTTTTCCTTATCTATACTATATTAAAAGGATATATAATCAACAAGGAGAGTGTCCACGTCATTAATAAAATCAGCCAATTACGAAGCTTTAAATCGCCAGGTCATAAATCCCTAATTTTGTCTGAAGCGATCATCGATCTCATCTCGCTGCTGCTGAATCCGTGCGAGACGATCCGTTTGATCTGTTCTCTGGAGCCAGCGTACCAACCGTATTTGAAGTTCGGATCTCCGCCGTTCTTCCTCGCCATGGCCTCCGTGAAGATGCGAAAGGCTAGAGACTTGGCTCTCGTGGTGATCGCGTTCGGAGATTTCTTACGATCGTGGTGGCGCTTAAGCCGGAGAGGAAACACGTGGTGCTGACGTCGTGCTCTTAGTTCCCTTCGCGGAGAAGAAACGTTGAGTCGGTCGAGGAGGAGGAGGCATCATCGGAGAGGGGATCGAGAATTTCGCCGTTATCGAGTTCGATCTCAACCTGCGCCGCCATCACCAAGTGGAAAGAAAGTGCGAGAAAATGAGAGAGAGAGAAGTTTTTCTTGAGAAAATGTGGAAGAAAGCAGAGTCGTCCCCTCTCTCTCTCTCTCCAACGTTATAAACGATTTGCTCTGTATTATTCATCTTCACCTGAATGAAACTCAAGATCAAGGGAGGATGATCCCCTTTCAAGTATAGTATTTGCTGGAGCTTTGCCGTGGAGTCCGTTGTGGCCGTGTTATTGACGTTTTAGATTTGAATCAGCCTACACGGACCTAACAGCAACAGGGATTCCAGCGGACTAACAGAAGCAGCCGTGGAGAGGCAAGGCAGGGACGAGATTAGCGGCCAGAAATTTGAAAGGAAATCTTCAGATAGTAAGATTGTCGGTGAAGAAGAGAAGGAAGATATGTCGCTTGGTAATGGTAGTGGTGGCTCTAACAAGGCGGCTACACATGACAAAGACAGAGATACTTCTCCTTCCCATGAAGGGATAAAGCTTTCTCTATGATTGTGCTGTTTAAAATGATCATTTATGCATAGCCTTGGTTTAGTATTTTTGGTTTATAAAGGTCATGACTACAATTCAACAGGGTATTGGAACGAGCTACTATGGGCAGCTTCGTGTTCTCTCTGGAGGTCAAGCACCTGGTGGGCACACTGCTTTATATGGACCATTCGGTAAGTGTTTAAAATACATTTTTGTGTGTTTCAAAATGATGCTTTACATCTTAGTCATATACTTAATTAAGAAAGCAGAGTAGCAGGATCACTCTTATTTCAAAATATGTGCTCTTTTTAGAAGTTTACATTTGATGTCATAATTTTGTGAATCAGTGTCTCGAGTAATCAAATTTGATGTCACCCTAACTTCAAACTTTTCTATTCACATTCCTCAAAACTTATTCTCTCAGTGTTTGCATGCAGGGTGATCCTGCAAGTTTTCATGCTGCTGTAGCAAAGACATGTTTTGAGGTACGGTAATATTCTCAAAACCCCAGACTTTGACTCCCTTTGCATAACAAATTCTTCTGCAGTTTTCTGATTCTAAGTATCTCCACTTTGTTATTCACTCAGCTGAAGAATCAACTCATCACTGCTAGCTATGTTGATGATGAAACATCCATGTAGATGGCTAAGAAATACTTGGATTATGATTCTTGGTGAAGTGACATCTCACAACTTGGATAATTGAGAATGATTCCCTTTTCTTCTGCAGCAGATAATTTATTAGCACAGATTGAATGACTTCAATCTGATGTATTCAAATCATGCAATAATGTGATCAAGAGCTCACATTCACCTTCCACTTTGTAATATTTATTATGTATCTTTTTTTTTTGGAATCATAATAAGCAATAATATTTTACAGTACATATGCATTACAATTACAACCAAAAGAAAATTAAAGAAAAACAGTGAGCATATAAAGTTAGCTTAAAAAGGGACCCCATAGAGAAAATACATTTAAAAATATATAGTAAATTATTAAATAAACAAAATAAAATTGGAACAAATTTAAATAGTATATATATTTAAGACTCAAACAAATATGTATAATTTTAAATAGTAATGACCACTATTAAATTCTTATGTAGTTTATCTGATTTAATTATATTTCCAGTTAAAATGGATTAAACTTCACAACTTATTACTTATAACTTCATTAAACTCATCAGCAATTTTTAAAAACTAATTCTAACTATTAATATAGTTAATTAAACTAAAACAAACATTAAAATGAATAGTCAAACAAACAGAATTTTTTTTTTATAGTAAAAAACATGTCGGACGTTCGACAACTGTCTCGCAACGAGCTTCTACCAAGAGATATAAATGTTTCTTGCACAGCTCGTGAAGTCCTCTGAAACCGACTTACGTTACGCAATGGCGTCGACGCCGGTTCTGGGGTTGGCAGCAGGAGACTCACGTATATACAAGGACCTGGATCTCCAGACGCATACATTTTCCTGATTGGCTTTTATCAACCGTTTCCGTGATCTTATGGATCGATGTCTTGCTAGCGGTAACATCCAGGCACACTACATGCAAGGAATTCATGAATATTTTCACAACAACACAATCAATGGCATGCACCATTTACGCGTCTCAGCAGGTGGTTCTTACGCAGATGGTGTAATCATGTTGTGCAGAGGTGAGCGAGCTGTCGGTCATGCCTACATATACATGCTTGGTTGGAGGGAGTCCCCAACTAAATTAGACGAATGCTGGAGGCGAATTAAAACTTCGCTTCATGGTATTGTTGTTGCGAGACTCCCGGTTTACATGACGACGTACCAAGAAACAAGAGCTGCTATTACTAGCCTTTGCCAAAGGAACCTGCGGAAGCTCGAGCCACCGGAAAGACGCCATGTCAATGACATGGACAATTACTGCGAGCTTTGCTTATGCTACAAGTAAATCAAGCAGTTCATTGCTATCCTTTGAGATCACATTAGTGTTTTGCAGTTCGTTGTTATATCGAATCGTATTCCATACAAAATCCATGGTAATCGCAGGAAAATTTGATTTTCGGTTTTGGCTGGAAGTTTGCTTTTTGTGGTGGAAAAATTGATTTCGTGGTTTTGACTGAAAATTTTGATTTTCTCGGCTTTGGCCAAAATATTCGATTTTGTGGTTCTGACGGGAAAAAAAATTTGTGGTTTTAGCGGGCTGGAAATTTTGTGTTTACGATTTTGGCGGGAAGATTCAAGTTCACGGCTTTGGCAAAAAATTTAATTTTGTGATTTTGGCGAAAACTTTTGCTCTTGCGGTTGTGACGGGAAAAAACAATTTTTTTTTTTATTTTGGCAGTAAATTTCAATTTTTTTTTATTTTATCGAGAAAATACAATTTGCGGTTTTAGAGGAAAAATCTAATTTGCTGTTTTAGATGGAAATCCGATTTGCGGTTTAGAGGAAAAATTTAATTTTACGGTTTGCCGAAAAAATCGACTTTGCGTTTTTTGAAAAAAACAACTAAAACCTCATTTTCCATAATCAATCTTTAAATATTTTTATAATATTTTTAAAAAGTGTTTTTTCTTCCAAATAGTCATACATTAAAAATAAATATTAAAAACAGAAGATCATATATCATTTTAAATTGGTCAAAACAAGTTTAAATGAGTCAATGTAATATTTGAGGGTCTAAATGAAAAATTCTAATAGATTTATTTTAAAATTAATCTAGCGGCATAGCTTTTGAATGGGGTGAGTCTTAATTTTTTTTTTTTTGACAACATGGGATGTGTCTTAAATGGGGTGGGTTTTCCCATTTTATCATCCATATACTCCAATGTAAAGAACATTACCATTAGATTATTTTGGTTTGACATTAGAAGTTCGGTAGCTCATATAAATCTAACACCATGTCATGTTGTTAAAGGTTTCGGACATTAGTAAATTAATAAAAATGTAGCAATCAATAATGTGGACTTATTATAGTATATATTGTAATCAGTCTAAGTATAAAAAAATATTTATATTCAGATACAAATTATAAAGTAATTTAAATTTAATTAAAATATATGGAAAATAACCCGGGCGTAGCCCGGAAAAATTTCTAGTCCTATATAAAATATACAACCCAAGATGAGAAAACGAAGACAATCAATGCAAATAATAGATATCTTAAAACATTAATTATGATGTATATTCTAAAACTAATTCAGACTCGATTTTATTTAAAAGAGTTGGCCTTTTTGTAAGCACAGTAAAAATTAAATAAAAAAGTGTTAACTTATAAATAAATCAACCGTTGTAAAAAACTATAATAAGAAATCACCCGAAATGTTTGAAAATTTCAACTAAATCTCCTAAACGCTGGTTATAAATTATCTTCTTCACAGCATCTTCCAATAACCCAAACCACACAACATTCTTCATTTCCTCTCTAAAATCAGCAACCAATGGGAGAAGCGGCGGAGCAAGCACGTGACTGTGACTTCCACGTGACCACCACTAGGAAGCAGCTCATCATGGCGGCTCTTCCACTCCAGGACCACTGGCTCCCTCTCTCAAACCTCTAAAGAATGTGAAGCATGATCTTCTTAACATAGAGAATAGGTTTATATACAACATTGGAAGCAGACTGATAAGGAAAGCTATAATTACAGAGAATATACAATCTCTAGCATATCATATGAAATATCTTCTTTATACGCCCCCGCAAGATGGAGGGAGAGGTCGAACTCCAATCTTGGAACACGCCATGTTGAAGCTGAGGCGAGGAAGAGGCTTTGTTAAAGCGTCAGCTAATTGATCTTTAGAGGAAACATGAGTGGCGCACAAGGAACCTGATTGCACCTGTCCACGAATGTAGTGATAGTCAAACGCAAGATGTTTCATACGAGAGTGAAATACTGGATTTGCACTCAAGTAAGTTGCCCCAATGTTATCACAATAGATCACAGGAGCTCGAGGTATGGTGATATGAAGTTCAGTGAGGATATTACAGATCCACCTAACCGCTGAAGCTGCATTCGCAATGGCTCTATATTCAGCCTCCGTTGAAGAACGAGCCACACCCGTTTGCTTCTTTGTAGACCAGGAGATAGGCTGGTGACCCATGTAGATGATGTATGCATTAGTTGAGACATAGTCATCAACATCACCGGGCCAATCTGCATCCGAGAAAGCATGTAAGTTCAACGTATTACTGGAGCGAAGGAGAACACCATGTGTAGCAGTGCCTGCTAAATATCGTAGAACTCTCTTGGCTGCTTGCCAATGCTCGTCTGTAGGTTTATGCATGAACTGAGAGAGCCTATTAACTGCGAAGGAGATATCAGGACGAGTGAAAGCCAAGTATTGTAAGCTTCCGACCACCATTCTATATTCTGTGACGTTCGTAATCGGATTGCCTGACTGTAGCGACAGCTTCGGAGTCGTTTGCATAGGAGTGGCGACTGGCTTGGCTTCGAACATATTTGTTTTGACAAGAAGATCGAGAATGTACTTCCGCTGCATGAGGTGTAAGCCGTGACTTGTTCTTGTGACTTCAATGCCACAGAAGTAATTGACATCTCCTTGATCTTTGAGAGAAAAACGTTCACCTAAGGCAGCAATCACACGTGAAACAGCATCATTGTTGTTACCTGTGACCAAGATATCGTCTACATAGACGAGTACATAGACAAGAAGATTGTAGCGACTGTGAACAAAAAGCGAGGCATCAGCATAACTGTTGGTCAAACCACAGAGGATGAGAAAGTTCTTGAGTTCCAAATACCAAGCTCGGGGAGCTTGCTTTAAACCGTATATCGCTTTCTTGAGTCTACATACATGAGTCGGACGATCTGCATCAATAAATCCAGGAGGCTGGTCCATGAACACTTCTTCATTTAGAGTTCCTCGTAAGAAGGCTTGATTGACATCAAGTTGCCGTACAGGCCAAGAATTACTGACCGCATATCCAAGTACAAGGCGAATGGTAACAGCTTTGACAACAGGGCTGAATGTTTCTTTGTAGTCTAGACCATACTGTTGATGATTTCCTTTAGCAACCAGACGGGACTTTCATTTACCAAGCTTGCCCTTAGGTAGTAACTTGTTCTTGTAAATCCACTGACATCCAATCACCTTCTGTGTTGGTGAGGCCGGTACTAAATCCCATGTATCTTTTTCGATTTGACCAGTGATCTCCTCAGACATTGATTCACGCCAGAGTGCATCTTTCATAGCTTGTCGAAAAGTTGCAGGTTCTGGTGCAATGATTTGGGCAAGAGCGGCAGTGAGGCTGAACTTTTTAGTTGGTTTTGAGATCTGATTTTTAGCTCTAGTTCTCATTTGATGGGTGTTTTGCGGTGGTTGTTGCACTGGAGTAGTAGCAGTGACAGTGGGGACTGTAGTTGGACCAGTGGGTCTTTGGGACGTGGAGGTGGTTTCTGTTATAGTGGTTTGTTGATTCGGGAGAATGGTTGAGCCAGTGGGCCTTTGTGTGGTGAGGGTGGGCTGGTCAGGGTTGTTCGGGTGATTTGGGATATTAGTTTGACCAGTAGGGTCTGAGAGAGGGGAAGAAAAAGTAGTAGCATGAGTAGTAGAGTTAGAGTTTATAGAAGGCAATACCTGAGATGCAGAGTCGCCTGGTGATTGAGATGATGCTGGAGTTGGAATCGCTGATGATGAGAACGAGACAGTAGGGTGAGGATCTGAGCTCGGGGGCTGTGAAGGCGGAACCAGATGAACTTTTGTGACCATGACAGGAGTAGAAGAAGCCTTCTCTTCACCACGTTGTTGTGTTGCTGGTACAGAAAGCAGAGGATCTGTTTTGAACGGGAATGTAGCCTCATCAAATTGGACATGACGGGAAGTATATATGCGACCAGCAGAGACATCAAGACAGAGATACGCACTCTGAGTCAGAGAGTATCCCATAAACACACATGCTTTCGATCTGTCCTGCAGCTTGTGTGCCGTATATGGCCTCAACCATGGATAACAGCAACAACCAAAGATTCTCAACTTCTCATAATTGGGAAGCACATTATGAAGCTTTTGATATGGAGACTGATCAGATAACACATCAGTAGGAAGACGGTTTATCAAGTAGACCACAACAGCAAACGCATAGGACCAATACTTCTTTGGGACAGAAGCCGCAGACATCAGAGACAATCCAGTTTCAACGACATGACGATGCTTTCGTTATGACAAACCATTATGTTCTGGGGTGTGAGACGGAGAGGTAAGATGAGAGATTCCATGTTCTTGTAGATAAGAGCGCAGAGCAATATATTCTCCACCATTATCTGAATATAGAGTCGCTATCTTTTGCTGAAAATGATTCTCAACTAACGGTTTGAACGCCATTAATACCTCTTTGACTTGTGACTTCTTCTGCAAGGAATACAGCCAAGAGTATCGGCTGTAATGATCGACGAAGAGAACATAATATTTGTTGTTATCAACTGAAGTTATTGGTGATGTCCAGACGTCAGAGAAGATATATTGCAGAGGTCGCGTTGAACGGATACTGCTTGTTTGGAAAGGAATTTTATGACTCTTATTGATGTGGCAATCAGAACAAACAACTGGTTTTTGAATAATCGAAGAAGAAGCAACAGGCAAAGAATTTTTAGAAATAATAGATTGCATAACTGGAGGAGAAGGATGTCCCAATCTTGAGTGCCAGGAAGCCATTGACGTCTTGATTCGGTAAGAGGACGAGAAGGCATGTGCTTGACTTGCACTCATAGGCTATTCATAAAGTTCATTCTTGGTTCTGCCTTGAAGAAGAGGCGTCCCCGTGCTGAGATCCTTCACCTGAAAATGAGCCGGGAAGAATTCAACAGAAACTTGATTAGTATTACATAAGTGATATACTGAAATCAAGTTCTTGTGAATACCAGGAACACATAGTATCTTGTCTAGAGCTAGATTACAAGATGGAGAAGATAAAAGAGTTGAACCGGTGTGAGTTATCGCAAGAGGAGAGCCATCACCGATTAAAACATCATCACCACCTTGATAAGGCTGATGCAGCGAGAGATTATTGAGATCATTGGTCATGTGATGGGTAGCGCCACTGTCAAGGAGCCAATTGTTGGCTGAGTAGGGTGAAACCATTGCTGCGTTAACTCTTGGTTGCCAAGGCATGGTTGAAGCATTCTGAAAAGACTGAGGAGAACTCTGCTGCAGGCTCTGAAGTTGAGGACACCGACGCGCACTGTAACCTTGCACGTTGCAGAACTGACATTTACCAAGATAGGGCCTTGGTTGCCGTTGGCCAGAACGGTTGTACTGCTTCTGATTGTTGTCACTCCAGTTGTTCTGTGGACGTTGAGATTGACGTTGATTGTTGTTATTGAAACGAGAGGAATTGCTATTGTTGTTGTAAGCAACGTTAGCAGTGACCGGAAGGTGCAGCGCAGGAGCAGCAGTAAGGAGCTTGATCTCATGATTTAAGAGACGCTCGTGAAGCTCAGTAAGAGAAGGTGGCGTGTCTCTTCCCTCAACCTGATCAACTATCGGTTTGTACTCATCTGGAAGCCCTTCAAGAATAAACTCGATTTGATCTTCAAGTTCAAGAGGCTTGCCAAGAATCGCCAGTTTATCAATGCGCATAGTGAAGCCCTGAAAGTACTCATCAATGGAACGTGTACCTTTAGTCCAAAGCTTCATTTGATTCCGAAGTTGCTTGATGTGCGCTCGGCTAGGTTTTGCATATGTAGATGCAAGGGTTTGCCAGATCTGCGCAGAGGTAGTGGCTCGCGACACCACAGGCTGAATGGAAGTGGAGATGGCACCAAGGAGGGCGCTGAAGATAAGTCTATCTTGTCTCTTCCAAATGGCGAACTCAGGGTTGACTATAAGCTCTTCATTAGCGGTAAGAGTTTCAGTCGGGACAATCGTCGATCCATCTAAGTATCCAGCAAGATCATAACCATCTAGGAGGGCATGGATCTGGAGACTCCACATCAAGTAGTTTGTGGAAGTCAACTTGGTTACATTAGAGGTGTTGAGGTGAAAGAGTGTTTGAGTTAGTGTTTGGATTGTTTCACCGTGAAAGTTGGAGTTGTTGGTAGCCATTGAAGCTTTAGCTTAACAGAGAAGAAGAAGAAGCTTGGCGGCTAGATTTTGAAAAAAAAAAATTAGGGTATCGATGGCTCTGATACCATAAAGAATGTGAAGCGTGATCTTATTAACATAGAGAATATACAACATTGGAAGCAGACTGATAAGGAAAGCTATAATTACAGAGAATATACAATCTCTAGCATATCATATGAAATATCTTCTTTATAACCTCGACCTCATCCTTCCTCCTGTCCACGTCAGTGTTTGTTTCTGCTACAAGAAACCACGTAACATGACTAATTCAATGGCTCATGAAACCCTCAAGACGGCTTTGGCGGAGACTCTCGTCTCCTATTATGCTTTTGCCGGCGAGATTGTCACTAATCCCACCGGAGAACCTGAGATTCTCTGCAACAACCGCGGTGTAGATTTCATGGAGGCCGGTGCTGACGTGGACCTCCGAGAGCTTAACCTCTATGATCCTGATGAAAGTATTGCCAAGCTTGTTCCCATCAAGAAACACGGAGTCATAGCGATTCAGGTAACATTTTTTGTAAAATTCAGGTTTATCATGTGTTTCTAGATTAAAACCAACCGAAGATAATAGATTTATCATAATCCTTTATATATTAGTTTATTAATTTTCTATTTTAAGGCAGTAATAGTTCACTAGCTACAAAAACATAACTCTACTTTTGTTTCGTTGTCTGAACAGGTGACTCAACTGAAATGTGGGAGCATAGTTGTGGGATGCACATTTGATAGCGGATGCATACTCCATGAACATGCTCCTTGTATCGTGGGCCGAGATCTCTCGGTCCGTGTACCAATCTCTTGTGTACCATCGTTTCGAAGATCTCTACTAAACCCTAGACGACCATTAGTCGTGGATTCATCTATAGACCAGATGTACATACCTGTCACGTCCTCCGCAAGAAACCACCAATCCAGACAGTATCCTCGTGAGCCGTCTCTATTACATCAAAGCGGATGCCCTAGACGACCTTCAAGCCCTAGCTAGCGGCTCAAAACGTAGGACGAAACTTGAATCGTTCAGCGCGTTTCTATGGAAACTCGTGGCCAAACACGCGGCAACAGATCCAGTCCCGAGCAAGAACTCGAAACTAGGAATCGTTGTTGATGGAAGGAGGAGACTTATGGAGCAAGAAAACAATACTTACTTCGGAAACGTACTCTCAATCCCATTTGGTGGACAAATGATCGATGACTTGGTCAACAAGCCATTGTCTTGGGTAACCGAAGTGGTTCACAGGTTCTTGGAGACTGCTGTCACCAAAGAACATTTCTTGAACTTGATTGATTGGGTTGAGACACGACGCCCAACACCTACGGTTTCAAGAATCTACAGCACCGGGTCGGAGGACGGACCCGCCTTTGTCGTTTCTTCAGGGAGGAGTTTTCCGGTGACCCAAGTGAATTTCGGGTGGGGCTCGCCGGTGTTCGGGTCTTATCATTTCCCATGGGGAGGTAATGCAGGATATGTGATGCCTATGCCGAGCTCGGTGGAGGATGGAGACTGGATGGTTTACTTGCACCTCACGAAAGGACCGTTGAAGTTTATTGAGGAAGAGGCTTCTCAAGTGCTTAAACCTATTGACAATAATTACCTCAAGATTTAAAACCCTAATCTTTTGGTTAATGAAATGTCAATTACGGGTCATTTGTGTTATGCTGTAGTATGTGATATTATCTTTGTGTTGCGTGCTTGTCGTATACTTGTATTTGAATTATTGTAAGATATGTTTCCAACCGTATGTTTTGTTCCATTACTTTGATGATGTTGCTCAATCTAATATTTCCACAGTAATCAGTCATGACTTGATTCTTTTTGGTTTATTAATAGCACACATTCAAGAAGCTGAGTCCGGGTAGTAAACACACCAAACGGTTCTATCAAGTTAGTAACACACTAACATTATTGATCAATTATATTCAATTTTGTTTGTCTACTGTAGGTAGTTAATTATTTACAAATGCTCTTATTCAATAAATTGAAACCACCTTCTTGCACTATATATGTCATGATACCTTAGTTATACGCATTTGGTGTCATTAGAGTGAAACAAAACAGAGTAGTTTTGACTAAAACCTAAATGGTACAACCGCATAAACATTTTTGAATGTTTGGTGTCATGAACATTTTAAGTATTCTGAATAAAAATATATTTTTAGTGTTATAAAAAAGAGAATAAACCTATTGACAATAATTACCTCAAGATTTGTGTTATCCATTCACATGTGATATTATGTTTGTCTTGCGTCTTTGTTGTATTTGAATTATGTGTATAATATATTTTGTATGCGTTCCAAAAAAAAAAAGTATTTTGTGTATCAAATCACAGCCCTTTGACTTTTCGTTCAATTATTGATGATGTTGCTCAATCTAATATCTGGACATTAACTACCGGGCTAATCTTGTAAATAACCCTTTTAAAGTTTGTCAACTCTAAAATAGCTTCAAAAATTCAAAGTGACCAAATTCTGTTTCATTAAAAGGATAAATGATAATTATACACCAATTTATAATTTTATTAATCATTTAGAATATAGAAAATAAATAAATAATAAAAATAATAAAATCAAAATTATATTTTCTGAAAGTTTTTTTGAATTTTCTTTTCAATTTTTTTTTTAGAAACATTTTTTCTTAATAGGAAGTTTAGGAAGACCTTCGTGAATATGTAGGATATCTTCCTGAAATTTGCAAAAAAAAAAAAAAATTATGAATTCAAGAATGCTTTAAAAGTGTAATTAGATTTTTTTGAATATAACTTGTATATATATTTAGCAATGTTCGAGAAATCGCTAGACGGTAACTAGGCGCTTTGTAAGGGACTAGCGACTATGAAGATTATTCAGAGCCTAGGCAAGGCATAGTCGTTAATGAATTATTGATTTAATATATATTACATTTATATAAGATATTTTAGTTTATCGGTTAAATTATAAAATTATTTTAATGAGTTATAAAAATAAGATATAGAAACAAAAGAAATTAGACAAAATTGTGAATTGTACCAACATTATTGCTTAATATAACAGATTTAGATTAGTTTAGATCGATTTAAACCGATTTTAGTCGATTCAGAATAGTTTAAACAAATTTAAATCTCATAGATGTGTATATTTTCTTCCTGAATTTAACCTATATAAATATTGAAATATTTATAGTATTTTTAGAACCATGATATTTAGGAAGATGTCATACATATTTAAAAATATTTTACTAAATATACATATATTTCTGATTCAGTAAGGTATTTATAAATATATATTTATGAATGTCTTCCTAAATATAAAATTAATAATATATTTTAAATACATATTTATGAAATTTTCCTAAATTTAATAAATATTTATACACATTTTTCAATATCTTCTTAATTTTGAGAAGATATTATACTTATTTAGTAATATTTCCTAAATATGCATATAACTCAAATTCAAAAACATAGCATGCACATTCATGAAGACCTTTCTATAATTTAATAGTTATTTAGGAAATGATAAAATTATCATTTACACAGTTGGTATAACTTATTTCGGTCACTTTAACCCTTGTGATCTAGTTTGGAAACAAAAGTACGTTTTGAGGTTATTTCTGTTAATCTACTTGATTTTTCAACAAAATACATTCAAGAATTTGAGCCCGGGTAGGTAATTTACGCACCAACATTATTAGAAATGTAATAATCAATTATATTTTTGTTTGTATATTGTAGGTAATTACTACGATTGCTCTTACTCAATACATGAAACCACCTTCTTGTACCATGTCATTATACCTTAATTATATGTATTTGGTGTTATTTTTTAAAACACTTGATAATTATATTATTACAAACTATGAAATATTACATATAAAAATATTATAAAATTACACCCAACAATTCTATCTACTTTATGAAAATTCACGTTTGACTAAGCCACCAGAACCGTCATACGAGAATCATGTTTAACGGTATTTCTTACACCGAGCTGAAGATTTTGTATGAACTCTTTTTCATAAATCTCAATAATTTCTCATTTTCTAAAACTCGAAACTCAGATTCTCCTGATGTATAGACAACATTAATGAATTTTTAGTTAAACTGTTAGACTAAGGGTTTCCACGACTGTATAATTGTTTTAAGTTTGGTGTCAGAAAACGTTTTAATTATTATAAATAAACATATGTTTTGCTTGAATATCGTTATGGGGACTTGGGAATTGGGATATAGTCTGTTGAATCCAATAGTTATGAGAATTAGTAAACAATACTGTCGAACTGCCATTAAGCGCTTCTACCACCGGTAGCGCATGTTGCCTAGCTAGTAGCTCTCTTGGTTTGGCATGTCCCCAATGGAAAAATGAGTGATCCGTTATCCTGCAGATCATGGCCTTACCGCTCGGCCCTGTTCTAAAACGCGACCGCCATGACCGGATTTACGGCGGTTAAACGCTCGGCGGTCCCTGGCCTTGGCGATTGACTCCTACTCGGCGAACTAGGCGGCTGGTACAAAAGATCTTCGTTTTTGGTCATTCTGATACATGAAATCGGTTAATATATAGCTAATCTATAGTTTTAAAGTTTTAATCGTGATTAAACGTAACAATAATGAAGATTAGAAGAAGAAAATCAATGGCGGCTAAGAAGAAAAGTTGCGTAACCCAAGAAGAAAATAAATCCCGTTTAATCTCCGATTTTTACGTTAGGAGCTAACCCAACCCGAGCGCACGTACATCGTTTACCGAGTTTCCGAACCTGGGTAAATATTATATATGTGAATAAACAATTACATACTTTTTTGAATTAACAGTTAAATACTTTAAAAGACATTTTTTTGACAAATGGCTTATATATATATATATATATATATATATATATATAGGTAATCAAGAGCCTACTAAGGCAAATTGTTTCGAGCCTTTAAGCCGAGTACAAAATGGATCTAGCCCAATAACTTAAGAACTTTAGTTAAACCACAGAGAAAAGAGACTAGCGCCGTCATGGAGAAATAGAAAGACAGAAAGGGAGACGATGATCATGGATATTCAATCGTCCTGCCATATCTGCATCATTGAGGAAGAGAGTGCAGGGAAGGGTGCCTGAAGGAGGAAATACAGGTTTTGATGAGATAGGAAGTAGAGGAGACCAGAGAATCGATGCTGCGATATCCATTTATGATGTAAGTTGATATGTTTTTTGTCATCAAAATATAAACTCAACTAAGACTCTGCGAATCATCTGGGTAACTCTGTATCCATATGAACTATGTAAGTTGATACTCCCTCCGTTTCAATTTAATTGTCGTTGTAGATTAAATTTTTGTTTCAAAATAAGTATTGTTTTAGAGTTTAATGAAAAATTTATTAATAATATTCTCCAGTTTATTTTTTTATTGGTTGAAATATAGTTAAATGTATAGGTAATGATGTTTTTATTTTGAAAATATGCAAAATTAAATGTATTTTTAATCTGTGTGAATAAACCTAAAACAACAACTAAAATATAAAAGTTGGGGAGTATGTAGTATTGACTGAATAGATGTTTCTAGCAAACTCGAGCTTCGTTCTTGTGCGGTTGTACGATTTAGGGGTTACTCAAGCCTACTCTGATTGTTCT
Organism: Brassica napus; assembly: GCF_020379485.1. Classification (NCBI taxonomy): domain Eukaryota; kingdom Viridiplantae; phylum Streptophyta; class Magnoliopsida; order Brassicales; family Brassicaceae; genus Brassica; species Brassica napus. The sequence goes on from NC_063449.1 coordinate 31,556,108, forward strand.
TGGTAACACTGATAGCTATTTATAGATTTAATAAATATTAGGGAAAATTAATATTATTTATATTAATTTTAGATATGTAAGATATTATAGACTTTAGTTTACGACCTTATAACAATAATAAAATATTATACATGATAATTTTATCTTTTCCACTTGCATACATATGTAATTCTCGAAATTACATATTAATGTATCATGAACGTGAACATATTCACCCGTAAATACATATTATTATTTTTTTAGCAAAATCTCAATTTTACCACAAGTTTGATACCATTTTACCCTATTTACTAAACCATAAACAATAGCCATAAACCGTAAATATTCGAGTATTTTTTTATTAATCAAATTTTATCACAAGTTTGAAACCATTTTCAAATTTACTTTTAAATGATAATAATTTTGATAAATACCCTGAATTTTTAATAAAAAGATTAAATTAACTTTCTTAAATCATTTTTAAATGTTTAAGAATAATTTAAAAATATTTATAAAATTTTATAAATCCAACCTCATCCTCTAAATAATAAACCGTAAAAAATAATCACTAACCATAACCCAAATGTTAGTGTATTTTTATTGAGTGCATTTTTGAAAAATAGTACTCAATTTATGGTATTTTAAGTAATTTCTCTTGTTTTTATACTTTCTTGCGCTATAAACATGTTAATTTCTTACATACCAGTAAAAATGTTAGTTTGCAGAATGAGGTTTGAGATAGTTATTTTATAAAATTATTTTTTTAATGATCCATATGGTTCAACCAATTTGACCAAATGATCCATGAATGATTTGAAATATATTACTTTTATCGGTTCGTTTCAAAAGCATTATTATGAATCAAATAAGAAGATAGGACTTATGTTTAAAATCTATACTAACCCGTAAATATATATATTTTTTCACTCCGTTAATAATGATTTAGTTTGATATTTTGGACTCTCTTTGATATTATTGCAGTGTAAATAAGTGCATAAATTCGTAGAATGATACTATTTAACATGTCAGCGACAATCACTAATAACAATTGTGTTAATAGCTTTTTTTTGTCAACGTTAATAACTTTAATAACACATTTCTATCTATCTATTATTATTATTATTATTATTATTATTATTATTATTATTATTATATTTTTTCTATTAATTGACTGTGGAATTGCTTTCTCCCTTGACTGCTGAATCTTGAACGTTATTGGCTTAGGAACACGTATATGTAATCTAACTGGAGGAGTCGATAATTTACTAAAGTAAACTGCATTCGAAAAATAAATGTATACCATCATTACCAATCGTATTATTTTTGAAAATAGAAAGGAAACAATAACTAATGAGATAATGCTTAGTCTTAAATCTCAAACTACAGATTCTAAATGACGTGTTAGATAACTAATGTATTCATATATATAGTTGTTGACCTTATCAGACCAATACAGTGATCTTCTGGTGGTGACTTGGCGATCTAAACTCAGTGTATTGTCTGTTTAACTATTCATACCATCAAACAGTTAACTAACGTGTTGTACAATGAGATCACGTCCGAGCTAACGTGGATGTTTTTGTTCTTCTTATTTTAATCAGTTGTTTTTTTTAATTAGTTGTTAACATTTTAAAAATTTTACATGCATGTTCCTGTGAATATATGTATAATTATTTTGTCTCCTACTGTAGTCTCACTATTCCCTGAATTCGTAAATTTATTTGCAGAAACGGTCGTCGTCGGCGATAAACCAATTTAATTATTCATTTTTTGTTTCATTTCTTTATCGAATCCGAACAATGTAAATAATTTTTCCCAACAAAAATTGAGGTCAACCTGCTAGGCTTGCATCGCTTTCACACTCCTCTCTGCTTCCGGTTCGTCCATATTTTCCTCTCTTGAAGTGTATTGTCTATCTCCTTATGTTCCTAATCAACTTTGTCTTTTTCCTTGTGTCTAGTTTATGTTTTACTGGCTGTACTAATCTGTCTTCGGAAGGTGCATATCACCAGTCCGGTTTATGGCTCCAGAAAGATTATATATTTTTGCTGGTTTGGTGTAAAACTTTGTTCAAGTTAATATTACGATGACAAAAAAACCTACTAGACACTTTTTTACCATTAAACAAATAGTTGGTTGTTATTTTTAATTATTCATGATCACCCATCTTACATTAGTTTTTTTTTAACCTTACCCCCCATCTTACATTAGTTAAGATCCCTGTTCGGGAACGCACTAGGCGCTAATCGGGCGGTCGGGTTGGGCCTAGCGCCTAAAGAAAAAATCGGAGATTAATCGGAAATTATGCGGGGCGGAATTTTTAGATAGTTTACTATGTTATAAGACATGTTAATCTTTAATTGTGTATAATATTAATACATTTTCATGTTTAAGATTGTATAAAACACACAAATAGAATATATAAACTTAATATAGTGTAGTTTTCATCAAAATTATGAATATAAATGATATTTATAAAATTTTAGATCAAATAAACAAATAAAAATATAATTAAAAATAAAAAAAAATAAAAAAAAATAAATAAATAAAAAAATAGATTAGGCCGCCACCTAGGCGGCTAGGCGGTCATTTAGGCGGTCTAGGCGGAAAAAATCGGATTAAACCGATTTGGCATAAATCGGGGCGGAAAAGTGACGCGTAGCGCCTAGACGGCCGATTTTTAGAACATGGGTTAAGATACACTACTTGATTTGTAGACGACCGAATGCAAAATTCAAATTCCAATATGTAAAACTTACGATGTACTCACCAGTGGTGGATAAAAAAAATATTTTGTACTAGGTACACTATTTTATACAGAATATTATTTGAAAAACTTAATATTTATATTATTAGTTAAGTATCATATTTGGTTAATTAATTAAAGAGGGCCAATAAATTTTTTTACTAAACTATATAGATAACAGAAAAGAAAGGAAAAATAACACGAAATGAATAGTATATGCATGAAATTCTGATTTATAAAAATCATGAAATTCTTTTTTAAAAAATACATGAAATTTTAGTATAGATGTTAATATTGGCATGATTCAACCATTTAAGATGCTAAACAACTTTAAAGGGGGGGGGGTGTTGAATCTGAAATTTGAAATGATTTGATTTTAGTGAATTTTTAGACGATTTTAGGTGAATATTAGAACTTGGTATGATTTTTGTTAAAAAAATTCTAGAATCTCATCTAAAACCATGAGATTTGATTTTTTTTTTTTTTATAACTAAGAAACCCCTCTCAAACACCCTAAAAACATTTAAAGCACTGTAAAATCTTCAATTTAAATTTTGTTCAATAATAGTGGATTTGATAGTGTTTGTTAAAATGACAAGTTCAATAACACTAAATTTTAAAATATTTTTAAAAATCCTCGTTTGAATAACAGTAGAATTGCTATTTTAATATAAATCATCTGAAACTATTAGTTGAATACACTCCCTAAAAAATCTTTAATACTTGAATACAGCCCCTACGAAATCCTTAATACATACATAAAATTATAAATTTAGCATGGGGCACATGCCCACCGTCTCACAACATACATCCGCCCTTAACCAGAAAAACGTAGACATGGTTTTTTAGTACTACTATAATGAGATACTAGATTTTGATCCGCGCTTAAAAACGCGGGTTTTTTTTGGATTATAAAAAAGTTTTATAAAAATTAATGTTTTGAGATTGTTATACATTATTATTTCAGATTTTATCTAGCGCTGGTTTTTTTTTATTATAAAAAAGTTTTATATGAATTAATGTTTTGAGATTGTTATACATTATTACTTCAGATTTTATATGTACATTTTATCTAAATTTTTCATACGATTCAACAGTTTGCCAGACCTGAAAAACTAAATCTGAAACCAACCCGAAAATATAGGTGCAGTTCAGGTTTGAGTCATGGGCAAAGTACCTATTCAATATCTTTTTGGACCGCGAATCTTTGTTCCAGTTTGGGTCCTATCTGAGACTCGATCGGGTACCCAAAGTACCTGGAATGATTTGTGTGTACTAGGTATGTTTGGTTATTTCATATATGTTTTTGGCATTACAGATATTTTAAGTTTCTTGTTCGGGTTTTAGGTTATAGTTTTGGGGTTATGGGTAAAATTTCAATTTTAGAAAAATATATTTTGGGTTGGTAAATTTTTGGGTGTTTTCGGTTCTCCGGATTAGGTTTACGGGTAAAATTTTGGATCTTTTGAGTATATGAATATTTTTCAGGTATTTGTTTAAATTTCGGGTATTTTTGTGTTTTAAGGCTTTTTTGTGTTTTGGGTACTTCGTGTGTTTTTTTGTTTCTAATACCCAAACCAATCCGAACCTGTTATGTATTCAAAAATTAAATTTATTTTACAGATATTTGAATTATGAGTCCAAACCAATACGAAACCAAAAATAACCGGCCCTAACTTAAACTATAGATTTTAAAATATTTAGTTATGTCAAACGGTTAGGATCCGAAGAACCCAGATCCACAGATCCAAACATGAACCCTATGTTTCGAAACATTTTATCTCCTTTGATATAATGTAGAAATATTAAAGGATGTTGGCATAACTAAACTAACATATGACACATCTGATATATTTTAAATCAAATTTTCAAAAGTCAAGAGTTTAAATTAAATGTTTTAAAAGTCAAGATATCTTGTATATTTATGTGATTGAAATAATGTGGTTTGCTAAAACGTAAAAGGATAACAATTGTAGTTATAATAATTGTTGGAAATCGTGGGTTATTTATTAAAGTGTAATAAGTTTTAAGTTGTTGCTATAATAAAGGTATGTTATGATATTTGGTTTTATATTATAGGTTGGACTAAAGAATGAAAGGGTCCAAACAATTTTCATAGGTAGATTTTTTACGACTCCTAGTATTGATAAGAAAAAATTAAACAACAAAAGTCCTCCCACATCACATATTAGTTCGTTTTCCTAAAAAAAAATATTCAGCTTTCATGAAGAAAATTTCAATTTCTATTACAACTGAAGTATGACAAATCTAAATAAATAACGGATGTAAATTTAAACTTAGGATCAAAATATTTAATCTCAAAATTCGTTAAATAGTGTTATATATAATGTATATAAGCCAACAAACTTTAAGATGGACATATAAGTATCACCCATACGATATAAAGACAAATGTCAAACCTTAATTCTTATATATTTGGGAATCTGTTGAGCATTCACATTAATAATTATACCATTGGGACTTAATTGATTAGTGTAATTATAAATTAAAAAATGAACAAATTTGAATATATATGTATATAAATCTATATTTCCGGTACTTTATATATATATATATATATATATAGGATCTTGAATTATAAACAGATATCAATTGTTTGAACATGATAATTTTAATTCAATTTAAATTTAAAGTCATAAAAATTAGATATATAGAGCAAATACTTGAACAAAAAAATGATTTTGACAAAAAAGTCTAGAAAATATTGATAACTGCAGATATTTATTTATTTATTTAGAGTTGAGGTTTTTAACATATTAGTATGTATTACTTCCATCTTCAGTCATATAATTTTTTTTCTTGAACTGTAGTCATATCATAATTCATGTTAAACATTCGATAGTCTATGTATAATTTTGATTGTTGTGGTGAATACTCACTCAGATAACAGTTGACAATATTATGAAAAGAGAAACTATTGATTGAAGTTACTCGCAAAAAAACTATTGATTGGTTGAAAAATGAAGGCACTCAAAAGTCAGAACTAATGAATATTTGAAACTTCGAACCAAAAAGTAGTTTCCAAAAGAAAAAGAAAAAGAAAAACTTCGAACCAAATAATATCCATAGGTCTGCATAATATATCATTATTTCTTATATCATATATAAATATTACAATTATAAATGAGCCGAGATAATAAGACGATGCCAATCAACGCAAATAATAGATCGTTAACACATTAGTTATGATGTGAATTCTAAAAATAATTCACACTTGATTTTATCTAAAAGAGTTATAACACTATAAAAATTTAAATCGAAGTGCTAAAAATAAAATAAGATTTCAGCAGTTGTAAAAAAAAAATTCAGAAATCAACCGAAATGTTTGAAAGTTTCACCCAATACTCTCCTAAACTGTGGTTATAAATTCTCTTCTTCACAGCATCTTCCAACAACCCAAACCACACGACATTCTTCATTCCCTCTCTAAAAACAGCAACCAATGGGAGAAGCGGCGGAGCAAGCACGTGAATATGACTTCCACGTGACCACCACTAGGAAGCAGCTCATCACGGCGGCTCTTCCACTCCAGGACCACTGGCTCCCTCTCTCAAACCTCGACCTCATTCTTCCTCCTGTCCACGTCAGTGTTTGTTTCTGCTACAAGAAACCACGTAGCATGACTAATTCAATGGCTCATGAAACCCTCAAGACGGCTTTGGCGGAGACTCTCGTCTCCTATTACGCTTTTGCCGGCGAGATTGTCACTAATCCCACCGGAGAACCTGAGATTCTCTGCAACAACCGCGGTGTAGATTTCATGGAGGCCAGTGCTGACGTGGACCTCCGAGAGCTTAACCTCTATGATCCTGATGAAAGTATTGCCAAGCTTGTTCCCATCAAGAAACACGGAGTCATAGCGATTCAGGTAACATTTTTTGTTAAATTCAGGTTTATCATGTGTTTCTAGATCTTAAAACCAACTGAAGATAATAGATTTATCATAATTAATCCTTTATATATTAGTTTATTAATTTTCTATTTTAAGGCAGTAATAGTTCACTAGCTACAAAAAAAACATAACTCTACTTTTGTTTCGTTGTCTGAACAGGTGACTCAACTGAAATGTGGGAGCATAGTTGTGGGATGCACATTTGATCATCGTGTAGCGGATGCATACTCCATGAACATGTTCCTTGTATCGTGGGCCGAGATCTCTCGATCTGATGTGCCAATCTCTTGTGTACCATCGTTTAGAAGATCTCTATTAAACCCTAGAAGACCATTGGTCATGGATTCAGCTATAGACCAGATGTACATACCTGTCACTTCCTTGCCCCCTCCGCAAGAAATCACCAATCCAGACAGTATCCTTGCGAGCCGTCTCTATTACATCAAAGCGGATGCCCTCGGAAAGCTTCAAACCCTAGCTAGAGGCTCAAAGATGGAAGTTAAAAGGACAAAACTCGAATCTTTCAGCGCGTTTCTATGGAAACTCGTGGCCAAACATGCAGCAAGAGATCCAGTCCCGAGCAAGAACTCGAAACTAGGGATCGTTGTGGACGGAAGGAGGAGACTTATGGAGCAAGAAAACAATACTTACTTCGGAAACGTTCTATCAATTCCATTTGGTGGGCAACAGATTGATGACTTGATCAACAAGCCATTGTCTTGGGTGACCGAAGAGGTTCACAAGTTCTTGGAGACTGCTGTCACCAAAGAACATTTCTTGAACTTGATTGATTGGGTTGAGACACGACGCCCAACACCTACGGTTTCAAGAATCTACAGCAACGGGTCAGAGGACGGACCCGCCTTTGTGGTTTCTTCAGGGAGGAGTTTTCCGGTGTCCCAAGTGGATTTCGGGTGGGGCTCGCCGGTGTTTGGATCTTATCATTTCCCATGGGGAGGTAATGCAGGATATGTGATGCCTATGCCGAGCTCGGTGGAGGATGGAGACTGGATGGTTTACTTGCACCTCACGAAAGGACAGTTGAAGTTTATTGAGGAAGAGGCTTCTCAAGTGCTTAAACCCATTGACAATAATTACCTCAAAATTTAAAACCCTAATCTGTTGTTAATGCAATATCTATTACGGGTCTTTTGTGTTATGCATGTCATATGTGATATTATGTTTGTCTTGGGTCTTTGTTTTTTTTTTTGTAATATAATCGTTGACGTATTTGAATTATGTGTATAATGTACTTTGTGTATCTAATCATATATATATCCCTTTGATTTTTCGTTCAGTTACTTGGATGATATTGCTCAATCTAATATTTGCACATTGATCAGTTGATTTTTTTTCATCAACATACATTCAAGGATTACCAATTAAATGGTCAATTATATTCAATATTGTTTGTATATTGTAGGTAATATCTCACAAACTGCTCTTATTGAATATATGAAAATCTTCTTGCACTGTCATATTATACCTTAACTGTCCGCATTTGGTGTAATTAGAATGATTCCGTGCAATACCAAAACTCCTCTAACCACCAACGCCGAAAACAACCTCTTATATTTAGATGTTCAATACAGTCTGAGCATTAATATTTCTTCACAAATGATCACATATTTAGTATATTTAAAAAGAAAGTATACATGTGATGTGGATATTATGATATATGATTTAATTATTTAAAATTTTATATGTGATGTAAGTTGATAGGCCATAGGTAGTATTGACTGAGTAGATGTTACTACTAGCTATCTAGAGCTTCGTTCTTGTGCGGTTGTACCATTTAGGGTTTAGTCAAGACTACTCTGATTGTTCTTGGTAACACTGATAGCTATTTATAGATTTAATTATCCACCAGTTGGTTGTTTTGTTCATCTTCCTAGTGATTATATTTTACCTGATAAAAAAAATCATTAAGCAGATTTAACTACTAAGCCTAGACGTACCTCTGCTAATATAAACGAAATAATGTCTTTTACTAAAATACTGCATACTAATGCTTAAAAAGGTGACGCGTACACTAATCACTTTGTTATATAATATACAAATTTTCTTCAAACACTATGGTCATGTTTAGCATATCTGCATATGTGTCGTGTCTCGACAAAACATGTGTCACAGGTGGATGTTTTTCATAATCGGAAAGTTTTATAACGGAAATTGAATCTATAGATGGTCGAAATATATTTACCATTTAAGCTGGACCAGTTCTGAGATTAATTAAGTTTGAAATCATTTTAGTGATCGATATATCTATATTCTTAGATGGGTAAGAGCCGTATGATACATATATATTAAACATTTAAATTTGCGATTAAGAAAATGTTATGTTCTGCATTTAAAAAAAATATATAATTGCTAACTGTAATGGAAAGGTGACGCGTTCACTATTCACTTCGGTATTATACTTGTCGACGTGGACGAATGTTTGTAAATTAATTTTTAAAAAAGGTAAAGAGAATGTTAATGTTGTTGAGGAAGATTAGAAGTATGTGGTTTTCGATTACAGTCAAAGTCGTGCCATACCAACTTGATGTCCTTTTCTAATTGTCAACCAACTAAATGTCCTTTCTAATATTTATTATTGTACTGCTGATAGTTATGTACCTATATTCAATTCAAATCTAATAGTACTAAGTTATTTTGAAAAAAATACAGAGAAAATTTTTTTTTTGGATTTTTAACATTAAAACCTATCAACTAAGTTTATTTTGGGTAAAAACCTACAAACTAAGTATTTAACGGAAAAACCTCCAAACTAATTTTATTTAATGAAATAATCTCTAACAGGTCATAATTACTATTACTACTTGTAAATTTTTAGTTTATGAGTTTCTACGTTAAGTAAACATAGTTGAAGAGTTTTACCATTAAAAATAAAAAAAATTCAAAATTTTGTAACATTATCTAAAAATTAGTAACTTAAATTTCCAAAATTAGCATTTTAATTTTTTTTGTAAATATATGAGTTTGATGTGTTTTTAACATCAACATTGTATATGTATAAATTCAAAACGTAAAACCCCATAAAATATAATAAAAATTATCTAAGGATTTATTATTACATTTTTATTAGATAAGATATCATTTTTATTATATTTTCTTGTTTTTTACATTTTAAATTTTTTAGTAATTTTATCACAGGTAAATCTTTAGATAAATTTTATTATATTTTCTGAATTTTTACGTTTATACATATATAATGTTGATGTTAAAAACACATCAAACTCATATATTTGCAAAAAACATTAAAATGCTAATTATAAAAAATTTTAAGTTACTAATTTTTAGATAATATTATAAATTTTGAATTTTTTTGATTTTTTTTATTTTTAATGGTAAAACCCCTCAACTATGTTTACTTAATATGAAAACCCCTAAACTAAAGAGTAAAAATGGTAATTATGACATGTTAGGGTTTAATTCATTAAATAAAGTTAGTTTGAAGTTGTTTTCGCTAAATACTTAGTTTGAGGATTTTTACCCAAAACAAACTTAGTTCAGGGGTTTTAACGTTAAAAATCATTTTTTTCTTTTACTTAGAAGCGCACATTTAACGTTATATCTCATAGCTTGGTTTTACGAGTAAATGTTTTTTAAATAGAATCTACTAGTAAAATGTTTCAAAATTTATTATGAAACTTCGGTTCAAAATTTCAACAATTTTTTTTGTCAACCATAATATTATTAAAAGATAATACCAGGCTCAAGTTTTACAAATTTTCAACAAACACTTACACAAAAAGTACAACTCTTAAACTTTAGTTCTTGAGTCAAAGAAGGGTGATAAAAGAATCTCAAATTGGACATTAAAATCACAAATATATTTATATAACCCAATACATAGTGTATGTTATGTACGAAAAAAATAAAATAAAAAGTCATCATGATAATAAGTGTGGAGTTATCTTAAAAATTTAGTTTAACCGTATCTTAGTGGTAAGGGCTAATTTGGAGTACATCGTAAACCAGTGTTTTTAAAACCGGACCGGGAACTGAACCGGAAATATTTTGGGTCACGGTTCAATATGGTTCGACCGGGTCAAACCTGGTTTAATAATATGTTTTAATATTTTTTTAGTATGTAAATATAAAAGTAATATTAGTAAACATGATGCATAGTTAAAATATAAATCAATTTTGAACATAGAATATTATAAATATAAATTAGTTTCTTGTTTATATGGATGATTTATAGATTTTCGATAGTTTTAGTGGTTTTTATTGGTTTAATAATTTTGAAATATAATCCGGCTATGTAGTCGGTTCATGGTCGAACCAATTACTAGACCAACCCGGCTATATAACCGGTTCACGGTCGAACCCGGTCCAACCATCGGATCGGTCCGGTTTAAAAACGCTGTCGTAAACCCTCTATCCTATATCCAATTTCTATTAAGAATAAAGTTTAAATTATTTTGCCAATCTAGCTTGGATTTTTCAAACAATTAACATGTCGTTTTGGCTATCTCCGATATTAGTCAAAAGACATTTTAAATTCATGTCAGACAATACGGTAGTCATCCCATTCTGTAGTGTTAAATATGTTTCTTGCGAGATTGAATTTTCGAAATCGACCAGATCAGCCGATACAACATTAAAAAATTAGTTCAAGAATCATGTGAATATGAGTTAACAAAATGAATGCAAAAAAGTATATTAATTTTAGATTCACAAATCGCTTATACAGTGAAACCTCTATAAATTAATAATGTTGGGATTACACCAAAACTATAATTTTTTATTAATTTATAGAGATATTAATTTGTCGATATACTAATTAAACCAGAAACTTAATTTGGGAATATAAAATTATATTAATTTATACAGATTTTTAGTGTATAGTAATTTATAGATTATTAATTTAAAGAGGTTATACTATATATTTTGAGAAACATTATAACATTTTTTGTAGTCACGTGTCATGAGAATGAAATTCAGAATTCTTAGAAAAATAAGTTAGTCCATCTGAACATGTATTATACTTTTTATTAAACTAACTATCAAATTGATAAATAGTGTACACATGAATATTTTCACACTTTCCTTAAATAAAAACTACAGAATTATTTAATATATGACAATTAATGATTATGAATAATAATTATTTAATAACGATTCTTATATCTTACCTTTTTTAAGTTTATATTATTAAAAGATATTAAACAATCACATTAACCATATATTAAAAAATAAAAAAAATTATATGTTATATTTTGAATTTTAGAAACGACTATAAATTACTAAAAATGTTAAATGTTTCACACAAAAATTTTGTGATCAATTGTTTAAATTTTTTTGTAATAACAAGATACAAATGATCATAAAATCATATGAATATAAAGTCTCATTTAATAAACATTCATATTATATATTAATATAGTTTAAAACTAAACTATATAACATATTAAAATATATAAATATGTTAATTTCTAAATTTGTATTGAAAAAGTATTGAAACCTTAATATTTTAATTTTGAAATTTGCGTTGAAAAAGTCGCACATTAGGAATTTTTTGTTTATGATATGAGTACGAATTCTCAATAATAAATATTTATATTAAAATATGATATATATCTATGTCAACATCATTGAAATTTAGTTATATCATATAAAACAAATAAAATGATTGTTTTGATTTATTTACCAAAACATTATCGTAAATAAACGAGAGGTATTGTTTTGACTTATGTGCTTACTCTAATTTAATTATATACATGATACATGATACGTAAATGAGCAAAAATAAATAATAATATATTATTTTTATATATAACATTCATCCAAAAGCTTAACCTTTGAAGCTCCTTCAGACACACCATCTGTCAATCTCCCTCCAGCGCCGACCCATGATTCACTCAAAGACAATACAAAAAGCTGGTATGAGATGACTTTAGAAGAAGAAGGAACTATGGTTGAAGATGCAGGGATTCCACAAGATCCACCTCTGATCTCAAATAATCTTGAAAGTGTCGGCTTACCTCTTAACGAGAGAATTCTTGAAGAAGAAGACTGGTTAGATGATGGTAATGATTTTGGAGATGCAGATGGTAATGATTTTGGAGAGGAAGATATCGATTTGATGGATGAAGATGACCTACTTGGTGAAGATTTACAGACTGAGGAAGAGAAATGCTTGGGAACTGACGCTCCTGGAATCAAAAGCCCCATCACTGAGTTTTCAAAGAAGCTTGTGGGTTCTCGATTGGATATGGCGACTACCTCTGATGCTGATACAAAGAAAAAGAGTCTGAGAAAGGCGACTGGCTCTCCATCAAGTCGCGCTTCAACTTTTTCGGGGGAGAAGAAGAAGAGATCGACTTGGATCTCATAGCCGGGCTTGGATCTCCAAAGTCTTTTTGATCAGGCCATGGGCCAAATAATTCTAAAGCAGGCAAATTAGGCCCATCTCCTACAGATGATCAGAAGAAAGCCCGAGTGAAAACATCACCCAAAGACAACAATTTTAAAGTGGCCATCGGAAGGCCACCGAGAGCCCCGTGATGAATACTATAGCTTGGAACTGTCAAGGAGCTGGAGCTTCTTTGACAAAGGAACACCTTCAAGAACTTTAACACTATTTTTTACCTAGGTTTTTATTTTTATCGTAGACAAAAAACAATCGATCCTTTATGCAAGATGTTCAAGTTTCTTTTGGTTATGATCGAGTTTACACCGTCGATCCTTGTGGTCGTAACGGGGGATTAACACTTTTTTATATGGATGATCCAGTTGTTTCTATTTTGTATACGGATGAACACATGATTGATATTGAATCTACTCTTGAAGGGCACATTATATATATGACTTTTGTGTATGGTGATCCGGTTATTAAAAATCGTGATTTAGTTTGCGAGCGGCTAACACGAATGAGTTTAAACAGGAGCCACGCTTGGTTTATGATTGGTGACTTCAATGAAATTAAGGGTAATCATGAAAAGAGAGGGGGAAGGAGGAGACCGGAAAACTCTTTCCTCCCATTTCAAACCATGATGGAGAACTGCGGTATGCTCGCTTTCCCATATAAAGGAAACTCGTTCTCGCGTGTAGGAAATAGACGCTCGGGAAAGGTGAAATGCAAGCTAGACAGAGCAGTTGCAAACGCAGAGTGGCACTCGCTATTTCCAGCGTCAAATGTGGAATTTTTACGACTTTGGGGATCGGACCATAGACTGGTGCTAGCACGTATACAATCCATTTACAGAAGATCGAGGAGGAGTTTTAGATTTGATAAAATATGGGTGGGAAAACCCGGGTTCAAAGAGTCAATTGTTTCAGGTTGGGGTCCTTTCAGTGAAGCCCATGATATGGACTTTCACCATAAAGTGGCCTCTTGCCGACGAAACATAATATCCTGGAGAAAGAACAACCCGACCAATTCAGCGAAACTTATTGAAGAGCTTAAAAACAAGATTGATCTCGCTCAAGAGGATGATCATACTACTCTTGAATAGTTAGAAGATCTAAGGCGGCAACTTATCACCGCATTTCGGGAAGAGGACCTCTATTGGTAACAGAAAAGTAGAACAAAATGGCATCGAGCAGGAGACAGAAACACGAAGTTCCACCATGCGACCACTAAACAAAGACGAGCACGGAACCGGGTCACATGTATAAAGGACAAAGAGGGCAGGATGGTTGAGAGCGATCTTGGAATAGAAAAGGTGGCTGTTGACTATTTCCAAGAACTCTTCTCTACCTCTATACCCACAGATATGGATGCCTTTCTTCGCTATATAAAAAATAAAGTTTCAGCAACAACGAATGACGTTCTTACAGCTGAACCGTCGGAGCAGTAAATAAAGAAAGCTTTGTTTGATATTAATCCGGATAAAGCTCCAGGCCCAGATGGTATGACGAGTAGATTCTTCCTAAGATTTTTTGCATGTTATGCACAAAGATATCATCCGACTAGTGAAAGATTTTTTTATTGATGGGAGTTTTGACCCGAGGCTAAACCAAACCAACATTTGCTTGATCCCGGAGAAAGGAAAACCAAGAGAGATGACTGAGTTTAGACCTATTAGTCTTTGAAACGTCAGTTACAAGATCATCTCGAAACTTCTATCTAAACGGCTCAAGAGGCTTATGCCTAACCTGATTTCAGAGACCCAATATGCCTTTGTGGCACGTCGGCTGATCACAGATAATATCCTACTAGCGCAAGAGAATTTTCATGCTCTCCGGACAAACACCAGAGCTAGAGAAGACTTCATGGCTATCAAGACGGACATGAACAAAGCGTACGACAGAGTGGAATGAAATTTTATTCGGTCTTTAATGCTACGCTTAGGTTTTGCAGAAAAACTGGTTGATCTTTTGATGTTTTGCGTTACATTGGTTTCTTACCAGGTGATCATTAATGGAGAACCCAGGGGTAAGATTACCCCCACGAGAGGCTTGAGGCATGGTGATCCCGTATCCCCTTTCCTCTTCATATTGTGCACTGAAGCTCTGATCTCCCTCCTTAAAGGAGCGGAGGAAGAGAAGCGCAATTTGGGACTACGAGTTTCCCGAGCCAGCCCTAGGATATCACACCTTCTCTTTGCAGATGATAGCCTCTTCTTCTGCAAGGCAGAAGTAAGACAGTGCAAGGAAATTTTAGACATTTTGGACTCTTATGGGAAAGCTTCGGGACAAAGGCTAAATGCGGCTAAGTCATCCATTATTTTTGGAGATAAAGTTAATCACAACGTTAAAGAAAACATCAAAGGCGTTCTTGGGATACTTCTGAAGGAGGTATGGGAAAGTACCTAGGACTTCCATAACAAATATATGAATTTAAGATGAAAGTCTTCTCCTATGTACAAGATCGCCTCAACGGATGCGTCAATTCGTGGTCGGCTAGATTACTCTCGAAAGGGGGTAAAGAGGTTCAAATAAAATCAGTGGCGCAAGCTGTGCCGACATACAGTATGTCGTGCTACTTGCTTCCACAAGGCATAGTGGAAAAACTAAAAAGCGCAATATCAAATTTTTGGTTGAGCTCGAGTCAAAATAACCGAGTTTTACATTGGATCGCATGGGATAAAATTTGTGTCCCTCATGACCAGGGAGGACTCGGCTTTTTAGACTTACAAGATTTTAATGTTGCTTTGCTAGCGAAACAACTTTGGAGATTGATATAGTTCCCAAATTCCCTTCTCGCTCGAGTTTTGAGAGGACGATACTACAACAGATCAAGCCCTTTGGAAGATCGCAAGGGTTTACTCACCCTCCTACGGTTGGCGTAGTATTATGGCAGCAAAATCGCTCCTCACATCGGGCCTACGAAAGACTATCGGAGCGGGTCTCAACACCTGTGTTTGGACTGAGCCTTGGATCCCTGATATTGTCGCTCGACCTCCGAGACCGTCTGATCGCGTTACTTATAGACACCCAAAACTCATTGTTCATTCCTTTATTAGGCGTGATACAAGGGATTGGGATACTAATCTTTTACTAGAACATTTTCACCCCGAGGATATCCCGCTTATTCTCAAACTGCGACCGAGCAACACGTGGTCCATGGACGGATATGCATGGAACTTCACAAAATCGGGAGTTTACTCAGTAAAATCAGGATATAAACGGTTACAGGAGATCAAAGCGTGTGACGTTGAAGTTCAGGTTATACAACCCAGTATCACTGGTTTACAGAGCCATGTGTGGAGCATTCATGCTCTTGGGAAGATGAGACACTTTATGTGGCAAGCTTTGACAGGATGCATTGCGACGACAGAAAGACTTGCTTATAGACACCTGGGCACTGATAGGAGCTGTCCTAGATGCGGTGACCCTGAGGAAACCATTAACCATCTTCTTTTTTAATGTCTCCCCACCCTTCAGGTGTGGGCTTTATCGGACTATCCGTCTTTTCAGGGTTACTTCCCGAGTACCTTTGTTTATCAAAACATGAGCTTCCTCTTTTGGAAGAAGAAAAACGTGGCCTATATGGAACCACTTATTGAAACTTTCCCATGGATCTTATGGTACATTTGGAAGGCACGAAATGATAAAGTTTTTAATGGAAAAGAAGTATCACATGTGGATACCCTCCAGCTAGCTTCCATTGAAGCCGAATGTTGGAGGAAAGCCAACCTACTTGAGGACAGCGAGGAAGAGGAGATACAGACTGCTCTTTCGACTATCTCGACTCTCCCTGCAGACCCTCAACGCCCGACCTGTTAAATCGATGCGTCATGGATTGAGAATGACACGGTTAGTGGTCTAGGGTGGTTTTATAAGGATCAAATGGGAGTTGAGAGATTTGGACTACAAAGATGCCAGAAAAGCATATCACCTCTCTATGCTGAGATGGAAGGACTCATATGGGTGCTGAGATGGAAGGACTCATATGGGCAATGTCATGTTTGCAAGACCTACTTTGCACCATGATTCATATAAAGACGGATTGTTCCGACCTAGTGGACATGATTGGGAACCCCACCGACTGGCCGGCGTTTGCCTCTGAGCTAGTCTCATTCGAACGCCTAAAGGTGGGTTTCTCGGTTTTTAGCATTGACCGTATACCTAGGACCAGGAATTTGCGTGCAGATTCTCTCGCGAAGGAGGCAAAAAACATCGGAGTTCTCTTTTTCCATATAGATCAGACCCAGCCAGACATAGCGTCTCTTCAGAACGACTCAAGTCCGACTACCACTTGATCTTAAAAGATGGGCGTCGACAAAAAATAAAGAAATATATATATATATAACATTCATCCCGCGCAATTGTGCGGGTCTTAATCTAGTTACTAATTAAAAATGATTGGTTAGTTAACTTTTAAAAAACACATAACACATGTATAATTATATACACATATAATCACTGACATTGCACATCTTTCGTTTACCCTCAAATCTATACTATTAAAGCAGCATCCATCGTATGATTTTACCCTTAATTTTGTTAGATATTTACAATGGCATACCATTCATAAATTTTTGTTTAATATAATTAATTAATATTTCCTAAAATACTTTAACTCATTAAAAAAATATTCCCAAATAATGACTAATATAATAAATAGAATCGATTCAATACAATAAACAGAAAATCTCACACTTTCAAGTTTTTCACATATACACAAACACATTATATAGTTCTTTTTATATCCATTTAAAATAGTAATAATGATTTATATACATGGTATAATATAAATTTATAAGTTATAAAATAAAAGGTTTACAAAATCTAGTATCTAATTATAAATCAAATTTAGTAAGCAATTGTTCAGCAGAAGCTAATGGTCGTGGATTATGCATCTTTCTTGTCCGTGAGCCAAACCTAAAAAATGCATCTAACCTAAAATCCAATCACAATGGCACGTTCTCTCAAACCATCATCATCTTTTCCGTGAAGCAAACCTAGGATTCTAGGAACATAACCCCTTAACCCTAAGTCTCTTTTTCTATATCTTTCTTGCAAATCAAGATGATGCAGAAGCAACGGTTCTTGGTCGCCTCTCTCGCTATTATCGTCACTTTCGTTCAAGCTAAAACCGAAAAAACAAGAAGGTAACTACATTTACAGCCTAAATCCAATGGGAGAAAAACATGTGTACGTTTTATTAAACAATTAATCCAATCGAGAAATTAATAAAAATTAATGTGGAGTTGGCCTAATGACTAAAACTCTTAAATTAATGTGTAAAGGATTATAGGTCTGAATACTGAAATCCCGTTGGGAGAGTTCTAGGAGATGTACGGTTCTTTGGCCCATAATCTCCTAATCATTGAAAAGAGTTAATAAAATTTGTTTGGCAGTCTCTGCGGGAATATGATGTTCACGGGCTTAAACTCGCCGTCCAAACTCAAAAGCTAGAAGACTAGCGGAGGCGATCCATGCGATGGTTCTTGGGAAGCTGTCAAATGCAAAGGCTCTTCCATCACAGAATTGTATATATATTCGTTCCCCCAAAGAGCCTTAATTTCAGAAACTTACTTGCGTCACAAGTCATCTTCTGTTTACCCTCTTCTTTTCTTGATCCACAGACAGTTGTCAGGGTATGAGCTAAGTGGATCGTTGGGTTATCTACTAAGCAACCTCAAATCTCTCACAACTTTGTGAGAATCCCTATTTAATAATCATTTTTATTTATTAATTAAAACTAAATTCAGAAAATAACAGTTTTGGTTATTGGTTCTGGTGATAGTATAGTGATCTCAGCAAAAATAATTTCAAAGGAAATATACCTTATCAACACCCACCCAACATTGCCAATCTGTAAGTTCATACATTTGTTTTCATAGATTGCTTGGTATCCAAGACACGAATAGTAACCTGGACATTGATACTGAGAACGAACTCGATGGAAACGTATCATAGTCTCTATCTCAAATGAAACATCTCCAAAGCATGTTAGTGAAACAAAAGAAAAATGGCAAATATCTATGTTCTTAATTAGGGTTTATTAGACATAACTTTTATGTGAAGTGCAGTAATCTTGGACAGAACAAGCTTGATGGAACCACGGATGTGGCAGCCCAGTTGGTTTAACCGCAGGCGTTGGTGCTGTTGCGCTCCTGGGTTCGACCCACCGTGGGAGGAGTGTCCAGGGCCTTAACAGGTACAGACACAGGCTGGCTCCGGGCCTGGGGGGTTAGGGCCGAAGGTCCGAACCCATCCCTTGGTTAATCAAAAAAAAAAAAACTTTCAGATATGTTTCAGAAACTGTCCAAACTCGAAACTTTGTAGGTACAATTCCTTTAGTTATATTTTCCAACACAAAATGTTTACGTAAATCATCAAAGTTGAGTCCTTATACACTCCCAAATATAAATTTAATAAACTCTCTCGAAGATTACCTCAGAGTTTCGCTAATCCCACAAGCCTCAAGAAAATGTAAGCATGAGAAACAAATCTTAGTTTAGGGTTTTTTATTTTATTTCTCAAACGCTAAGTTGGTTGTGTTTATTTTTTACCGTGTTATTATACAAGACATGTGCAGAAGAATCGATTCACTGGCGACATAAACGTTCTAAGGAATCTTGCCATTGATGACTTGTAAGCATACAAAACCCATATTAGTCTTCCATAAAACTACCAAAACTTAAAGACAGTCACGGTCTTCTCACGTGTCACACAAGGAACGCCGAAGACAATCAGTTTGAAGGATGGGTGGGTACCTAATGAACTTAAGGAAATAGACAGCTTACTGTAAGTTAAATGGGGTTGCGTGTTACACAAGAAACACTTAAAACATGGAAACAAAACATATCTCTGTTTCACTCTGTTTTGTAATTGATTCTGTTAAAAGGACTGGAGGCAACGACTGGTCAACAGAAACTTCTCCTCCACCACCACCGGGTGTTAAATACCGTCGTAAATCCGGTGGATCTAAAGGAAGAGGAGGCATGAGTGTTGTGAAGGGAGTGATAATATTTATAGCAAGCTTAATTGTTCTTGTATTAATACTTGCACGAAGCATGTTCACCGTCTCTGATGCATCAGAACATAAAATCTTCTAACATTTTGCTAGACGCAGATCTCAACCCTCGTCTCTCAGATTACGGTCTCTCCCAATTCTATCTCGTGCGGCTTTATATTAATCCTCTTTATTTTATAAAAATGTGGATTGCTAGCTAATATTGTTTATGGTGTATGGTGTGACAGAAGACGAGTCAAAACCTTGGAGAAGGATACAATGCTCCAGAAGCTAAGAACCCTTCTGAGTCCACACCAAAGAGTGACGTCTACAGCTTCGGCGTTGCTATTTTATTGTATAGAGTTGTCTAGGGCTACTACTTTGTTATATAGAGTGGTCTACGGCTACAACTTTGTTATATAGTGTAGTCTAGAGTTAATACTTTGTTATATAGTGTAGTCTAGAGTTACTACTTTGTTTCAGCATATGATAGTATTCATATATTTAACAGAGAGAAGCCAAGGCCGGAGAGATCATTAGTGCGGTGGGCAACACCGCAGCTTCACGACATAGATGCGTTGTCGAACATAGCAGATCCAGCTTTGCATGGACTTTACCCACCAAAGTCATTGTCAAGACTCGCCGACATTATTGCATTATGTGTACAAGTAGAACCGGAGTTCCGACCACCAATGTCGGAAGCTGTGGAAGCGTTTGTAAGGATGGTTCAACGGTCAAGCATTAAACTTAAAATGATCTTTCAAGAGTTGAAATGAAAAAGTAGCCGAAAACAAAGAAGAAAGAGACATTATAAGAAATAATTATTTGTTAAAATATTTTTGTTTATTTTTTCCTGCTTTAACTTTTGTTTTGTAAATATGTAACTTGTGTAGTGTTGCACTTAGTTTTTTTTTCAATGTAAACAATTTTTTTAGGAAGCTGTAGATGTTGTTGATGAGTTAGGAAACGCAGCTTTACGATACTCAGCAAGTGCCCATAATGGGAATGTGTTTCTGTAGGTAGCATAGTACATCATGCAATTCTTCATGAACACTCCTACTATTTCCTGCAAATGCGATGACCATAAACATTATTCCAAATCCAAATGTTGTAAGGAATCATTTGAATCCCATAGAATCATGTTAGTCTAACCTGTTGAGGGAAATCTCCATCTTCCATTTGCGAATTGATGATAAGCTTTCCGGCGCGGTGAAGAGGAACTGGATCTCTCTCAGTCTGGAATAAGCAGAGGAATTGTTCGTTGTCACTTATGGAAATGACAAACAAAAAAAGGTGTAAATGCAAAAAGTGTAAATATTTTGAACCTGTCCAGCGTGAATCAGACCCAGCATGGCCCAAGCCGTTTGCACAAGGTTGGATTGATTCCCTTCTGATGGTATGTATCTCTAAATACACAAAATGCTAAAAAAGATCAACACTTGTTCGATAACTTCATGCTTGTACCAAGTACTTAAATCCGCATAAATACCTGTTCAGGGCATGACAGATAGCTTTCGCCCCAACCTCCATCATCTTTCTGTGTCCTGAGTAGGAACTCAACACCTTTACGCATAGCCAGACTATTTTCATATGTTTTACCAGCGGCTGCTAGGCCGTCAAGAGCAAACCATGTGGCGTAAATGAAACAAATACCCCAATTCCCATACCTATAAACCATACCCCAACAATTCTGTTAGGGTTCTCTTGAACCATACTTCATTACCATGTACGAATTGTGTTCTAAGTAACATTACCATGAACCATCTGGTGTTTGTTCGTTTTCTATGAATTGTACCGCTTTCTCGATGAACCTGCTTATCTCTTTTGTCCTGTGACCTGGATAGAGTTGCTGGAACAGAACCAAAGCTTGTATAACAGATGATGTGCACTCCACATACTCACGCTCGGCCACGAGATTAGCAAGAAATTCCGTGGGATTGAGAAACTACAAACACCATTTACAAAGGTTAAACATCATAGATTCTCATCTTACAAACTTCCAAATTCGCTACAAACATGTGCTGATATCCTAATGTGTTTCAAGTCCTTACTTCGATCCATTCATATGCACGGACAGGCTCCCATGCAGTCACACCTCCTTTCTTACTCTACATTTAAATGCATTCTTAGCTGCAAATCTTAACAATAGCGAATAATCGGGACATAAGTCTTACAGATATAAACTTACCTGAAAAGATAGCAAGAGATTAACAGAATCATATATCTGTTCGGGATCTAGTTGCTGGCCAACAACCTCAGATGGCATGGTGGAGAGCAGCAGGCAGCACTACAAAACCAAAGAAGTACTTTCAGGCATAACTCTCTTGGAAGCTCCAGCAAACTTGTTATACATCAGTGACTGGTTTGATTACCTTTAAAGCTTCAGCCGTACAATCTGAAACTTGCCACCCATGATCTCGATCAGATAAAGTCCATGCTCCTTTGGAAATGTGGCGGTACATGCTCTTAAAGTCACCAGACGGGTTTTCTCTAACCTGCAAAAGTTCTTTGTTTTAGGAAACACACATTCAACACCTTTTTAGAGAAATTCAAGGTAAAGTACTATAACTAAAAGGATATCAAACCTGAGATAACTTAATATAATCATGTCCTTTCGTGAGAACATTGCTAGTTTCATCAAGGAGATCACTAGCAAGTATAGCTTGAACCGCAAACCCTGTATCCCATAGTTGACTTCCAAAGCTCTGCAAAAGTCAGTAAATTTAAAGAAGTTTCCGTCGCTAGAGAGAATATACCAAAAGAATCTGATTTTGACTCCTTTAGTCACCTGCATTTTCATTCCATCTTCAGCGACCCACATGTAATCCGGAATTCTAGCAAGATGCTTCTTGAAGTAGTCCCCATCAGGGTTATCAATCCAACATGCAAGCATGCACAATACCTACAGAGTAAAAAAATTCAACTTCAAATCCATTCATATACGTTCTTAAGAGAGTGATGTGTCGTAATTTTATAAAGGGTCATTCAACATTTTACCTTCTCAACACATCCGATGGTGATATAATGGCTATTCTCATCTTCGTAATGTATGTGTTTCATTGCCAGCCGACAAGCTTTTTCCCTCACGAGCTTGTTTAACGGCCAACGGGTAAGGAACGGCTCCACAAAGACGTAAAGAGCGTCCCAAACCAAGTCTTGAACCAAAGGATGGGGAAAATACATGTCCTCCTACGGGAAGAAAGAACAAATGTTAATGCTACAGTAACACATAAATTCAAGATTAAAAAAATATGGGCAAACATACCTTCGCGTATAGGCGCCTGGTTTTGTTCCAGTTGATAGCTTCATAAGGTTGCAAAAGGAGTTCATCACGCAGTTGCAGAATAAGAGGTGTTATTGGAGCAACGAACCTCTTTCCATATAGATACGACATTGGCATGTAAACCATCCGGCAATAGCACAATGTTTTCGCTGTATTATATTTTGCGTCAACACAAACATCAAAATAGAAATTCTAATGGAAAGAAGGATTTAAAGCTGAGTCAATTAGTATAACAAACCTAAGTGTATTGGAAGAAACGAAGGTAGCAACCAAATCTCAGGAGGCATCGGATTGGTTCCAGACCAATCATAAATTCCAAGTATCTACATATACCAAAAAAAAAAAAAATCAAAACCCAGATTGTAACATCTCTCAGGCATATATATACATATGGTCTGCAAGATTGGTTTACCGATAGCCATATCTTTCCCCAAGAAGGGATATAAGTGACACCACCACGGTCAAGAATCCATTGCCTTGCCCGTTTACACGCGTCATCTCTTCCTCCATTGGGACCTTCTCCAAGAATACGCAAGCAAATGTAATTCAGCGCGGTGCAGAACATAATGCTCTTGCTCTCAATGTGTAATCCCCATCCACCATCTTCGTTCTGAGAACAAAAGGAGCAAAAGCATTAGCTCCTGCGGAAGATGATCACTAAATCCACAGCTCATGCTTAGTGAAAGTAACCTGATGACAATAGACATGACGAAGCATCTCCTTGCGATGTTCCTCATCGAATACCTTCTCCAGGTGTCCTGTGATATACAAACAGAACACCTGCAGGGAAAATTTCTCCATTTCAATCGATTTTATCCAATAGAAACCGAAGGAGGAATGGAGAAGAAACATACCAACGGAGGAAGGAAGAAGAGAGGCCCGGTGATTTCTCCCGGCCAGTGACCGTCGGAGGCTTGCAAAGCAGAGAAGAAGGAAACTCCTCTCCGTACCGCATTAGTCGCTTTCTCGTGAGTTATGGCTTCGTCGCCGTCGATCTTCACCGGCGGGATCACTTGCTCGAATCTCGCCTCTTTCAAAAACTGTGCGTTCAATCAACTCAAACACGGTATCAGTAATGGCAACTTGGCCCATTATCTTTTAGGGCCTAAACACGGTATAAGTAATAGCTTATGGCCCGTTGTCTTTTGGGGCCCAAATGTAAAAAGCTTCATCTCATAACTATATTGCCACTGGCTTTTTTCCTTTCATTTGACCAAAGCTATTAATAAGGGAATTTTCCAATAATATCTCAAAAACAAATAATAAGAAGGAAAAAGGTAAGAAATAAAAATAAAGAATATCTTAAATAAAAACCCAATAGATATCTTCTACAGGACTTTTGAGTATTTGCCAAAATGTGATTAGTTTCAAAAAAAAAAAATTTAATAGCAACTTATTAAAAATAAATTTAAATAATAACATTTTAAGTTTTAGAGACTTATTTTTAGATACTACATTGAAGATGTTCTGAATTCTCCTCTTCAGACTTGACTAAAAAGTAAAGGTTTAAGAAAATAATTGGTAACAGAACAACAACACATTTGGTTATATATTGTACATCTTTTTTTTTTTTTTTTTTTTTATAACTCTGGTATCTGGGCAGGCACATTCCCAACTATCCTCCCGTAGAGGGTCCAGCGCCCCAACGGAAGGGATGTTAAATCCGTTGTGGCCGGAGCTCGAAGTCGTGATGGCGGGCACCTCAGCCAAGGTTCCTTTACCACCAGACCACGAGGCCCGGTTATATATTGTACATCTTTATATAAGTATGATACTACGATGCATCTGGGGACTTTGAAAATAATTCTAGTGAACCAAAAAAAAATCCATACTCTCCATGATCATGTGGTGGTGGCTCAAACCCAAAAAGAAAAAAAGATCGTGTGGTTTGTAATTTAACTGTTTACGTGTATATAAATTATGAACGTAGTATAGTTATATATATGTGTGATAAATCTATTCAAAATATAAAATGGACAAAGGTGAGTAAGTGACTGCGACAAAAAGGTAGGTAAAAATATTATATAGATAGTCACTATGTATTGCAACCTATTAAGATTTCGAGGTACCTTTTGTCATGGTAAACATATAGTTATATATAATTTTTTTTTTAAAAAAAATATCAATACAATTAAATTACGAACATGCCCAATTGATAAAATGTTATGTCCAACATATATTCTTTTTATTTAAGGGTTAGTTATTATTCTCTTCATATATCCATATCCAATTTTATTTATAATTTTCATTTGATTCCCCTAATTTTAGGATCTACTTGAGTCAAAGTCTACGGTTTCATACAACAATCAATATAAATAATCATATTAAACATGTTTGACAACAATATAATTGACATCATTTTTTTCACCCTATAACCTAACCTCAATTCTATTCCTAACACCTACACCTTTTATAAGTAAAATTAATTCAAAAGTTTTAATAGGTTTAGATAGATACAAACAAGTTGATATATATTAAATAGGTTGATTTATTTTATTGTCAATTATATTTGATATATATACTCTGAAAGATTAAATGGACTAATTTAGATACTTAATCATTTTAAGAATATTTTAATATATTAGGACTGTTTTAATACTAATAATTTTTAAAAATATTATACACAAATATATAAAAAATTTTAACATATAAAAAATGTTACATATTTACAGAAAAATAAATAAATTATAAAGTAACATTATACCTGCGGGTGAAGATCTATAATAAATAAATATGATTATAAAAATGGCATACAAACATATGATTATAAGGAACATAGAGTATGTCGAGTCAACTTTTTAGTTGCTACTATTTTATAAAATATTTTTTGATTAAAATTTATACACAAATATGATTACAAATAATAACATAAATATGATGAAAAAAAAAATATATATATATAAAAATAAAATTTCTAAGAAAAAAATGAAAACAAAAAGTATACCTCAGAATCTAGTACTCTATTAAAACAGAAACATGACCTATTGATATAGATATGGTCTAACTATTTTAATAGAATATATTAAAACTTCTTATTAATTATTTAAGAGAAATATTATAAAAAAATACAAATATGACTAAAAACATAAATATAAAAATTAAAACTTTTAAAAAATGTAAAACGAAAAATATACATGCCTTTTTAAGTACGGTTCAGAATCTAGTATAGTTATAAAGTTGAGAAAAAAGTATAAACTTACTTGCATTCGCCAGAAGAGATCACTGCAGCCTTTAACACGATAACGGTTGACCAAGAAACTCCGGCGAGCTTCTTCCACGGCGGCTCGTTCCTCCGGTGTGCCAGCTTTGGGATCAAACTCCCATGTTTGACGTCCAACAAAGTTGTTGGTGCTGGACAAGTAAGGGTCTTCCCCATTTCCCTCTCCTATTTTTAACTTCCACATAACGACGATGATCCTATGTATACGTACTCACTGAGGTCGGAATTTCATATCAATCGTACGATGCTTTGTTCCAAAAAAAATCGTATGATATAGGGTACGTACTGCGTAGTGTCTATATAAATATATATATACACACTTTTTACAACCATGTATATATAGCACTATGTCTATTTACATGCATATATATATATGTTTTGTGTATATGAATGTGAAGAACATGCACATATATATCTGTAGATAATCTGATTTATTATCTTTGTACTGGAAGAGCCCTCGTGTATATAATATGAAATAGAGAGGATGAGAGAGATTACTTGTGATGAGTCGATATTTGTCTTTACGTCTTTACGATCGATTATTAGATTGGAGTTTGGACGAGGTACGTGTACGTGTACATGTACGTACACTACAAGAAAACATCAAGGATTCTGAGAGAAAAAATAGTCGGAGTTCCGCCGGAATTCCAAGGAAATAAATTTCCGAGGAAATTCCGAGGATCACTAGTTTGTCGGAAATGTCCTCGGAATATACCGAGGGAGAACTTCGTCGGTATAATTCCTCGGAAGTTCATCGATCGATGTGTGTTTGGACATATATACATCGATCGATAGGAGTATACCGACGGACATTTTCCTCGGTTTATTCCGAGGAACTTTTCCCTCGGTATATACCGAGGGACCAGTTCCTCGGAATTTTCCGAGGGACAGCTCCTTCGGAATTTTCCGAGGGAGATGTCCCTCGGAATATACCGAGGGAAAAGTTCCTCAGAATAAACAGAGGAACCTGTCCCTCGGTATAGCCCGAACGTTTTTTAAAAAACGCATCGATCGATGCGTTTTTGAACAAAAACGCATCGATCGATCAAGTGAAAAATATAATTAATTTCCTCGGAATGTAAAAAATATTAATTTTTTAAAAAAAATAAAATTTCTGAAATTTAAATTCGAAAATATGAAATTAAAAGTAAAATTGAAATCATATTAATTAATATTCAAAGTTTCACAAATAAAAATAAAACATTCCGAGTTTGTGGAAAAAAAAAACTACGGGTCTGGCACGTCCGGGAACACCTCGTTCGGGTACATCCTCTGCATCATCTCCATCATTTGCTGGTTCAGCCTCCTCTGTGCCTCATAGCCCGCCTGTTGAGCCGCCATCTGGGTCTCTAACAAAGATATACGATCATCTTTGTCCTTCAACTGGGCCGTAAGTACTTCTGGATCAACAAAGGGCGGTGGTGCAGAAGAAGGGGGAACCGACCGGGTGCGACGACCCAAACCGACCAAACGTCCCTTCTTCTTTGGAACCGACTGAATAGAAAAAAGCCAAATTTAGAAATTTAAACCAAGAAATAAATGAATTGAACTTTTAAAAACAAAGAACTTACGGATTCAACGATTTCGTTGATTCGAAACCGGGACAAGTTGGTCGAAGCCGTCGAAGCCGTCGAAGCGTCATCCTCGGTTTGAAACTGAGACACTTCGTCTACCACCTGAGTTTGGACCAGGTCGACCACGTCCCTCACAAGACCGTCATCAATCTGGCCGGTCTTCTTGTTGGTATACGCCCTCCTCATTAGGGCGAGATCATCAACCGGCTCGCCATCATTTTCTTCCGCCTTGAAAAAAAACATAAATTAAAGAAACATTAGAAATTAGAAGAAATGCACAATAAATTTAAATTCTGAAACTCAAATAATTGAAGAAAAAGCGGTTGAACTTACCATGCGATCTCCGAGAGTGGCAATAGATTGAGCACCCAAGTTATGCTTGTAGATGCCCTTCCCTTTACGGTCGCTCTTGCGGTTGGTGGAGTTGGTGGAAGAAGTTTCTTTCGTCTCTTCCTTATCCCAATGCGCACACAACTCCTTCCAGACCGTGTCGTTCATCGACTTTGGGACCTTTTAATAAAAAAAAAAAGAAAAATTTAATAAATTAAAAAATAGTTTAATAAATTAAAAAATGGTTTAATAAATTAAATCGAACCTTATTGATTTCCCACTTCTTCTTCCACTCGTGGATCTGCTTCCCATAGTTGTCCATTACTTTATGGACGAAGTGGTGATAGATAAAGAGCGTCTCATCGGAATTCCAGTTGAACTCTTGCTGAAAAAAAAACACAATTAGTAGAAAATTTATATTAAAGATTAAAAATATAAGTAAAAAATTAGAATACTTACCGCAAACTGACGAAACCACAGAACCTGCTTGTCGGTTGGGAAGTGAGTGAAAGTCGGATGTCCACTGTCGAGGGCCGAGTACATCATACGGTTGATCCATGCGCTGATCCCGTTCCCGGATCGGTTGAACCTTATTAAAAGAACAAACGGTTAATAATGAATCCAAATTTAAAGAAAAAAAATGTTTAATTACCATGTTTGACCCCGTCCATGTGGATACGGAGTGAGATACGGAAGATGGTCACGACCGGGCTGTTGAACCAACTCCGCAACACGCATCACTCCCGGAGGACCCGGAGGAACAGGAGCGGATGCAGCAGCGGGAGCGAGAGGAGCAGGAGCGGGTGCAGCAGAGGGAGATGTATGGTTGGAGCTGTGGGGCGAAGGGGAATCCTGAAAATGGCTGGAATCCCGAGACTGGCTCCCCGTACCACCACGACCACGACGCTGTCGAGGCCGGGTCTGATCATCATGAGACCTGTAAATTTAAAAAATATATTTAATAAATACAGAAATATATAAATTAATTTTTTTTTAAAAAAAAATTCCCAAATAATTTAATCACAAAAAAAGATTTATATATATTTAAAATTTTTAATAAATATATAAAAATAGTTCTAATAAACAAAAAATAGTTGTAATAAATAAAAATAGTTTAATAATTACAAAAAAATAGTTTTAATAATATATATATATTAAAAATATTTTTAAATCCCAAATAATAGTTTTTAATCACAAAAAAAGTTTTATAGATATTTAAAATGTTTTGTAAAATCCAAAAAATCGAATTTATATAGAAATTTTTTTTTGTAAAGTCCAAAAAATCAAATTTATATAGAAAAATCGTTTTGTAAAATACAAAAATCGATTTTATATACAAAAATTGATTTTATAAATAGAAAAAAAAATTATAAAAAAATTCTAAATCAATTCAACAAAACAAATCATTCAACCAAATCACAATTCTAAACCTATTATACAACCAAATCACAATCCTAACCAATCACCCTAAAAAAAATCTATCAAAACCACACAAAAACCTAACAAATAGAACCTAAGAGAGTGGGATAGGGTCCTTACATGATTTGTGTAAGAGAAGAGGGAGATCGCCGGAGATATCGTCGGATTTCAGGGGGAAATCGCCGGAGAGAAGAGAGGATTTGCGCAGAGGAAGAAGAAAGAAATGGGGAAGAAGAAGTGGCTCGTGGTTATAAAACCTAGGGTCCGACGGATATTATCCGTCGGAATTCTAATTTCAATTTTCGCGAAATATTTGCCCGGTAAAATGAAAATATTCCGAGGAAATTCCGACGGATAGTAAAATATCCGTCGGAATTTCCTCGGAATATTCCGAGGAAATACCGAGGAACTAGTGTTTGGGGTTTCAAAACATCAATTTTTTTTGCCGTATTTCATTTCTTATACAATTGTAATGCATATCATTGAGGATTCTTTGTATAGATGAGCATAAACCATGAAATAAAAAATTTCAAAACTAATTGAAAGTATTCCCTTTACCGTTCATTAAAAGGTATAAGTGTTTCTCTTATGTTGCGAGATTTCGTTCATACAATCGGAAAAGTGTTAATTATACGGTAAGGAACAAATTTTTGACTTCATAATGAACGTAAGACACTTAATAAGGGTTATATAGGTGTTATTCAAACGGCAAAACGTTGTTTTCAGTTTAAAAACCCTATTTCCTCGGAATTTCCTCGGATTATTCCGAGGGAACTCCGAGGAAACCCTCTTCTTCCTCGGAATTTCCTCGGAATATTCCGAGGAAATTCCGAGGAACTAGTGTTTGGGGTTTCAAAACGTAATTTTTTTTTAAATAAACGCATCGATCGATGCGTTTTTGAACAAAAACAAATCGATCGATTACAAAGATGGACCGGGCCGTAAGATTGTGATCGATCGATGAGAGAATCCCATCGATCGATCGAGAATCTCAATTGTTCCTCGGAATGTCCTCGGAAAATCTTGTATGTTTTTTTAAAAACGCATCGATCAATGCGTTATAGAACAAAAACGCATCGATCGATTACAAAGATGGACCGGGCCGTAAGATTGTGATCGATCGATGAGAGTATCCCATCGATCGATCGAGAATCTCAATTGTTCCTCGGAATGTCCTCGGAAAATCTTGTATGTTTTTTTAAAAACGCATCGATCGATGCGTTATAGAACAAAAACGCATCGATCGATTACAAAGATGGACCGGACCGTAAGATTGTGATCGATCGATGAGAGTATCCCATCGATCGATTGAGAATCTCAATTTTTCCTCGGAATGTCCTCGGAAAATCTTGTATGTTTTTTTAAAAACGCATCGATCGATGCGTTTCTGAACAAAAACAAATCGATCGATTACAAAGATGGACCGGGCCGTAAGATTGTGATCGATCGATGCGTTATAGAACAAAAACGCATCGATCGATGCGTGTTCGGAAAACAGAATTATAAGGCAAAACCCGACCTTTTCTGGATCTAAACCTTAGAACTCTCATCCCCTCCGATTTCCCCTATAATTCGCCCCCCCCCTTTCTCTCTCTATAATCATCCGATTTGAACAATTTTGGGCTCCATTCCACTTGATTTTTCGAGCTCTACCTGATTCCTACACTCGTCTTCACCCTAAGACAGGTATACTCCGCGAATCTCCACATTCTGAAATCGTGTTCTTGAGCAATTTTTTGGGTTTTGTGAATTTCTTATTTCCGTGTTGATTCCTTGATCAAATATGCATGAAACAGATGTTTAAACATGGAATAGAACACAATTGTCTGTGATCAACGAGTTTGGAACAGGATTTGAGATGATTTAGGGATTGAGAATTTTTTTCAATTTGGTTTTTTTTTATCACAACTCGATTTCGCTTTTCATTTTCATGTTGCTTTGAGTTCTTAATTGATTATAACCATGTTGAGAGCAATGATTCTATTTTGTAGAGAATGAAGCGCACGAAAATGTCAGCAAAGAAGAACACACAAGAAGAGGGTTCGTCTCAGCGAGAGAAGCAAAGGCCAAAGAAGTGGGATAAGTCTGATACCACCCACTACAACAACATGAAGAAGGTAGCCGTTCCGGCTACACAACTAGCATGTCCTGAGACGATGACAATATTGGGAATCCAAGCAGACATTGAAGGACTGTTCCAGAACATGGGTCTAGGCCAACTATGCAACCTCAACGAACCCACTTATCCGGAGTTGGTACGCCAGTTCATAGCATCCGCATACGTCACCCGTCCCGATGATAGCCATCAGGAAGGTTTTCTGGCATTCGTAGTGCAGAAAGTATACTATGAGGTATCTTTCACAGACCTCTGCAGACTATTTGGATTGAGTGCAGGGGAGAGGACATCTGGTCTTTATTGGACTTCAGAGCTGTTGAACTTCTGGGAAACGATTGGCACAGGGGTTTATAGATCTTCTCAGGCAAAGGAGTCACTTATCCGGAGCCCAGTACTGAGATATGCCACACGCCTCATTGGCTCATTGCTATACGGGACAACCACAGCCGCATCAGTCACGCAATGGGAGTTGTGCCTCCTGTACCAAGGTGTGAGGCATTTGCTACCGGCATTTGGAAACTCTACATTCCCACCTGCTACTGCCTTCAACATGGGAGCGGTGCTGGCCGCAAACTTAGCAGGATACAAGGGGAAAGTAACCAAATCCAAGAGCAATGCATGTGGATTTGGTGCAGTGATTACTCGGATCCTTAGACATGTGGGTGTAGACTGCAAGAACCAGCAGGTAGCACTGGACAGATCGAACAACATTGCTTGGAACTACCTGGATGTCATTTCTCTAGTAAGTAAGGAGTTCATAGCTGGTCCCCACTCGAGGATCCATCGGGATGGTCCTTACGTCTACGTATTCCAGGACCGAGCGAAGAAAACACTCTACTGCCACCTACCTCAGATCGGTCTGACTTCTCTACTTTCAGAGGCTGCAGTTGAGTTCCTACCCCCTGCTACCGCACTAGTAGACAAGCCATCCTTCTTCACGCCAAAATATCAGACCAAAGGCAAGGGCGTGGTTGATGAAGAAGGAGAAGATGAGGCTGCACAAGCCATTCCAGATGATTCACAACCCCATCAGCTACTCCCATCAGACTCCAGCCAGTACAAGCTGCAAGAGCTTCCACCGAACGCCACTTCGCGCCAGCAACAACATTGGAGAGATCAGAGCATAAAGACAAACAACGACATGCTACACAAGATCTGGGCTGCCATTTCACGTATCAGGCCGTGTCGTTGCCAAAAGGATGATGTAGTTCATCGGGACAACTCTCCATCCAGCTCTGGTTCGGGTTCGAGTGGTACACACAGGGTAAGAAAGAGGTCCAAGAGACCCAACGATGCAGGAACATCTGGAGCAGGAGACGAGGAGTAGGAGCTATCACCGGCTATTTTATTTTCTTTTCTATTCTAACGTTTTATGGTCTTATTTTCTGTTAATTTTGAACTGAGTTTTTTTTTGGGTTTCTTAATTATGAGTTCGTATTTCTTTTACATGGTTTCTTCGTTTTATTTGGTTGTGTTCTGAGTAGTTTTTAATTCGTATTCAGCTTTGCCTTGCTAGATAAACCAAATAACTATTATCCGAGGAAATAGGTTATATCAAGTGTTCCTCGGAATTTCCTCGGTATTTCTTTAAAAAAAAAAAAAAAAAAGTTCAATGGTAGTCTGTTTCCGAGTCATCATCATCAGATGAATCTGAATCTGGATCTTCGTGAAACTCTCCAATCACTGGTTCATCCTCTACGTGAACGACGGCTTCCTCTCCAAAGTCGGTTAAATTGACTACAAGGCCAACTCCAGCTAAATCTTCTGCTGCACTTAAGTTGCCGGATGTGCTTGGTTGTAGTGGGTCTTCCAACTCAGAACTTCCCTGAACTCGGCCTCTCGGGTTGAGTCTTGTAACAGTAACCCATGGATCATCTCTGTTCCTTACCCGGGGGTACTTGATATAACAAACCTGTAACATTTAGAAAAATTATAAATTAATACACATGATGATGAATCATTCTGAATAATTAACATTTAATTACCTGATCGGCCTGAGAAGCAAGAATGAAAGGATCATAATATTGCAGCTTTCGCCTCGAATTTACTGATGTAACACCAAATGCATCTGTTCTCACACCTCGATCTGGGGTGTTGTCGTGCCAATCACAATAGAAAACAGTACAGCGCAATCCAACCATGCCCAAATACTTAATTTCCAAAATCTCATGTATGTGTCCGTAGTATACATCATCTCCTGATGCAGAACAAACGCCAGCATCATAAGTCGTACTCGAACGTCTCCTCTTCTGAGTTGTGAATGCATATCCTCGAGTACAAAATCTCGGATATGACTTCACAACAAAGTTTGGTCCAACGACCATCTCACGTATCCAATCGTCAAATGTTTCACCTCTGGCCAAACCAGCAGACACCTATTAATAGCACATATATATATTATATCAATAAATGTGAATTAGTATAAATATGTGATAAAATATATTTTAATTTGTTTAAAGCACTCACATAAGTAAACATCCATCCACTAAATTCTCTCTGCTTCATTTCTTCTAGTTCGTCCTCTGTGGCGTATCTATACTCGAACCGCTTTTCTGCCATGAAAATCCTGTATATGATGACAATAATGTAATTAATTAAGATTTAAATTTCAACTTGTTAAAATAAAAATTTGTAAGCTCATTTATTTACCTCTCATATTGAAGAACGTCTTCGCAGTTGGTGAGCAAATATGTTTGCAAATGACTGCGCTCCTGCTCAGTAAGTCGACGGTCCTTTGGTTTTCCGCTAAGTCGTCCAACATCTGTGAAAATGTCTGGAACCGTAACATGATATGCTGCCCGTTCGCCTCTATCATCATGCCGAGCAGGTCTTCTGTTTTTGGTCTGAACTTCTGCTGGAAAGTAGTACTCGGCAAAGTTTGAAGTTTCTTCATTGATCATCTGTGCGACTATAGAACCTTCCACCCTACTTAAATTTTTCACCATCTTCTTCAAATGGAACATATACCGCTCATACAGATACATCCATCTATACTGCACAGGACCACCAAGTTCCAATTCTCTTGCCAGGTGAATAACAAGATGCTCCATAACATCAAAAAATGAGGGAGGAAATATCTTCTCAAGGTTGCACTGAATCACGGCTATGTTAGTCTTCAAATTTTCAATACCTTCAAGAGTCACTGATCTCGTGCATAAATCGCGGAAGAAACCACTTATCCCTGCAATTGCTTCATGAACATTTCGTGGTAATAGTTCCTTGAAGGCGAACGGAAGGAGGCGCTGCATCATTACATGGCAATCGTGGCTTTTCAAGCCAGTAAACTTTCCTTCCTTTCTGTCGATACAGTTACGCAAATTTGATGCGTAACCGTCTGGAAATTCCACATCGTTTGAAATCCAATCAAAGAACGCATCTTTTCCCGCTGCATCAAGTCGGTATATGGGAAAAGGAGCCCTACCATTTTCATCAACATGAAGTTCTGAACGAGCACATATATCGACTAAATCCAGTCTTGACTTCAAATTATCCTTTGTTTTACCTTGAACATTAAGGATCGTGTTCATGAGATTGTCAAAAAAGTTCTTCTCAATATGCATGACATCTAAATTATGCCTTAGCAGATGATCCTCCCAGTATGGCAGATCCCAGAAAATACTTTTTTTGTGCCAGTTATGTAGTTCTCCAACAGCATCTACCGGAAAACGCTCATGTCCACCGACTTCTGGCGTCCTTTCTGCACCAAAATCTCTTAGTTGTATCTTCAAATCTTTCCCACAAATTTCCGGAGGTGGACTGTCAAACACCCTCTTGTTCTTCGTAAACAAATTCCTACTCCTACGATATGGATGATCAGGTGGTAGGAATCTCCTGTGACAGTCAAACCAACACGTTTTCCTTCCGTGTTTTAGTTGGAAAGCATCAGTGTTATCTTGACAATATGGACATGATAGCCTTCCATGCGTTGTCCATCCAGACAACATACCATATGCTGGAAAATCACTTATTGTCCACATTAGTACTGCCCGCATTTGAAAGTTTTCTTTACACGAAACATCGTATGTTTCAGCACCTTGAGCCCATAGTTGTTGCAACTCATATATTAGTGGCTGAAGAAACACATCAAGTGATCTCTTAGGATGCTCTGGTCCGGGAACGAGAATCGAGAGAAACAAAAACTCTCGTCGCAAGCACAAGTTTGGGGGGAGGTTGTATGGTGTAAGAATGACGGGCCATAGAGAATACTGTCTTCCACTCTTGCCAAACGGACTAAAACCATCAGTACATAATCCAAGGTAGACATTTCTTCTCTCATACGCAAAGTCGGGATACTTTGATTGGAAATGCTTCCACGCTTTTGCATCTGAAGGATGTCTGATCTCACCATCTGTTGAGTGCTCCGCATGCCATCTCATTGGTTGCGCTGTGCGTTCAGACAGATACAACCTCTGCAACCTTTCCGTCAAAGGTAAATACCACATCCTTTTATATGGCACTGGAACTCTTCCACTCGTATCTTTATAACGAGGCTTTCCACAAAATTTGCATGTAACCCGCTGTTCATCCGCCCTCCAATAAATCATGCAGTTGTCGCTGCATACATCTATTACCTGATACGATAAACCAAGACCAGCTACGAGTTTCTGAACCTCGTAGTATGAACCAGGAGCTACATTATCCTCGGGTAGAATACCTTTTACAAAATCAGCAATCGCATCCACACAGTCTTCAGCCAAATTATAATCTGTTTTAATGCCCATCAATCTTGTAGCAGATGATAAAGCTGAATGACCATCTCTGCAACCTTCGTACAATGGTTGCTTTCCAGCATCCAACATATCATAAAATCTCCTAGCTTCTGCATTGGGTAAATCTTCCCCTCTAAAATGATCATTTACCATCTGCTCAGTACCTACACCATAATCTACATCCGTTCTAATTGGTTCTTCTAATCTAACCGCTGGCTGAGGTTCGCTAGTACTACCATGTTCATAATCAGTTTCCCCATGATGATACCAAATTTTGTAACTTCGTGTAAACCCACTCAAATATAGATGAGTCCAAACATCCCACTCTTTAATAACCTTTCTATTTTTACAATTAGAGCAAGGACATCTTAACTTACCTGTTTTTGCTTCCGGTTGTCGGTGAACTAACCCCATGAATTCGGTTATACCTCGTTGGTATTCTTCCGTAAGCAATCTCGTGTTCGGATCCAAATGAGGTCGATCGATCCAAGAACGAAAATAATTTGAAGAAGACATATTTTTTATGAATCAAATTCGTGTGTAAATAGAGTAAGAGAGAGGATGAAGATATGGAGTGAATGAAGAGGAAGAGGAGTGCTTGTATATATAGATTAAATCCTGCCGACATACCGAGGAAATTCCGACGGAATTCCGACGGAAAAGGCTAGTTCGTCGGAATTTCCTCGGAATTTTGTAAAATCCCCCAACGGCTCTCCAACGGCTATAATATTTCCTCGGAATTCATCGGTTTTTTCCGAGGAACACATTGTTCCTCGGAATATTCCGACGGACTGAGGTTTCCTCGGAATTCCGTCGGTATATTCCGAGGAAATTCCGAGGAACCCCAATTTTGTGTTTCCTCAGAATTTCCTCGGAAATTCCTCGGTATATTCCGAGGATTTCATTTTCCGTCGGAATGTCCGTCAGAATACCGCTGTTTTCTTGTAGTGGTATGTTTATATAGAGGTAGTCAGTGACAATGACGCACTCACTAATAGTTTAACATTGAACGATAGATCATTAACTCAACTATAAAGGACTCTGATCATTGTGCCAAAGGTCTCCAGAGTGACCATCGAGACAAAGCTAATATTATATGTTGTGGTTTCGGAAATTAGAGTTCGGCCGAACCACCTGGTAATTCAAAAAAAAAAGTTTAACATGGGATTGTTAATTATGTAATTCATAAGTTAGTTTATTAATTACTCTTAGAATGTGTTTCCTATTACGTGTGACTCTGCTATTCCGTCGATGTGTAGTTGCAATATCTTATTTTCCTATTGGAGTATAAACGAACTCACAGAATATATATTAAATAATAATAATAAATGAAGTCACCAGACTTCGTGAACCAGATTTTTTTTTCTTTTTTAAAGCTGGAATTTCATTATCATAAGTCATAACACAAAAGGATACAAATTTTCACAAAAAAAAAAGATACAAGATTGGAATACATTAATTATCAAAAAAAAAAAAAAAGATTGGAATACATTTGTGAAATATAAAACCAGCAAATTCCAAACATTTGGAGACTTCGCAACCAATCATCTACTGTAAATCATTTAGCTCACGGGAAAAATCAAAACTCAGATACTCCCAAAATCACATTTATTAAATGAAATGGCCCACCTGTTTAGGTCACATCAACGTATAAAGGATGTCAAAACAAAATTTAAACAAGTGTCTAGGTGTTTCAGCTTTTTCGCACACGAAATCTTGCGAAAACCTCTATGAATTACCTTATTTCTTGAATCAATTAGGCAAACTATTTATTTTAAACCAATTCCCCCAAATTCGTAAACAGAGTTATTAAGACGTTAAGTGAGTTATAACATGGCTAATCCAATTTAGTAAGTCAATTAATTTCGGTGAAATAAAACAGAATATGATGTCGTTTTATGCTTCTTCCTCATCAATGATTAGGGAAAAAATAAAATTAGGGTTCCTCGATTTCAACAGATGAGTGTGAGATAAAAAGAGAGACGAGTGTGAGAGACGAGTATAGCAAAACATGAATCTTGTTATCTAAAGACGTTATTTTCGATTGGTGGACTGTGAAGAGACAAAATTCAAGCTCTACCGTTGAGTCTTCATTTGACCTACTAAAACAAGAATATTTGAGAATTTCATAGAAGAGAATCAGTCACTTTACCTCGTCCTCGAGTTTTGTCTCTTCACAATCCACCAATCGAAAATAACGTCTTTAAATAACAAGACTTACGTTTTGCTCTACTCGTCTCTCACACTCGACTCTCTCTTTACCTTTTCACAAACACTTGACTCTCTCCTCTATGGAAATCGGGGAACCCTAATTTTATTTTTTTTCCCCAATCATTGATAAAGAAGAAGCATAAAACAGCATTATATTCTGTTTTATTTCACCGAATTTAATTAACTTACTAAACTGGATTAGCCATGTCATAACTCAGTTAACATCTTAATAACTCCGTTTACGAATTTAAGGGAATTGGTTTAAAATAAATAGTATGTGTAGTTGATTCAAGAAATAGAGTAACTCATTGGGTTTTCGCATGGTCCAAAAATTTGTGTGAAAAAGCTGAAGAACCTAAGTTCATAGGTGAATCAGCTATTTTCCCTTTAAACAAGAGAATGAAATTGAGTATCGCCTTCTTTATATAAAATCTAAAAAGAACCAATCTAAAATTGTAAGAGATGGTTATAAAGAATACGATTGAAAAAATTATTATGTTAATTATAAATTTTATCAATTATACGATTAATTTGTCATTTAAATGGTATAATTTACACAAATTTTATAACATGCACACAAAAAATATCCATGTAGTGGTTCTGTGGATGCATGTTTAGTATAAGGCTATATACATTGAAGGTGTTGAATCACTTTATTTAAGAGTTGAAAAAAGAAGAGACCAAATAATGAAGCTGTTGAATGTCGACGTGGATTCAATCGGTTGAATTCTTTCAACCGTTGAATAAACACAAAATGGAGCCCACTTTTGCATCTGTGTCATTTTCTTATTGGTTTGTGTAGATTTTGGATTTATTTTTTTATCTCAATTATTCAACAACAATTATTTATAACTAAATTAATTTATAAATTTATTTTCTATATATCAAAATTCGTAATTTTTTCTACTCTATAAATAGAGACTTGGTACATTTGATTTGGATACCAAAAAAAAAACTTCTATTTCTACTATAATTTTCTATCATTCTACTTTTAATCTCTTGATTATATCTTTAATTATCCTTTTTAACGGAATAGATCCTAACAATAATCCTTCTGATACTCAAAATTCTACTAATTATCCTTTTAATTATCCAAATCCCAACAACTATCAATTTCAAAATCACTCTTTCAACCAACCCCAAAATATACCAAACTATGGTTTTCCAGGAAATTTCTTCATGCCACCATCGGTTCTAAACTATCGTCCACAATATGGATCGATGATGCCATTTCCAACTCAAACACCCCCCTCATTCTTCGACTATGATGCATAATGAGAATGTTGTGAATGTTGGAGCAAGTGAATTCCCTGAATTCTCTACACAAATGTCTCTTGGAGGTACGGGAGGTGTTAACGAAGCCACTCCACATGCAGAAGATTCAACTCGTACTCGCCGAAAGAGCCCCAAATGGAGCACTGAGCAAAATTTGGTATTGTTGAGTGGCTGGATAAAATATGGAACATACAGCATTGTTGGTAGAAATAAAAAAAGTGAATCATACTGGGAAAAAATCGCTGAGTATTGTAATGAGCATTGCTCATTTGATCCTCTCCGGGATGGAGTTTCATGCAGAAATCATTACAACCACATCAACAAAATATTGAGCAAACCAAGAAACAAGAAGAAGCAAACGAGGTGATGAAAGAAAAGACCCAAGCTAAGAAGATGAAGATGTTTCTGAAGCTAAACGAGAAGGAGCATCTTGATGACCAGAGTAAACAACTAATGGACAAGTTGAGTCATGATCTGTTTGGTAATTAATTATTATCATCTTAAAGTTTGTATTTTTCACTTCATGGTCTAATAATGTGTGTTTGTCGTTTTATCATTCAATAATGTGTGTTTGTCGTTTATGCTTTAATAATGTTTGCTTGTATTTTTATGCTTTAATAATGTTTGTTTGTCATTTTATGTTTTAATAATTGTTGTTTGTCACTTTCGACTTTATCAAGTGTATGTTTCTAGTTTGTCACTTTCTTCTAATGTTTCTTCTTTTGTAATCCGTGACTTTCATGAGAATCCATAAATATCTATTGGAATCCAATCCTTATCTATTAATTAGCTGCATTTTATTATTTGTTTGAAGTCCGTCAATTTTAACCACTCATTTTTTTATAAATAGAGAGCTTATTCTTTCATTGATGTACCAACACCATAAACATCATCTTACTACAAAAAAAAAACAATGGATCCATCATAATTTCCTTTTGATATTGAAGCTTACAAAAAACAAGCTGAAATTGAAGAGAAGTTTGTCATCAACCGGTTTCAGGAGCGTCAAAAGAAAATAGAGGAAGATTTTCCACCTCGTAGCAAGAGAAAGTACTTCAAGAGAGATCATGTAGCGGCAAACCAAAGACTGATCGACGACTACTTTGCCGATCAACCTACATATGACGATTCAATGTTTCGCCGGCGATTTCGGATGCGAAAACATGTTTTTCTTCGGATCGTTAGCGACCTATCAAGTGTTGATAACTATTTCACCCAACGAGTTGATGCAGCGAACAAACAAGGTATATCTCCATTGGCAAAATGCACCACAGCGATGCGAATGTTAGCATATGGTATGGCGGCTGACGCGGTTGATGAATACATCAAGATAGGAGGTACTACAGCATTGGAGTGTTTGCGTAGATTCTGTAAAGGAATTATACAATTGTATGAGCAAGTGTATCTCAGAGCTCCAAATCAAGATGACCTGCAAAGAATTTTGCATGTTAGTGAGCAGCGAGGGTTTCCAGGTATGATTGGGAGTATTGATTGCATGCATTGGGAATGGAAAAATTGTCCTACATCGTGGGAAGGTCAATTTACCCGTGGAGATAAGGAAACCACCACTCTTATCTTTGAAGCAGTCGCATCTCACGATCTATGGATCTGGCATGCCTTTTTTGGATGTCCGGGCACACTGAACGATATAAATGTTTTAGATCGTTCACCAGTGTTTGATGATGTTGAACAAGGAAAAACTCCAAGAGTGAACTTCTTTGCGAACCAACATCCATATAATATGGCATATTATCTTGCTGACGGCATCTATCCTTCGTATCCGACTTTCGTCAAATCAATTAGACTTCCTCAGAGTGAACCAGACAAGCTATTTGCACAACATCAAGAGAGATGTCGGAAGGACATCGAACGTGCATTTGGAGTGTTGCAGGCTCGATTCAAAATCATTCGCGAACCAGCTCGCATGTGGGACGTAGGCGATTTGGCTATCATCATGAGGTCATGTATCATATTGCATAATATGATTGTTGAGGATGAACGAGACTCTTATCTTCAACATTGGACCGATTATGATCAATCTGAGGCAAGTGAATCAAGTACACAACAATCATTCTCGACGGAAGTGCTACCTGCATTTGCAAACCATGTGCGTGCTAGATCCGAATTACGTGATTCAAATGTACATCATGAATTACAAGCAGATCTAGTCAAACACATATGAGCCAAATTCACGAGTAATCCATGATTAAAGAGATTTGATATCTCTATGTGATCTGAAAGTTTTATTGTTTGTATAAGTTATGTCTATTGTATTAATCAAGTTATGTGTGCTTTATTAGTTGTTTTACGTGTTTATTATTGCGTTGTAATGCATTTTTAAGTTTCTGTAAAACTTTTTAATAAGATGATTTAAAAAAAATAGTGACTATTAATATTTTCTATTTTGTTATTTGTAAAAACGTAATTAAAATAAAAATTTAAAAAGTTTTATTTTTATGGTTTTAATTAAACTAATTGAAAACTTTAAACAATATAAAAAA
Organism: Brassica napus; assembly: GCF_020379485.1. Classification (NCBI taxonomy): domain Eukaryota; kingdom Viridiplantae; phylum Streptophyta; class Magnoliopsida; order Brassicales; family Brassicaceae; genus Brassica; species Brassica napus. The sequence continues at coordinate 31,598,744 of NC_063449.1, forward strand.
TAAGATATGATGTTGAATTTTATTAAACAAAACTATTGTTGAGTCTAAAAAAATGAGTGGGTGAATTTTTAGGTAGAAGAGAGATAAAATGATGTGGAATGTAAAAAGTGGAAATTAGGGTGTTGAATTAATTACACCAATGTACATAGTCTTAGGAAAAAAAATCAACATATGTCTCTAAGATATTGACTTCACTCTTGAAAAAGAGATGAAACGTCCACTTGTTTTCATTCTTAGGATTCCACCGACAATTATGTCTAATTTCAAATAATTCATAAATCGGATTAAAAGTCGATATAAAGCACATGAGCATTTTTATAATCTCTCCAGTAAACCCATACTCCAAAATTTTCAGAATATCATATACCAAACATCTGTCACACATTGCTAAAACAAAATATCAAATTTTCTTATAAGAAAAAATCATATAACTCTTATTCCCTTGTCAAATGAAACCATTTATTTTTAAAAATCTAAAAACTCATAAGTTATAAATGGAAATTTTATTTAATCAATATTTAATTTAAATGGTAACATTGTGATCATCTACCTACTACCTTTTGATAATTGGAAGCAACTAAAAACTAGAAAAAATAAAAATTACTTTCTCTTCAATAGTATGATTAAAAAAGGAATTGTTTGTCTTATTATTTATCACGATTACAAATCTTTTATGTATAAAAAAATCAATCTGAAGTTATAAGAAAGGATTACAAGAGATGTAATAAACCCTTTAACAAAAAAAAGATTACAAGAGATGTAATACAAAAATAAAGTATTAATTACTATTTATATTGCTAACAAATCGAACACTATGTTGTTGATTTCGCGAGAGAGAGAGAGTAGAAAGTGGAGACAACTCAAATAAATGAATGTTGTCGTTGTTTTTTTTGTTACTGTTGTTTTAACGTACGACTCACGATCATTGGATACTGTTTTTTTAACGTACGACTCACGATCATTGGATACTGTTTTTTTAACGTACGACTCACGATCATTGGAACCTTTTTGGCTAGAAGCAGAGCAGTTAGCAGATAAAAACAGTTGTTTTTTTTTTTTTGATAAAGGGCTTAACAGCTGTTCTTATTATCTTATAAAAAGAAGAAAGTCGTGACAAAAAAAAATAAAAAATAAATAAAAATAAAAATAAAAAGAAGAAAGTATACTGTATACATATATCTCTTACAGAAAAAAAAAACAAGAAAAGATGGTTTTGGACTTTTTTCCATGTATCATGTGTTTAAACTTGTACTTTAGTTTTGATTCAAAAGACAATAATAATTTTTATTTCGTTAACCGGAGCGTCTAGCTCTGGTGGTAAAGGGTTCACAGCTGTGAGTACCGCCACCTAGGTTCGATTCCCGGCCACTGCGAAATTTAACATTCGGACCGCAGCGACACAGATTAGTTCCTTGGGCCTGAGAAGCCTTTGGGAAAACTGTGTATAATTCAAAAAAAAAATTTTATTTCGTTGGTCTCATCGACCAAGTTTAAACACATGTCGAGGACTCGAGGTAGTAAGTTAATCATCAGTTGTTTCTGAACCATATATGTCCATATATGTAAATAAATCCCAACTGTTAATACGCATTTATTTTGATGATTACAGAATTTGTTTTGAAAACTTTGTTTGAACTTTTTTATAATTGGAAATCTTAATGCTGACTCTGAGCATGGAAGAGATTCCGGTTCAAAATAAAAATCTAATACAAGTACATTGTATAAAACATGTATCAATCAGCATTAAATGACGACTGTTGGCAGGTCTAACTATAGCGCTACGTGTAGTGTGTAAGATGTGGAGTAATGGATAGATGTCATCATCTTAGGAAGTTGATACAAGAGAACATGGTCCCCGTAAATAATGTGGTGTGCACATGATCGTTAGGCTCTTAATGTAGTAACTTGCCAAAATCATAAGTGGCGAGAGTGAAAGAGAACTAACTTAATTTGACACTCACATAAATCAAACGCTTACACACGGCAACAGGTATAATGGGTGCCACGAAGAGGGCTTGCTCCAGTGGTGGAGCCAGACAAAAGTTTTACAGAAGGCAGTGACAAATTTATCTTCAATTTATAGGGGTAGTAGAAGAAAATTCACCATTAAAATCATATAATTCTCAAATAAGCGATGAAAAAAATAATTATTTCAGTATTTCATAGGGGGCAGCTGCCCCTCTTATCTTCCGACCTCCCTCCGCCACTGTTGGTCTATAATATCTAGTCCATGGTCCTTGATGTGACTCGTTGGTGGTGTTAGTAGGTGCTACCGATCGTCTTTATAGGGATGGGCACGAACATTATAGTTTTTAGTATTTGTGATTTTCTTTAAAGATATATAATTTTCTGATTTCTTTTGTTTCTAAATATGGATTATATTCGGTTATCTGAATATCCAAAAAATTACAGATATTTACTGATATTTATGAATATTTTATGGATATCTCATTCAATTTGTTACATATAAATAAATCAAAAAAATATTTTACATAATATAAAATAAAAAATGAAACTAGTGAAACTGTATGTTTCATAAATTTTACTAAAAATTAATTAACTTTTATGAAACTGGAAATTTTAGAAAATTGTAGTTTTACAAAGATTTAAAAACCCTTTCTTAATTTAATAATTTTATATGTAATTTTATAAATCAAATTCTATGTTAAAATAATAATTATATATAATTATACATTTTAAAGTTTTATACATCCCTCAAATTTTATACAACCATTCATTCAGCCACAATTTTATGTTATTTATTCTTGAATATGGTATTTAGGCCCACTCTCGGTTTTACAATATTTGGAATCTAATGCAAAAAACAGTCCTAAATAATATATTAATTTAATCTCTAAATATTCAATTTGAAAAATAACAATTAAGATATTAGCTCAAAAATAATAAAAACCATCAATTTGTATATTTTAAATAGGTCTAGTCATTTCTCTATAGTTTTTTAATTTCTCTACCGTTTTTTCTATGTCGATAACAACAAAAAAATCTAAAAATCAAGAAAAATAAAAAAATACCATTCAAATCTTCTCTATTAAAAGAGATGTAACATTTTTATCTACCATAAAAAAGTCATACTAGTTAGGTCCATTTCATTAATTACATTTATTTAATTATTTATATTAATCTATTCAATATATAAAGATATTAATAATAAATCAATTTTAACTGTAAATTTAAATTTTATTTTTAGTTATAACAAAATGTTGAGAAAAAATCTAACAAAATCTTTTTACAAATTTAAAATATTTTATTTAAATTAATACCATTGATTAATTTCATAATTAATAATATATACTATTATACATTAATTTAAATAAAATTTTATCATAAAACAAAATAAAATAAAAGTGTATGCTATTTTCAAATTTTATAATTATATTCTATATCTTCTTTATTAAAAGAAATACCATAAAAATTCATACTAAGTCTCTTTCATCAATTACATCCATTTGACTATTTAAGTTAATCTATTTAATATATAACATTTCTAATAAATCTTATAAATTATATAGATATTAATAAATAAATTTTAACTGTAAATTTAAATTATATTTTTAATTAAAAAAAAATATGCTGAAAAAACCTAACAAAATCTTAATAAAATTTTAAAATATTTTTAAATTAATGCAGCGATTGATTGCATAATTAATAATATAGTATTATTATAATGTATTTACTTATAAAATCCCATAATATACCAAAATAAATAACATAGAAATATAAATTATGTTAAGAAAATATCAGTTTTATAGTATAACTAAATAAAATTTTATAATGTATTGTATTCAGTCTGTAAAAATTAGAAAAAATGAAGGAGATTCTCAATCTTTTTATTTCATACTATGAATTTATTTTACCAAACTCGAAAATATATTAATATTCAATAACAAATAATAATAAAGTAAAATATATAAAACCAATCATTTATACATTAATAATATCGAATAAGAAACATAACCGATAACATTATAGATTTACACAATATATAACACTAAAATGTAAATATCTTTTAAATTTTAAATTTTTGCGATGGTATCCGTTATATATTTATAAAATGAAAATCTATTATTTCTTAAATATGGTTTCAGGACGGAACATATCTAATTATAATCCTCATCTTTGCTTTTGCCTAGGGTGGATCAAATTGTACAAACACTCGTGAATGTCTTTTAGAATATCCTTAAAACAAACTCTATATCTTCAAATATAGAATTTTCTTATCTTCAATTCATGGCCATAAAAACGGACATGAGTAAAACTTATGATAGAGTTGAATGGATCTTTATCCAACAGCTACTAACTAAGATGGGATTTAATCATCACTGGATTAAATTGATGATGAAATGTATTTCATCGGTCCAGTATAGAATTTTACTGAATGGACAACCAAAGGGTCATATAATTCCGCAGCGGGATCTACGTCAGGAGAATTCTTTATCTATTTATCTGTTTATTATGTGTACGGAAGCATTAATAGCGAATATTAAAAAAGCGGAGAGTGAGAAACTCTTGACGGGTATAAAGGTTGCAAGGGCTTGTCCTCTAATCTCCCATTTACCCTTTGCGGATGATAGTCTTTTCTTCTGCAAAGCAAAAAGCGAAGAATGTCAAATTATTCTCAGGATACTTAAAGAATACAAAGTGGTATCAGGACAACATATAAACTTTGAGAAATCTTCGATCCAATTTGGACACAAAATTGATGAACCGATGAGACAGGAATTGTGGGACATTCTCGGAATACAAAATTTTGGTGGAATGTGATCATATTTGGGGATACCTGAGAGTTTGGGAGGCTCAAAGATCCAAGTTTTTTGGTTTCGTTCAAGAGCGTTTAAATAATAGAGTGAATGGATGGACTTTCAAGTTCTTCACAAAGGGGGGTAAAGAGGTGATTATAAAGTATGTGGTAACAGCTCTACCAAATCATGTAATGTCTTGTTATCGTATTTCGAAAACGGTAATGAAGAAGCTGGCGAGTGCAGTGGCACAGTTTTGGTGGAGTCCGAGGGAGGGGGAATACTCGTGGTATGCAATGGAAATCATGGGATAAACTATGTGCCCCTAAGGATGAAGGAGGGATGAGTTTTAAAGATCTCACAGATTTCAATACAGCAATGCTAGGAAAACAGCTATGGAGGCTGATAAGAAACCGAACACTTTATTTTCTCGAGTGTTCAGAGGAAGGTAATTCAGGAATACATCACCCCTGGAACCAATTAAATCGTTCTCGTCATCTTATGGCTGGCGTAGTATTGTCTCTGCTAGATCTCTGGTTAGCAAAGGACTAATTGATATATGGTGTTTTTGACATCTTGTATTATGTTTTCTAATTGGTTTTCAAGTCATTATCGAGTCTTCCTAGTTCTTTTCCAGTCATTACAGGCCTGAAGTTGCATTGGATGAGAGATAGACCAGTTGGAGGAAAAGAGGAGAAAAAGTGCAAATTTGAAGTTTTTTTCACGCAGAGCAGTTTGACGACTGTTCCTGATCGAGCGGAGCACTCGAAGTGCTTGTTCCAGCGGCAGAGATTTTTAAGGAAACTACAACTTATTTCGGGATTTTCCCTAATCTTTGTATTTTTTCTCCCAGCCGCATGTGGCTTCTGTATAACTTCTTTTTCTGTTTTCTATATTTTTCCTACGCTTCTTTTTGAGAGAGAAACAGACTCTAGAGCTCCATTGTTGGGATTTGCTACTTTGAAAGGGAGAAGAATCTCTACACTCTTGAGAAGAATCTTGAACCCTATCTTATTTCTTTATTGATTCAACATGTTTTCTTCATCTATTGTTTCTGTGATTTCTCTGTTCATGTCTGAGTAGTCACTTGTTAGGTTTAGGGTGTTAGGGATTATGGATCAATGAGCTAGACACAAATAGGATTGTTATTCCTTGATATCTCTATCTACTGCTATACTTATTGCTTGTGTTAAACTGGCCATTTAGCTTCTGATTATAGGTTTAATCTAATCATCACAAGTGTTTTAGGTTGCTAGAAAAAACATAGATAGGTGATTTGTCCTTAGCCAACGAAAGCTGATGTTAAGGCAAATCGTGAACCAATTGAATCTAAGCTTAATGCTTGTCATCATTCCTTGATCCAAATGACAGTTTAGGTATTAGGATTGCTTGATAAATTGGTAGACACCACGACAGTGGGTTTATTTAATCTTGTTGTTCAAGTTCTAGATTGGCTCGTATTGTCTTCCTGAATAGTTGTGTGGCTCATGGTCCTAAGCATCCCAATGAATCACCCTGAACCTAGCTCTCTTAATCATCTAAAAACCTTAATCCAATCTGTTACTTATTTATTTCGCTTCTTTATTCTCAAAACACCCATATTGTTTTAGCTTATTATTGAACTCATAAAGATAATGTGTAAACTGGTCCTCTGGAATTGAATCTCAAATACTACATCTACACAGTTAGCTTACAGTAGTAAAGACACAATTTTAGTGTATCACTAATCAAAAGGGTGGGATCATGATCATCTATCTCAATACAGAATGATCCTTGGCTCTCATCCACTCGTCCGAGACCAGCAAATAAAAATCAATAGAACCTTTACCCGGACCTTACAGTGGATTCTCTCATTGATGTAACATCTAGAACATGGAATTCACAGGCTATTCGGACTCTTGTGGACCCGCAAGATGCAAAAATTGTTGAAAGTATTCCTTTAAGTCGAATTCAAACAGTAGATCGGGATGGATGGAATTATATAAAAAGTGGAAGGTATACAGTTAAATATGGACATCAAGTAGAGCGGGTGTATCCCGATAGTGGACGAACATTACCAGAGTATAGTCCTTCGGTTTTGCCCTTGAAGGCGCATTGTTCGAAGGTACGATGTCCACCCAAGATATAACATTTTCTATGGCAACTGGTAACAGGATGTATAGCGGTGAAGAAAAATTTACGCTCACGAGGAATCCATGGGGACACAACTTGTGCACGGTGTGGAGCACCAGAAGAGTCCATAAATCATGAGTTTTTTGAATGTCCACCAGCAATTCTGGTTTGGGCACTTTCACGAATTCCGTTGAATCCAGACTTTTTTCCCCTACAATCTCTATTTGCAAATATGGACCATTTATTTTGGAGGGTTACCCAGGAAATGGAATATCATCAATTTGCATGGATCTTATGGTATATATGGAAAGCAAGAAACAATAAAGTTTTCAGTAATCTGGATATTGATCCGTGTGACTCTCTTAGATTGGCAGAAACGGAGTCGGTACTCTGGGCTGATGCACAAATTACAATTACGCAGAGAACTGACCAAGCTCGGACTGCAACAGACGTGACAGTACCATCTATCCCAGGTATATGGTGTTTCACGGATGGATCTTGGAAAGATGGGAAAATATTTTCGGGACAAGGGTGGTATAGTGCGCTAGAAGGCTTTGATGGTCTAATGGGATCAAGAAATACAAGAGCAAGTTAATCACCTCTTCATTCGGAGATAGAAGCTTTTATTTGGACTATGGAATGTATGAGAGGAATCTAAGACAGTTAAACGTCACATTTGCAACAGATTGTTCTCAATTGGTGAAGATGGTTTCTGAACCTGAAGAGTGGTCAGCCTTTGCAAGTTATTTGGAAGATATAAAGTTATTGAAGAGAAGTTTCAACAGTTCAGAGCTCATCCATATACCACGGACGCAAAATTCAAGGGCGGAAAGTCTAGCACGCAGTTGAAGAAATTAACTTTCTTTTGTTGTCCATATGGACGCGGAGCTACCAGTTTGGTTTACAGAGTCTATATGAATATGTTTGTTGCTCACAAAAAAAAAATTCTTATCTTAGAAAGCGAATTTTAAAACTTCAAATTTAAATTTTTGAAAAGTGAAACTCTATATTGAAGGTTCACTACTCAAAACTCAAAATTTTAAGTTTCTTACTTTTATTTACATTTTTGATCTTTACAATTACACATCATATTTATGATTTTTAAATATTTTTTGTTTAAAGTTTTAATCTTTTAAATATTTATATCTCATAAATATTTAAATTGTTTTCTATAAATTTAGTTTTACACATAAAATTAAAAAAAAAACTTTAAAATAAAATGTAAAATATTTTAAAACTAGATTTAAATAATAATAATATTACAAAAGAAAATTAATAAAAAAAGCTTTTAGAAAGGTACATGAAGACATAAATTGATCATATGGTAGAAAATGAGGATATTCTATTGCAAAAAAACAAAAATTAGCCTGTAATCTACCAATTAAAAATAAAGAGAGTCATTTCTTATTTTGAAATAGTGTGAAAATAATTTTATGAAATAATAGGTATTTTATTTGTTGTTTAATATTTAATAATGTATTTATATTTTTAATTTTATATATAAGTGTAACATTTTATTAATTAATATTGATGTTATATATATGTGCTATTTATTTATAAAAGTTTAATAAATTTTAATTAATTATGATAAATATAAAAACAATATTATAGAATACAAATAAATTTGAAGTTAAGTTTGAAGTTTTGCTTTTGGAGAAAAACACATTCAAACATATAATTTTGAAAACTTCAAAATAAAGAGTATTTTTGGAAATGTTTTTAGGATATTTAATTATTGTAAAATAAACTTTAAAATATAAACTGGCTAATAAAATTAAATAATAACTAAAATCATTTAATAGAAAATAAGCATTTTCTAAAAACGTGTTATACGTATTTAATAACGAAGGGGATATATGAGAGATTACAAACCTTTTTTGAAACTTTATTTTTTTAAACACATGCAAACAAACCAATTCTCTCCTTTTAAGGCTGGTTTTGCAACCCACACATGTAAAGTATTTTTTCTTTGTTTCAAAAGATCATTGAATCAAAAGCTCACATGTTCTCTATATATGATGAAAACAAGTTTAGAATATACAGTAAATCCATGACCGATATATTCACATTGGACCATGTCGAACACATAAACTTTCAAAGGACTGGTTTCACAATCACTTTGTTCTTCAGCGTTATCTAAATATTTTAAAATTCATTTGTTAATTTCTTATAATTTTTTTGTAAATCTTGTATAGCTTTTTAATCAATTAAAATACAAAACGAGTAACATATTTATGATTTATTTTTTTGAAAGGAGAACGTTATATTTACATACTCCAATCCAGAAACGGTTACTGGTCCCTTTTTGTCCGAAACATGAAACTGTATGTGAAGATGGTAACTTCATTCATATTCTGAAACTGTCAGAAAAAAAAAGTATACGTTTCTTTACGTATTGATGAACATGATTGCTGTCAAATCATCAATCAAACGAGTGATTAGTGAATGAACTGCCGAAAAATCCTCATCGACTTTGTATTAAGCAAAAAATGGGCAACACTATAGGAACCGACATCGGTGGTTTTATTGGCAACGTATTCACAGCACCCTTCAAAGCCACACTTGGAAGATCCTGTCTGTAAGACTTTTTTTTTTCTTACTTTCGAATCTTGTTGTCTGAATTAAGCCCGAACTGTTCTGATTCGGTTGATGATTTTTTCTTTGTTATTACCAATTACAGAAATGTATGCTCAGGGCCATGGGATCTTTCATGTTTCATAGAACATTTCTGTCTTCCTGATATTGCCAAGCTCGTCCTGATCTCAGGCCTCTGTGTCATTAGTAAAACATTTCTCCTTCTTCTATATTTTTAGTAACTACTATAGATTGCCTGTTAACCTGAATTATAACATTTGTTTTGGCCTATAAATTTTAAAGAACTAATTATACATATGTCCGAAATTGTAGAATTTTTTATTATTAAGATTCACATTAAAATGTTTATGGCTTCCGAACCAGTCTTTGGATATTAGTTGGACTTTCCCTTTTTGGATGAAGCTATGTTTGTTATTTGTTGCAGTTTTGATGTTCATCACCCTCTTGTTCAAGCTTGGAATCTGCCAATGTGTTGTTAAAAGCATATGCAAAATGTCTTGCGCCGCTTGTGCAATGTACTGGTTCGCTATTGGAGAGATGATTCGTTGCTTGTGGCACAGTTTGACGAACACTAAACGTGTCTACCGCAGAAAACGTCTCCGTGACATCGAAGCCGCGAGTTACAGTTATCCAAGCGATGACGAACCAAGTTCAGCAGACAGCACTAGGCCAAAGCAGAGAAGAAGGAGAAGAACAAGACGAAGAAGCAAACACAACCATAACCGTGGCAGCAACCGTCGCCTTGTAAGGCTAAAGAGTAGACAAATGTCTATACGAGTGGGAGGCAAATCAAGGAGAGTAAGAAGTGGTAGAAAAATGAAATCTAGTAGAGTGAGAGTTAAGAAGAAGATCCTCAAAGTCAATGATTTGGTTTAAAACCGAACCAAATCAAGAAATCAATTAGTTTATGTAATATCAAGATACTATAGTCCTAAGATATCCACATATTCAGTATCATATGTTTTTTTCTAACCTAATATACAATCAAATGTTTGATTAAAAAGAAGAAAAATTTTAAAACTCTTATATTGAAACGGCATTGCAACCTAAACCAAATGTCATTAAAAATAAAAGTTTGCTTATTAAAGTTTACTTCAGTTAAAAAAAATTCTAGAACTGAACTAACTAAATCAAACCGAACTTAAATTGAATCGATAAAATAACCGAAAGAGCCAAGTGGGACCAGCCGTGTCATTAATCCACAGCTCGAAGCCTCGAATGATGAAATATCAATGGGCCTAGCCCAAATTACATGAGAGATTCGGCCCATGTGGAGAAATCATCTGCAAAAACAAGAACCAACCACTAACTAACTAAACGTTATCATACTTCCTCCTCACCGGTCCGATCACGGCGGAGCTCGCTCACCCTCTTCTCATCGTCATTGAAGTTTCTCCGAGGTGCTTGCTCGGCCGTTACAGTTCATCACTTCTCTTTAGCGAATTTCAATAGCAGAGGAGGATGTTCATGACACTAGCGGCTGCTAACGCCGTCTCGTTCAACTCAAAGCTTATCTTGTTTCGAATTCGCTGCTCGGATTCTAGCCCTAAGCGCGGATTTGGCTCTAAAAAGGTGTAAGATTCGACAAAGTCTTCGTCTTTTGCCACTTGATCTGTATCAAAAAGTAACTCTGAGTCATTTCTTTCACAGGAAGAGAAAGATCCATCGTTACTGCAAAGGTACATTTTGGTTTTAAGTATTTTAATAGTTTCAAGTTCTGTTTTACTTCATGTCGGCTTCATTTGCTGCTGCAGGAAACCATCTTCGAAACAGCCTGTCTCTGCTCCCAGAAGTAAGTAGCTACTTCAAACCGACACCTTAGTGATTATTTGTGGCTCTTCTTTAGTTTCTCTGAACGCCTTCTTGCATTTTATTGCAGAGGCACCTGGTTTGAATTCTCAGTTCGAAGGCAAACCTGGTCGGTCTTTCGATGTAGACTTTGAGGAACGTCTTGAAAACATTCGAAGGTGTATGCCACTTTCCTCACCCCCTAGACTTTATCAACATCAGTGTCCTTCCACTAGTATGTATCTGCCGTTTTGATGAACCAGGTCAGCTCTTGAGAAGAAAAAGACACAAGTAGTTAATGAGTTTGGTCCGATAGACTATGATGCACCTGCACCAGTCCAGACAGATCAGAAAACAATTGGTCTCGGTGCCAAGGTACACACAACTTATATCTTCCAAACCGCTTCAGGCCTTATATACAAAAATCCCGTTGCTATGACAGGTTGGAGTTGGCATTGCTGTTGTTGTCTTTGGTTTAGTTTTTGCTCTTGGAGACTTTCTTCCCACAGGAAGGTGTGTTATCTTTTAGAGGCTCTCTGTTCCAATAACTAGTAAGATACGTTGATGTGATCATTGTTTTAGCACCGTATGTTTTGAGGATCAGTTAACTTAGTTATTACCGTGATTCACCAAGTCATGTTTAGTGGGTCTCAGTTGTAACAATGTTGTTTATCACTTTTCAGTGATAGTCCAACCGAGAAGACCTCGGTGGTTAAAAATAAAATTTCAGAGGAGGAGAAAGCCACGCTTCAGGTAGTATTAAGATGTTGTTCGTGAAATTTTGGTTCATTTACTTTTGGTAAATTAAATGAAGCAAGCGAAGCGATGCCGTGAACATCTTGAAAACTTTTTTTTTTTAATTATGGCAGCAAAGGCTCAAAGAGTTTGAAACAACTCTCGATGGGGCTCCTAATGATCAAACTGCTCTAGAGGTGAGTAGTGAAGACTAGACAGGGCTTCCTCTTCTGAAGTATTTATAACGGTACAAAATTTCTTAAAAGTTGGGGGGGGGGGTTGTGCAGGGCGCAGCTGTAACACTGACTAATCTGGGAGAGTATTCACGGGCTGCTACGCTTCTTGAGAAATTGGCTAAGGTTTGTTATCCCTCCCATTCTTTTATTGTTATTTTATGTTTGTTGCGAAAGAACATGATGATATGAGACTTGGGTAATAGAAATGTGGAATTCTTGCTCTGTAGGAGAGACCAACTGACCCTGATGTCTTTCGGTTGCTTGGAGAAGTAAATTTTGAACTTAAGAACTATGAAGGCAGTATCGCTGCTTACAAAATTTCTGAAAAGGTAAACATTCTCAGTTTTTTTTTCCATAGCTTTTCTACTTGCACTCAAATAATAGTATTTCAGTAGAGTACATTAAGAGTGTTTTCTAGTGGGAACATAAGATATGAACTTATATATAGATGCTAGTACACCATGATTTCCTTAACAGTAGTGTTCTAACTTTTGAGCTATGTACCATAGGTTTCTAAAGGCATTGATCTTGAAGTCACACGAGGCCTCATGAACGCTTATCTAGCTGCTAAGAAACCAGACGAGGTATATCTTGCTTCTATCAGACCTTTTGTCTCAGGAACCTAATAGTAAGTAGTAGTCTTAACTTCTCAGTTGATCCATTTCATGATTCTCAGGCTGTCAAATTTCTTCTGGATACTCGCGAACGATTGAATACAAGGAAAACTAGCACAGCAGACAGTGTTCCCGCTGAAACTGAACCAGATCTAGACCCAATTCAGGCAAGTTTGTTTCTTGGTTATGGAGTTGGTTTAGTCATGAACCATACCAACTCCTCTGGAACCAATTTTATGATACTGTTTGTTGATAAAATATACCTCTCTGAGTATTCTTTAAGACTAATCTGTTGTGTATGTTACTTCGGATCATAATGATCTATAACTAGGTTCAGTTTTGTGACTTGTACTGATCTTAAACGTTGGGGCAATATATGGTTAGGTTGAGTTGCTTCTTGGAAAAGCTTATTCAGACTGGGGACATATCAGCGACGCTATAGCTGTTTATGATCGGCTTATCACTGACCATCCTGAAGACTTCCGAGGTTACTTGGCTAAGGTAATTTTCTCGTCCTGTCTGAATACGTCACGCAATACACATGCCCATTAACTCCATGTGAACTGGTGTTGTAGGGAATTATACTGAAAGAAAATGGAAGCAGAGGAGATGCAGAGAGAATGTTCATCCAGGTGAACTCATTAAACCTTTTTCTTTCCAATACAAGCCCAAATGGTTGAAAGATGTATTGACACAAAGCTCTTAACTGTAAATGTAGGCACGGTTTTTCGCACCAGACAAAGCCAAGGCCTTTGTGGATAGATATTCCAAACTGTGATCAGTAGCTGCTTTTGTATATATTTACGCACATTGGCTTGTCCTTTTTGCAACCTAACTTTACAGCCGAAGTTGTAACAAGATAAATTTCCAAGGTGAATAAGATTCATCTGCGAAAATTACCTCGAGAAAGATGGGTGAATAAATCTGTACAACACAAATATTATCAACATGAAGCTGCAGAAGTGAGAATTACAGCAACTGTCATCTTAACTAGGGATGGGCGTTCGGATACCCGTTCGGGTTCGGATCGCGTATTTCGGATTTTTGGGTATTTCTGTATAGGGATAGAGAACCCGTTCGGGTATTTCTGTACTTCGGGTCGGGTTCGGGTATTTTAGTTCGAATTCGGTTATTTTGAATCGGGTTCGGATATTTAGATTTTAAAACAAAAAAAAAAGATTATTTTTTTCATTTTTTAAGTTTCTTGTATTTAAAAATACAGATTTCACTTAACTGTTTTTTTTTAAAAAAAATTTATAGATTGGATGATTAATAGGTTTGGAGATAATATTTCAAAAACAAATAGATATTAATTTGGATATTGTTTTTAAACTTTGAATGTAACTTTTATTAATACATGAAACAAAAAGTTTGACATGCATTTTAAATGAATATCAAATCATTTTCTCCATAATTATATATACACTTATGATTCTAAAGTATGTGTAACATCAATATAAATATTTTTTTAAAAAATAAAAGATGTAAACTAGAAATATAAGGGTAAGTATATATACGTTCGGTTATCTTCGGATATCCATTCGGGTTCGGATATTACCTATTCGGGTTCGGATATCCAATCTCTCCTAACTTAATACCCGTTCGGGTATTTTGGTACTTTGGTTCGGATTTCGGTTCGGGTTTTTCGGATCGGATTCGGGTAAAGTGACCACCCCTAATCTTAACCAGAAAAGTTGCACCAAATATGAAGACATTATGTAGTCAGATCTTCTAGTGTATAAAGGAGAAATATTAATAAATTCTTATGACCAACCGATTTTCAACATACAATAGGGCAGTGATGGGAATAAAATACAAAATGATTGATGATATTATGAGCAAGTAGCAATAACAATAACTTATTGAATAGAGAGAGGTACAAACAAATCAAATAGATGCCTCATTTTGGCTTGTACCTTATTACCATCAAACATAAAACCAAAACAACGAATCAAACATATTACACAGCACAGCCGGAGAATAATATGGACGTTCACAGAGCTAAACTCGACCGATCGAACAAACACGGATAAATAAATACCGACCACTGTATGATAGTTGTTGGCTCAAAAACACAAGAGAACACGAGATACTCTTTCTCCCATACAACCCCCAAGTCGGAGGACTTTGTGGTTCTTGACAGCTTACCGAGTTTCATCCTCCAAGGCACGGAATCCAGCACTGAGATCCTCGTACAGTTTCTTGAATTTCGCCACTAGCGCAGCCTCCCCTTCTGCTGGATCTTCGAATTTCTGAGACCTGTTAATTTCCACAGATTCACAACTTCAGTTTCAGACACATTTCATTTGAGCTATATATAATGATTGGTTCATGGAGAAAATGAAGTTTGCTTACACTAAACGGTAGAAAAGATCTCCCAAGCGATGCTTGATGAGAGTGTAAGTAATCTTTTGACCATCCATTCCCGCTGCTCTTTCAACCGCCTATTGTATCACCAGCAACATTATCAAATAAAGTTACAATTTATCGGATCTTATCGTCTACCTTAACACTTACTTGCCTTCAAGACAAACCAATTTACCCACTTGATTAAGCATCTTATTTACCTGATTGGCTAGGTTGTAGAAATGGATAATGTTACGCATCATCCACACAGACTTGTAGAAAGGGCAGAACTTGTCATATCTGTCAAAGATCCATCCCAAAACATTCAAGAGTAAATACCCCACGAGAGAGATAACTAAATGTAAAACGAAGGGAGACAACAAATCTTACGGTGTGAACGCGTTTTGAGCAAGGTAGTCTTCCCTCAACAGCTTAGCTGTTTCCAAGGTGATTTTGTCACCTTCCGCTAGCGCATCCTTTCCCACAAGCTGCATAAGAAGTGTAATACACGGGTCAAATAATAAGTGTGATTTTCTTCTATAACTTGAGTCACGTGTATATGCCAAGATTATCGCTAAGAGACCAGAAATCATTAGTCACAACATTGGGTAGTTTACAAGGTAAAGTGACTTACCTGGACAATTTCATTAAGATCATCTTCCCTCTGTAACACCTCTCTGGCCTTTGTCCTGATGTTGATGAAATCTGGATCGAACTTCTCATAGAAAGATTCCAATGCCTGAGAAAACCAAACAGCTATTTAAATAAGACTGGTGACAGGTTTGAATAAGTTGATTGTAAGTATACCAATTAACAGAAGGAAAATGATTACAATGATTACAATTCCTATTCGAGATTGTAAGTATACCAAGACAGGTTTGAATAACTGAAGCATACCGTAGAATATTTTGAGTAGGAAATCAGCCAATTAACAGAAGGAAAATGCTTTCTCTGGGCAAGTTTTTTGTCCAAACCCCAAAAGACCTGCAGATATTAAAAAAAAAAAAAAACAAAATGGAAGAGTAAGCACTATAAAGTAGAGAAAAGAATGCTAATATATACAAATCTATGGCAGATTTAGAGCCAACACCATCTGGTTCATCTGGCGTAGCATATTTGATTATGTACATACACAATGGAAGATACGGAAACAGAACTAGATAATCACCTGCACAATACTAAGGGTTGCAGAAGTCACAGGATCTGAAAAGTCTCCACCAGGAGGTGAAACAGCACCAACAATTGTCACACTTCCATCACGCTCTGGTCCACCGAGACATTTTACTTTACCAGCACGTTCATAGAAAGATGCTAAACGTGCTGCAAGATAGGCAGGATATCCACTGTCGGCAGGCATTTCAGCCTAGCAAACAAAGCAAAATATGTGTCAAGAAACGAGAAAAGGAGTAGACAACAGGGAAACTCAGACAGGAAAAGTGAGAAGCAAGAGATTACCAGCCGCCCTGAAATTTCTCTCAATGCTTCTGCCCAACGGGAAGTTGAGTCTGCCATCATACTAACATTGTAGCCCATGTCTCTAAAATATTCAGCGATAGTGATTCCTGGAGTACACAATATAAAAAATGAGGGTCGTAATAGAAAGGATTTGTAAAATACTATTAGACCTACAAGCCTGAAAATTACCTGTGTAAATTGAGGCTTCGCGAGCTGCCACAGGCATGTTAGAGGTGTTGGCAACCAGTGTAGTACGTTTCATGACAGATTCCTCACGGCCATCAGGTAACGTCATTGTCAATTGTGGGAAGTCCATAAGCACCTAATTTATGACAGATTCCTCACCACCATCAGACCAAATTTCTGATGTGTGTGACCAATATGCAAATTCAGAATGAGAAGAGGTATACCTCAGCCATTTCATTTCCTCTCTCTCCACAACCAACGTAGACAACAGCATCGGAGTTGGAGTACTATGTATATAAGAACAAATTAGTTCTGGAAACTCGATATAGCCAGGAATTAAAGTGTAACAAAACCAAAGTGTCACAGCCTACCTTGGAAAGGGCCTGACTGATAACAGTTTTCCCACAGCCAAAAGCACCAGGAATGGCACAGGTTCCACCGAGAACAGAGGGGAAAAGTGCATCAAGGACACGCTGACAACAGAAAGAAGAAATCTATCAGTAACAACACGCTTCGAATGACTCTGACCACTGTACTAAAACTAATAGAGTAATCACCTGCCCCGTAAGAAGAGGAGTATCGGCAGCAAGTTTGGATGCAACTGGCCTAGGCGTACGTACAGGCCAGCTCTGATATATTACCAACCAAACAAATTTTATAAAATGTATCGAATAGCTAAATGTTTGCGCTTGCAAGTAGGAAGATTAAAGATAGGCTCAAACCTGAAGCATGGTGTACGATTTCTTAACCCCCTGGAATTCAAGCTCGAGCACTGTATCCTGTGATACGAAAAACGCCGTCGAACAACCATGAGAAGAAAGTCAACCTTTTTTTCCAACAGAAAGTGGTTACCAACAGATCAAGTCAACAATTGAAGGAAAAGAAAGAATTTCTGAACGTGTTTATTTTATCTTCTGAGAGAAAGCAAAATTCAAACCTTAAGGGAATATTGACCAGCTGGAGCAATGTAAGTGATCTTTCCCATGGCATCCGGAGGAAGGGCAACACGGTGAGTCATCAAAGTGTTCTCAAAGACGGTCTGCATTTCAAAGTTATGGTTGACTATCAGGAAAAAAACTATTTCCAGTGTAAGATATATTCCCTTCCCAGGATTAGAATAAGGAGGACAATAAACTTACAGCATACAAGTCACCACCAGTTATTGTGTCTCCCTCGACTGAAACCAAGTCAAATTCAGTTGACATCAAGAAAAAGACCATACGTACAATTCCACAGAGAAATACATGACGTAAAAAAAATATACCAAAATCATTGGGCTGGAACTCCCAAGGACAATCTTTGTCAAGAGCAGGAACAGACACACCACGAGGGATGTAGACATCACCAGATCTTTTCGCAATAGTCTTCAAAGGCCTCTGTGATATTTGAAAAAACGAAACCAAATAAATGTGAGAAGCCACAATCTGCAGTTTGTAATGTTATAACGAAACAAACAAGTCTTAAACTGAACCTGAATTCCATCGAAGATGTTTCCCAATATTCCTGGTCCAAGCTCCACAGAAAGAGGCTGAAAATTTCAGGACAAAACTTCTATCAGCTGCAGACAAACAACCCGAAAGAAACAAAAACCAAGATAAAGAGCTCACGAACCTTGTGGGTTCGAAGAACAGGATCATTAACAGTCAGTCCAGCTGTTTCCTCGTAAACTAAAGTTGCCAAATATCAGTAAAACGTTAGATCCAAAACAGATAAGTAAGTAAAATAAAATTACAGTAAGAACAAAACCTTGGATGGTGGCGGAATCTCCTTCAAGACGGATGATTTCTCCAATCAGATTATCATGCCCAACACGGACTAACTCATACATAGCAGCACCTGCCATACCATCAGCCACAACGACGGGCCCTGAAACCTGCATCGTCACCAAACAAAATGTCAAACCACTGAGAACTATTAGATCAGATCAAAGGTCTACTTCTCCCACAGTAGTCCACAGAATATCTAAACATCTGTTCAAAATGATATCACAGATCGAACGATACCTTGCGAACGTAACCATACTCGCTCTCCTTCTCATCGTCCTCGAAGGTCGTGAGCTTCCCTCCGTAAAACGCCGGCATTTTCGCAGCAAAAAAACAAAAATTCACCTCCTACAAAACCCCCCCGAGATCCGATCGAAATTCACCGATCAGAAATGGACTGTCAAAGCCTCTGATCAAAGATCGGCGATCGAGAGAGAGAGAGATATGGAGATGGAGATACTAACCAAGGAAGAGTAGAGAGAGAGAGGGGAAGCACGTAGATACTAGATATTGAAGGAGATGATGATCTGATATTGACAAAATCGTAACCACGTGGCAGATTATCTATGGGCTTTCTAATATTTATGTATGGCCCAATAAGTGCGGGCCCGTTAATAATGTTTCCGTGTTTCTCTTCCTTTCGTTAATGCTTGAGAATCTGTGTCTGATCAAGCCAGAAAAAACAGTTTATTTTCCGGGAAGAAAAAAAAAAACGAATCTCTCTGGGGAAATCTGGGAGTGAATAAAGTTTTGGGAGGAGAGATGGGAGAAGTAGGGAAGGCGATGGGGTTGCTGATAAGCGGGACGCTAGTCTATTATCACTGCTCATATCGCAACGCGACTATTCTCTCTCTATTCGCCGATGTACTCATCGTTCTCTTGTGCTCACTCGCCATCCTCGGTCTCCTCTTTCGCCAACTCAATGTCTCGTAAGTATCATCTCAACACAAAAGTTCTCGACTTTTATCATGTTTTGTCGTGGTATTGGGTTATGTTCTTCGGTCTCTGATTTACTGATTCTATAACTTTTTTTGTTTCTCAAAGGGTTCCAGTGGATCCGCTAGAGTGGCAAATATCACAGGACACAGCAAGTAACATCGTTGCGCGCTTAGCTAATACGGTTGGAGCAGCAGAGGCCGTTCTGAGGGTTGCAGCAACAGGACACGACAAGAGGCTTTTTGTCAAGGCAAGTCTGTGTCCTTAGTTTACCAACTTATTACATGTTGGATGTATCATTTGTATATATCTAAATGCATTAGCAATTTAGCATATATATATTACTCTCTTTACCCATTTCACCATTGATTAAGTTAGTCATTGTGTTTTATACTGAAGATGCTCGTGTGATGCACTTTCTTTTAGGTCGTGATCTGCTTATACTTTTTGTCAGCCCTAGGACGACTTATATCAGGTGTAACCGTTGCGTATGCAGGTAAAAGCATCCACACTTGCTTGTACAAAATGTCACTTCAATGTAGAAAAGCCTGTGTGTACTTTGATGATATTACATAACAATATCATGTCGGAATGAATAGGAATTGGTCATGTTCTTTTATTCAAACTCTTGTGTTAAGTTAGACTGTAGATGCAAGTGACCTGTAAACGAGAAAAAAATAGACACAAAACCTGTCTGAAGGAAATATTAGTAGAAGAAGAGAGACACAATGTTGCATTCAGTTGATAGACACTTCTTGCTTGCTTGCTTGCTTGCTTGTGTGGTTTTATGATTAGTTCTCCTACCTTGAAACAGGACTATGCATGTTCTGTCTCTCCATTCTCCTCTGTCAGAACTCTCAACCTCTTGGAAGCTGTGTACTGAAGCTAGGAAACGGCGAGGTTTTAGAACAAGATGCACATTCTGATACATAATGATGTTTTTTTAGTTTTCTCCTTTCTAATGCTCACATGTTGTTCATAGCCTCAAAAGGGGCAAGGGCAGCCCCCTTCTGTACACACCATTCGGATACAAGCCTACAACGCCTTTTCTTTGCAGATCCTGAGACTGTAAATTTGTTATGCTTTTACGGGCTGAGCTACAAGCCTACAACGCCTTTTCTTATTGGGATTTCACATTTCAGAACTTGATAGGATCTGATGTATGTAAAAGATTTGCATACTATGCTCTAAATAAAAGTGTAAACCATGTCCTGCCTTCACAGCCATGGTTCAAATCTTCTTTGATTCTTGTTCTTAAATCTTGAATAGTGTTGATATCTTTCTCAACAGAAATTGTAATGCTCTTGTAGTTTTTCTTTTCCGACAGCACTTATGTCCTATAATACAATGGTCTTTTCTATTTCGTTTGTAGTGCAATGACCTAATTGCAAACTGTTTGGAGTGTTTCTCATCATGTCATGAATACTTGGCAGAATCGGCAGAGCTTAGACAAAAGTAGAGAAGATGTTTTGATTCAACGAAACTTGACGAGCTCAAGTAGGCAAACGAGTCTTGACCCTACTAGTAATAATGATACAATATACATCTTCCTGTGCCGAAACTCACATTTTTATCATTATAAGAGGGGAGAACCAGTAAAGTATAAGCTTTCTATAACTTTGATGTTTGATAGATTTCACCAAACTTAAATGTTATTTGGATGAATGTGAGATTTTTTTCACTCTCAATCCATTATGCGCCGCTGGCGTAAAGACGGGTCCATTCCTTAGCTGCGCAGATAGTTCACAAAGATGGTGTGAGATACCAACACAGGGTAGTATAACTAGTTCAGTTCAGAGTTCATGGTTTAAATCTACATTACCTGTCTCCACAGCTTCAGCCTCATTACTCTTCCAATGCTTAGCGATGTTCTCAGACAAGGGATCATCAGGGTTTGGTGCACTCAGAAGAGCTTGAATACTGGTTTTAGGACAACACATCAACAGAATAAGGAGCCTACGGTTTGAGGAGAGAATGAGAGAACATAATGTAAGTAACTCATACGTACCTTAGGAGCACTGTTCGTATTTGTAGAGCAGGGCTCCATTTGTCTTGCAGAATATCGAGACAGATTCTTCCAAGCTGTAGATGCAAATATACAAGTTTATAGTGAATATGTATATTGTTTCGTGAATGGTAAAGGGAAAACAGAGGAAGCAGTTAGATCAGAGACCTTATCAATGTTGGGATGGTATATCTTGGTGAGAAACCTAACCTGTTCCAAATCGAAATCATCAAAAGAGCCCAAGTGTACACTGCATCTCTCTACACATACACTTTTCATTCAAACTGAATATAGCTATACGAAAAGAGAAACCATCACAAGAAATGGTAACCAGATGCACCACTCCCAGAGATCATTTGGTGCATTTACAAATATCCCAAAGAGACAAACTTACTTACTAACTACAGTCTTATATTCAACTCAGCATCAGATGAGAAAGTAAATATCCATAACTTGATCACAAGATTCAAGTTTTTTTTAAAGAGGCATAGAAACTCCAATACAAGCAACTTGCCTTGGGAGCTGACATAGGGTATTCTTCAGGCAAAAAGAGCTCCAACTTAAAAACTCCTCCTAGAAAAAGAAAAAGAAAACTAAACCTTCAAATCTTCAATAATGAGTAGACTTATTTCAAAGAAGAAGCCAAAAAGCGCAAGGAAACGAATTAAATGTGGTGATAATACAAATAAAGTAAAGTTGCACAAGCTCATAATTCTTCTATACAGTAACATTCTCCCCAGCTATCTTCTAAACCCAACAATCTAACAAGATTCGAGATAAACATCTTGTAAACCTTTAAGCAAAGAAACGGAAAAGCAAATTACCAGAATACCATTTCGTTACTTCCAGAAGTAAATCATTCGAAGTAGCATGCATTGAGGAAGTAGTTAAAACTCTTTCATGGACATCTACCAACTAGTAGAACGCCACTTAAACCAAAGGATGAACATGGTAATTAAACAAATTACCTTCATAAGGTGATTGTGAAGGACCAAGTACCATAACGTTGAAGTACCTCATGTTATCCTCAGATGGAGATGCACTTATACCAGGAGCTACAACAATCAATCAACTCCGTTAAAGATCACATTTTTAACTTACCCTTTACAACAAAATTCAAACTTTCATGCAAAACCATGTTACCCGGTTCACTGAGCAGACGTTGAGTTTCCTATAACATGGCAAATGAAATTAAGAGTTTAGAGAGATTCGTCAAATGAGATCAGAAACGTAGATTGGGGAAACGAACCTTGATGATTCTTCGTGGTAGACTACTGTTCGCCATTAACTCGCGCTGGTGAATTCGATCGATCAGAGTTAGGGTATTAGAGAGGGAGGGAGAAGATCCGCCCACCGATGATCAAGAGAACACTTTGTCTTCTGTCGAATTCCTCGATGATTATGGCCCTGTTCGTTTGTATGTCTTATACAGATGCTCTATGCTAAGCTTTTCTTATTTATGGGCTATTACATATTTTCCCAAAAGTTTTTGTTTGACGAATTTACCTCGATAGTTTCATCTATTACTGATAAGCCTGGAGAAAACGGATTTGTCCATTCCGTACCGCAGCGGATTAGTCATCGAACGAATCACAGCGGGCATGTTCTGCGGGCATGTTCCGAGCAGACTGCGGTCCTCAGAATACCGATCCAAACCCGTACCACATAACATATAATAACTTGGCTCAAGTGTTGTATGTCTTTATCAAACCATCTCTCTTTGTAATTCTTTGGATTTCAAAAAAAAAATCAAGAATCACTTTGTCAAATTATACAAGTGACACGATATACAACTAATTTTTCTCCTAAACAACATCATTGTAACCAAATTTAATTTAAGAAAAACATCATTTCACAGTATTGAAAACAAAACCAATCAACTTAAACAAAAAAATTTCACATTGTAATAAAGCAATTCATAGTTGTGTGTGATAAAAAAAAAAAAACCAAATCAAAACACCACCAGAGCTCGAATCGCCATCGCTGGAGCTAGAGTCATCATCGCCGGATCTCGAATCATCATCACCGGAGCTCGAATTATCATCGCCGGAACTCCTTATGTTTTTGGGGGAAAGTCACAAGAATCGCTTCCTTCTCACTCACTCTCTCGTTTTTTCAGGTAAAATAAGAAATGAAAAAAAATACGGGTCCATGTAATCCTGCATGACCCGTTTCAGTCCATCCTTCAAAAAGGTCCAGTTCCGCAAAGACCCGTCTCGCGAAGCCCGCAAATTTACGGACCTATAAAGCCTCATCTCAATACCGTCCCGCAACAGTCCTTTACGGGCCAGGTATGCGGTCCAAGTACATGATTGTCATCTCTAGATAAGCATGACAATACCTCTTGATTTAATAATTTCGAATTTCCTCCATGTTTTCTTTTATTTACAAATCTCATATATATTAACTGAGAAACATTACAACTTCTTTTTATAGCCACGTGTCATCACTAGGATGATTCTTAAAACCACTAGAGAAATAGGTTGTTCCATCTAATTATATAAAAAAAATTATTAAACTAACTATAAATTCATTATTAATGTTCTTTATTATTTTCTTAAATAAAAATTATGGAATTGCCTGATTTGGTTAAAGTATATATGACAATTAATGATTTTGGATAATAAAGATTTGTTAAAAATAGTTTATCTTCTATCATATTGGTTTTGTTTTAAAATATTAAAATAAATTAAACAACTACATTAACCATATAATAAAGATTTAGATTTTTCTGTATATGTTATATTTTAAAATTTTTAAAATAACTATAAATTACTAAAACTGTTAAATGTCTCACATTCAAATTTTGTGATCCATGGTTATGACAAAATAAAAATGATTGCAAATCATATAAGTAAAACGTCTAATTTAATTAACTATTAAGATTAATATATATATATATATTGTTTTAAATTAAACTATATACCATATAAAATACATAAATATTTTAATTTTGAAATTTGCTTTGAAATTTATTTTTGATAAAAGTTTTGAACATTGAGTAGAAAGTATTATTTAATATACATTAATATTAAAATATACTATGTATGTTAATATCATTTAAATTTAATCATATATCCTATCAAATAAAAAATGATATTTGGATTTAAAAATTAATTTATATGTTCGCACCAATTTATTTATATATGTAATAGTTGCTGACTTTTATTTATTCAATATATATTTATTATTTCATAATATGTACAAACATATAATACATAAAATAATTTATATATATAATGTTCATAGGCGCGGATCTTAATCTAGTACTCAATTATTTTATAATAGGATAAGACATGCGCCTTGCGCAAGATAAATTTATATAAAAATTATTTAAAAAATATTATACAGAAAAATAAATTTATATTCCTGATTGAATTAATATTTTGGTCTTTAAATTTTTTTTTTACTTTTTTTTAATTACATAATTTTTTTACTGATTAGCTGATCCCATTTTGAAAAAAAAATTAGGTCAAAAAATCACTTACCGCATAAGAACCTAACGTTTAGATCGAAAAATCTCGGGTCTATTTGATTACAATGAAATTATGCCAGCTCGGTATTATATCATGATTTAGAAATTTAAAAATTAATTATGGTTATGGGAAATTTACGTTCAAATGTCAATCCTATATATCTTCAATATTTTTTTTCATTTTGGTTATTGTTCGATATAAATATTGATTTTGATGTTTATTCCCATTTCGTTTGTTTATTTTGACCTGAAATTCAGAAAATGCTTATGATTTAAAATAATTAAAAAGATACATATTTAGGTTAAGATCTGCACCTTTAATTTATTTTATGTTTTTCTGCATATTATGAAATAATAAAATAATAAGTATATATATTAAATAACTAAAAAATCAGTTACTATTATGTAATAAATTGGCGTATGCATATAAATCAAACTATCACTCTTGTTTATTCGCAATCATTTTAGGGTAAATAAATCAAAACAATCAATCTTATATATTGTATATGATATATAATTAAATTTAAATGATATTAATATATGTATATATATAGTACAATTTTAATATGGATATTTATTAAATGAAGTTTCTAATCATATGATTTTATGATTATTTGCATATTTGTATAACAAAGTTTAGACCAACGAATTTTTTTTTAATGTGGGAAATTTCAATAATTTATAATCATTTATAAAACAATGAAGATTTAAAAATTAAAAATATTAACTTTTCAATATATGTTCAATGCAAATATAAAAATATAAGTTTACATTTTCATACGATGTATAGTTTAATTTAAACGATATGAAATATATATATATATATATTTTTTTTTTTTTTTTTTTTTTTTTTTTTTTTGTCATCAACTTTACAGACTCATATAGACTCTGTGAACCAAACTGGGAGATCTTGATCCATGTGAACTACAAAAGACGTTTCCTTCCTAGCGCTACGGGCTAAGCTATCCGCCTTCTTGTTATGCGTTCTTGGTACATAGATAATCTCTGCGTGGGAAAAACTCTCTTTCAAGCTGTTTATATCCTCCAAATAACTTGCAAATGCTGGCCATTCCTCTGGTGTTGAAACCATCTTCACCAATTGAGAACAATCCGTTGCAAACGTAACCTGAAATTGTCGTAAGTTTTTCATACATTCCATTGCCCATAACAAGGCTTCCATTTCTGCATGAAGGATTTATATAAGGATTTAGAAACTAGAAAGCGTACACAAGTGCCACATAGATTGCTTTTTTTTTAATTTTTACAAAATTCATACACAAGTGTCGCATAGATTGGTTTTTTTTTAATTTTTACAAAATTCAGGTTATAACTTATTAAAAGATTCTCAATTAAAATATTGGGGATGATTATCATCACATATATTTTGTATCAGTGTTATCATTAAACGTGTATCGGTGTATCAGTGTATGTATCACGTATAATCTCGCACTGGAATCAGAATCGAAAGCGTATGGAGGTTGGAACCTAAAGGTAACAGACCTTCTCGGGTAAGAAACAGCGAATGCAGTCCATTAGATGTAAGGCCCACGTGTGCGATGGACCTAGGCTGAACAAATGAATAGTCTTTTATTTCATTTTCTGTCACTTTTGTTTAATACAAGTTGGCACATGGACCACAAAAATTTCAGCCGTCGAATAAGACCTGCTTATGGGGCCAACATACACCTGGCAAGGCGCCGGGTATTGGGACACACGTGTTGAGCCGGTCTGGATCATAATTGACACCTTCCACTTTCTTTAGATTCTGTATAAAGCAAACAAGTGGCAGATTAGTCTTACAAAAACATAATTAACAACGGTATTTCTTTTTATCTCGGTATAATAGCTGGGCATTCGGTTTATACGATTTTTTCAGGTTGGTTTATTCGGTTATCGGATTTTTGGTTTTTAGAAAATGACACTGAAGTAAACCGAACTAAATTCTGGTTTAGTTCCGAATTTATTTAGGTTATTCAATTCAGTTTTGGGTGTTATTATTCATTCTGAATTAAACCAAAATCAATTTATATATCAGTTTATTCAGTTAATTGGTAGAAAACAAAATATTCAGGTGTGTAAAATTGGTTTATTTCTGTTGTTGTGTCCCAAACCGAAAACTGATTAAATTTTTAAATTAGCCGATCAGTTATGTTAAAACCAAAATTGAAAATTTTGGTTCTGTCGGTGCTTCTGTTCCTACCGATGCCCAAAACTATAATAGATATAATACAGAGAACTTTCTGTAGTTGCATGTATTTGAATATCGAATTCTGTATATGTATAAATATATCAATCAAGTCCAAAGAGACGATAAAATCGACCACGCGCATCCTTCCCTAAGGGTCATAATTAAAAAGGTGCCGGTCCTAGTTCAAAAGCGTTATTTATTTCTCTGTGTTCAATCAAAATACACATCTCTCGTACCCTTTCGAATTAATTTAGCTAATGTTGCATGTAATGCAAGAAAGAAGAAACTTCCAAAACTAGTATAATAATAATTACTGACTGGCTTTGTAAAAGAAAACATGCCATATTTTTAGTTGTCACAGAATACACTTGATAAAAATATATTCAAATTCATTACTGAAGAAAATATGAAGGTTTGTATGAAATAAATATTACTACTTGGGGAAATTAAAACAAACTATAAGTCTATAAGCTAATTACAGTTAATGTGCCTTTTGTTTGTTAACTTGCTCTTAGTGAATTACAGCTGATAAATCTTGACATCATGCTAAACATCTTATCTCGAATCTTGTTCATTAAGATCTCATTCTCAATTGTTGACTAGGTTTGGCTAAATCGTGCACGAGTTAGCATTGAGTGTTAAAATAGTTTCTCTCTTGAATGTATGAAGAAAAACCATCAAAAAAATATTTAATATAGCAAAACAAAGACCAAAAAGTCGCCGAAAATACTATTTTAAACATATTAAACCTAATAAACACAAAGATGTGACTTCCTTTGCTTCTATAAGTAGAAAACTCATTCTATATCCCCTAAAACACACCAAGATCCATTAAACACACACACACATAAAATAAAATGAAATTCTCAATCACATCAGCTCTCTGCTTAACTCTCTCCACCTTCTTGATCGGAGCACAAGCCAAAGTCCCCGTCGACGAGCAGTTCCGAGTGGTCAACGAAGGAGGCTACACCGACTACAGTCCCATCGAATACAACCCTGACGTGCGTGGCTTCCAGCCTTTCAACGATAACTTCCGTCTCTGTTTCTACAACACAACCCCAAACGCATACACTCTCGCCCTCAGAATCGGAAACAGAGCTCAAGAATCCACTCTCAGATGGGTCTGGGAAGCTAACAGAGGCTCGCCGGTCAAAGAAAACGCTACGTTGACTTTCGGCGAAGACGGAAACCTCGTCCTCGCCGAAGCCGATGGTCGCATGGTGTGGCAAACCAACACGGCGAACAAAGGTGCCGTGGGGATCAAGATCTTGGAGAATGGCAATATGGTAATATACGACAACAAGGGGAAGTTTATATGGCAGAGCTTTGATTCTCCGACAGACACTCTTCTTGTCGGACAATCACTTAAACTCAATGGTCGGAACAAGCTCGTAAGCAGACGGTCTCCATCGGTTAACACAAACGGACCATACAGTCTCGTGATGGAAGCCAAGAAGTTAGTCTTGTACTACACGACAAACAAAACTCCGAAACCTATCGCTTATTACAACTACGAGTTCTTCTCCAAGATTACTCAACTACAGTCCATTACGTTCCAAGCCCAGGAAGATTCCGACACCACGTGGGGTTTACACATGGAAGGCGTCGACTCTGGGTCTAAATTCAACGTCTCCACGTTCCTCTCGCGTCCAAAACACAATGCCACGTTGAGTTTCATTAGGTTGGAATCAGACGGAAACGTTAGAGTTTGGAGTTATAGTACCGCAGCGACTGCGACCGCTTGGGACGTGACCTACACGGCGTTTACTAACGACGATACTGACGGTAACGACGAGTGTAGGATCCCTGAGCATTGCTTGAACTTTGGTTTGTGTAAGAAAGGTCAGTGTAACGCTTGTCCTAGCGACAAAGGGCTACTTGGATGGGACGAGACTTGTAAGACTCCGAGTCTAGCAAGTTGCGATCCCAAGACGTTTCATTATTTCAAGATCAAAGGAGCTGATAGTTTCATGACTAAGTATAACGGTGGTTCCTCGGCAACGGAGAAAGAGTGTGGGGACAAGTGCACAAGGGATTGTAAGTGTTTAGGGTTTTTCTACAACAGGAAGAGTTCAAGGTGTTGGTTCACTACAAGAAAACATGAAGGATTCTGAGGGAAAAAATCGTCGGAATTTCGTCGGAATATCGTTATTCCGACGACATACCGACGAAACAAGTCGTCGGAAATAATTCCTCGGAATTTCTTCTTTCCTCGGAAATCCCTCGGAATTTTCCGACGGAATTCCGAGGAAACAAACTTCCGAAGAAATTCCGAGGACCACTAGTTTGTCGGAAATGTCCTCGGAATATACCGAGGGAGAACTTTGTCGGGATATTTCCTCGGACGTTCATCGATCGATGCGTTTTTGGACATATATACATCGATCGATAGAATATACCGACGGACATATTCCTCGGAATATTCCGAGGAACATGTCCCTCGGTATATTCCGAGGAACCCGTTCCTCGGAATATTCCGAGGGAAATGTCCCTCGGTATATACCGAGGGAACAGTTCCTCGGTATATTCCGAGGAACAGGTCCCTCGGTATATTCCGAACGTTTTTTTGTAAACAGATCGATCGATGGATTTATGTCCAAAAACGCATCGATCGATCGCGTAAAAAATATAATTAATTTCCTCGGAATGTAAAAAATATTATTTTTTTAAAAAAAATAAAATTTCTGAAATTTAAATTCGAAAATATGAAATTAAAATTAAAATTGAAATCATATTAATTAATATTCAAAGTTTCACAAATAAAAATAAAACATTCCGAGTTTTTGGAAAAAAAAAAAAAAACTACGGGTCTGGCACGTCCGGGAACACCTCGTTCGGGTACATCCTCTGCATCATCTCCATCATTTGCTGGTTCAGCCTCCTCTGTGCCTCATAGCCCGCCTGTTGAGCCGCCATCTGGGTCTCCAACAAAGATATACGATCATCTTTGTCCTTCAACTGAGCCGTAAGTACTTCTGGATCAACAAAGGGCGGTGGTGCAGAAGAAGGAGGAACCGACCGGGTGCGACGACCCAAACCGACCAAACGTCCCTTCTTCTTTGGAACCGACTGAATAGAAAATAGCCAAATTTACAAATTTAAACCAAAAAATAAATGAATTGAACTTTAAAAAAAAAAGAACTTACGGATTCAACGATTTCGTTGATTCGAAACCGGGACAAGTTGGTCGAAGCCGTCGAAGCGTCATCCTCGGTTTGAAGCTGAGACACTTCGTCTACCACCTGAGTTTGGACCAGGTCGACCACGTCCCTCACAAGACCGTCATCAATCTGGCTGGTCTTCTTGTTGGTATACGCCCTCCTCATTAGGGCGAGATCATCAACCGGCTCGCCATCATTTTCTTCCGCCTTGAAAAAAAACATAAATTAAAGAAACATTAGAAATTAGAAGAAATGCACAATAAATTAAAATTCTGAAACTCAAATAATTGAAGAAAAAACGTTTGAACTTACCATGCGATCTCCCAGAGTGGCAATAGATTGAGCACCCAAGTTATGGTTGTAGATGCCCTTCCCTTTACGGTCGCTCCTGCGGTTGGTGGAGTTGGTGGAAGAAGTTTCTTTCGTCTCTTCCTTATCCCAATGCGCACACAACTCCTTCCAGACCGTGTCGTTCATCGACTTTGAGACCTTTTAATAAAAAAAAAATAGTTTATTAAATTTAAAAATAGTTTAATAAATTAAAAAATTGTTTAATAAATTAAATCGAACCTTATTGATTTCCCACTTTTTCTTCCACTCGTGGATCTGCTTCCCATAGTTGTCCATAACTTTATGGACGAAGTGGTGATAGATAAAGAGCGTCTCATCGGAATTCCAGTTGAACTCTTGCTGAAAAAAAAACACAATTAGTAGAAAATTTATATTAAAGATTAAAAATATAAGTAAAAAATTAGAATACTTACCGCAAACTGACGAAACCACAGAACCTGCTTGTCGGTAGGGAAGTGAGTGAAAGTCGGATGTCCCTTGTCGAGGGCCGAGTACATCATACGGTTGATCCATGCGCTGATCCCGTTCCCGGATCGGTTGAACCTAATAAAAAGAACAAACGGTTAATAATGAATCCAAATTTAAAGAAAAAAAAATGTTTAATTACCATGTTTGACCATGTTCATGTGGATACGGAGTGAGATACGGAAGATGGTCACGACCGGGCTGTTGAACCAACTCCGCAACACTCATCACTCCCGGAGGACCCGGAGGAGGAGGAGCGGATGCAGCAGCGGGAGCGAGAGGAGCAGGAGCGGGTGCAGCAGAGGAAGATGTCTGGTTGGAGCTGTGGGGCGAAGGGGAATCCTGAAAATGGCTGGAATCCCGAGACTGGCTCCCCGTACCACCACGACCACGACGCTGTCGAGGCCGGATCTGATCATCGTGAGACCTGTAAATTAAAAAAATATATTTAATAAATACAGAAATATATAATTTTTTTTTTTTAAAAGTCTCAAATAATTTAATCACAAAAAAAGATTTATAGATATTAAAAATATTTAATAAATATATAAAAATAGTTCTAATAAAAAAAATAGTTTTAATAAATAAAAAATAGTTCAATAATTACAAAAAATAGTTTTAATAATATATATATATATTAAAAATATTTTTAAATCCCAAATAATAGTTTTTAATCACAAAAAAAGTTGTATAGATATTAAAAAATGTTTTGTAAAATCCAAAAAATCGAATTTATATACAAAAAAGATTTTGTAAAATCTAAAAAATCGAATTTATATAGAAAAATCGTTTTGTAAAATACAAAAAAATAAAAAAATTATAAAAAAATTATAAATCAATTCAACAAAACAAATTATTCAACCAAATCACAATTCTAAACCTATTATACAACCAAAAATCACAGTCCTAACCAATCACCTTAACAAAAATCTATCAAAACTCCACATAAACCTAACAAATAGAACCTAATAGAGTGGGATAGGGTCCTTACATGATTTGTGTAAGAAAAGGGGGAGATCGCCGGAGATATCGTCGGATTTCAGGGGGAAATCGCCGGAGAAAAAAGAGAGGAGTCGCGCAGAGGAAGAAGAGATAAATGGGGAAGAAGAAGTGGCTCGTGGTTATAAAACCTAGGTTCCGACTGATATTTTCCGTCGGAATTCTAATTTCAATTTTCGCGAAATATTTGCCGGGTAAAATGAAAATATATGCCGAGGAAATTCCGACAGATAGTAAAGTATCCGTCGGAATTTCCTCGGAATATTCCGAGGAAATACCGAGGAACTAGTGTTTGGGGTTACAAAACATCAATTTTTTTTGGGGTTTTTCATTTCTTATACAATTGTAATGTATACCATTGAGGATTCTTTGTATAGATTAGCATAAACCATGAAATAACAAATTTCAAAAATAATTGAAAGTATTCCCTATACAGTTCATTAAAATGTATAAGTGTTTCTCTTATGTTGTGGGATTTCGTTCATACAATCGGAAAAGTGTTAATTAAGGGGTAAGGAACAAATTTTAGACTTCATAATTAACGTAAGACACTTAATAAGGGTTATATA
Organism: Brassica napus; assembly: GCF_020379485.1. Classification (NCBI taxonomy): domain Eukaryota; kingdom Viridiplantae; phylum Streptophyta; class Magnoliopsida; order Brassicales; family Brassicaceae; genus Brassica; species Brassica napus. The sequence goes on from NC_063449.1 coordinate 31,631,483, forward strand.
GGTGTTATTCAAACCGCAAAACGTTGTTTTCGGTTTAAAACCCCTATTTCCTCAGAATTTCCTCAGACTATTCCGAGGGAATTCCGAGGAAACCCTTTTCTTCCTCGTAATTCTGTCGGAATATTCCGAGGAAATTCCGAGGAACTAGTGTTTGGGGTTTCAATCTTGTACGTTTTTTTATAAACGAATCGATCGATGAGTTTTTGTAAAAAAAGACATCGATCGATCACCAGATGGACGAAAGCCGTAAGAATGTGATCGATCGATTAGATTATACCATCGATCGATCGAACAAAATCTCAAAGGTTCCTCGGAATTCCGTCGGAATATTCCGAGGAAATTCCGAGGAACTAGTGTTTGGGGATTCAATCTTGTACGTTTTTTTATAAACGGATCGATCGATGCGGTTTTGTAGAAAAACGCTTTGATCGATCACCAGATGGACGAAAGCCGTAAGAATGTGATCGATCGATTAGATTATACCATCGATCGATCGAACAAAATCTGAAGCCTTCCTCGGAATATCCTCGGAAAATCTTGTATGTTTTGTTATAAACGGATCGATCGATGCGTTTATATAACAAAACGCATCGATCGATGCGTGTGCGAACAGAATTATAAGGCAAAACCCAAACTTTTTGGATCTAAACCTCAGAACTCTCATCCCCTCCGATTTCCCCTATAATTCGACCCCCCCCCCTTTTTCTCTCTCTATAATCATCCGATTTGAACAATTTTGGGCTCTATTCCCCTTGATTTTTCGAGCTCTACCTGATTCCTACACTTGTTTTCACCCTAAGACAGGTATACTCCGCCAATCTCCACATTCTCAAATCGTGTTCTTGAGCAATTTTTTGGGTTTTGTGAATTTCTTATTTCCGTGTTGATTCCTTGATCAAATATGTATGAAACAGATGTTTAAACACCAAATAGAACACAATTGTCTGTGATCAACGAGTTTGGAACAGGATTTGAAATGATTTAGGGATTGAGAATTTTTTTCAATTTGGTTTTTTTTTTAATCACAACTCGCTTGTTTTTTATCAAAACATATACTGCATACTCACTTGTTTCAAAGATTCTATTTTGTAGAGAATGAACCGCCCGAAAACATCAGCAAAGAAGAACACACAAGAAGAGGGTTCGTCTCAACGAGAGAAGCAAAGGCCAAAGAACTGGGATAAGTCTGATACCACCCACTACAACAACATGAAGAAGGTAGTCGTTCTGGCTACACAACTAGCATGTCCTGAGATGATGACAATATTGGGAATCAAATCAGACATTGAAGGGCTGTTCCAGAACATGGGTCTAGGCCAACTATGCAACCTCAACGAACCCACTTATCCGGAGTTGGTACGCCAGTTCATAGCATCCGCATACGTCAGCCATCCCGATGATAGCCATCAGGAAGGTATTCTGGCATTCGTAGTGCAGAAAAAATACTTTGAGGTATCTTTCACAGACCTCTGCGGATTATTTGGATTGAGTGCAGGGGAGAGGACATCTGGTCTTTATTGGACTTCAGAGCTGTTGAACTTCTGGGAAACGATTGGCACAGGGGTTTATAGATCTTCTCAGGCAAAGGAGTCACTTATCCGAAACCCAGTACTGAGATATGCCACACGTCTCATTGGCTCATTGCTATACGGGACAACCACAGCCGCATCTGTCACGCAATGGGAGTTGTGCCTCCTGTACCAAGGTGTGAGACATTTGCTACCGGCATTTGGAAACTCTACATTCCCACCTGCTACTGCCTTCAACATGGGAGCGGTGCTGGCCGCAAACTTAGCAGGATACAAGGGGAAAGTAACCAAATCCAAGAGCCGTGCATGTGGATTTGGTGCAGTGATTACTCGGATCCTTACACATGTGGGTGTAGACTGTGAGAACCATCAGGTAGCACTGGACAGATCGAACAACATTGCTTGGAACTACCTGGATGTCAAAAATCTAGTAAGTAAGGAGCTCATAGCTGGTCCCCACTCGAGGATCCATCGGGATGGTCCTTACGTCTACGTATTCCAGGACCGAGCGAAGAAAACACTCTACTGCCACCTGCCTCAGATCGGCCTGACTGCTCTACTTTCAGACGCTGCAGTTGAGTTCCTACCCCCTGCTACCGCACTAGTAGACAAGCCATCCTTCTTCACGCCAAAATATCAGACCAAAGGCAAGGCCGTGGATGATGAAGAAGGAGAAGATGAGGCTGCACAAGCCATTTCAGATGATTCACAACCCCATCAGCTACTCCCATCAGACTCCAGCCAGTACAAGCTGCAAGAGCTTCCACCGAACGCCACTTCGCGCCAGCAACAACATTGGAGAGATCAGAGCATAAAGACAAACAACGACATGCTACACAAGATCTGGGCTGCCATTTCACGTATCAGGCCGTGTCGTTGCCAAAAGGATGATGTAGTTCATCGGGACAACTCTCCATCCAGCTCTGGTTCGGGTTCGAGTGGTACACACAGGGTAAGAAAGAGGTCTAAGAGAGCCAAAGATGCAGGAACATCTGGAGCAGGAGACGAGGAGTAGGAGCTATGTTTTTTTTTCGGTTAATTTTGAACTTAGTTTTTTATTTTATTTTTTTTCTTAATTATGAGTTCCTATATCTTTTACATGGTTTCTTCGTTTTACTTGGTTGTGTTTTGAGTAGTTTTTAATTCGTATTCAGCTTTGCCTTGCTAGATAAACCAAATAACTAATATCCGAGGAAAGAGGTTATATCAAGTGTTCCTCGGAATTTCTGGTATTTCTTTAAAATTAAAAAATAAAATCAATGGTATTCTGTTTCCGAGTCATCATCACTAGATGAATCTAAATCTGGATCTTGGTGAAACTCTCCAATCACTGGTTCATCCTCTACGTGAACGACGGCTTCCTCTCCGAAGTCGGTTAAATCGACTACAAGGCCAACTCCAGCTAAATCTTCTGGTGCACTTAAGTTGTCGGATGTGCTTGGTTGTAGTGGGCCTTCCAGCTCAGAACTTCCCTGAACTCGGCCTCTCGGGTTGAGTCTTGAAACAGTAACCCATGGATCATCTCTGTTCCTTACCCGGGGGTACTTGATATAACAAACCTGTAACATTTAGAAAAATTATAAATTAATACACATGATGATGAATCATTCTGAATAATTAACATTTAATTACCTGATCGGCCTGAGAAGCAAGAATGAAAGGATCATAATATTGCAGCTTTCGCCTCGAATTTACTGATGTAACACCAAATGCATCTGTTCTCACACCTCGATCTGGAGTGTTGTCGTGCCAATCACAATAGAAAACAGTACAGCGCAATCCAACCATGCCCAAATACTTGATTTCCAAAATCTCATGTATGTGTCCGTAGTATACATCATCTCCTGATGCAGAACAAACGCCAGCATCATAAGTCGTACTCGAACGTCTCCTCTTCTGAGTTGTGAATGCATATCCTCGAGTACAAAATCTCGGATATGACTTCACAACAAAGTTTGATCCAACGACCATCTCGTGTATCCAATCGTCAAATGTTTCACCTCTGGCCAAACCAGCAGACACCTTAGCACATATATATGTTATATCAATAAATGTGAATTAGTATAAATATGTGATAAATGATATTTTAATTTGTTTAAACCACTCACATAAATAAACATCCATCTAGCAAAATCTCTGCTTCATTTCTTCTAGTTCGTCCTCTGTAGCGTATCTATATTCGAACCGCTTTTCTGCCATGAAAATCCTGTACATATGATGACAATAATGTAATTAATTAAGATTTAAATTTCAACTTGTTAAAATAAAAATTTGTAAGCTAATTTATTTACCTCTCATATTGAAGAACATCTTCGCAGTTGGTGAGAAAATATGTTTGCAAATGACTGCGCTCCTGCTCAGTAAGTCGACGGTCCTTTGGTTTTCCGCTAAGTCGCCCAACGTCTGTGAAAATGTCTGGAACCGTAACAGGATATGTTGCCCGTTCGCCTCTATCATCATGCCGAGCAGGTCTTCTGTTTTTGGTCTGAACTTCTGCTGGAAAGTAGTACTCGGCAAAGTTTGAAGTTTCTTCATTGATCATCTGTGCGACTATAGAACCTTCCACCCTACTTAAATTTTTCACCATCTTCTTCAAATAGAACATATACCGCTCATACAGATACATCCATCTATACTGCACAGGACCACCAAGTTCCAATTCTCTTGCCAGGTGAATAACAAGATGCTCCATAACATCAAAAAATGAAGGAGAAAATATCTTCTCTAGGTTGCACTGAATCACGGCTATGTTAGTCTTCAAATTTTCAATACCTTCAAGAGTCACTGATCTCGTGCATAAATCGCGGAAGAAACCACTTATCCCTGCAATTGCTTCATGAATATTTCGTGGTAATAGTTCCTTGAAGGCAAACGGAAGGAGGCGCTGCATCATTACATGGCAATCGTGGCTTTTCAAGCCAGTAAACTTTTCTTCCTTTCTGTCGATACAGTTACGCAAATTAGATGCGTAACCGTCTGGAAATTCCACATCGTTTGAAATCCAATCAAAGAACGCATCTTTTCCGTCTGCATCAAGTCGGTATATGGGAAAAGGAGCCCTACCATTCTCATCAACATGAAGTTCTGAACGAGCGCATATATCGACTAAATCATGTCTTGACTTCAAATTATCCTTTGTTTTACCTTGAACATTAAGGATCGTGTTCATGAGATTGTCAAAAAGTTCTTCTCAATATGCATGACATCTAAATTATGCCTTAGCAGATGATCCTCCCAGTATGGACAATCCCAGAAAATACTTTTTTTGTGCCAGTTATGTAGTTTTCCAACAGCATCTACCGGAAAACGCTCATGTCCATCGACGTCTGGCGTCCTTTCTGCACCAAAATCTCTTAGTTGTATCTTCAAATCTTTCCCACAAATTTCCGGAGGTGGACTGTCAAACACCCTCTTGTTCTTCGTAAACAAATTCCTACTCCTACGATATGGATGATCAGGTGGTAGGAATCTCCTGTGACAGTCAAACCAACACGTTTTCCTTCCGTGTTTTAGTTGGAAAGCATCAGTGTTATCTTGACAATATGGACATGATAGCCTTCCATGCGTTGTCCATCCAGACAACATACCATATGCTGGAAAATCACTTATTGTCCACATTAGTACTGCCCGCATTTGAAAGTTTTTTTTACACGAAACATCGTATGTTTCAGCACCTTGAGCCCATAGTTGTTGCAACTCATATATTAGTGGCTGAAGAAACACATCAAGTGATCTCTTAGGATGCTCTGGTCCGGGAACGAGAATCGAGAGTAACAAAAACTCTCGTCGCAAGCACAAGTTTGGGGGTAGGTTGTATGGTGTAAGAATGACGGGCCATAGAGAATACTGTCTTCCACTCTTGCCAAACGGACTGAAACCATCAGTACATAATCCAAGGTAGACATTTCTTCTCTCATACGCAAAGTCGGGATACTTTGATTGGAAATGCTTCCACGCTTTTGCATCTGAAGGATGTCTGATCTCACCATCTGTTGAGTGCTCCGCATGCCATCTCATTGGTTGCGCTGTGCGTTCAGACATATACAACCTCTGCAACTCTTCCACTCGTATCTTTATAACGAGGCTTCCCACAAAATTTGCATGTAACCCGCTGTTCATTCGCCCTCCAATAAATCATGCAGTTGTCGCTGCATACATCTATTACTTGATACGATAAACCAAGACCAGCTACAAGTTTCTGAACCTCGTAGTATGAACCAGGAGCTACATTATCCTCGGGTAGAATACCTTTTACAAAATCAGCAATCGCATCCACACAGTCTTCAGCCAAATTATAATCTGTTTTAATGCCCATCAATCTTGTAGCAGATGATAAAGCTGAATGACCATCTCTGCAACCTTCGTACAATGGTTGCTTTCCAGCATCCAACATATCATAAAATCTCCTAGCTTGTGCATTGGGTAAATCTTCCCCTCTAAAATGATCATTTACCATCTGCTCAGTACCTACACCATAATCTACATCCGTTCTAATTGGTTCTTCTAATCTAACCGCTGGCTGAGGTTCGCTAGTACTACCATGTTCATAATCAGTTTCCCCATGATGATACCAAATTTTGTAACTTCGTGTAAACCCACTCAAATATAGATGAGTCCAAACATCCCACTCTTTAATAACCTTTCTATTTTTACAATTAGAGCAAGGACATCTTAACTTACCTGTTTTTGCTTCCGGTTGTCAGTGAACTAACCCCATGAATTCGGTTATACCTCGTTGGTATTCTTCCGTAAGCAATCTCGTGTTCGGATCCAAATGAGGTCGATCGATCCAAGAACGAAAATAATTTGAAGAAGACATATTTTTATGAATCAAATTCGTGTGTAAATAGAGTAAGAGGGAGGATGAAGATATGGAGTGAATGAAGAGGAAGAGGAGTGCTTGTATTTATAGGTTAAATCCTGCCGACAAACCGAGGAAATTCCGACGGAATTCCGACGCCAACGGCTAGTCCGTCGGAATTTCCTCGGAATTATGTAAAATCCTCAAACGGCTCTCCAACGGCTATAATATTTTCTCGGAACTCATCGGTTTTTTCCGAGGAATATTTCCTCGGAATTTCCTCGGAATATTCCGACGGATTGATATATCCTCGGAATTCCGTCGGTATATTCCGAGGAAATTCCGAGGAAACCAAATTTTGTGTTTCCTCGGAAATTCCTCGGGATATTTCGAGGATTTCATTTTCCGTCGGAATGTCCGTCAGAATATCGCTGTTTTCTTGTAGTGATTGGGTTATGAGCTCAAGACATTGACTAGAACCGGAGATTCTTCGCTGGTTGCTTATGTCAAGGCTCCTAATGCTAACAAGTGAGTTCTTTGCGGTGTGAGAAAGTCATTTGAAATTATTGTATTGTTCGTTTAATAAGGTCAAGTTTGGTTTTGTTTATCCTTTTATAATATTCATCGTAATAAAGTGAAGTGAATGAAGTTTATGAATCAATTTGAGATATTATATGTATATTTGAAATGCTTTGTCAGTAACGCACGAGCCCACATGCAAGCCAGCATTATCTGGCATGATTTTTTTTTTTTTTTTCGGTTGAAATTTATTAATGGATCTAAAGCGCAAAATGGGAAAAACCCGATATAAGAAAGCACAAAAGACCAAAGCTAACGAGCCAACGTTACACAAACTTTTTGGACCGTAAACCGAAAAGAGAAAAACCGTTGAGGAGGAAACTAGGTTTGTCACCCACCACGTAGGCGATTGCCCTGTAATCAATGTGCACATGTCAAGACGAGGAACCTTTTCTTCCCTCGGAAGCCAGAAAGGCGATACGGCGGAGCTCCGCAACCGCGAAGACTTTCCGGTGAACAGCCACTGAAAACAGAACAGCCGTCACAGCCGAAACCCTAGACTGACGGATCGAAGCTTCATAAAAACAGAATCAAGTGCCTACAATTAACCCAACATCTTTGAGATTCCTTCATGAACAATCTGACACTTTTATAAATTAGAATAAGCTTGAAGGTGAAACGGCTCAAATCGAGGAGATGAAAGATTCAGAGGATCAGATCGAGAGGCTTATGAGCAAAGAACACGAGAAGTGACGATCGAAGTAAAACCGGAAAAAGATCTGGGATGAAACCGGCGATACAGAGCTATGAGAGCTACCATAACCTGGAGGCAAAAGCCGGCGAAGCAAGTGCTTTGGAAGCCACGGCTTCCCAGAGACAAAACCCGACGAACGGGAAAGGGGCCGGAAAAAACCGGCTACAAAAAAGATTCACTTCTACTCTTCCTCTGTGAAAGATCTGAAGAGAGAACGGAGGGAAGAGTATCTGGCATGATTTCATTTACAAAGGAAAACACTAAGGGTAAATAATAAACAATACTAAATGGAAAATATTTATTTTAGTAGAGTATGTAAACCGAGCCACCGGGATAACAAGTTCCAGAAGTATACATGGGTGCAGTTTGTGGATTTCGACAAGGAATCATTCGTGTACCGGTTGAGGCTAAACTTTGAAAATGTTGATTATGAATTTTGTCTTTAAATATATCTTGTTGATGATGTTATCATGATGAAATATTGGCCAGTTGAGCTGACTTCGATCATTTATGAGTGTGAGCTAGGCATGGGCGTTCAGGTGTTCGGGTCGGGTTGGACCGGTTTTTTCGGGTACGGATCTTTCGGGTGCTAAACATTTGAACCTAATAAAGGGGTTTTAGTAATTTAACCATTCAACTAAAGATGAATCGTAAAAAAACCTTCAACTAAAAATTCTTTGAAATGAACCCTCAACTTTAATTCCGTTAACGTATGTTACCCTCCGTCTAAAAAACCGTAACGGAGGGTGACATACGTTAACAGTTTACAAGTTGAGAGTTTATAATGTTGAAATTAAACTTAGTTGAATGGCTTTTTTACGATTCAAAAATAGTTGATGAGTTTTATCACTAAAAGTCATTAAATTTTTAAAAATATATATTATCATTTATACGTTGTTTTAGATTGATTTATTAGCCTTTAATTTTTTAAATTTTAATACATTAATTTATTATAAAATTAATTTATACAACCTAAATTAATAATTTTCAACACTACTTCAACTTAATATAACTTCAAAAAAATTAAATTATTTGATATATTTGATAATAATGATATAAGAAAATTTGTGTGTTTATATCGTCATTGTCAAATATTAAATAATTTAAAGTTTCTAAGTTATATTAAGTCTTAAGTAGTGTCGAGGATAATTCATCCATGAAGTCAATAATGGTAGATTATTTTATCCTAACAAATAGCAGAAATTGTAAAAAAAATATAAAATAATTATGAACCCCTATTAATCATATGTAAAAGTATTAAATATTTATGAAGCTTTATAAATCGGTTATGAAGTAATGTATTAAAATTTATAAATGAGTTTTAAAGGCTTATAAATCAATCTAAAACAATGTATAAATAATAATAAAGATTTAAAAACATGACTTTTAGTTATAAAACTCCTCAACTATTTATGAATCGTAAAAAAAACACTTCAACTAAGTTTTCAACATTATAAACCCTCAACTTGTAAACCGTTAACGTATGTCACCCTCCATCACGGTTTTTTAGACGGAGGGTAATATATGTTAACAGAATTAAAGTTGAGGGATTATTTCACAATAGTTGAGAGTTTTTTTTACGATTCATCTTTAGTTGAAGGGTTTAATTACTAAAAATACTTGTAAATTTTTGGTTTGGGTTGGGGTAAGTTCTTCTCAGGTCTAGGTCGGTTCGGGTCTATAATTACTAAAAATAGTTGTAAATTTTTGGTTTGGGTTGGGGTCAGTTCTTCTCAGGTCTGGGTCGGTTCGGGTCTATAATTAAAATACCTATAAAATACCTGTAATTTTCGGATCCATATCGGGTTCAGATATTTAGGATATGAAAAAGACATAACAAACCCAAACTCCATCAAATTTAGTCGATATTTGTCATATATATCTAAAATTTTATAAGATAACTTAAATTAAACTATTAATAATTAAAATAAAACATTTTTAAACTCTAAATTTTACTTTTTAAAGCTTCATATTACATAAAAATATTACAAAATAATAACAAATATTGTTAACAAAAGATATTTCAACTAAGTAATATATATATATATAATAAAACACAAAAAAATCATAGTTTTGGATATACATGTTTTTAAGTTGGATACAAATCGGTTCTTATCGGGTCGGATCTATTTGGGTTGGTTCTTTTCGGGTCCGGATCTATTCGGGTCGGTTTTTTTCGGTTCTGTTCTTTCGGGTAAAAGAAATTTGGACCCAAAAAGTACTTCTAAATTTTCGGTTCGGTTTCGGGTCGAATATTATTAGATCTGTTCCGGTTTGGGTTTTTGAGTCCAGGTTAAAATACCCAGTCCAAGTGTCACACATTGATACACTTGAGCCTGGACTATGTATACAAAATACATGTACGGTTTTTAGCAGTTTCTCGACCTAACCTCCAGGCTCTGCATTTAGGGATGGTTTGGTTAAGCTTGATGTGGCTCTAGAGAACCTTATCTCGTTGAAAGTCTAAGAGACAATGAATTTGACCACAAGGTTGCAATAATCTTATACGTTCAAATTAAGAAATTAAACAATTTGTGTTATGAAAAGAACCCGAATTTTATTGTATTGCGGGAATTTAAATAAGAGTGAAATTTTATACCCGGAGAAAAGGGATAACTCTGATATGAGATAAATATGCTAGAGAGAGAATACTTATAAATGGGAAGAAGAGATGTTTTTGTGTGTTTACAATTGAGCGTTTTCACTCGTATATATAAGCATAAATTTACTGTGTAAATAGTGACAGCGGGACCCATAATGATATTAAAGTCAAAAAATTCTGCGCCTCCCCCATTTGCAATACGGCGCTCGGTGTCGCTATTATCTCTTGCTTAGAGTTTTGGTTGCCTCGTTAAAAACCTTTCTAGGAAAACCCCAATAGGAAAAACCATAGTAAGGTAAAAAAAGTACAACTACGTAAGCTCCCCCTCGAATGAGCAGTTATAGATCCTTCTGATGACGCATTCCAATGTTATGGACATGTTTTCTGAATACTGAAGTTGGAAGTGATTTTGTGAAGAGGTCAGCTGCATTGTCGCATGATTGGACATATCTTACTTCAATCTCTTTCTTCTTCACGAGCTCTTGAGTGTATGAGAAGAACTTCGGATGAATATGCTTCGTTTTATCGCTTTTGATATCCGTCCTTTGTTTGAGCAACACATGCTGCATTATCTTCATATAGAATAGCTGGCTCCGTATTTTCGTCAATCCCGCTGCTTGAACAGATATGTCGGCTTATTGATCTTAGCCATACACATTCTCTACTTTCTTCATGGAGTGCAATGATCTCAGCATGATTTGAAGAAGTAGCCACGGGCGTTTGTTTCTGAGAACGTCAAGATATAGCAGTGCCTCCGATCGTGAAAACGTATCTTGTTTGCGATCGGGCTTTGTGTAGATCTGAAAGATATCCTGCATCTGTAAAACCAACTATTTGACCTTTTGAACTTTTAGGATAAAACAAGCCTAAATCAATGGTCCCTTGGAGGTAACGAAAAACATGTTTAATCCCATTCCAATGTCTTCGAGTTGGAGATGAGCTGAATCTTGCCAAAAGATTCACAGCAAATGATATATCAGGCCGTGTACAATTTGCAAGGTACATCAGCGCTCCAATTGCACTTAGATATGGTACTTCTGGACCAAGTATCTCTTCTTTCTCCTCAGGTGGTCGAAATGGATCACTTTCAATATTAAGTAACCTAACGACCATCGGGGTGCTAAGAGGAGTTGATTTATCCATGTTAAATCGTTTCAACACTCTTTTAGTGTATGTGGATTGATGCACAAATATACCATTTTGTGAATGTTCTATTTGTAGGCCAAGACAATATTGTGTCTGTCCAAGATCTTTCATCTCAAATTCTCCTTTGAGATAGTCTGATGCCTTTTGTATTTCCTTTTGAGTTCCGATAATGTTAAGATCATCAACATATACCGCGATTATTACAAATCCGGATATTGTTTTCTTAATGAAAACACATGGGCATATAGGATCATTCACGTATCCTTCTTTTATTAAATGATCAATGAGACGATTATACCACATACGTCCAAATTGCTTTAACCCATATAATGATCTTTGCAATTTTATTGCACATAACTCTTTAGGTTTGGAACTTAATGCTTCCGGCATTTTAAATCCATCAGGAACTTTCATGTAGATATTAGTATCTAATGATCCATATAGATAGGCTGTAACAACATCCATGATACGCATCTCTAGATTTTTATCAGCTGCTAGACTTATCAGGAATCTAAACGTGATTGCATCCATAACTGGAGAATACGTTTCTTCATAATCGATTCCATGTCTTTGAGAAAAACTTTGAGCCACTAGACGAGCTTTGTATCTCGTAATCTCATTTTTCTCATTTCGCTTTCGAACGAAGACCAATTTGTACCCAACTAGTCTCACATCTGCTGGTGCGAGCACAATAGATCCAAATACTTCTCGTTTATTAAGTGAATCAAGTTCGGCCTGTATTGCATCTTTCCATTGTTCCCAATCATGTCTCTTTTGACATTCATAGACAGATTTTGGTTCTGGATCATCGATTTCTTCATTTATTTCACTTGACACAATATATGAGAAAGCATCATCAAAATCATTTTGTTCATTTCTATTCCATATCCTTTTATTATGGATGTAGTTGATAGAAATTTCATGATTACTTTCCGACTCATGATGCTCAACTTTCTCAGTATCCTCATTATTTGTTTCTTCCAAAATACTTTCTGCTATTTTGGATGTGTCATTTACCTTGACATCTTTTTGTTTCTAGGATTTTTATTCTTAGAACCAGCAGGTCTGCCACGCTGCAGGCGTGTTTTAGACTCTTGTGTATCGTCCGCTTTTCCTTGCTCATTTGATATTTTGATACAAGCAGGAGCATTCACGGCTGGTATATGAGATTTAGTTACCGTCTTGGTATCCGCAAATGCATCAGGTAGCTGATTAGCTATACTCTGTAAATGCATGATTCGTCGAACTTCTAGTTCAGACTCTTTAGTGGGAGGATCAAGATATAGTAATGAAGGTACATTCCATTTGATATCATTTTCTACATTTTCGTTTTCTCCCCCTAGAACTGGGAATAGTTTGTCATCAAAATGACAATCGGCGAAACGAACCTTAAAGACGTCACCAGTCTGTGGTTCTAGATATCGTATAATTGATGGAGAATCACAACCAACATATATTCCCAATCTTCTTTGTGGTACCATCTTTTTACGTTGTGGTGGTGCTACAAGCACATATACCGCACAACCAAAGATTCTAAAGTGGGAAATGTTTGGTTCTCGACCAAACCCTAACTGTAGTGGGGAATACTTATGGTATGCACTCGGTCTGATCCGAATGAGTGCTTCTGCATGCAAAATGGCATGTCCCCATACAGAGGTTGGAAGTTTTGATCTCATGATTAATGGTCTTGCAATCAATTGCAGACGCTTAATTAAAGATTCGGCCAAACCATTTTGCGTATGAACATGAGCAACCGAATGTTCAACTTCAATTCCCATTACCATACAATAGTCATTGAATGCTTGGGATGTGAATTCACCAGCGTTGTCTAGTCTAACTCTTTTAATAGTATAATCAGGAAACTGTGCTCGCAGTTTGATTATCTGAGTTAGAAATCTCGCAAATGCCACATTTCGAAATGATAATAGACAAACGTGTGACCATCTACTGGATGCGTCAATTAATACCATAAAATAGTGGAATGGTCCACAAGGTGGGTGTATAGGTCCACATATATCGCCTTGAATTCTTTCAAGGAACTTTGGTGATTCTTTATCGATTTTGGTTGGCGATGGCCTTACGATCAATTTTCCTAGAGAACATGCAACACATGTCATTTTATTCCCTTGAGAAATCTCCTGGATTTTCAGTAAATGGCCATGTGAACTTTCTATGATTTTACGCATCATTGTAGTGCATGGGTGGCCAAGGCGATCATGCCATAATGTGAACTCTTCTGGGTTCCGTTTTACTACAAGATTTGATTCGATTTTATCGATATAAGTATGGTGTAGCCCCGAAGGAAGTTCTGGAAATTTTTTCAATATGTGTTTTCTGCCACATTTTTCAGAAGTTACATACATGTACTTCTTTCCATCCTCAGTTGCAGACTGAATATCATATCCGTGAAGATATATGTCTTTATAGCTCAACAAATTCCTTTTAGAACGTGGAGAATATAAAGCATTATTTATGGAAAATTTTGTTCCATTCGGCAACATAAAGTTTGCTTTACCAGTTCCTTCAATTACGTCTGCAGGAGCTGATATTGTATTGATGACAATTCTTGTCGGTTTTATATTTGAGAAATATCTCTTTTGTCTCAGAATAGTGTGCGTTGTTCCACTATCTGGTATGCATATTTCACGAATCCGTTTCTTGGATTTTACTCCATTAGCATTTTGATCCATTTATGAAATTGTCATAAATATTAATAAAAGAAAAACATAAAATTCATTCATATAATAATCATATAAGGAAACACACAATAATTATACATTAAGGTGACGTTAAAAATATCATTATTTGTTTAAAACGGGAAAATGTAATAATTATACATGACAATACTGAAAACTATTCAATAGTCTTATTATACGTATTTTGGCTCTGTTCAGGAGTAATCTAGTCCAGTTCATTTGCGAAGTCGGAGGCATCGAGGTATGATGTCCCTTCAAAGTTTTCAGTGAGGTTCACTTCTTTAGCTTTGCCTTTTGTGGACTCTTGATATAACTTACAGAGATGTGGGGTAGTACGACAGGTACGGGACCAATGTCTTTTACATCCACATCTGTAACACACTGTCCCACGCTTCTGGGTGGTATCTTCGTGAGTTTCTTTACCCTTGGAAACTTGTTCGGATCTAACCCACTTGTTAGATCTCTTCCATTTGGGATTGTAAGTTTTTCCACGTTTATTATTGAAACGCCGACCATAACCTCGGTTGGTCTGGTTTCTTCTTTCCGAATTTTCTATCGCCGTAGCATTCACTTCAGGGAATGCTTTGGCTCCCGTAGGTCGAGAATTGTGGTTTTTGATCAGGAGCTCATTGTTCTTTTTAGCCAACATGAGCGCAACCATCAATTTAGAAAATCTCGTGTACCCGCATTTTCTGTAAATTTCGGGCAAGAAGTGAAGCTGTTTGTGGAAAGTGTTATATGTTTTATTCATCATTTCTGCCTCAGAGACATGATTACCACAATACTCAGCAGTGCAACTATCATCAGGACAGCGGAATTGTAATCCTCAACCTTTTGAAAATCTTGGAACCTCAGATTTTTCCACTCTACTAGAGCGTGAGGGAGGTTGATTTGTCTCTGGTTATCGAACCTTTCTTTTAAAGTTTGCCACAGTTCAGCTGGATCCTCGACGCTCGCATAGTCGTGCGTTAGATTTTCATCTAAATGCTTCTTCAGGAAGATTATCGCTTCGACTATATGCTCGGGTGGTGAT
This sequence comes from Brassica napus, assembly GCF_020379485.1. Classification (NCBI taxonomy): domain Eukaryota; kingdom Viridiplantae; phylum Streptophyta; class Magnoliopsida; order Brassicales; family Brassicaceae; genus Brassica; species Brassica napus. The sequence goes on from NC_063449.1 coordinate 31,646,563, forward strand.
TTGTTACCGATTACAATCGTTTCGGTTATCTTTTTCATCACCAGATATGGTTTCACGTTTGTGACCCACCGGACGAAATTTTCGCCAGTTATTTTCAGGGCCGGGAACTGGAGTTTCTCGATGTTTGCCATTTGTATTTCTAAAACACAAAATAATATATTTTATTAGAATTTCGTAATTTAGAACGAACCATTGATATTAATAATACACGCAATTACAAGGAGAAGTAATGCATAGAAAAGTAAACCGACATTAAGTGTAAATTCTCCAGGAGCAAATTCTCCAATAAAAAGACCGTACATAGAAGCAAAAATAAAAATTGCACATAAGACCAAAAATATGCGAATCATCTTTCTTGCAATGAAAAACTGGAATGGAGCGATTTGAAAATATTTGAGAGAAGATGAAATGTTTTGGAAGAGGAAATGAAGTGAAAATGAGTTGTATTTATAGATTAAAATCACTGTTCATGACTGTTGGAGAAAGGTAAAATTTTTTGAAATTTTTTCTTTGTGACCGTTGGGGTTAAATCGAGTGCACCAAAAATCAGTTTGAAAATATCGTATTAAACAGTCAATCAAATCTATAAAATTTTATAAAAATTAATAAAAGTAAAAATTATGGCAGTGAAATATTTATGTTATGACAACAAATCATGCGACGGCTCAGCCGGTCAATGCAGAGTAATAAATAAATTATACGGCGGCTCGGCCGACCAATTAACAATAAACAGAATATAAGGCGGCTCAGCCGACCAATTAACAATAAACAGGATATAAGGCGGCTCGGTCGACCAATAAATTAATTAAATTATTAATAAATAATATAGATGGTATTCCGGCCATTTTAACATGATATAAATATAGTAGAGGCGGTATACCGACCATTATAGCAGGGTATAAATGATACAAATAAATTTTACCAAAATTGAGAACGATCGTGCTGATAACTTGTTATGAAAAGAACCTGAATTTTATTGTATTGCGGAAATTTAAATAAGAGTGAAATTTTATACCCGCAGAAAAGAGATAACTCTGATATGAGATAAATACGCTAGAGAGAGAATACTTATAAAAGGGAAGAAGAGATGTTTTTTTGTATTTACAATTAAACGTTTTCACTCGTATATATAAACATAAATTTACTGTGCAAATAGTTACAGCGGAACCAAAGTCAAAAAATTATGCGGCCCCGTTTTCAATACGGCGACAATTTGGTTAATGTTCTGTTGAAAACTTTACTGTACCAAAATAATATTCGAATATTCTCAACATAAAACCTTATCCAAATCATAAATAAACCATGTGCACAAAAAAAATGACAGAACTTAGGTTCAACTTTAAATTTACCCCAACTTTTAAAATCAATCAAAGTGATACATAAATTATTAATTAAAAAATATTAAATTAAATAAAAAATAGCTTCAAAAAATAAAAACGCTAATTTTAACGACGCTAACGCTTCTAGCTGAACCCTAAACCTTAAATTTTAAATTCAAAACCATATACCCTAAATTCTAAACCCAAATCCAAACTCATAAACCCAAACCCTATACCCTAAACCCAAATCCAAACCCATAAACTCAAATTATATACCCTAAACCCAAAAACAAAACTATAAACCTAAACTTTATACCCTAAACCCAAGTTCTAGATCATAAACCCAAACCGTAAACCTTAAACCCAAATTATATATCCTAAACCCAAAACTTTAACCATAAATCCAAACGGTAAATCATAAACCCAAACCGTAAATCCTAAACTCAAAACCTATACCCTAAACTCAAATCCTAGACTCAAAACCCAAACGGTAAACTCTAAACCCAAACCCCAAACTTAGATGCTATAGGGTTTGGGTTAAGGTTTACGGTTTGGGTTTAGGGTCTAGAGTCTAAGACTTGGGTTTAGAGTATAGGGTTTAGGTTTAGAGTATAGGGTTTAGGTTTAAGGTATATAATTTGGGTTTATGGTCTATGATTAGGGTTTAGAGTATAAGATTTGAGTTTAGAAGGTTTGGATTTGGGTTTAGAATTTAAGATATATGGTTTAGAATTTAAAATTTAGGGTTTAGGGTTTCGCTAGCTGCGTTAGCGTCGTTAAAATTAGCATTTTTATCTTTTTTAGCTATTTTTTATTTAATTTATTATTTTTTAATTAATAATTTATGTGTCATTTTGATAGGTAATAAAAGGTGAAGTGAATTTAAATGTTCATTTAGGGGGTGAACCTAAGTTTTGTTCCAGAAAAAAAATCATAAATAAGACATTTTCTCCCCGTGAATTGTGCATCACCAATTTGCTTGGTCTGTATCAAGTCATAATTGCTTGGTCTGTATCAAGTCATAATTTGCAACTTGGACTATTCAAACGAATACACCCAAAGTTCTGAAGCTAACAACTTATATATATACACTCGCAAACTAATTCTTCTGAATATCATCTCACCTCACTACTATTAAACTCTCAGAAAAAACAAAGAGCAATGAAGCTACAATTAGATATCTTGCTAGCCACGGCACTTACCATTGCGACTGTTTCAATGGTTATAGCCCAAGTCCCTCCCGAGAAACAATTCAGAGTCCTCAACGAACCATCCTACGCCCCATACATCACAGAGTACGACGCTAGCTACCGTTTCCTCAGCTCAGAGAACCAGAGCTTCTTCACACTGCCTTTCCAGCTCATGTTTTACAACACCACCCCCTAGCGCCTACGTCTTAGCTCTCCGAGTCGGAACCAGGCGTGACTTGGATTACACACGTTGGATCTGGGACGCAAACCGGAACAACCCCGTGGGAGATAACTCAACTCTCTCACTCGGCCGCGACGGAAACCTCGTGCTCGCTGAGTTAGACGGCCAAATAAAATGGCAGACTAACACAGCCAACAAAGGCGTCACCGGATTCAAGATCCTCCCCAATGGTAACATGGTGCTACACGACAAAAACGACAAGTTTATTTGGCAAAGCTTCGACTATCCGACCGACACGCTTCTTGTCGGCCAGTCGTTAAAACTTAACGGAGTTAATAAACTCGTTAGTCGTACATCCGACATGGACGGCTCAGATGGACCGTACAGTATGGTGCTCGGTGACAAAGGTTTAACAATGTACGTTAACAAAACCGGACAGCCGTTAGCTTACGGTGGATGGCCGTCACAGGACTTCCGCGGCACCGTCACGTTCGCCGTTAGAAGAGAGTTTGATAACTTAACGGAGCCGTCAGCTTACGAGCTCCTCCTAGAACCAGCTCCAGAACCGACAACGACGAACCCTGGTAATAACCGCAGGTTACTCCAAGCCCGACCAATAGGAACTGGAAGCGGAACTATAAACCTAAGCAAAGTCAACTACAACGGAACTATCTCGTATCTAAGACTTGGATCAGACGGTAGCCTCAAGGCCTTCTCGTACTTTCCTCCCGCTACGTATCTCGAATGGGAAGAGAGTTTTGCTTTCTTCTCCAAGAACTTCGTCCGTCCATGCGGCTTGCCGTCGTTTTGCGGCGAGTTTGGATATTGCAGTCGAGGAATGTGCGTTGGGTGTCCTACACCCAAAGGTTTGTTTGCTTGGAGCGAGAAATGCTCAGCACCTAAAACGACTGAGTTTTGCGGCGGGAGAAACAAGGGTAAAACGGTAAAATATTATAAAATTGTCGGTGTTGTGCATTTTAATGGTCCGTATGTTAACGATGGACAAGGACCAGTTTCTGTAAACGAATGCAAGGCGAAATGCGATCATGATTGCAAGTGTTTGGGTTACTTTTACAAGGAGAAGGACAAGAAATGTTTGGTCGCTCCTCTTATTGGTACGCTCATCAAAGACGCTAACACTTCTTTTATTGGTTATATCAAATATTAGTTTGTTCTCAGCGTTATTTATTCACCAAGACCAACGTGAATTTGTAATAATTCATCGTTCAATGATGTATGACGTTTCTATTTAATCTAAAAGCATTTGGCTATATTTACCATCTATACGTATTTCTATAGATGATCAGAGTTTTACGTGATTTGTGATCTTTGGGGTTTGGGGTCTCATGAATTTCACAAAGTTTCTTATTTGAGAATCCTCTTTTGTTTTCTCACTTACTTTTCTATTTTTAAATCATGAGAATTATTTGCAGTGGAAATACTCTTAGAGACTAGCAATAGGGTTACTCAAACAAATCTATAAAGATATCCTCAAAACCTAATTTTTTATACGTTGTCCAAATTAAATGGCACTAAACCTATTTATAGTAAACGGCATACATGCATTTCATGAGTCACTTTTATATTATTTGAATATGAAGTACTTGAAAATCAAAACTTAAACTTAGAAAATATCCTAGATTCCAACTGTACCTTATCAAAATACAACTTACACACGTCACCGTCACTCCCTCTATAGCACCAATTTCTTTAAATACAAGGCAAATTGCCATTTTAATTTTTTGAAATTTTTTTTTCTTTTGACATTTCAAACGAAGACGATCAGAGAATATTAGATATAAACACACACACTCACATAAACCACTTTCAAAATCATCGTACTACCCCGAGAGACGAAGACATCATGCATTGGGTCTAACACGCGAATCTCGTACTGGCTGAGTCAGAAAAAAATGTGATCGAGATTGCACGTCTTTAGGCTTCTCCTACGAATAGAAGGATAAGACATGTCAGATTGCTCATCTTCTCCTCACACACATCAAAAAAACCAACACTTATATTGAATATATCAACACTACAAGAATAAAGCTTATCCTCCGACGGGCGTATTAATCGGCAGTTGGTCGGTAATGGTCATTACTGATTACTTCCCGACAATCAGATTTTAGTCGGAGTTTGGGTCTGCGAAATCTCGGTTTGTGGGAAGTTAGTCGGTACTTTCCGTTAACAAATTTTGTCGGAACAATTTATGGGAAAGTGATCGGAAGATCCCGATAAGCTTCCGAGAAATATTAGCGATGATCTTCCGAGAAACTAATATTTTTAAATAAAAAAAACAAATAATGAAATACAAATAAAACTCACAATAAAATTTAAATTATCAAATATATATTACAAATAAAGAAATTAAAAAAGTTCTATAAAATTAAACGAAAACAAAAATAAAACTTATAATCTAATAGTCGTTGAGATGCGGCGGTGTGGTGTAGAGTGCGAAGGTCGCCGTGATGGTGGAGGTGGAGTAGCAGCAATGGCGGTGGAGGGAGTTTCGGTGGTGATGGTGGCGGTGCAAGGTGTTGAAGCGGCGGTGGTGTCAGTTCAAAGAGAAAACAAATCTGAAAGCACTAAAATAAACAGAGGAAGGGAAAGGAGACAAGAGGAGAAAAGGAGAAAAGGAGAAAAACGAATTTACTAGAAAGAGGCAGAGAGCACACTAACCGGGACCAAATTGGAAGAATCAGCACCAGCAGAAGCACCACCTCCTCAAATCGGCGGCAGAGATCACTAGATAAAACGATTGCGAGGAGGCCACCGAATCCAGAATAAGCTCGTGAAGATATCGCTTTACACCGTTGCGCAACAGAAGATCAACTCTTTGACAGAGATTGAAGAAAATAGGAGAAGATAAGAAAAGAAAGATATGTGGACAAGAGAAAGATAGAAATATTAGATATAGTGCATTATATTATATTTTCCTTTTCTTTTTATTATCTTCACAAAAAGTTTATAGCTCTGCATCCAGACCCTTTTTTTCTAAACGACACATCTAGTTTGGCCACATGTTACAATTTTGTATCATCTTTGAATATATCAAGAGATATCGAACTGGGAAAATAGAGATTTGGGATCACAACGAAATCGATTAATGTTTACATATGCATGGCTGAAATGAGTTTACTTACAGATTCATAACTGTTACTTGATTAAAACAAAATCTGAAACTATTCAATCTGAATCAGATGACTGCGTTGTTCAAGTAAAGTTGGAAACAGTTCACTTGCCGACATGACGAACCAAGAGAACTCCGACGAACGTTTGTCAGTTTCTATGACGCCGTACCGAGAAGCATATTAATCGTCGGGATTTTGATTGGCCTGAGAAAATACCGACAACATGTTCTCGGAACTTTCCGAGAAAACAAGCTCCTCGCAATTTTATTTTGTTTCCGACAACGTACGGACATTGATTTAGGACAAATTACAGAGAATATTGATTTAAAGCAAAGTTTCGAGAATTTTCCGACAAGAATCATATGTTCTCAAAAATTGATCAGAAACCCGTCGTAAACTTTCCAAGGAGAGAAGTCGTCGGTAAAATTCATCGGCTTTGACGTTGATTTCTTGTAGTGCAAGTAATAGATAGAATTTTCACGAAAGTTATCAGCATTTTTATATATATATCACCTAATGAATAATCAGCGAGCGGTTTATGATTCACTTTAGGGGCTCTTCTTTTCACCATTTATCATCTCCATTCACATGATTCATTTACATGATCTATTCAGATAATTCATTCAGATTTTTTTACTATTTGTTTGTCCATCCAGATAGTTCATCTAGATGAATCATTTAAATGTATCTTATGTTTGTTTCTTTATTTTCATTTCCATCCAAATTAGTTTAGTAAATAAACTACCAGAATACTTTTGTGTTGTTTTAATCATATATTTGATATTAATTTTAGCTGTATTATCATTAAAATTGTTTCAAAATTAACAGGTTTTTGCGGTTTTGGCGGGAAAACGAGATTTTTTGGTTTTAGCGGGAAAACACGTTTTTGTTGTTAGGCGGAAAACAAGATTTTTCGGTTCCAGCGGAAAAACAAGATTTTTCGGTTTTGGCGGGAAAATACAATTTTTGGTTTTGGCGAGAAAACGAGATTTTTTTTGTTTTCGCGAGAAAACAAAATTTTTCGGCTTTAGCGAGAAAACAAGATTTTTCGGCTTTAGCGAGAAAACGAGTTTTTTTCGTTTCGGCGGGAAAACAAGATTTTTCGATTTTGGCGGGAAAATGAGATTTTTCAGTTTTGGTGGAAAAACGTGATTTTCAGTTATGGCGATAAAACAAGATTTTTCGGTTTTCGCGAGTAAACGAATTTTTTTGGTTTTGGCGGGAAAACGAGATTTTTGCAGTTTTGGCGAGAAAACGAGATTTTTCGGTTTTGGCAAGAAAACAAGATTTTTCGGTTTTATCGAGAAAACAAGATTTTTCAGTTTTAGCGGGAAAACGAGATTTTTCGGTTTTGGCGAGAAAACGAGATTTTTTCGGTTTTGGCGAGAAAACGAGATTTTTCGGTTTTGGCGAGAAAACGAGTTTTTTCGGTTTTGGCGAGAAAACGAGATTTTTCGGTTTTGGCGAGAAAACGAGATTTTTCGGTTTTGGCGAGAAAACGAGATTTTTCGGTTTTGGCGAGAAAACGAGATTTTTCGGTTTTGGTGAGAAAACGAGATTTCTCGATTTTGGCAGGAAAATGCGTTTTTGCAGTTTTGGGGTGAAAAAATAGTTTTTAAGTTTTCGCATGAAAACGCATTTTTGTAATTTTATCAGTTTTTGTGTGTGACAAAATAGGCATTATGCCATTTTGAATGAACCATTTCCATTCAAATGGTCCAAATTGGTTCAGCTGAATGTACTTTAAAATTAAGCCTAAATTTCTGAAAGTCATCCGAATGATCCATCTAAATGAGTTGTACTTTTAGTGCCTAAACGAACAAAGCTCTCATTTCCATCCAGATGGTCCATCCAGATGGTCCATCCTGATGGAGAAACGAACATGCCCTTAGTCTTTTGTGTTTAGTTTCCAACCAACCAATCAAACGAACATGCCCTTAGTATTGGAGGGTTCTTAGGGTGAGGTTCTTAACGGAATATAAGAATCCGTCTCTTAATTTTAACTAAAAAAGTTAAGAACCGGTTCTTAAAACTCTTATTTAAGAACCAGTTCTTAGCTTTTATAGTTAAAAGTTAAGAGACGGGTTCTTATATTCCGCTAAAAACCCCCAATAATCATGCTCTTAAGCGTATGTTAAAAAAAACTAATACTAATGTGTAGCAAATTTCAAAGATTTTTTTTTTAAAAAAAAAACTAATATTCAGTATACACTTTGTTTGAAGTCTATTAGTTTTTCCCTACTCATGTTTATTATGGACTTTCAATTTAAAACCAATTAATAATTAATGAAATTGCCCTAACCCTTTATATATTAGCCAATGTTCCATTAAATTTTCGACGTGGGATAAGTAAACCTAATATTTTACAATACGCCTCTAAGGCTTTTTTTGAGCAAAATGCCTCTAATGCTTTTGCATTAAAAATGTCGAGACAAATATTTGTTGTACATTTCATATTTTCTTTTCCTTGATGATTTGATTGCCAAATTTTGCCGTGGGGCCGTTTTCTATTCAGAAGACTGATTGCTCGTTTTTTTTTTTTTTTTTTTATGGTTAGGAGAAAAACTCAAAAACACATGACCCAATAAGATATAGTTTTCAATGAATTCGGAAGAATCAAAACAAAGGACAAATAGTAGTATCGTTTTGCAGCTCCCGCTACGGGTATTACTTGAATACATTGATATTTCAAAGTGGACCATACGTTATAGAAAGTTCAGCGTAACACAGAAAACAGTTTTTGAATGATTGTGTTAATTGTTCTTTTTCTTTTGATACACATAAATAGTGCGGCAACATTCGATATATGACAATGATTGCTAAGCTGAATGGAAACATGATAATAAATATTTAAATAAAGTTGAAATAGTTACCAATTCTTAAATGCTAATTGTACATATCAAATGAAGAGAAAATAATCTGATAGGTCTATCTGTTGAAAATAAAGAACTAAATGCTAATTGGTTTTTAACGTGGGATAATTTCAATAATTTATAATCATTTATAAAACAATGAAGATTTCAAAATTAAAATATTAACTTTTCAATATATATTCAATGCAAATATCAAAATATAAGTTTACATTTTCATACGATGTACAGTTTAATTTAAACGATACGAAATATATATATATATATATTAACAGAAAAACCTATTAAAATAAAATTTTTTCTTCATATGGTCTTATTATCATTGTATCTTAATATAGAAAAAAATTTAAACATTGATCATAAAAGTTTATGTGAGACTTTTAACAGTTTTAGTAATTTATACCCGTTTTGAAAAATTCAAAATACAAAATATACAAAAAAAATCTAGATTTTTATTACATGATTAATATAATTATGTAATTTATTTTAATAATAAAGAAATAAAAAAATGATAAAAAATATACAAATTATTATCAAATCTTTATTGTTTAAAATCATTAATAGCTATATATATATATGTTTTTAATCACATTAGGTAATTCCATAGATTTTATTTAAGGAAAGCCTTTGAAACAATAAAGATTTGATATATGCGACCAACTATAGCATGCAAAATATTATTTTGCTAGAAAGTATAGTTTTTAGACTATAGTTTATATAGGTGCTCTAGAATTATTTGAAATATGATTTAGAACGCATACACAATTGCTGAGGTTTTTTTTTTAAATTTTTACAAAATTCAGGTTATAACTTTTTAAAAGATACTAAATTAATATATAGGGGATGATTATGATCATCACATATATTATGTATCAGTGTTATCATTAAACGTGTATCGGTGTATCAGTGTATGTATCACATATAATCTCGCACTGGAATCAGAATCGAAAGCGTATAGAGGTTGGAAAAGTAACAAACCTTCTCGGGTAAGAAACAGCGAATGCAGTCCATTAGATGTAAGGCTCATGTGTGCGATGGACCTGGCCTTTTATAACCAGGCTGAACAAATAAATAGTCTTTTATTTCATTTTTTGTTACTTTAGTTTAATACAAGTTGGCACATAGACCACAAAAATAGTCACAAAAATTTCAACCGTCGAATAAGACCTGTCTTATGGGGCCAACACAAACCTGGCAAGCCGCCGGGTATTGGGACACACGTGTTGAGCCGGTCTGGATCATAATTGACACCTTCCACTTTCTTTAGATTCTGTATAAAGTAAACAAGTGGCAGATTAGTCTTACAAAAACATAATTAACAACAGTATTTCTTTTTATCTCGGTATAATAGCTGGGCATTCGGTTTATACGATTTTTTTCAGGTTGGTTTATTCAGTTATCGGATTTTCGGTTTTTAGAAAATGACACTGAAGTAAACAGAACTAAATTCTGGTTTAGTTCCGAATTTATTTAGGTTATTCAATTCAGTATTGGGTGTTATTATTCATTCTGAATTAAACCAAAATCAGTTTATATATCAGTTTATTCAGTTAATTGGTAGAAAACAAATTCAGGTGTGTAAAATGGTTTATTCTGTTGTTATGTCCCAAACCGAAAACTGATTAAATTTTTAAGCCTATATTAAAAAAAACTAACACTAATGTGTAGAAAATTTCAAAGATTTTTTTATTCAAAAAAAACTAATATTCAGTATACACCTTGCTTGAAGTCTATTAGTTTTTCTCTTTTATGTTAAATTCATGTTTATTATGAACTTTCAACTTAAAACCAATTAATAATTAGTAGATTGACCATAATCTTTTATATATTAGTCAATGTTTCATTGAATTTTCGATGTGGGATACGTAACCCTAATATTTTACAATACGCCTCTAATGCTTTTTTTGAGCAAAATGCCTCTAATGCTTTTGCATTAAAAATGTCGAGACAAATATTTGTTGTACATTTCATATTTTCTTTTCCCTGATGATACTACGATTAATCGATATTGTTGTACATTTCATATTTTCTTTTCCTTGATGATTTGATTGCCAAATTTTGCCGTGGGGCCGTTTTCTATGCAGAAGACTGATTGCTCGGTTTTTCTTTTTTTTTTATGGTTAGGAGAAAAAGTCAAAAACACATGACCCAATAAGATATAGTTTTCAATGAATTCGGAAGAATTAAAACAAAGGACAAATAGTAGTATCGTTTTGCAGCTCTCGCTACGAGTATTACTTGAATACATTGATATTTCAAAGTGGACCATACGTTATAGAAAGTTCAGCGTAACACAGAAAACAGTTTTTGAATGATTGTGTTAATTGTTCTTTCCAGTATTATTGTTTTCTTTTGATACACATAAATAGTGCGGCAATATTCGATATATGACAATGATTGCTAAGCTGAATGGAAACATGATAATAAATATTTAAATAAAGTTGAAATAGTTACCAATTCTTAAATGCTAATTGTACATATCAAATGAAGAGAAAATAATCTGATAGGTCTATCGGTTGAAAAATAAAGAACTAAAGCACCCTAGCAATTTGATGGGCCATCTCCTGTCTCTCTAGTCTATCATTAGTTAACCTGATATTCCAAAAAGCATCTACGTAATTTTCATTTCACTTACTTAATTTATATATGCATCTACGTGTTACATGTTTTCTTTCTTTGAATATGTTGTAAATAGAGAAGAGAAGACAAGAGAAGAGAGGAATCGGTCTATCGTATTCTATGAATAATGAATTTTTTATATAGAAATACAATACGAAGGTTTAGCTTGGAGACCAAGTACAAGTAAATTTTGGTGAACAAGACTTTTTATAATTGACATCACAATAAATATAACACTTTTCTTTGTTGTCTATTATGCACGTATGATGCTGCCTCGTTGAAAATCTTACCAGGAAAACCCGGTGGAGAAAACCATGGTTAAGGGAAAAAGTGTGCAGCGCGCAATTACTTCCCCTTATGTATACAAACGTCAAGATCCTTAAGACGACGTAATCCGATAAGATGAACCAACTTCTTGAAAGTAGAAGTGGGTAGCGCTTTGGTGAATAAGTTAGCTAAATTGTCACTTGAACGAACTTGAACGACACAAACATCTCCATTTTTCTGTAGATCATGGGTAAAAAAGAATTTTGGTAGAATGTGCTTTGTCCTGTCTCCTTTGATGTATCCATTTTTGAGTTGAGCGATACATGCAGCATTATCCTCATACATGACTGTTAGGGATTCTTTCCCTGTAGATATACCACAATCTTCCCGTATATGTTGAATGACGGATCTTAACCATACACACTCGCGACTAGCTTCATGAATGGCTAAAATCTTTGCGTGGTTGGAAGAAGTAGCTGCAATTGTTTGCTTCATCGAACGCCAAGAGATAGCAGTTCCACCACAAGTAAACACATATCATGTTTGTGATCTAGCATTGTGGGGATCAGACATGTATCCATCATCTGCAAAACCAATCAATCCTTCTGTGGATGGGTTAGGAAAGAATATTCCCATGTCTTTCGTACATTGGAGGTATCGAAGTATATGTTTAATCCCATTCTAATGCCTACGAGTTGGGCATGAACTAAACCTTGCCAATAGATTCACTGCAAATGATATATCAGGTCTTGTATGACTGGCAAGGTACATTAATGCCCCTATAGCACTTAAGTATGGTACTTCAGGACCACGAACTTCTTCATTCTTCTCTCTAGGGCGGAAGGGATCTTTATTCACATCGAGTGATCTTACCACCATTGGACTACTCAAAGGATGTGCTTGATCCATAGAAAATCGTTCAGCCACCTTTTCTGTGTAAGTTTCTTGATGCACTAAGCTTCCATTCTTAAGGTGCTCAATTTGTAGTCCAAACAAAATCTTGTTTTTCCAAGATTTTTCATCTCAAACTTTTTCTTCAAGTAATCCATTGTAATTGAAATCTCTTCAGGAGTTCCGATAATGTTTAAATCATCAACATACACTGCAATTATAACATATCCTTTCTCAAATCTCTTTATAAAGATACATGGACTGATATGATCGTTTTTATAGCCTTCTTTTAACAAGTACTCACTTAGGAGATTATACCAGATACGTCCTGATTGTTTCAGTCCATAAAGAGATCGATTTAGCTTTATGCTATAACTTATTCGAAAATTAGAATTTGCTGCTTCTGGCAGTTTAAATCCTTCGGGGACTTTCATGTAAATGTCAGTATCTAGTGGGCCATATAAGTAAGCTGTGACTACATCCATTAAGCGTAAATCAAGTCCTTCCTTTATCGCCAGACTGATAAGGAACCTGAATGTAGTAGCATCCACCACAGGAGAGTATGTCTCTTAATAGTCAATTCCTGGTATTTGTGAAAATCCTTGAGAAACTAAACGTGCTTTGTATCTCACAATCTCACCATTTTCATTCCTCTTTCGCACAAAAACTCATCTATATCCCACTGATTTTACACCTTTAAGTGTATGGACTACAGGTCCAAACACTGCTATTTCTGCAATAGATTTTAATTCAGCATCTATTGATTCTTTCCATTTTGGCCAATCACTTCTTCGTGTACACTCTTCAATAGATTTTGGTTCATGATCCTCATCCATAAGATCAACTGCTACATTATATGCAAAAATATCATCGACGTCGATTTGCTTTCGGTTCCATTTCATTCCAGACATGACATAGTTAGTTGAGATCTCTTCATTATCAGGTACCTGAATTTCTTCTTGTGTCATGTTCTCTTCAGGAGATTTTTCATTTGTAGTTATTACCTCGGTTTCATTATTACCAATTTCTGCTCCTTTTTTTTCCGATGATTTTTATCTTTAGAACCGATAGATCTACCACGCTTGAAGCGTGCCTTAGACTCATTAGCAAGTTGATTTTGTCCTTCTTGGACATTCATTCTAACTGGAGCATCTACAGCTGGGATATGTGACATGGTCACTCTTTTTGGGTCAGTAAATGCATCTGGTAACTGGTTTGCTAAGCTTTGTAAATGAATTATCTTTTGGACTTTTAAGTCACATTCTTCAGTTCGAGGGTCAAGTTAAGATAATGATAATTCATTCCAGTTAATATCTTTTCCCAACTGTTTCTTTTTTTCCCCTAATGTTGGAAAAACAGACTCATTAAAATGACAGTCTGCGAATCGGACCTTAAATAAATCCCCTGTGGATGGCTCTAAATATTTAATTATTGATGGAGAATCGTATCCAACATATATTCCTAACCTTCGTTGAGGTCCCATTTTAGATCGCTGTGGTGGAGCAATCGGAACATATACTGCACAACCAAATATCTTAAGATGGGAAATATTTGGCTCCTGACCCATAATCAATTGTGATGGGAAGAATTGATGATTACTCGTTGGCCTTATGCGAATCAATGTTGCTGCATGTAATATAACATGCCCCCATGCAGAGACTGGGAGTTTTGATTTCATAAGGAATGGTCTAGCAATCAACTGAAGACGTTTAATTAACGATTCAGCTAAACCATTTTGTGTGTGAACATGTGCTACAGGAAAAAATTATCCCAATAGACATGCAATAATCATTAAAAGCCTGGGACATGAATTCACCAGCATTGTCTAAGCGAATTGCCTTAAGGGAAAAATCTGGAAAATGTGCTCGTAATTTGATCAATTGAGCAAGCAGTCTCGCAAACGCCAGGTTTTGCGAGTTGATAACAAAGAAATATGTCACCATCTTGTTGATGCGTGAATTCGAACCATAAAATATCTAAAGGTTCCACATGGTGGGTGAATCAGCCCACAAATGTCTCCTTGAATACGTTACAAAAAGTTTATTGATTCATGAATTATCTTGGCTGGTGAAGGCCTTATAATCAATTTGCCTTGAGAACAAGCAGCACATGAATAATCATTAGGAAGAATCTTTTGGTTCTTCAGTGGAGGCCCACATGAATTTGTGATTATCTTTCGCATCATTGTTGAACCGAGATGACCTAACCGATCATGCCAAACAGTACTATTTTCAGTAAACTTCTGGTTTACTGTGGCATTTGCCTCAATTTGCTAATCTTAGTGTAATACAATCCAGTGGAGAATGTTGGTAGTCTTTCTACTACTTTCTTAGAGCCATGAATAATACTTATAATGTGAAGAAATTCAATATTTCCTTCATTCATAGTCTCAATATGATATCAATTTCTGCGAATATCTTTCAAACTCAGTAAGTTTCTTTGAGACTTAGGGGAATACAATGCATCAACAATTTCAAGTTGTGCTCCCATAGGAAGTATTATGTTTTCTCTTCCGGAGCCTTCAATTATCTTTGCACTACCTATTATAGTGCTCACACTTGCTTCTCTATTTATTAAATGAAAAAAATATTTCTTATTTTTCAGAATTGTGTGACTAGTAGCACTGTCTGCTAAGCATAAATCTCTACCATTCATTTCTCTTCAAATAAATAAATAAAATAAATTATAATCTCATATAAAATAATAAAATAGATTAAATTCATTAATGCAAAAGAAACAACATCATAGTAAATAAAAACCAAAACCAATAACTAAAAACCAAATTATTAAAAGTCAATAAATAAACTAAAACAAAACATCTCTTAAAAGTCAATATAAGAATGCGGAAAGGTCAAGGTGAGTGGCATCACCAAAATCAAAGTCATCCTCTCCACCTTCGTACACCATGTTTGTTTCCACATTTTTTCCCTTTTGTTTTACTGACTGTTGATACAAGGCAACAAGATGTGTTGGTGTACGACACGTACGAGCCCAATGGTTTTTACTTCCACATCGGTAGCATTCATTTTCTTGTTTGTCACCATCTTTCTTTTCACACTTCTGGTGAGAGTTAGAGTTCTTAAAAGAAACTCCTCGGACTCGAATTTGACCATATCCACGTCCACGTGTATCTCTACGACCATGTCCACGACCACGACCACGATCGCGACCACGAGTGTAGCCATTTCCGTGGCCAGTGTTGTTCTGTTCAGTCACATTCGCTTCAGGGAATGGAGCAGAACCAGTTGGACGTAGTCCATGATTTTTCATCAAAAGCTCATTGTTTTGCTCAGCCACAAGGAGACAAGATATAAGTTGGGAATACTTCTGGAATCCCTTTTCACGATATTGTGTCTGCAGGACAACATTATTTGCATGAAAAATAGAGAATGTCTTCTCTAACTTTCAGCTTCCGTGATTTTCTCCCCACATAACTCCAACTTGGAAGTAATTTTTAACAAGATTGAGTTGTAATCACTTACAGACTTAAAGTCTTGTAATCTCAGATGTGCCCATTCATAATGAGCTTTAGGTAAAATCACAGTTTTCTGGTGATCATACCTTTCCTTTAAGTCGTTCCAAAGGACTTGTGGATCTTTCACCGTCAAATACTCATTTTTGAGATCTCCATGGAGGTGATGACGAAGGAATATCACAGCCTTCACTTTATCTTGATTTTGGGCTTGATTTCCTTCTACGATTGTACCTTCAAGTCTCTTTGCACTAAGGGAAAACTCGGCATCTAATGTCTAAGCCAAATAGTTGTTTCCAGTGATATCAAAAACTTCAAATTCAAGACTAGTAAAGTTCGACATAGCTCACTGAAATAATAAAATAATAATCAAATTTTATAAATAAAATAAATCAAAATGAAATCATCCTTTTAAAAAAGTAAATAAGCTATATATGCGTACAAAATATATAAGGAAATATCAATATTCTATAATCATTGCATTAACGTTTCTCACAAGTACCATACAAATAATATATTCTCAAGTTATTCCAGTTTAGCTAAAAGAAAGAAATAATAATAATCATGCTCCACAAAACTAAACGTGTTACCAAACTATCAATCTACACGGCAAGGCAATAATGAGTTAACAATCTACATGTATTAATGTGCTAAAATAAACTCGTGTCATGTTGACCAATTCAAGCGAAGCATATCCCCTATATATTGAGAAGCATTAGAACTTCTTTTTGTACCCACGTGTCATCACTAGAATGATTCTTAGAATCATTAGAGAAATATGTTGGTCCATCTAATTATATAATAAGTTTTTTATTAAACTAACAATAAATTCATTATTAATGTACTTTATTATTTACTTAAATAAAATTTACGGAATTGTCTAATGTGGCTAAAGTATATATGACAATTAATGATTTTGAATAATAAAGATTTGATAAAAAATAGTGTATCTTCTATCATATTTGTTTAATTTTAAACTATTAAATAAATTAAACAATCACAATTACCATATAATTAAAATTTAGATTTTTATGTATATGTTATATTTTGAATTTTTACAAACGATTATAAATTACTAAAACTGTTAAAGTCTCACATTCAAATTTTATGATCCATGGTTTAAAATTTTTGTTATGACAAAATACAAATTATTACAAAAATTATATAAGTAAAAAGTCTAATTTAATTAATTATTAAGATTAATATATATATCGTTTTAAATTAAACTATAAACCATATAAAATACAATATTTTAGTTTCAAAATTTACTTTGAACAATTTTTTTGATAAAAGTTTTGAACGACATTGACAACTTATCTTTTTTTAAAATTATAAATTACTAAAACTATTAATCCCACAATGAAAATTTTGTTATCAGTAATTTAAATTTTTTTCTATAAAAGATACAAATGATCAAAAAAACTATATGAGTAGAAATCATCATTTAATAGACATTAATATTAAATATATACTAAAATATATTATCTATGTTAGTATCATTTAAATTTAATAACATATCCTATCAAATAAAAAAATATTTTTTGGATTAATAAAATTGATTTATATGTTCACACCAATTTAATTATATATTTAATAGTTACTAACTTTTAATTATTTAATATATATATTTATTATTTTATAATGTGTAAAAATATTTAATACATAAAATAATTTATATATATAATGTTGATTCCGCGCAAGGCGCAGATCTTAACCTAGTCTATATGTTAAAGAAAAATATTATGGGATGCAGCTATTAAAACAATATTAATAAAAATATGGTATGCTGCCGTAAAGTTCTAAGATCAATGCAGCTGTTAATAGCTAGCATGTATAAGAATTAAAATGTGTACAAGCGATGTGATTAACTACTATGATTTAAAGGCATTGGTAGTTCACATGTTTAATAATAAACCATGAATCTATAGCCGTATTCAATTTAATGATAGCGATTGGTTATGACTATAGACAGCTATATAAAATAACAATAAAAGAGTATTAAGCCATATAAAAGAAGTAATAGCGTATGATTACTTGTGATTCGGTTTATAAGGTCGATATGATCTCAACGAGATTCAATGATTTTTATTCCTTGAAAACAAGGTCGAATCAATATGGTCGACTAAAAACTTATAAACTCAATCAATCAAGTATGTGTCTGAACTATGAATCCATTCTTACAACCCATGAATTGATAGTAAGCATGATTTGAAAGAGGATTGAACATAAACTAAAAATATAACAGAATAAGAATCTATACCTATTAGCTCAAGATGGTTAAAGATTCGTGCTGATAACGTGTTGTAAATTTTGGTGAACAAGACTTTCTATAATTGACATCACAATAAATATAACCGAATAAAAGTTTTACACGTTTGTTTGGTTTAAAATAATATCAGTGGTGACTTTATGTTTAACTAAAACGAGCTTGATGATAAAAATGATTTATTCGAGGTTGATTATTTAGTGAACGTACACTAGATTTTGCTAAAAAGAAGTTCTTTTTTGTATAGAACTCTAGTTTTATAGTCTTTTACAGTTGTTGATTTGATGCTGCTCTATATATTATATTCCCATTAAATAGTTTACGTGAGAATATAATATAATTATTTCTTGTTAGTGTATTGAATTTTCTAAAGTTTTTCCCCACTACAATTAACATACTTTCTCTATATTCATCTCTTCTTCTCCTTCAAAGACTTAAAATACATACAAAATATTACAATAAATCTTATGAAGCATCTGTCCTAGTCATGTAGTGATCATCATCGAATCAAGAATTCAACAAGAGCCGATCAAAGCCATGGCTAGTCCTAGCAACAAAGGCAAAAACATAGCAGAAAGATCCACGTCTGAACAACCGCAGCCGCAGCAACCACAACCACCTCCTAATTCACCAGCGTTAAGCCGGTACGAATCACAGAAACGTCGAGACTGGAACACGTTTTGTCAGTACCTTCGTAACCAGCAGCCACCAGTACACATCTCACAGTGCAGCTCTAACAACATCCTAGACTTCCTCCAATATCTTGACCAGTTTGGAAAGACAAAGGTTCATGCACATGGATGTATTTTCTTCGGACAAGTTGAACCAGCAGGACAGTGTAACTGTCCTTTAAAACAAGCGTGGGGGAGTTTGGATGCTTTGATCGGACGGCTGAGAGCAGCATACGAGGAGAACGGAGGGTTTTCGGAGAGAAACCCATTTGCCGGCGGCGGGATTAGGGTTTTTCTAAGGGAAGTGAGAGATTCACAGGCCAAGGCAAGAGGAGTTCCGTACAATAAAAGGAAGAAGAAGAGGAGGAATCCTATGCAGAGTCATGATGTTGAAGATGGTACTACGGGGACTAGTAGCTCCAACTTGCCATCTTAGCAAGCAAACAAACAAAAAACATATAATAAAACAAAAGTTGGGGTCAATTAATGGTAAGCATTTATTTCCCTATATATTTAATCTCTGTTAGTTTGCAATTATTTATCACGTTTGATCTATTCGCAATTCTACATATGTATTTGAAATAGATCTCCACAGAAGCTCTTGTTGCATACTTTTATCTTCATATATACGTCAAATTATAAGATTAAAGCTATTGTTAAGATCATTCATATAGTTAACAAAAGTGACTATGAATCACATCATTCACATGTTAATATATAATTAGAAGATTATAAATCATATTCTAGCGGTTCACATGTTAATACATGTGAACCGCTAGAATATGATTTATAATCTTCTAATTATATATTAACATGTGAATGATGTGATTCATAGTCACTTTTGTTAACTATATGTATGTGGGTTATATATATTTTCATGAAAACGAATTGTGATTATTCAACATAGTCACTTTTAATGTATTTGGGGATCTTAGGTAGCCTTTGCTAGTTTTAGCCCCTCTAGATTCAAGTAACTCTTGTATCACAATGTCATTCTATGAATTGATGAATTCACATCTTGACAAAAAAAAAGCCTAGAGGCACACACACTCGCAAGAAAACCCTAGTGTCGGCCTAGATAGGTATACGTTTTGTATTTATGAAATGTATAAACATAGATTATAAATATGCTGCAATAAAATGGCGCTATCAATTGAAATACATCATTTTTACAGTATAGATTTTATATGAAAAATCTTTTATCATATTGACAGTTTGTAGACTTTTTGTTGTTGTTGATTGATTTGTAATTCTGTAGACTTTTTAATATCATACTCTATTACTTTTAATTTAATTGTGAATCTTAGTCTATTCTTAAACATGCCTGCCTGCTTGCTTCGCACGTACTGTTATGGTGTAGTGATAAAAAAGAGAGTCATACCATGGATTAAGCCCACCCCAATGGCGTTCCAATTTTGTCTTATTAATTCAATAATTAGAATTAGAATAGATCAAAATTTGATTTGCAATCTAACTTTAAACACAAATGCAAAATTAGTTTGTATGATTATAATAGTCATGGCCTATATCACATTATATAGTCTTCCCGTGCTTCGTGCATGGTGTTAGTATTTTTGGTTGTGGATGGTGTGCGCAAGTGTTTCTTGTGTCTACTTGACAAAAGGAAAAGTGTTTCTTGTGTGTGTTGCTAGAATCCTGGGTTTGATACAAAATGCTGTGTGATGCATGAGATATGGTTGATTAATAATGAAAACCGCCTGTTCTTTGAATAAGTTTATCCCATTTGAAAGTGGTTAGTTGATAGTGAACCGATGGGTTATGATATGGCTTGACTGTTGGCATTTGTTCCCAATCTGATGTAAAATTTTCTCGCAGACTATTAATTTTTAAAGTGTCTTGAATCTTTGGTACGGTATGCTTTTCAGGATTATGAAAATATTTTTATCGGAATAATAAATGTTTTATAGGAAAAATCATGTTTTGAGGTAAGTATATACGAGTTTAACAGATTGTAAATTTATTTATTCACATTATCAATATACAAATCTTAAATAGGTATTTGCCTTAATTTGTTTTGCCCTCTTTGAGTTCTTTGTTTTCTCCGAAGTAAATTCACATTTGTACACTTCCAATATTTTCCCACAATCTTTGGTTTCCTTAGTTATAGTGGTCAATATTTATTGCAAGTATACTTTATTTGATTTGATTCTTATGGATTTACCTTACTTTTCGACATAGAATGCTCCTCCGACCATAAGTTAATCAATTAATATTTGTGTCTAGATATATTTAGATGTTACTCTTTATCAAAAAATAAACTACAACTAGATTTTGATCCGTGTAACCGCGCGGGTGTTTGTTTTCACTTTTCTATACATAAATTATTGTTTTAGAACATAAGTGGTATATATTTTTAACGTTAATCATATACTTAAATATTTATATAACTATTTCAAATACAATAATTTTATAATTTACATGTTATAATTAATCAATTGTTTAAACCGTATGTATTTGTCACTTCTTATTATATATTTATCTTATTGTATTTGCATTTAGTTATTAAGAAAATAATATATTCATGAGAAAATATATTTAAAAATTATTTTGTATTTAATTTATGCTAAATTCTGACCCGTCTTTCAAAACTGAATTTTTTACCAATATTTTTATACTTATACATTTTAGATAATATATTATTATATATACAAAAGTCTAAGATATGTTAATTTTTAGACATGTATTATATAGTTTGTTAATTTTAAGCCGTTCTATCATAATATTATATTTTTAAATAAATAATTTATATTTATGAAAATAAAATTTATAAATTTATCAATTGAATATAATTTTATCATATTTATTTTAGTATAATAATTTTATTTTAACATGATCATGACTATAAATTGATAAAATAGCATATAATTTATTTATTTTAATTTTTAAACGATAACTTAAAATACATTAAGTTATTGTTAAAATATTCTTACACAGATTTATTAGAATTTTTAAAATATAATATATAAATATATATTATATTTAAAATGAAAATATATTATGATTAAAGTAGTTACAAAGATTTTATATTATTAACTTTAAAGAAATACATGTTAATTTTTATACATATATTGTATAGTTTGCTAATGTTAACTCATCTTACCAACATATTAGATTTTATTTTTGAACATAAATATTTTATAATTACGAAAAATAAAATATATAACATATATAAATTTAATACAATTTTATTATGTTTAGCTCAATATAATAATTTTATTTTAATATGATTGATTATGATAATATAATAAATAAAATATCATAGATTTTTTTATTTTTCATTTTATAAACTATAACTGAATATATTAATGTATAATAATATTTTAAACTAATTTCAAATTAGTGAAAATATTTAAATATAATTTCGAAAATGAAGATCGTGTAAAAATCTTTTAAAACAGATTTGTTAGAATTTTAAAATAAATATATTTATATTTAAAATGAAAAGATATCAAAAGATATTATGATTAAAATATTTTAAAGATTCTATTTATTATTAGTCTTAATAAAATACATTTAATAAAATTTCTAAATGACGGTCCAAATTAAAAAAATATACATGAAAGAAGTCATGACTTCTGTTTTAATATATAAGATACTACGCTTTGGGTCTTTGACTTCTTTAGATTAAAAAATGAACCATCTCATTAGTTTTATGTTAGTTATTACTACTAGAGATTTTACCTCGCTACCCGCGGTTTGTTTGTTTATAAATTAATGTTTAAAAGATGTAAGTTTTAAATTTTCATACATATAAAAACTTATCTTATATATTGATTATAAATATATCATTCTTTGTGATTAACTATTTTCTATAATTTTTAACCGGTCAAAATTCAGTAATCATAATTTATTTATTTCGAAGTTTACAATTTACAATTTACAATTATAACCTAGTAAAAATACATTGAGAATGTAAAAAAATAAATATCTTTTAAAACTTTTTTTGTTATCCAAAACATTGATAATTTTGAAATAGAGAGAGTATAACTTAAACATAGAAGTTTAAAATAGAGTACTTTTATTATGTGCTATATTATATCATTTATTTGTTTTAATATGATAGTTCAATTTTAAAATATGTTAGTTATTACTACTAGAGATTTTACCGCGCTACCCGCGGTTTGTTTGTTTATAAATTAATGTTTAAAAGATGTAAGTTTTAAATTTTCATACATATAAAAACTTATCTTATATATTGATTATAAATATATCATTCTTTGTGATTAACTATTTTCTATAATTTTTAACCGGTCAAAATTCAGTAATCATAATTTATTTATTTCGAAGTTTACAATTTACAATTTACAATTATAACCTAGTAAAAATACATTGAGAATGTAAAAAAAATAAATATCTTTTAAAACTTTTTTTGTTATCCAAAACATTGATAATTTTGAAATAGAGAGAGTATAACTTAAACATAGAAGTTTAAAATAGAGTACTTTTATTATGTGCTATATTATATCATTTATTTGTTTTAATATGATAGTTCAATTTTAAAATGTGTTTGGTATTTATTATTTTGTAAATAGGTGTTTATTATAATACTGTAAAACCTGTGGAAGATTTCATTATAAACGATTTCATGCTTAGATACTACGTAAAGTACTTTGGATTGATTATGTGCATTACACATGCAGATATATTTGTCATTAGTATTGTGTATAAAATACACAACCTTGCAATATCGTATGTATGTTAGAGTATAAACATACTTAGATTATTATTTTAGACTCTTAAAGTTAAATATTAAGCAGTTTATGATGGAGGTAGTATAGCGAGAAGCCAAATGCATAAATTGGTAATGATCTAACCTAAATTGACCTTTACACAAACTTAATTGGTATAATATTATAAATAAAGATGGAAATCTAATAGTATATACATAATAGAATGGAGGTAACAATTAAAGAAAATCTTCGCAATGTAATTTTTTAGATTAAAAAGTTTTTTTTAATAGCCAAAACTTTCTTTTATAAATAGTAATTGCTATTTAATTATTTTTTTTTTATTTTTGTCCAAAGTCCTAATTTATTATTAATAAATTAGTTAAATAATTTGTTTTCATGGCAAAATAAAAATTTGAGATTTAAACTATTGACTGTAACCATTTGATTTAAACTATTGACTGTAGTCACTGACCCTAGTTTATTATCTTTATTTTTATGGATTTGTTTATTTTTCCAATAATAAGTTTATTTATTGTTCTCTTTAGATTTCTATTTAAATATTCAAATTTTGGTACATTCTAATCATTATTAACAGTTAGAGGACATTTAGCGTATAGCTAGCCAACCAATTAGTTGTATATGTAGGTATAAGTTTAAGTAGATTTAGAAAATATAATTATACAAATATGAGATTATATATTTTTTGTTTTGAGAATTTTTTTTACTATTTACAAATTGAAAAGGTAAAACTGTTTTATGGTCGAGTTCTTCATATGTATTTAGTACTGCTTTATTTCGGCTAATTGGAATCTTTTATTTTCTCATTTTTAATACTTGCAAGCCATTTATATAAATTATTTTGATATATATTTTATACATTTAAAATGTAAATAATGTAATATATGTAGCATTGATCATTTTGCATGAGCAAAATCTTTCATAGAAATATGTTTTTGAAGGGTTTTTCTATCTTCGTAACCAAATCAACTATAAAATTTAAATTTTATCTGATGATACTTGTTTATTGAAAATCTTTTTCTGATTGTTGAATTTCACTAACCACCTAATGTTGTTGTGTTTAACATGAATATGTCATATAGCAGAAAAGAGGAAAATGTCAATATAAAATATTAACTAAAACAACTTATTTTATTTGAACGTAAAAGTATTTATTTAATGAATCGTGCATTCTTGAGTTTATGTGGCCTTATACATAAAATATTGGAATTTCTGGAAAAATAAAAATTTAAATTTAGTTGTAAAATATGATGGTTAAAGTTTTAAAAAAACTGATTTCTGATTTGAAAATCCATGTCCTTTTTTCTAGATAACAAAAATAATCTACAACGCTGGCCAGCCACATGTTTTTGTATCCTCTGACATCATAGATGCAAATTTAATAAAAATTATTTACTAAATTTTATATACGATTTGGATGGCCATGAGAAACATAACTCGATTTTAATGCCATGGAACCTTCTCAGCAACAAAACCAAAACCTCAAATGACACTAAACGTGTTTTGAAAAAAAGATCTGCATCTCGAGAAAAGAAACAGGCCATTAATACCTAGTACTCCTTAACTTCCCCCACCACTTCGCTTTCACCTTTTCCACTGAGACACCAGTTTCTTCACTCCCAAGTTTGCTATAAGTATCATTTTGTTTCCCCCTTAGTCTTTCCTCCGTAATTTTTTCCCATGTCGTAAACATCTGATTCAACACACAGACACACATTTATATATAGGGATATATGATTATTCTACGGCAAAATTAATGAAAATTAAATCAATGTGCACCTGCTGAAACATATTGATGTTCATGTCGACATGATATTCGTCGGTGTTGAATCTGAGATAACAAATGAGAACCTCTTTGAGTTCTTCCTGGTGGTTGATATCATTCTCTATGATCATCTCGACCACTGCATCTCTAAAATATTTTTGAGGAGCGCTCGACCATTTGGCTACTGCAAAGACTTCCGTTCTCCTCCATCTGCTGCTTCATCAAAAGTTCGAGCTCTCAGTTTAGCCTTCCTTAAATCTTCAATAGCTCTTAACTTTGCATTTCTAGATGCTCTTTGTTAAAAACTCTAACCTTGATGTTTTCTTTCGTTCTAATCAAAGCAATTTTTTTTTGTTTTCTTCTAGTCTTACCTTTCCATTCTAGGGCGAGGAGATCCATACTTGTTAATGACAGAGGCAATTTCAGAAGCAGAAAGCGTCCCGGCCAGGACGCTAAGTCCAGGAACAATCAAAAACGTGTCCTGCAAGCAAAAAATGATTCAAGCATTTTGTCAGAAACTAATCTCGGTCACTAAGGGTTTTTAATGAAATCTTAACCGGTTTGTTGGGGGCAGGAGCAAGCTTCTTTCTATTCTTCTCGAGTGAGGCTAATCTCTGCCTCCTCCTCCTAAGGAAGTTAATCTTGCAACCAGATCTCAGAACTCTAGTGGTACTGTCAAATAAAAATCTACTAATGAGACAGAGACTGGTGGCGATCAACTAAACACTAAACACAGAAGAAAACATACCCAATGTTTCGACCAACAGAGATCTGACCACATATCTTCTCTACTGTAGCTTCTCCTCTGCGAAATTATGTGGTCTCTTTGGATTTTGTTCGAGAAGCTGTTGGTCACGTCTCTCGCATCTCTACTTATCTTTATTCGCCTGAATCTTTGTCTTCTGATTTGGATCTTGATATCCATGTGGATCTGCTCGCCCTCAAATCCATTGTTCTAGCCTGAGAATCAAAATACGAAGACAAAGTTAAACCAAACCTAAAATGAATTCAAGAAAGTATAAACATAAAATCACATTCAGTTTAGTTAACATATTCACTGGCATATATCTTGACTTTCTGTCGTGTAGCTTCTGAGTTCTCTTATCAAATCTCCAATCAAAAGTTCTGGCCTGATAATCAAAATAAAAAACGTTTAACCCCACTGAAATGGACATGGCTAATGACTCTCAAACTTGATAAAAAAAAACATAAAATCTAAAAACTGGACCTTACAATCGGTGGGGAATGAGTAGGACAGTTGATTGTAAATGCCATGTCTACCATAACCGAACCGAACAGTTTTTATATAAAACGGACAATCTTTCATACCTGTAGTATCTTTCATACCGGTAATTGGACCGGGATTTAATTACTTATCCTCCTCCGTCGTTGAATTAAGAGAGAGATAGAGATGACGGTGGTCGGTGGGATAGATGGCTATGGTCCTCTATCTTCAGATCCGACGTCGCTGTGCTCGGCTACACCTCAACGATCTTAAGCCACCGTCGTCTTCCATGGCACACTTCACCTCCACATCTCTTGCCGCGTTGCTTACTCTCAACACAAATCAGAAAGTACTATCAACTATGAAGTAAAGGAAGAGAATGAGAAAAGAAAAGGAGAAACAAAATCTGGATCTAGGAATGTCGAGAGACGGAGAAGACGAAGAGAAAGGGGCCGGGATTCATTTTGGAAAAAGTTAGATTTGTCATTGCCTATCTGACGTGGCGGAGAGCTGTTTTTCTATTGGCTGATTTTATTGTCTGACGTGGACATCCTCTCTGATGCTCATATAATCCTTTTAATATAGTATAGATGTATTTTGTTGTGAACGAAAGTAGATCCGAATGCCATCCAAACACTTTAGAATTTAAAAACCAACTTGAACCTAGTCGTATTCTCAAAGTTAACTGCAAGCCCAACAAAAACGAAATTAAAGTTACAGAAGATATAAAATTCAATGATATATACGAGCTTGAGGTTGATAAGAGAGGAAAAACGTTTTTTCAAATAATAGAATAGTATGGCGTCGTCATTTAAGGCAAGGTAAGCATTCTCTTACATTATGGAGGGGGCACATTTAGAAGAGCCTATACAATTCGATGTGGTCACTAATGCACATATATTGTTGATCCCAAGAGCATTTCCAAAAGAAACTTCAAAATTTTAAATATGAACAAAAGCAATTTCAAAACTTTAAAATTTGAAGTTCTGAACAATGAAACTTCATATTTGAATTTTTTATTATACAAATCTTTATATTTGATATTTCTTATTTTTAAGTCCTTACAATTATATGCTTTTTAGTTATCTTACTAACTTTTATAGTTATCATTTTAGTCCTCTTATTTTTTTTCATACAAAACTCAAAATAACATTAACGAAAAATATTATACGAAACTCACAAATAGTATTATCAGTGATAAAATGTCAAGGGATGAATTATTACCTTTCACAAACTTTCTTTTGAGTTTTGATTTCTTTGATCCAATGGAAGATTTCAACAATTTAGCTTGAATGTACAAATAAAAAAATGAAGAATCTTATATATTACTAGGTTAAGATCCGCGCCTTGCGCGAGATGAATATTATATATAAAATATTTTTAAGTATTATATATATTTTTATATATTATGAATTAATGAATATATATTGAATAATTAAAAATTTAGTAACTATTACGTATATAATTAAATTGGTACAAATACTTAAATAAATTTTATTAATCCAGACAAACACTTTTTTTATTTTATATGGTATAAAATTAAGTTTAAATGACATTAACATAGATATATAATACATTTTTAATATTGACATTTGTTAAAAAATATTTTATACTCATATTATTTTTGATCGTTTGTATTTCTTTATAACAAATTTTTTTAATCAATGATAACAATAAAAAATTTGTGGGATGTTTAATAGTTTTAATAATTTATAATTTTAAAAGCATTCAATGCAAAGTTTAAAATCTAAATATTAAGTTTTCAATAATTGTTCAAAATGTTTATCAAAAAAATTCAAAGCAAATTCGAAATTAAAATACTTATGTATTTTATATGGTATGTAATTTTTTTTTTAAATATTAATATACATATATATAATATTTATTAAATGAGACTTCGTGCTTATGTAATTTCGTAATCATTTGTATCTTGTTATAACATAAATTTTAAACCATCGATCACAAAAATTTCAATGTGAGATTTTTAACAACTTTAGTCATTTATATTCGTTTTTAAAAATTCAAAATATAACATATACGAACAAATCTAAATTTTTACTATATAGTTAATGTGGTTGTTTAATTTATTTTAATAAGTTAAAATAATAAAAAATGATAGAGAATAGACTAATTTTTATCAAATCTTTATTATTCAAAATCATTAATTGTCATATATACTTTAGTCACATTAGATAATTCTGTGATTTTTATTTAAGGAAACAATGAAGAACATTTATGATTAATTTATGGTTAGTTTAATAAAAACCTTATTATATATTTATATGGACCAACACATTTTTCTAAGGATTCTAAAAATGATTGTGGTGATGATGACATGTGGCTACAAAAATATGTTGTAATGCTTCTCTTTTAATATATAGGGGATTATTATATATTTATATGGACCAACACATTTTTCTAAGGATTCTAAAAATGATTGCGGTGATGACATGTGGTTACAAAAATATGTTGTAATGTTTCTCTTTTAATATATATGGGATACTTTGAAATGCATTGATTTATCATATCTGAGAGCATTATGGAAATAAATTTAATGAATAATCTTGTATTTTATTTAAATTTTATGATTTAGTTTTTGTTTTAACTACTTTTATGTATTTTATATTATAATATAATATTTTTTCAATTAATATTGTTTATAATATTTTTATTAGGATTCTGTTGTTATAAAACAGTTTTATAATTTTTACTAACCTCTAATAATAACAAGAATTATAATGTAAATACAAAACTTTTAAATTAAATTTGAAGTTGCTTTTAAAGATGCTCTAAAGACATTACCTTAGTGAGAAATAATATTCTCACCGACCAATATTTTACTTTGGGAGGTTACTAAATAATGTATTTTTTTCTTAAAATAGTATTTTATGAAGCTAAGTATTTTGGTTTGTATATTGTATCAATTTTATAAAGTATATCACATTACTTTTTTCTTTTACTTGTATATAATTTTTTTAGAAGACATATTTCCACCCGTATATTCTCTTTGAAGACAAAAGTAAAATTCACACGCACGAAAATGGAAAAAAGTTTAGACTAGTCACCGTAAATAAAATTTCATGAAAATTATCATATGGAAGTAAACTTAGCATCACGAAGAAAATCGAAACATATAGAAGATCCCACAAGAACCCTATCCTCCCTTCTGATCCTTACCAGAGGGGTAAGTTCCGGTTTTCGATTTTCTGTGTACATCCCAACCAGTTGGCATAGTGGTTAAAACTTTTAGATAACCTAGTAGAAATCATGAATTCGTTTCCCACAAAAAGTGATAAGAAAAGTTAATTTGATATTATTGAGACCTTAATTACCCTAGAGGGATATACGGGTCTTCTAACCCAAAATTGCGTAGTCATTAAAGAGTAGGTCTCATAGTACTGCCAACAGTGCTAAATTTAGCTATTCAAACTTTTCCTACAACAATCCAAATTAAACCGCTCCGATTTCATACACGTAATTAATTAGGAACAAAACGTGAGAAGCTTATATATAATACTGGTAGTTCACTACAAGAAAACACAAGTTTAACGAGGAAACTTAACGAGGAAAATTAATTTTCGTAAATTTACGTTGATTTTACGA
This sequence comes from Brassica napus, assembly GCF_020379485.1. Classification (NCBI taxonomy): domain Eukaryota; kingdom Viridiplantae; phylum Streptophyta; class Magnoliopsida; order Brassicales; family Brassicaceae; genus Brassica; species Brassica napus. The sequence continues at coordinate 31,676,742 of NC_063449.1, forward strand.
GCAACTTACGAGGAAATATAAAATCAACGTCATTTCCTCGTAAAATAACGACGAAATCATTTCGTCGTAAAGTCGATGTAATGTCACGTGGCTTTTACGAGGAAATACACTTTTCTCGTAAACTCGACGTAAATGTAGCGTGTACTTTACGAGGAAATATTTTATGACTACTTAGCAAGGAAATTTTGAATCCACCATACATGAGCAAAATAAATTAATTTCTACGTTTTCGTTATTTTTGCAGGTACAACAAATTCGAGCCTTTTATCTTAGCTTCACAAGCAGACCAAGTTAGCTTCCTTCCATACCCTCGGATGAGAGAATCGGGAATAAATTGGTTAGCCGTGATCAAAGTTACACCTCGAAGACGAATCATCAGTGGAAAAGAACCACCATTGCAAGAAGAACAGATAAATGAAGTCGAAGAACCTGAACAAGAAATTGATGACATCCTTCTCATTGATCCGCATAATCATGAGTACAAAGATCTTACCGACGATGCCACAGACGAAGCTGTTGAAGACGAGTTTAATGAAAATGATGATGTTTCTAGTGATGACGAGAATGTCGATGTATCCGATTGATGTATTTGTTTTTAATAAGATTAATTTTCAGACTTAATGCATGTGATTTGATGGATTTAATCATGAAAAACTATTTATATAATTTGATTTTGTGTAAGGTAATGGAGTTTGTGTTAGAAATAAGAGATTGAGATTATAAGTTAAGGAATTGTGGTTTTAGAATTTGAGGGTTGGAATGGAAAGAATAGATTGAGGTTAAAGAGAGGATGGGTTTGGGGTTTGGAATATATGAAGTAGAAGATAAGGAAGATGGGGTTTGGGGTTTTGGATTTTATGGATTTAAACATAATCCTCGTAGTATCCTCGTAAAATAACGAGGAAATAACGACGAAATTAAAAACTAAAGAACGAGGGACTCGTTAATTCCACGTAAGCAGAAATCGTCGTAAAGACCTCGTAACCGGAAAACGCGGGCCTTGCTATTTCCTCGTAAAATGAAAACACGAGCCTTGCTATTTCCTCGTAATTTAACGTGGGCTTTACGAGGAAACAAAACGCAGGCCTTTGTAATTCCTCGTAAATTTATGAGGAAATATTTTACGTCTACTTAGCGAGGAAATTTTGAATCCACCATACATGAGAAAAATAAATTAATTTCTACGTTTTCTTTATTTTTGCAGGTACAACAAATTCGAGCCTTTCATCTTAGCTTCACAAGCAGACCAATTTAGCTTCCTTCCATACCCTCGGATGAGAGAATCGGGAATAAATTGGTTAGCCGTGATCAAAGTTACACCTTGAGGACGAATCATCAGTGGAGAAGAACCACCATTGCAAGAAGAACATATAAATGAAGTCGAAGAACCTGAACAAGAAATTGATGACATCCTTCTCATTGATCTGCATAATCATGAGTACGAAGATCTTACCGACGATGCCACAGACGAAGCTGTTGAAGACGAGTTTAATGAAAATGATGATGTTTCTAATGATGACGAGAATGTCGATGTATCCGGTTGATGTATTTGTTTTTAATAAGATTGATTTTCAGACTTAATGCATGTGATTTGATGGATTTAATCATGAAAAGCTATTTATATAATTTGATTTTGTGTAAAGTAATGGGAGTTTGTATTAGAAATAAGAGATTGAGATTATAAGTTAAGGAATTGTGGTTTTAGAATTTGGGGTTTGAAATGGAAAGAATAGATTGAGGTTAAAGGGAAGATGGGTTTGGGGTTTGGAATATATAAAGTAGAAGACAATGAAGATGGGGTTTGGGGTTTCAGATTTTAGGGATTTAAACGTAATCCACGTAATTTCCTCGTAAAATAACGAGGAAATAACGACAAAATTAAAAAATAAAGAATGCGAGACTCGTTAATTCCACGTAAGCAGAAATCGTCGTAAAGACCTCGTAACCGGAAAACGCGGGCCTTGCTATTTCCTCGTAAAATAAAAACACGGGCCTTGCTATTTCCTCGTAATTTAACGTGGGCTTTACGAGGAAACAAAACGCGGGCCTTTGTAATTCCTCGTAAATTTACGAGGAAGTTACGAGGAAACGAAACACGAGCCTCGCTCATTCCACGTAAGTTTACGAGGAAATTACGACGACTACTAATTTCTTATATATACACGCTAGTTTCGCCTCCCGTTTCCTCTCCACTTCCTCTCCCTTTAGTAGCTATGGTACTTTCTCTCTCTATTTCCTCTCTAATTTGTTTCGTTTAGGGTAGATTAGGTGGTTAGTATAGAGAATTTAGTTTGGTTTACTGATTAGTGTTGATTAGGTGGTTAATGTAGAGAATTTAGGTAGATTTATAGAATTTGTTAATCCAGAATGGGAGTCCTTGTTGAGGAACTTGCGACGACAAAATCCCATTCCAGGCGAGTCATCATCCCACCCACATGCCGAGTCGGATGTAGAGAGGACGAGTGATGAATTCTACCGGGCGATGAACGCCTCTTAGTTCTTTTTTTTGGTTCTTGTATTATAAATTCAAAACTTATTTATATATAAAATATTTTGGTATTGATTTTTTTTTAGAATTTTAATTTTCTTAATAAATTAAATAATTTTAATTATTTTTAAATTATATTTTTATATTATGTCAAATAAAACGAAGCAAATTCGTAGCTAATTTACGATTTCTTTACGTGGAAACTTAACGAGTATTTTACGAGGAAAACCTTACGAGGAAATGACGAGGAATAATAAACGAGTACTTTACGAGGAAATGCTTTCAAGTTATTTACGTGTTCTTTACGAGGAAATACTTTCGAGATATTTACGTGTAATTTACGAGGGGCACCTTTCGAGGTATTTACGAGGAAATGAAGCGACGTCCTTACGTGGAATATTTACGTGGTCTTTACGACGAAATATTGTTTTTCGTCTTTACGACGAAATCATTTCCTTAGCATCGCTAAGTTACGACGAATCGGCGAGGAAATATGCGTTATGACGAACGTTTAACGACGAAACGTGTTTCCTCGCTAATTCCTCGTAAACCCGAAATGTGGTTGTAGTGGTTGTAGATTGTGCATCATAATGAGTGATATGTGTTTGAAGTTTTGTTTGTGTTGAAATTGGTATTTTTTTTGGTTTAGTAATACTTATCTAATGCTTTTGACATATTTACCAAATGGTGAATTGTGTTGCTAGGAGACGTTGATTGTGTGTGAAATTTAACAGTCGTTTGGTACAATTATTTGTTTGGAAGGCCATTGCATTATTTCCGAAAAAGTGATTTTGGGTTTTTAATTTTATAAAGCAGGCCGATGCTTAAGAACCAGTATTAGCTTTATGATTGGATCAATTAAATCAAACAAAATGTCTATGACGTGTTAAGAAGACACATATTTAATTTTCAAACGATTTTGTGAATGCCATGAGGTTAAAACATATTTAACTTTTTTGTTTTAGGCCTCTTCATTTCAAGTCTTTAGCTGCAATGCACATATTGTTGTAGTTAGTTGCAGAACACCATAGATATTTAAGTTTTAAAAGGACTTGGGAAGATACAATGATTGCTTATAACGCAAGTAAACATTTGGGCCCATTAAAAAGAAATCAACCATCATGTATACACACACAATCACGATGAATTTATATGTTTTTGAGTATGTTAATGAGATACATTGTATGAGATGATTCAGATGATGGCGAGAATGAGAGCCACAGTCACAGACCAACGATCCATTTGTTCCTCCTTATTCTTCTTGACATAGCGGTCAACACTTTCTTGCTCTTATCAATGGCATCATTCAAACCCTTGAGTTGTTACACAAATCACAAAGAGTTAGTTTTTTCTGATTTAATGATAGATACCAAAACCAAACCAGCAAAGTTTCTGATTAATTGTAAGTTCTTTTCATGGTATACCTTAGTGTGAGCGTAAAGGAGGGTTTGGCGTTGCTGGCTCAGAATTTCAACAACTGAGCAAATCTCCCACCTGATCAGCTGATTCCTGGAAGGACAACAATAATGTAAACTCTCTGGCATCTAAGATTAAGTTTAGACAAAGATGAAGAGCACAAAAGCCAAAATGGTGCAAGTTAACTCAAGAGACCTAACAAATGTGATTGCTTGATTTTCTTTAACCATTTACCGCATGCACATCCGCCATTCCGGGTTCCATCAGTTCTTCACATGTAGATTGGTTAGCATATGGAGAAGACACTCGTTTGAAATCTTTCTTCAATTGGTTCAGATCAGATTTATACTCTCTTAGTTTAGAAAGACACAGCGCTTTAGCACTCGGCTGCAAACTTCTTGCCTCGAGATCCATTTTCAGGATCTACAAGAAAGAAAAAACAGAAGCTATGTATGTTTCTTTAAGAGAAAAGAACAATAAAAAGATTTACACACAAGGCAAAATAAATGGAAATACCAAGAGATCAGCTTCGTCCAATCTTCGTCCAATCCATACTTAATCTCAGAAAGCTTCTCCTTCTTCTCTTCTACAAAAAACAGATAACAATTATTCAAACCTCTACTCTGGTTTTATGGCATCAGTTTTTAATGAACATGAACACTCTATGCATTATAATTTCAAGGAAGAACCATAAAAATGCAGCTACACAGTCATTCTTGAGCTACTAAGGTTTTTATCTTCCATCTCTAAAAAAATACTACGCATCGAGTCTAAGTAATGAGATTACATCATATATATCTGAACATTAACTGATCCAACAGAGGTCGTCCAATGGTAAGCAAGTATAAGTCCAAGGAAGATAGAGGATGATAGAGATTTCTGCCTGGTGTTTAGAAAACACATGCTGGTTACCGCAGTCCCAAAGAGTGTATTTTGTTTGATAAAAGCTGGGAACTAGAGCCGTGTGATGGTCCGTTCATCGACAAACAATGTTATGGCTCTAAGCTTAGTTTTTTCAAGATATAGCTTATTCAGATGGGAGTTGTTGACCATCCAGCCAAAACTAGACAGTTGCTTGGTACCAGTGATTACCCGGATATTTTATATGTAGTTTTAATACTTTATTATATTTTCATATGTTAAAGAAAGATCTTATTAAATCACTTTAAAAAAAAAAAAAAAAAGAATCCTACCAAAACCCCACCAAAAGTTCCATCAAAATCTTTAAAATTCAGCTAAACTCAACTCAACTCAACTCCACCAAATCCAAAATCCTCTAATTTTTTTCAAATTCCTAATTCGATAAGCCCTTGGAAGACTAAAAATGCGGGAGGAAGAGAGCTTACAGCGGTCCAGTAGAGTAAACCCTGATATTATATGGACTAGACCTGGATAATTTCTGAATTGGCCCAATAAACTCTCAAATATTATGAGTCCAAACAGAAATAAATAAAGAAGTCTAATTGTTGATCGATAAAAGAACGACACGTGTCCAGATTTGCCCATATTCGTTTTTTAATTTATAATAACCAGAACAGTTATCTCATATTTGAATCCATTAAAAATTAAGATAACAATCTTTAATTTCATTTTGTTGTTAAAATAAAAATTTAAATGTAATTATTTTCTAATTCTAAACCTATTATCTTCTAATTTTAAATTTTGTATAATCTAAATGAGAAAAAATGATTTCAGTGATTACAACTTAGAAATTAATGGCTATTTATAGAAAAGGATCTTTGCAATAGAGAAATTCTCAGCATGACTCATACTATCTCATATACATGTATTACGTAAAAATCTAGTGTTAATTATAAATATATAAATTCTTTAAACTAAGAAATTAGATTTTTGACTAAACAATATTTTCTGTAGTAACTTAATAAATTCAATTATTTTCAGTCAATCTTTTCAATTTTTGAAATTTGTTGCCCTTAATTAGTCAAAATACATAATGGTAAAATTTCTATTTTTAAGAAACAAAGAGTTAAAAAAGTTACTCAATTCTGTTTTTTTTTAAAGATAATTTTTTAGATTTTTCACCTATATCAAATATTTAATGTTTATTCATAAATGTATAAACTTTTAATAAACATTTTATGAATCCAATAATTTATTACCATAAATTAACTAATTTTTATAGAAAATATTAAATAAATATATATTTTAAAAAGAAATAAACAAAAAATAATTTATAAACGGAAAATTGTGTTATATTTTGAATCAGAAAATATAGATCTTCCCGCGAAAAATACAAATTTTCGCGCGAAATACATAACACCCACTAGTATATATATATATATACATGTATTTTGGTAACACATACATCCATCCATCAGCTGAGAAAAGTGGAACGTGTAGACAAAACTCCAAGACGATCTTTTTTTTTGTCAGCATAGTCAATCTTTAGAAGCCGTTGCTTGATCTCCTCTGCGCTCATGGATGGAGATGGAGTGAAACGTGTTCGTTCCACAAACCAACCGGGTGAAGTTGATAGGATAAGCCATCTGCCAGATTGCTTGATATTCAAGGTACTCCTGAGTCTTCCGACCAAAGAAGTCGTTAAGACAAGTACGTTATCCACCAGATGGAACCATATCTGGAAACACGTACCTGGACTGAACTTGGAATACGATGATTTTTCAGAGCACGACTCATTCGTGAGTTTTATCGATAGCTTTCTGAGTTTCAACAGGGACACGCGCTTACATATGTTTAAGTTAACGTACGATTATTCAGAGGCTGACGAGCCTGAACCTAGTCTTGTCAGGCGCTGGCTCGACACTGTTTCTAGGATGAAAGTCGAAACTCTCGATGTTACGGACGATTCAGCAGAGAGTTGGGAACTCGAGATGACTCCAGCACTCTACACTTGTGGGAGCTTGGTATCCTTGAAGCTCGTTGGACTAACCTTGCCTAGTCCCGACCTTGTTTCTTTACCTTCTCTCAAAGATATCAATTTAATCCTTGTTGAGTTTACCGACGAATGGGCACTAGAAAAGTTCATATCACAATGCCCATCTCTCAAAAACTTATGTATTGAGAGGAGTTTCGGTGATGATATACCAATGTTACGTGTGCGTTCTCAATCTCTGTTGACCTTTATTCATATTGTTGACAGCCACGAGAGTTTTGATGATGAACGTATACTTGAAATTGACGCCCCTATGCTTAAGTATCTGAAGCTCAGTGATGGTCGAACTGCTATTTTCAAACTAGAGAATACGGCTTCCCTTGTAGGAGTGCATATAAACACTGCGTTTAACTTGACTTCCACGAGGAGGTTCTGTCCAAATGATGCACAAAAGAGAAATATGATTCAAAATTTTCTCCTCATGATCTCTAGGGTTGATAATATAGTCATCGCCTCGTGTACTCTCGAGGTAACCTATGTCCAAGTTCTATTTTAGTGAAATTAACTATATATTTTTAGTTGGCCGGTCTTGAAATTTTGGGTCATTAAACAATTAGTAAAAGAATATTTAATTAAAAAGTCTATATGTTATGTATATGTTAACTCGAAAATTTTTAAAAGCTAAAAGCCAAGTGTTTCATTTCGCGATACCCATGACCGACTCTAAGCCTAGCTGAACCATCCTGAATTTGAACCAGAGACCTGGCCTGTGAAGTAAATGATCGCATCTAACAGTCTTTCCGTACTTTTTGTTGTTATAGGTCATTTATGAATACTCAAGATATGAACAGTTACCGGTATTTCGTAACCTATCTTCCTTGCGTGTCAATTTAGACGGGGACGTCTGGGAAATGTTGCCGGTCTTTCTTGAGAGCTGCCTGAATCTAACAACTCTTGTCCTGGTGATTATTATATTATCTAGATAATATCTTAAACCTGATATCTTAAAATATGCTAATTGAAAGATGAAGTATCTTATTTTGGAACATGTGTTTCGTCCACTCGGTTGTATTGTACGTGCAGGGATCTATCCAAAATCACGTCAAGCTGGGAATCACTGTTTCTCCCAGACGTCCGCGTGTCCTGCCATCTCTCAAGTATGTTGAGATAGAAAGGCCATTCAAAGGGGATGCGTTGGAGATGCAACTAGTGGGTTACTTACTTGTGAACTCACAAAGCCTCAAGAAACTAACCTTAAGCTTGGATGATTCCTTAAAGAAAGAAAGATCTGTCATCTTCAACGAACTCCTTTTGATGCCAAGACTCTCTAGCACATGTGAAGTTGTCGTGCTCTCTGATGATCCATATGATATCACCAATGAATCAGCATACAAGTTTGTCCTTTGAGTACTTAATTAAGTTTCTGTGAACTATTTGTTTCTTCTTAGTTTTATGATGACATTTTGAAGTGTTGAATTTCGTAAGACATTAATCATATTTATGAGTCAAATCAGTATCATTCCTGGCTTTCTTCTTAGTTTATGATGATATTGAAGTGTTGAAGTTTGTAAGAGAATTATATTTTACTTCAGTTATATAGTTACCCTTTTGTTTCTGCAGCATCCAATAGATAAAACGAGAGATTTGAAACATGAGAACTTTTATTCTTATTAGACCTCCAAGAAAACACTAAACATTGCCAAGAAGATCGATATAGAGAAGCTGATTCCATGCATCAGGGAGTCCAGGGAGGCACCAATGGCTACAGTCATTTAACTTACTGCCTCCACCGGCATAGATAGAAGGGTGACTATCCTTTCTCAGCTCCGTCATAGTCGTCACGTCTAGGAGACTCACCGGTTTAGCCATCCCTCGGATCACACTTTTCACTATATCCTCACCTTCGTTTGTGTGGGGGTAATTTGATCCTTCCACTGGTTCCGTCTCTCCCAAGCAACTCTTCCCAGGTTCACCCCATTCAGCCCCACTTCAAATTAAGCATGGAAAAGGAAACAATAAGTATCTCAATAACTAATTAGTTAACTATGATTATTAGAGAGATAGCAATGTAGACTAACTTTAGATGAACAGGAGAAACGCCTTGATAGAAAACCCTAGTTTTTGAAGGATCAATGTTCTGATCAACCCACTTAGCCCAAGTTGTTAAAGCAATCTTGAAAGCTTCCATTCTATCCATCTCTTTCACTACCTTGTCCCCCACTTGAAAATAGCCCCATCTACATCATATTATCATCATTAGATTAAGATATATGATGTGATTAACTGAATACAAGATCGTTGTTTAATTAGTATTTACGTCTTAGCACGACCAGTGTGACCCCACCAGTGGAAAGTGTTGAAGATGACAACATCTGAACCCAACCATTGGTCTCCGGTACTGATCGAATCCAGTTTCAGTATCCATCCTCTTGTTTTGTCCATTACCAAATCCACCAGGAACCCATTCTTCAAGAAATTTACAGATATTCCATATTCCTAAAAGAAATTTTATGTAATAATGAATTAGTCGTTCAAGTTACCCGAACCCAATAACCAGGAATAAACCGGTTGAATTACGTACCGGAATGGTGAACGTAGAGAGGGACTTATCAGGCATGAAATTATAACTAACGTTATGAACGGCCGCGTGAAGCATGCAACTTAATGACACCCACATATTTTTGCTGAGCGAATCTCCCACAAACAGTATTTTCTTCCCTTTGAATCTCGTCAAGAAATCTTGTCCGTTGAAGCTACCACGTAATATTTCACAAATATCCAAATGTCAATCAGATTTAAAAAGAAAAAAAAAATCAGATTTCATCCCTTTAAAGTTATTTAGAATTCAAAAAATAACAACTCTCTTAACTATAAATAAGTGTTCTAAAAATTGATCTCGAATACACAGATGTCTTTTACAACTCGAATACACACAGATGTCTTTTTGTCGAAATCGATCATAAACCAAACGATTTTCTAAAATGATTTTTATAGACGGCGTTTTAACATCTATTTAATCAATAATCTTCTATAATAATTATCGTCTATAGATTTTTCATAAATTAAAAGTATCATTTGATGATAAACTGAAAGTGATTATCACCTTGGGATGTCGCATCCTGTCGGTTTCCATCGGTAGTGGAGGTACTTCTTGTCCGGCCGACCAAACTTTTGGCAATCTAGTCCGAGAAACGGACAAGACGATGTTCCATAGAGAGGACCAGAAGATTTGTCATAAATCCAAGTCCCTTCGTAAATGTTACACTTTGATGTCCCATCCTCGTAACCAGTTGCGTTGTAATTAGCATTAGCTTTTACATTGCGATCTGATAAATCAACAAGGAAAACAAGAAGAAGGAGAAGTATGACCTGATGGAAATCCATTTTTTTCTATTAGAAGAGACAATGTAACATGATATTAGTACTGTAGAGTATTTAACTATTTATAATCATTAGTGCTCGGTATGCCTACTACATAAATAGCCAATATCTATGTTTTTGGGTAAGTAATAACCTTTTGTTGAAAACTTTATATTCTCAAGAATTTAAAATTTAAAATATGAAATATACGAGATTTATTGCCTATAGGGGAAGATCCAGTCAATACGGAAGTGCAGGCTTTCCTCTTAGTTAACGAAAACTGCAACTGTATAGTCAAAGCTTGATTTCAAGGTATTCATGCCTTTCAGATATACTCAAATCTAGGCTGGGTAGGGACAACAGCTAAACAAACTTCCATTTAGGGTGTGTAATTTCGTTTCATATGATTAACTGGGAATTTTAACTTACTCAGAGAAACTATTAAAACCGTAGAGCATTTTAATCCAAAAATTCTTCATAGTTATCTCAGAATATAAAAGTAAAAATATATGTACTTACTGTAGAGTATTTCATTTCAAACGTGGAAAACTAGAAGTCTTAGTATTTTGGTTGTACTGCTTAAAATCCGGTACATTTCTTTTTGTTTCCATCCTAGTCTTTCACGACACTTTAGGTTTATATATTTTGTTAGGTCTTGACTTCTTTGCTATCTTCCCAGTAGTTCATATAGGAGCTATGGCCGTTTCATTCTTTCTTGTTGTTATGATGTTTCATATTCAAATAGCAGAGATTCATGAAAAAAGTATTGCGCTATTTACCATTGGGTGAGATTATTGGACTGATGTTTTGGTTGGGAAATGTTTTTCATTTTAGATAATGAAAACATTCCATTACCATCAACTTGAAATTGTTATTATAATTTGGGAAAATTGTTTTTTTTTCGAGCAAAAAAATGATAACTATGTCCCTTTAGACTAAACTCATATACTTTATGTCCCATTAGGCTTATTATTTTTAAAATGACAATAATACCCTTAAAATTTCGTAATTAATATAATGGATAACGTGCTCGATAAAGCAGGATCGATCGATCCCTTATCAGCAGAACGATGAGATCGATCGATCCCAATCATTATGCAGAACAAAAAAAACATGGACCATATACTGATCGACCTGGTCCATTTCACTCGATCAGCAAATGTTGATTTCATATGGATCGATCGATCTCTATTTGTAGACCGATCGATCTTGTGCCCAAGTAAGTATAGATATGAATCATGATAGAAATAATGTGAAATTTTTGTAAAAATTTTGTGAACAATCAATGGAATATAGAAGACGGTGTGAGAAGAAGGTTACCACGTTTTTTTCGTGTTTTTTTGTTTTTTTGAATCGATTTTTTCAAAATATGAAAGTGAATATTCCCAAATATTTTTTTCCATATTTTTCGGAAATGATTTCTTATGCGTAGAATACAGCTAATCTGTAGAAATCGGTTTTTACAGGTTTTTAGAATTATAGTAATGTGTAGATTTTGATTTCTACATTTTTTAGATTTACAGTAAATTTGTAGAAGTCGGTTTCTACGTGTTTTAGATTTATATTAATGTGTAGATTTTGATTTCTGCAGATTTTAGATCCGTAGGTTAAGTGCGGAATGTGTATTCTAAATATTTTTAGAATACTCTTATTTACGTAGATCACGTATTCTAAACATTGTAGATTCAGTGAAAAAAAGTGGATTTTGTTTTCTAATTTGTAGAATATCATTTCTACTTTATTTAGACCAGAATCTAAAAATTATGATTTAAACATTTTTAGAACTGAAAAAAATACCACTAAGTTCATATAGGTATTTTATTAATAGTTACTATTTTTCCAATTTTTATTTGTTTGTAAAACTATTTATTAAATTTATTTTCAAAAAATATTAAAGGGTATTATAGGAAAAAATGGCACAAAATAGATATTACTCTAAAAGGACGTAATTATCATTTTTTTGCTCTAAAAAAATAATTTTCTCTTATAATTTTAATAATTTTAAGATATCTTTGAAGAGCTCTAATAACATTTTCCGAAGAATTTTCAAAACCAATTGAGAAATAACAAAAAATATATTGTTGGAGTTCTTAAAGCCATAAGATATTCATGCACAGTTTTTCATATGAGAAACTGTAAGAAATTATCGCTCTCATGACTAAAGAACACATTCAATATTTGTTGGGGTTAAAAACGGCAATTTCGAAATTAACGTCCAAGATCACATTTTTTAAAGAAACTTTCTCGAAATAATTTCAGAAAAGTCTTAAGTAGAAAACTCCTGAGCAACAACCACATCAGCACGCGGACAACCTCAAGTTGGATCGACCGCGTCCAACTCGCTTGATGGTGAGTTGTATCAACCCATCCGACTCACCATCAAGCGACCTGGATCAATCCCACACCATGTACTCTCATCTCACTCTTCGGAACTCTCTCCTTCGAGTTTCAATCAAACTGTCTTTTGTTTCATCTCGATCGGAGTTACCGTTGAAACTTTACGATAAAATTAACAAAGACTTATTTTCTCGTACGAATTTGAATCAATCGTATAAAATGATAACAATTAACTTAAATATCATGGTTATCTCAACTATACGATTGGTTTCCACTATTTCATAAAACTGAGGTTATACAGAAGGCGATTTCTCCTAAAAAAATCGTAAAAACGTTTCAGTCGAAAAACAGCCCAAAGAGGGTCTAAAACGCGGCAAAGACCCACTTACGATTTTTGACGAGAATGAGCCCAAATTATTATGACTGTTTATCAAATATTCGTGAACGAAGATAAATGTCACATTTTGAAGGACAATCATGAAAATCGAAAAAACTGGAATATTTGCGTGAAAAAAAATTGTAAAAATGTTTTAGATAAAACTTTCAAAATCTCTTGGGATCCCTTCTCTCGATGACTTTCTTTCATATATATATATATATATATATATATCAGTAATTCAATAAAATGCAAAATAAATTAATTGATTTCTGACAAATGCTGTGTAATGTTTTTGTGATACATAGAGAAATGTTTCCGGTGACTAGTAGAAGCCTCTAGAGAGAAATCATAAGCATTGACTACATAGAGAGTTGCAGTTGTTAGGACCGTCTCCGCTTCCCAACCCTCTGGTTAGGGGATGAACCGGTGTTAAGAGCTGAAGAAGATATATCCGGAACAAACATTGAGTGGTGGTTAAAATGTCTAGGCCAGTTTAGACCAGAAGCTGTTGGTGGAGAATGAATCTGTGGAACCGCCCATGATGTCTCACCTCCTCCCAAACAGTTACTGTTATCTTCTCCATCTTCCTCTCCCGACCGCATCATTGAAGAATTGTCTGAATCTCCTCGCCTACTAGTATCCGCCTGCAAGAAAGAAAAAAAAAGATGAATCAATAAGGCCAAAATGATGACCAATCTTTACTTGTTACACACACTATATGATAACTAATATGTTTACCTTAGATGATCCATTGTTCTCCATGTATTCATAGCTCTGATCAAAGTCGGTTAATCCGAAAATCTCATCAATTTGCCACTGAGGAATGCTTCCAGTAGCTGCTGATCCACTGCTTGCAATAGGAAGCTTTGTAGAAATGTGATCACTGACTTTAGTTTCCGGTAAACCCACCTGATGATTATGATCATCAAAGTCCATCTTTTGAGGCTCAGATGTAGGTGGTTTCCTCTCGTTGGTTTTGTCATCATTGGACGGTGTAGAAGGACCTGTGTCCGTAGTAGATTCAAGACCAACTCTAATCCCAGTCAGAAGAAACCGCTGGTGAGCTGAAACATGAGGATTCACTGTGTGGATTGAAACATCACATTTCCTACATAGCAAAGCTCTATCTTGCAGACAGAAGAAGAATCCAGTAGCTTCCTGTCAAATTACAAAATCAACTAAGAAACTGGTCCACGGCTTCTCTAAACTCTAAAAAGGTTCAAACTTTCTCAAAGAAGATATAATCATTGAATCACATTACAAGGCTTTTCTCATACCTAAAAAAAAGATTCAAACTTTGAGATCAAAGAGAGATGAATCAGACCTGACAAATGTCGCATTTGGGTTTGGAGGAGGAAGAGACAGAGAGAGGGACTCTCTGGTGTTTCCCGGCGAGTTTATTAGCGGCGTGAACTTTCTCATCGCAAGCCAAACACAACGCCGCTTCATCGGCGCAACATAGCACCGCCGCTTCCGCCGTCTCGCAGACGTTACACTGAATCTTCATCCTTTATTACCAAAAATCTTCGAAACGATTCAAGGTCTCGAGAAAAACGAAACTTCTCCTTTCGTTTCTTTGATTTGTTTTTTCTATTTTTTTGTTCACTCGAAAGGATTGATGTCGGAGACTTCAGTTTTGTCTCCTCAAGGCCTTTGTCCGAAAGGAGAATTTTTTTGATAATATTTCCTAGTCAAACTGGATTTATTTATAAATTTTCTGACTAACAAAATTACAAATCTGTTCATTTGGATTCTAGATAAGTCGTAAAGGGAAAAATATCATTTAGATTAATTAGATAATAAATAGTGGCGGTAGGAGGATTTGTTTTCAAAAAAAAAAAGAGGGTCTTTGTGTATAACTTACAAAGTGGTGGGGTCGAGGGAGAATTGGAAAAACAAGACATTTTCGAAGTTTGTTTGTCAAAATAAGACTTTGGTCGTTTTGGACTGGTTTTGCCCTTGTGTTGTGGAAAAAATAGTAAACTTAGGTAAAAAAATATAAAAAAATGTAGAATCATTAGAAACCAAAGTATATATACTTTTATGTTTAAATTTAATTTTTAAAAATTGTGGAACTATGTTTTATTTAATATCAAAGCTATAACAGAATACTTATTCTAGCCATCTACGTAGTCTACAAATCGAATATAAAGTATTGTACATAGGTTTACCTTGGATAGAAAATATAAACTACACTTTCTTCAATAGTTTACCTTAGCTAGATTTTTTGTCGTAATATTCTATCTTGATAACTTCAATCTACCTACGGCTTTTTTACAAGTTCTATCCTAGAGTCAGTGAAATACCTTTTCTTTTTAACAAGTCATACATTGTTCTGCCTTTTACTATATAATAGCCTAAGGCAGAATGTAGTTTCCATTCTCTCTACATATTTCTGCCTAAGGCAGAATGTAGTTTCCATTCTCTCTACATATTTCTGCCTTACGTATGATGTATATTCTTGCCAAATAAAGTAAAAATGGAAACTTCCAAATTTCGTGATCATATATTTCCTAAATATATCCTAACTAAATATTTCCTAAATATCTTCCCCCCCCACGATTTTCTCCCTTTTCTCTTCACACGATCTCTATCTCCCTCGTTCCTTGTTCCTCTCTCTTCTTCATCGACAAAAATCTCTTCTATCAACCAACACAAGATGGTTCTAATCTACGTTAAATCTGGTGTATGGATGTCAAGTTTCAGTGACGAGTGGAGTTTCTTGGCAGACAAACAAAGGCGTGGTCGAATGGTGACATTAGAAACTACTACTTTACTGGAGGAACTCAAGATCATGGTGTGTGAAGATTATGGGGTCGACCCTAATTTGGTTAATGTCGAGTTCAGTTATGAGATGGTCAATCAAAGAGGAAATCCTCCCATTAGTATCAGTAATGATCGACAAGTGTGTAACTTTGTGGGCTACGCAAAGAAGGGTTCCTCTACAACCTTGTGTGTCACGTTCTCTGGTACTGGTACTGGTGTAAAGGAAAAGGAACGAGTCAATATCGATCTCAATAAGGAACCGTGTGATTCAAGTAATGTTGAGGAAGGTGAAGTTCCTGACATAAATCTGGGAGATTTTGCAGAACCATCAAAAAAGTGTTGTGATAAAAGGAAGAATCATGTCGTTGAGGATGGTTCCGGTCATGCTGGTTCAAAGAGTGAAAAGTATGGCAATAGTGAAAAGGAAAGCCGAGCTGGGAACACAGATTTCGTGAAGAAAGATCAACTTTTCTGAAGTAAACGTGTCCTAAAGGCAACAATGGAAATTTGGGCGATGAAGAATAATTACGATTTCCTTGTTACCAAATCAACGAAAAAGTGGTGGTCTATACGATGTAAGGATAATACGTGCAACTGGACTGTGCGTGCGGAATGTGTTGATGGGTCTACATATTTCATGATCAATAAGTGTGTGGGTATACACTCATGTGCTCCTTCAAAGAAAAGCAACTTCGGAAAAACGGCGTCGGCAAGAACTATTGGAAAGCTGATACAACATCGATTTGATGATGCCAATGATGGCCCCAAAGCAAACGACATCATTCAGTTTATGAGGCTAGAACATAGCTGCGAAATTACTTATTGGCACGCTTGGGAAGCTCGTGAGTATGCAATTGCAGCTGTTAGAGGTATACCAGACGAAAGTTATGCAAAGATACCAAAATATTTGCATATGATTAAAGAAGCTAATCCTGGTACACACACTCACTATGAAACTAAGAAGGATGGTAGATTCATGTATCTATTTATGTCGTTTGGGCAATCAGTTAGAGGATTTCACAGTCATATGCGTAGGGTGATTGTTGTTGATGGAACTTTTCTGAAAAATAAATATAAAGGAGTTCTACTTGTTGCTACAGCTGTAGTTGGTAACTCCAACTTGTATCCAATTGCATTTGGAGTTGCTGATTCAGAGAATGAAGAATCATGGGAGTGGTTCTTCAGACAGTTGAGTGTGGTTATTCCTGATAGTAAAGACTTAGCTTTTGTGTCAGATAGACATGCGTCAATTGCTAAAGCAATCAGGGATGTCTACCCACGATCAAAGCACGGAATTTGTATACACCACTTGATGACCAATGTGGTTAAATTCTTCAGGACAAAGGGGTTCACTGCTTTGGTCGAGAAGGCTTCAAAGGCATATAGGTATAGTGAATTTCAGGAACGTTTCACAGAAATTGTTGATATCAGTCCGGCACTTGGAAGATATCTACAGGAGGCTGATGTGAGAAAATGAGCTCGTTCTCTCTTCCCTGGATCCAGGTATGACATCAGGACCAATAACCCAGCCGAGTCGATTAATTCAGCTCTGAGATCTCCTAGACAATTTCCAGTAATTCCTTTGCTAGATAGTATAAGAGAAATGATGACCCGATGGTTCTATGAGCGTCGCATGTTAAGCTCCAAACATATTGATCCTTTAACCGATAAGGTTGAGAAAAAGATTGATAGGAGAATCGTGAAGGCTCGAGGGTTTCAGGTTCAGAAGGTTGACAACTTCAGATCACTTGTTAAAGGAGACATATATGATTGTCATGTTGATCTGGAAACCAGAACATGCACATGTGGGAAATTTGATTTAGGAAAAATTCCATGCGGACACGCCATTCCTGCAATATATTCTCGAGGTATGGAAGTATATAAACATTATCTTGGTACCTATATATTCCAGCATTTTGCAGCGTTTAGACATTGGTCGGTCTTTTTTTTGACACAAGTATGGAAGTACACCGATTTACTGATGGCGTCTATAGCACTGCAACGTGGAGAGCTGCCTACGCGGAATCCATTAATCCCATACCAGTTCCAGAGGCTGAATGGAATGTCCCAGATGAGGTTAAACTTGCGAAGATCTTACCACCAGAGTCAAGAAAGAGTGCTGGTAGACCAGTAAAGAGAAGGTATGAAACAGTAGAAGACAAGATTAGATCTTCTCAAGGATCAACAAAGAAGAAAAAGCACAAGTGCAGCCGGTGTGGTATGGAGGGACACAAGAGAGGAACATGTGATAAACCTATCTAGTTTGTTGTGTGTGTTCTCTGTTATTTGCTGTTTGCTTACAACATTGTTGAGACAAATCGAATCTTCCTATTGACAGTTTGATTTTTCCAATTTTTTTTGTTATATTCGATGCAAATCACCAAAAACATCAAAGAACATAGTCTTACATTTATTTAGAAAAAAACAGAACAAGAAATTGAACATCATGCATAGGTATGGTACATGAAGACCATAGCAAAACAACACACAAACAAAGCTTTGATGATCCTTAACTCTCTAATGCACTCGATGGAATTTTCTTCAGAACGAGCAATTGCATCTTCCACCTCTTCAAGTCTACTCTTATGTCGTTTCATCATTGTCTCAGAAGCTCGTACTGATTTTTGAAACTCAGAATTGTCCACTAGCAGCACATCAAACAGATCCTGAAAGTCTTCAATTTCCTCAACAACTGACTTATCAGTCCATTTGAACAAGTGAGTTTTGTCCTTCATCATTAACATCAACAAACAGTTAGATTGGACTGTGCGTGAAGGTTATATGAATACAGACTAACCATCTCAGATCCCATCGGACAACAATGGAACAATCTTCCCGGATTTTTGATAGTTGTTGAAGTGAAAAGATGCACTTCCTTGCCGCAATTGCATCTTTTCGGAATTCCTCTTTGTTTGGTGTGCTGATATCTTGAATCGACAGAAGAACCGACCGAAGACATGATTGAGTTGATCTCCCAAGTTCTCTCCCCTAGATTTCTCTTTGTCGTGAAAGAATGAGGAAGAAAAGGCATTAGGTCAAAAAATAATACAAAACTACGTCGTTTCATGATGTAGAAAACATGTTTTATACCCGAGGCAGATATAGTAAATATAATGAAAAACCATTTAGGGGTTCGTTAGGGATTAGTTAGGGTATGTAATTTCACCATATATCCACTAAAGTAGTGATTATACATGAAACAAAAAAATACATTATTAGTGGCTATAAGAACTACAAATGGAATTATTAAACAAATACATGTCATTCTCAACACAAATGGTAAGAGTTTAGAGTAAAGAGTTCTTATGTATAGGGTTCATTTAGGCTTTAGGGTAAATATTGGGTTAGTTAGTGGTTTAGGGTAAAGATTGATAAGTTTAGTGGTTTAGTGTAATTGGATATTTTAGTTGTAAATATTTCATGCAAAATCAAACCACAAATAACTAGTAAACTAAAATAGTGTCATGTCACATAATTTCTAGAAAGCTCTAAAATAGAGTATTGTCACAACATTCCTGGTAAAACCTAAACAAACACACATAATCAGTCTTCTTCAAGGTCATAAAAAGTAGAACTCTCAAAATCCGAAGGGATGTGTTGTGCCATAAGCTGGATTAAAATGGGATCATGGGCAGCCTCCCATATATCATAAGCAATTTTCTGTCGGCAACCAGGCATTATTCCGTCTTCCACTAAACTGAGGTCGAGACCAAGAAGGATGCACTCCAAGTGTTTGAGTGCGAATGCCCCGCAATCAGCACAAGACTTGTTCAATCTTGTCTGCATAGGCATATCTACAATCGAATAGGATGTAAGGAGTAACTTGCTCTTCGGTGGACCAACTGCCTTGACAATTCTAGGAATCATACAAGCAAACTTCTCTACGTATTGCCTATTCCTTCCCCGATTGCAATCATAGACTTCCACTTTCTTCTCAATCATGTTGACGCATACAGCAACCCAATGATTACCTGCAACGGACATCACTTATTTTGTTAAAAAAAATACTTGAATAACGGAGACGTGTAGAGGAAGCATGGATAATTACCATTGACAAACAGAGGAAAGTAGAGACGATCAACATCGACACCCCAAACTCTATTAGTCCGCCCATGAGATGGAAACTCTCCTCTCCCATAAGCAAGAAGAAGATCGGGTACTACGTAGCCTCTTTTGTCGTCTTTACACTTCTCGTATTCTTTCTCGATCTGGAGGCAGAACATGGCGTTCATGAAAGCAACACGGTCTATATTCCAACGCCTCAAAGATGTCTTCTCTCGCCATATATACAACATCGCATCCATTTCCTGAATATTCACATGGACAATTACCCAATGCACAATCAAATATATGTTACAAATATATGTTAAGAAAATAATACCTCGTTTCCAAGCCATTTTCCAGCACAAACTATTCTCTGTGCGAAGGTCAAATTAAAGACAGAGGGACCAATCCTCAAAGCTGGTGGATTCGTAGACCATTTCGTGAATCTATCCCACGATTCTTCGGTGAAATAATACAGTGACGCCTGTGGAGAACCGTCAGCTGCCATTGGTGAGTCACTAAGCTGAAGCTTCTTGCTTGGTCCTCCAGTCCATCTATCCCACTTTGCCGATGTTAGAGGTGCATTTGATTGCTTTGATCCACCTTTTCGTAGTTTCCGGACAGTAGTCATTGGAGTCCACCAATCACTTGCATCGTTGTCGTTATTGGTCTGTGATGGATCAAAATCGGGTACGTACGAGGCTTGAGAAAGTCCTTCAAGGCTTTGCGTACCTATTGGTTCGTCCATATCATCCGCTTGACTGAAATTTACATCCTGTTTCAAAGTACACAAGCAATTCATAAAAAACCCTGATTCAAAACACACAAGCAATTCAAACAAAAATCAGATTCAAAATACACAAGCAATTCATAAAAAACCAGTTATTAAGCACACACAAGGAATTCATAAAAAACATGATTTTATAAACTAATAAAATTCATATAAATATCTTACACATAGTTCACATAAAAAAACACACATCATAATGCAGATACATAATTAAGCCTGATTTTGAACAACAATTACAAACCAAACACACTTCCAAAACGAGACAATGCAAAACACATCACAAGGCCGATAAACACATGAAACTAACACTAAAAGAAGTTAAGACACATTGCAGAGAGTTATGAAGACTAGTGCTTGTTTACCAAGCGTTTGGACCTCCTCGGAGATGGCTTGCTAGGCGATGGCTTCGTAGGAGATGGCTTCCTAGGCGATGGGTTGCTAGGCGCTGGCTTGCTAGGCGCTAGCTTGCTAGGCGATGGGTGGCTAGGCGCTGGCTTGCTCGCAGATGGATCTCCATGCTCAGCTTGGACGGTTGAATCCCCACGGGAATTTTTAAGCTCAGACTGCACTCCCTCAAATTTTTCATCCATCTTTTTCTCTAGCCTCTCTTCCATCGCAGCAAAACCTTGCTGAAACAACTGCGTCACAAAAGTCTTCATATCTTCATCAAAGGGCGCCTGTTGTGGTCTAGTATGTAGGACCTTATGCTTCCTTTTTTCCATTCCACGATCAGGGAGCCCCTTCTTTCCCTTTGTATCTCTCGCCCTTATGGTTGCTGATCCTTTTGGAGTTTGAAACTCCTCATCGCTCCCACTTGCTTCATCGCTCCCACCTTCACCATCCTTGTCGTTAGGCTCTTTATCACTCCCACCTTCTCCCTCATGCGTAGCTACTTTCTCCTTCTCACCTTCTTTGTTATCAACCCCAAAAGAAAAGACCGGTGTCTCTTCGTACTCCCAATTATGACCACTGAAGTCAAACTGCTTCATTATCATCTGCATGAGAAGCTTGACTCTATCATCCTCCACCTCATCTCGTCTGCTAAATTGAAGACTTTCACACACTGTATAATTCCCTGTCCACGAGATGTATGGATATATGTCATCCTACACAAGAAAGGTGAAAAGAGTCAATCATTAATACAAACATTTGTTTGTTTTTCTACTTGTTAAAATAAATATTTACCTTGGGTGTTAAGATGTTCTCCAACTTGTTGAGCTCCTCGTACGAAATCTTTGCAGCTCCCATCCAGTTTACACATCTAGGACCGTTCTTAAAACTTTTGTTCAGTTTTCTTCCACAGAGCTTTCCAAGCTTTGGTATTGCTTCCATAGCCCATATCTGAAGACCGTAGGTGAAGCCATCTAACACGTAACTCTTTGGATTCTCCTTCAGTTTATCTCGTTTTTCAGCTATTGACTCGCATAGAAGGTCAAAAGAAGCAACTCCCCAAGGGTAGTTTCGAACCTGCTCAAGATCCATCACCAACTTCACGTACTTGATGGGGATAGGTGCCTTCTCATCTCTCCCGCAAACCATACAAACAATGATGCAAAGATACACCAGCCTGATTCGATCAGCATTACTCCACTTCTTAACAGCTGCCCTGTGATGTTCCCACAGCTCGAAAATAGAAATCCCCTTATTTGTCCTGATCACTAAGCTCCAGAAACCACCATCATCATCCCAGTCAACCAACTCCTTAAGTGAGAGACTAGTATCGCACTGAAGCCCGGTAACTGCGTGGAACTCAAGCAATGAAAATCGGAGAGGTCTTCTCGCAAAGACAAACCAGAGCTCATGATCTTTGTAAGTCAACAGCTCCCTACACAAGAAGCCGTGTATCACTCTCGCCGAGAATCCCAAACCATTATCGAACAGCTTAAAAATCTGAGCAAAAACAGGATCTTTCTTCACTGTCTCCAACTCCTTTGGCAACCACTCCATCAATCTTTTGAAATAGCGTACCATCTTGCAGTTGTTATTGATCTGATGCACTTGGGTCTCTTCACCCGGCTTAAACAACCGCTTTGGTAACTCCTCAGACATACCTACAATCACAGAAAAGAAGTTTATAATCAGAGCACAAACAAAAAAAGAAGAAGATTTGACAAAAAACCAAACCTTTGAATCGGAAAACAACAAAAACGAATCTATTTGTCAATTTTCCCTCTTTCAAAAAAGGACCAAAATCGAAGATAAGAAACTAAAATCAAAACACCCAAACAATAACATCCATGAATTGCGTAATGTATAAGGAGATTAATCAACCCATTCAAGTAATTTAGATTAAGAAATAAGAGAAATCGGATTTAAGTGATAAGAAACTTTAAGAAATCTAGGGTTAAGAGAATCAAAACAAGTAATCGCAAACTCACCTTCTTAGAAACGTGAGATGTTGATGAAATTGATGGTGGAAGAAGAAGAAGAGCGTCCGACGATGTCGTAGAGTAAGAACAAATCTCCAATTCTTTAGGCTGATAACAAAGAGAAAGACGAAAATAACTAGATTAGAGATGAAAAATGAAAGTTAAAGAGTGAAGAAACGATTTGGCTTTGTTCTTACCCAAAATCGCCATTGGAGGAGCTTCAAGCTTTCGGCGGAGAAGATGAGAGAGGTTTGTTAATCTCTAGGGTAAATCGACTTTTGTTTCTATTTTTTTTATTGTTTTTCCTTTATTTTTACTTTCTGTTTTTACTTTTTGTTTTTTTGTTTTTTTAAAAGTGGTTAAATATATTTCGAAATATTAATATTAATTATATAAATCTTAACTATGCTAATTTGAAAGCAATATGGTATTTAAAAAATTATAAATCCTACTTACCTACAGAATTTTCAAAAAGTCCTATTCTGACAAATCGAAGTATAAAATGTCTTTATTTTCCAATTTTCTCAATAGAAAATACTCTATAGCCTGATGAGTGAACAATGTGTATACACGTTAAGTGTCTCAAGTGCATGGAGACCATCTCTGCCGTGTCAAGCTGTACATTAGGCTTATCAGCAGAAGATTGCAGAGCTCCATCAACACAAAATCCCAAAATGAGTATCTTAATTTTTGTTTAATAGGTTTTAATTGGAAAAGTACATTAAGAAACCGGACGAAGAGATTCGTTAATTTTCGTGGTCTAATGCAAATCTTTTAATTAAGGTTTCTTAATTTTTTTTTAATTAAACATAAATTTTTGTTTAATTCTTCTTATTAAACTTAAATTTAAAACATAGTAAAATATTATAATTGAAACATAAATTTTAAAAACAAAAAATAAAACATAAAAACAAAGTTTATTACAATAAACGAGAATAATTTGAAACATACATCCGAGCTCAGTTGTTGTCTTCATCGCCTCTAAATTTTTGTCACAAATGTTCAACCAAATCAGCTTTCAGTCGTTCATGCTTTTGTCTATCACGAATTGTAGTTCGATCACTCATCATATTTTGGATATTTGAAGGGGTATCTGTAGAATACGTGAGATCGACATGTGAACTTCCGCTATCTTCTCCTTGTTGGAACTCTGAAACATTATACAGATTATATCTATCTCGTTCGTTTTCGACGATCATATTATGGAGTATGATACATGCTCTCATAATCTTTCCAATCTTGGCTTTATCCCAAAATAGTTCAAGACTTTTAACAAAGGCAAAGCGAGCTTGTAAGACTCCGAAAGCACGCTCGACATCTTTTCGGGCAGCTTCTTGACTTTGAGCAAATAAAACTGCTTTCGGATCTTGTGATAGTGAAATAGATTGGATAAAAGTTGCTCATTTCGGGTAAATACCATCAGTGAGATAGTAAGCCATACGATACTCTCTCCCATTGACGGAGTATGTGACTTGCGGAGCTTGGCCGTTTATTATGTCATCAAAAACAGGTGAGCGATCAAGAACATTAATGTAATTTAATGTACATGGAGGTCCAAAAAATGCATGCCATATCCAGAGATCATATGAAGCAACCGCCTTTAAAACGATTGTTGGTTTACTCGAACCACGAGAATATTGCCCTTTCCAAGCGGTAGGACAATTCTTCCACTCCCAATGCATACAATTGATGCTTTCTATCATCCCGTAAAATCCACGATATTCTCCAATATAAAGTGGACGTTGAAGATCAGCCGGTGTTGGTCTTCTTAGATACTCATCGCCGAATAAATATATTATTCCTTCCACAAAATGTTCCACACATGACCGAGTTGTCGTTTCACCGAGTCGGAGGTATTCGTCACAGCATCAGCCGCACTACCATATGCCAAGACACGAATGGCTGCTGTACACTTTTGAAGAGGAGAGAGACTACTCCTTCCAAGAGCATCTTGCTTTTATCGAAAGAATTCAACTTCGGTGGAGAGTCGATGAACAATTTTCATGAACAATGGTTTGTTCATTCTAAAACGTCGTCGGAAAAAATTTTCAGGATACGTTGGAGTATCACTGAAATAATCATTCCATAAACGAGTATGCCCTTCTTCACGATGTCTTTCGATATAAGCTCGTTTTTTTTCCTTCGTTCTTCTTGATCAACTCGAATGGTTAAATTCTCAAAGGCGTGATCAAGGTGTTGATCAAAGAGCTCATCAAATGCATCATCAAATGCTTCGTCTAAATTGTTTTGAGAAGAAGAAGTCATATATGGTGATTAAAGAGTTTTAAAAACTTGGGATCAAAGAGAGAAAATATTTTGAGAAGTTGTGATCAAAGATTTTGAGAAGTTGTGATCAAAGAGTGAAAAAATAGAGACTTGAGATTTTGTTTACGGTACTTGTGATCACAACAATATAAAAAAAAAGAGACTTGAGATTATGGATATGAAACTTGTGATGAAAGAGTGGAAAAAAAAGAGACTTGAGATTTTTAAAACTTGATTTCAAAAGAGAAAATAGATAGCCTTGAGATTAAAGAGTTGTTCATACAAGTCGAGAGAGAAGATATATAAAGAGATTACAAGTTTGGTACAAAGTCGACACAAGTCCGTGATAGACACAAGAGTACAAGACACAAGACTTGACACAAGACACAAGACTTGACACAACAAGTCCGTGATCAACTAGTGTGTGAACATAGCGACACTTGACACAACAAGTCCGTGATCCTCTCTCGTCTGACTATCTTCCACTCCAACGTCTTGACAGAACACGACAATTCCACAATGCTCCTGTAGGTATCAAGAACAAGACACAGAAATCAATTCAGTATAAACAAGAACCAGCAACA
The DNA here is from genome assembly GCF_020379485.1 of Brassica napus. Taxonomy (NCBI): domain Eukaryota; kingdom Viridiplantae; phylum Streptophyta; class Magnoliopsida; order Brassicales; family Brassicaceae; genus Brassica; species Brassica napus. Next base: position 31,702,394 of record NC_063449.1, read on the forward strand.
GAGAGCATTAACAAGAACACGACCAAGAATCAGCAACATAGATCATAAACAGAGTGGATTAACATAAACAAATATCATTAATTGGAACCAACAAGAACATGAACATGAGTTACATAAGATGAACCTTAAACTAAGACGACATAACATCAACAAGAATCAGCAACAGAGAACATGACATACTTAAACTAAGACGACATAACATGAAACTTTAACAGAGCAACCAACAAGAACATGAGTTACGTCAACTCTTTAATTAACTTTACCTTGAGATCTTCTTCATAATCAGGTAGTGGACCTTGTTTTGCAACAAGACTCTCAAGTAGCTTCATCTTGGTGAGCTTTTCCTTGCCAAATCCTCCTTCTTCATCTCCCAAATAGTCTTGAAGTCATCGAGCTCTTTAGCCTCAACCAACGGCTTCTTTCCACGGGCTTTTGCAGCCTTCACACCCGCAGGATGACATGTTACGTCATCGTCAACACCAGCATTGTTTTCCTTAACTTGAGAGCTTCCAGTATGTGAACCATTCTTGAACTTCCTCCTTTTGGAGCTGCTTACTGTTTTTGCTGTAGAGAGTTCACACCACTTCTGATCGGCGCGAAGCTCCTTCCACGCATGCTCTAAAGTGAACTTCTATTGATGGTTGTTGAAGAAGATTTCGTGGGGGCAATTTGAGGACATCATTATCGTTCATACCACTGCTTCTCTCTCTGGTTGCTGCTTCAAACGCCCCACAAAACTTACAAACCAAATCATTAAGCTTGTGCCAACGTTGCTTGCACTGAGATGCTTCCCGTTTTTCACAACCAGAGAGCTTAGGAGACGCCGAGTAGTATGCAGCAATTCTCTTCCAGAAAGCCACTGACTTTTGCTCATTCCTAACAACGGGATCCTTGCTCGTGTTCAACCAAGAGCTGATAAGGACTATATCTTCTGATGGCGACCACGTCTTTCGTTCCCTACGCTCTGCCGGAAGCTTGTCACAATGGATTGGTTCTTGTTGACTGCCTACGAAAGGATCTTGTGATGCAGAGACTGAACACTTCCTTGACTGCCAAAGACAACATTTTGTTGACTATTAAGTAGATCAACAAATTTGGCATTGTCTTCAAATGGATTAAAATCCATTTCCGAAGAGGAGAAAGAGGAGAAAGAACGAGCAAACGCATTAAGATGATGGAGATTGAAGAGAAACACACTGCTTATAAATAACTACAACGAGAAGTAGCATTCAACAACTAGAACCAGACTTGAATGCGTTAAAGAGTAGACATATATCTAACAACAAACAACAAACAATGCTTTTCATCTTCATAACACTATAATCAGAAAGACTTGACATTTATCTAACTTATTCAAAACACTTAACGTTCGGATTTCTATGTTACCATCAGTTCTATTTATTACACAACCATAATCTTAACTACACCTTTTATTACCCTCCTTTCAATTATTCACATAACCTAAACCACATCAGTACTAATTCAGATGGAAGAGTAACACTAACCTTTTATTGATGAACCTCCCTGAGCCCTCTTTCCACCGAACATATCAAACGCTTGTTTATCCCTTCATCTCACCACACAAAGACATGAACAAAAAAAATTAATCAACAGAATGAACCGAAATCAAAATTGATAAACTTGCAACAAACATAACGAGATTCAATAAAAATATTTTTCACCTAAAGCCAACAGAATCAACGGACAGAAACATTATTAAAATTATAAAACTTTCAACCAACAAATCACAACTAATCAAAGCACAATCCGAGACATCCATTATTGAAGAACATGAAACCGAAGTTTTACCTGACCGAATCGCGGAGAGCCATCGACAGAGAGCACCGTCGCCGTTGAGGAGAGCCACCGACAGAGAGCCATATATCGCCGTCGACGAGAGCCACCACGAGAAAGAATCAAACCTACAAACATAATAAAATCTTACAATTAGAACAAGAATAAGTCTAATCTAAGACATGCATGACTGAAGAACATAACAAACGATTCACCTTCCGATTCCAGTTGATCCACAGAGAGAGAGAGAGAGAGGTTCTTCGCCGTCGAGGATACCCACGGTGAGGGAGATAATCAAAGATTTTCTTCCTCAACGACAGCAACCGAGAGAGAGAGGACCTTCTTCGTTTCCTCGAGGAGCCACGAAGAGAGAGAGAATCGTCGTTTCGTCTACGAGCCACAGAGAAAGAGGAACCACGGAGAGGGAGTATCGCCGTTTCCTCGCGGAGCCACGGAGAGGAAGTATCGCCTTTCGTCGAGGAACCACGGAGAGAGAGACAATCGCCCTTCTCGGAGACGAAGATGGAGAGTTTTCGAGAGAGGTTTCGAGAGAAACCAAACAAACCGAACACACGCTCCTCCTCTCTCCTCTCCTCTGGCCTACACGTGTCCTCAAAAGACGGTCTCCATCGTCCCCAAATTAAAGACGGTTTTTCAGATTTTTAGTGTTTTTGATTTATTTTAAATGCATAATTAGCCTTAGAGACCTTTTAAATACATGCGTTAATGATGGTAAACCAAAGGCTGCGCCAAGCCTAACCAGTAAGCTCATCTCTCCATCACTTGAAATCTCGTGAACTTCATGCTCAAAAGATCTTTTGTTTCAAAACGATGAGGTCGATAATATACATAATATCATGTAAATTGATTCAACCTATTTAAACCAAAATTAAGCATGAAAAGGAAAATTATTGGTATACAAATTAATCGATATTCAAATTACATAGCTTAAATTTTGAACCAAAAAAAAAATATAAAAATGAAAATGATACAACTATACAAGTAGAATAATATCAGTCTACCACTTCATTTTGACCACTTTTGGGAAGAATCTTTTTAATTTATTTTACTTATAATAAAAGCTTGTCCTGGTTCATGCATTATACAATCTTACATGATAGCGAAATGTTTTTAGAAAAATATCCCTATCATATGATATCAAGATTATATTAATACACGTATGATTAACAGGAAGAACATCGATCAATTATTAAGAAGGCCCCATTTGAAAAAAAAAGATCTTTCACCAAAATTAACAATTTGCACGGATAAAAAGAAAAATCTAGATGATATCGATATTATTTAATTCCTCGTTATTCAAGAGGATCAGATACATCCACGTTCGTGGTTTGAGAAAGATAGCTACTCCAATTAAACTTCGTAAGGCACCAAAGATTCAAGAATCAACGAATCTTTCGGACCAAAGGAACCTTTACCATATCTATACACAAGTGGCTGAATGATATCTTAACTCTATATGAACAAAGCGACCAAATCTAGTACCTTGATCTGAATTGACTAGAAAACGTCTGAAAGAATGAAGATGTTGAGGGACCTCCATAGACCCCCTGATTCTTTAAGAGGCTCTCTGCTTGAAAAACGTCAACAGTTTCGGACCCAACTAATATATTCAACCTAACTGGTTTAACTGCACATTCAGCACAGCTAAAATTTAATAAAATGGCCCCGTTACCCAAATACTATATTATGAAATAATAAAATGAAGAAACAAATCAAGAAACAAATATATGAATAAAAATAAATATTTATTCTTTTCCGAATTTGATAAGAATAATTTGTTAAATAACTTCTGAAACATGAATAACAAGAAACCATATGTAAAAAAAATTCTTGTAAATTTTAAGTAGTGAAGATGAATTCACTATTTTCATTTGTTTGTCACACTATTTAGAAACATATATTATTTTTTGGTTCAAAAACCATAGATTTCAAGTGTAGTACTTTTGCATAGGATTACTACTGGCTCTTGGTGTTAAAAACTATTTTCCAGTTTTAATTATAGTTACTTTCACTACAAGAATACATGCCCATAACAACGAACATTTACGACGAAAATATTTCGTCGTAAATTTACATGATGTTTACAACGCAATTACGAGGAATCCAACTTTCGTCGTAAACGCAATGTAAATTTACGACGTATAGATTTCGTCATAAACTCCATGTAAGTTTATGACGAATGTACGTGGAAAGAGAAATACGTCGTAATCATTACATCGACATTACAACGAAACATGTTACCGTTATATTTAGGTGAAAACGTGTATTCAATGTGCTTTAACTTACCTAATTTCGTCGTAAAGTCGTTGTAAATAATATGTTAAAACCATGTAAAATCCATGTAAAATATTCCTTGTAAAATCGTTGTTATATTTCAACTACCCAACTCGAAAATTTCTCTATATATATGTCATTTCCCACAACTCTCTTCCTCACAACACACAAACGGGAGAAAAAAAAATCCGAAAAAAAATCAGAAAACAAAAAATTTCAAAAAAAAATCTAAGAAAAAAATGGCCAGTGGCGGTAGTATTTACGAGTTACGGAGTTGGATGTATTTGCACAAAGATTCCGACGGGAGGGTGACGAACGCATTTCTGAGCGGGCTAGAGACATTCATGCACCAGGCGGGCTGTACACCGATCACACAGGAAAGCGGTAAGATGTTCTGCCCCTGTCGGAAATGCAAGAATTCAAAATTTGCACGTAGTGAAACTGTATGGAAGCATTTAGTAAACAGAGGATTTACACCACAATACTACATTTGGTATCAACATGGAGAGGGTTATGGGGGAAATGAAGCTAGTAGTAGTACTAATAATTTTGAGGATGGTCATCATAGTAAAGAACCGAATCATTTGCATAATGAATATAATTATCATCAAGATCATGAGCAGATGGTAGATCATGATAGGGTTCAAGATATGATTAGTGATGCATTTTTAGAAACAACTACAACAATAGCTGATGGAACTGGAAATGTAGAAGAACCTAATTTGGATGCAAAAAGGTTTTATGAAATGCTAGATGCTGCAAATCAACCAATCTACACTGGGTATAGAGAAGGTCTCTCTAAATTGTCTCTAGCAGCTAGGATGATGAATATTAAAACGGATCATAATTTACCTGAGAATTGCATGGATGCATGGGCGGAGTTGTTTAAAGAGTATTTGCCAGAAGACAACGTGTCTGCTGAATCTTATTATGAGATTCAGAAATTGGTTTATAGTCTTGGGTTGCCTTCGGAGATGATTGATGTTTGCATCGACAACTGCATGATCTACTGGAAAGAAGATGACAAGTTAGAAGAGTGTCGATTCTGCAAAAAACCACGATTCAAACCGCAAGGCCGTGGGAGGAATAGGGTACCGTACCAAAGGATGTGATACCTACCAATTACAGACAGATTGAAAAGATTATATCAATCTGATAGGACTGCTGCGTTGATGAGGTGGCATGCGGAACATGTCCAGAGAGATGGTGAGGTTGCACATCCATCAGACGCAAGAGCGTGGAAACATTTCAACAATGTACACGCAGATTTTGCTACAAATATTCGGAATGTCTATCTTGGGTTATGCACCGATGGATTTAGTCCATTTGGAATGTCTGGTAGACAATATTCTTTGTGGCCAGTCATTCTTACGCCGTACAATTTACCGCCGGATATGTGCATGGAACAAGAATTTCTATTTTTGACCATATTAATCCCTGGGCCGAAGCATCCAAAACGGTCTCTTGATGTTTTTCTTCAACCGTTGATAGAAGAGCTAAAGCAATTGTGGTCAGAAGGGGTGAGGACGTACGATTGTTCCTTGAAAAACAATTTTACGATGCGAGCAGTTCTGCTGTGGACGATAAGTGATTTCCCTGCTTATGGGATGTTGTCTGGCTGGACAACACATGGAAGATTATCTTGTCCATATTGTCTTGGATCGACGGATGCTTTTCAACTGAAGAATGGTAGGAAGAGTTGTTGGTTTGACTGTCATCGTCGCTTTCTTCCACTTACCCATCCGTACAGAAGAAATAAGACATTGTTTCGGCACAAAAAATTGTCAGAGACGGTCCTCCTCCATATCTCACCGGCCAGCAGATCGAAGCAGACATTGATTATTACGGAGCTCAGGAAACAGTTAAAGTTGAAGGAAATTGACATGTTCCTGGAAATATGCCTGATGGGTATGGTGTGTCTCACAATTGGCATAAGAAGAGTATATTTTGGGAGCTACCCTATTGGAAGGATCTTCTCTTACGCCACAATCTGGATGTCATGCATATTGAGAAGAACTTTTTTGAGAACATCATGAATACATTACTTAACGTCCCTGGGAAGACAAAAGATAACAAAAAGTCAAGGATGGACTTACCTGATATTTGCTCAAGAAGTGAGTTACATATCAAGAGCAATGGAAACGTTCCTGTTCCCATCTTCCGGTTGTCATCAGAAGCCAAAACAACCTTGTTTGACTGGGTTGCATCAGAAGTTAAGTTTCCTGATGGTTATGTTTCAAATCTGTCAAGATGTGTTGAACGAGGTCAAAAGTTCTCCGGAATGAAGAGTCATGATTGTCATGTGTTTATGCAACGACTACTTCCATTTGCTTTTGCCGAGCTCCTTCCAGCAAATGTCCATGAAGCACTTGCAGGTAATTATAAAACGTTAATATATATACATATGTTATGAAATGTTATTAATTTGATTACTTTTGCAATATACAGCCATCGGCGTTTTTTTCAGAGATCTCAGCACACGTACGTTCAAGGAAGAAGTCATCGAGAGAAGCGACGATGATGATTGTAATGATAGTGATGAGAACGAAAACGATTTAGAGTGATGTAATATTGATGAGAACGAAAACGATTTAGAGTGATGTAATATATGTCTCTGATGTTGTATTTCTCTATTGTAACGTATGTTTAAAGAAATATTGTTTTTTTACCATCCTAATGTATGTGTAACAAATGTTGTTTTATATAATATGTATTTGTGTTAATTTTAAAAAAAATATTTGGAGTTTTAGGGTTTTAGAGTTTAAGTTGGAGAAAGAGCACAAAGTAGTAGAGGAGAGATATGATGTTAGATGATATGTGACTTTGGGGTTTAGGGATTTCATTCTCGGTGTTTAGGGTTAAGCGTTGTAAAATCGTCGTAAATGGTTGTCTATTCCACGTAATTTTGTCGTAAATGTAAAAACGCGGGCCTGGTAACTTCGTCGTAAACGTGGGCCTGGTAAATTCGTCGTAAACCGATGTTTCGACGTAATTTCGTCGTAAATCGAAAAACGCGGGCCTGGTAACTTCGTCGTAAATGAAAAAACGCGGGCCTGGTAACTTCGTCGTAATATTACGTCGGGTTTACGACGAAACCTTTTCTATATATTGGGACGCCGAGACGAGGCTGCCTCGTCCATTCCTCCCAAACTCCTCTCCTCTCCCTCTAAGGTACATTCTCTTTCCTCCTTTTTTTTTTTTTTAAGTTAGTTTAGGTTATCAATTAGTTAGGTAATTAGTTTAGGTGATTATTTGGATAATTAGTTTAGGTGATTAGTTAGATGATGGAATACTATAGTTTAGGTAATTAGTTAGGTAACAGAATAATTTTTTAATTATGTCGTCATAATTGATTAAATTTATTTAAATTTTTTTTAGATGGCTCCTAGAAGGAATCCAGCAGCACCTACTTATGCCCAGTTGTTTGGCGATGGTTCCAGTACATCTTCTTCCGGTCCATCGTCTTCCAATGCAGTTCCAGACTCTCAGACTTCTCAGAGAGTTTTTTCGAGTCCTCCTCTTCCACCGCAGATGCCTCCACCTCCTCCTCCAGCGGCTGCACCTGAGCCTGTCCCAGAAGGTGCAGTTCATCCGGATTTGCGTGTGCCTTCATATGCTCCTTTCGCGAGATATACGGTGGAGGATTTGCTTGCCCAGCCTGGACGGGAGGGTTTGGATATTCTAGACCCCGATAGACCCCGAGGAACTTATTGGTAAGTTATTAATTTTTATTACTTTAAAATTTAATTACTTTTTATTTTCTAACGGTTAAATTATTTTTTTTTCAGGTTTGGGGCTAACAACCATGTTAGCCGGAGCGTTTCGGCGACGATTAAGGGTTACTACGACGGGGCATACCCGAACTGGAGCAAGACACCAAATCACGTTAAGATCACGTGGTTTAAATGTTTTGCGGTAAGATTTTTAAATTTAATTAAATTTTCACTTTTAAATATATATATATTTTTTTATTATTTATTATTAATTGTAATTTTTTCAAAATTTTTATGTTTCAGCAAAAGTGGCATTGGTCTTTGTGAATCACCGAGAGGGTGAAGGCGGAATTCGTTGCAAAGGCAAAGATACGCCTCTGCAACACAGTCTCTGATTGGAAGGACAAGTGGGAGATCTACGGGTATGAGGGAAAGCCCACTGAGCTCACGACGGATGTGTGGGATGGCCTCATCGCCTATTGGGAGCACCCCTCTTCGATCAAAAAGGCCAATTCGTGCTCGGCTTCTCGAAGGACGAAGGATAAAGATGGTCATTTGCCCATGCTTCACAGAACCGGACAAAAACCTCATGCAGGAGTCCGTCTAGAAGCTGTAAGTTTTGTTTTAAATATATATTTTAAAATATTCAATTAATATAATTTATAATATTTAATTTAATTTTTTTTTATAGTTCGAGAAGACGGGAGTCTTACCTTCTCTGTCTGACCTATTCAAGATGACTCACGCCACATCCGACGGAGTTTTTGTGGATCCTGCATATGAGAAACTCTTCCGAACAGTGGCTGGTCGGATTGAAGAACGGGAGACGAAACTAACCCAGGAATCTCCCGATGGATTACCAGTCACATTGTCCACCGAAGAGGTCGACAGAATCTTCGAAGAGGTAACTTAAAATTTTTGTTTACATTATTTTAAATATTTTAACATAATTAACTATATTAATATATTTTTTGATTTTATAGGTGGCTCCTAAAAAGAAGGGACGGATAGTCGGTATAGGCTCTGTTAACAAAGTTGCAAGGGCAACTTCGTCATACACTTCGAGACGGGACGAAGAGACTGCTCAGATGAAGGCTCGAATGGATAGCCAGCAGGTTCGTGTAGATTCTCTTGAGGATTTGCTAGACGTGATGGCCGTGGGAAACCCGGTTATGCAGAGAATGTTGAGTGAGAGACGAGCCGCTCTTGGAATGCCACAACGAGATCCCCAAGAGTCCGATCCAACCCGTCAACAGCCGAACAACCCCACCAACTACTTCGAGAATATGTAATTTTTTTTATTTTTCTGTTTGTATTATGAATTTAAATATTATTGTATGACTTTTTAAAATATGTTTTCCAATTTCATATTTCGTTTTAAAATTTAAATTATTTTAAATTCTGAATATTAAATATAAATTAAAATCTATTATATACTAATTAATAATAATATAATAAGAAACGATGTAAACTCCTCGTAAACATTACATGGAGTTTACATCGAATGTTTACGAGTGATTAACATCGAAATGTTTACGAGTGATTTACAACGAAAGTATTTACGTGTGCTTTACATCGAAATAATTACGTGGGCTTTACGACGAATATTTACGTGGTTTTTACGACGAATCCTTTCCCTGCGCTTTACGAGGAATATATTTCGTCGTAAACGTAACGAGTCGTTTACGACGAAACCTCTGTTACGACGGACGTTTAACAACAAAACGTCTTTCGACGTTAATTCGTCGTAACACCCGGTTTACGACGAATTTACAACGAATAATGCCCTAGTAAAAAATATGTTTTCTTGTAGTGTTTGAGAAATATGTTTTATAATTTTATGTTTCTTGTCTGATATCATTTTAGGTTTGAAATTTGAACATTCATTAAAAAATATTGAAATCAGATCATCTGTGTATTCAAATACTTGAGAAGTTTGAATATTGATTAAATGTAATTATACAAATTAAGATTTTGACAAAATGAGTTGGATACCTTTAAACTTTTACGATCTCTTAAGCTAAGAAATATTCATTCATTACTAGAAAAATCTTACATCACTTAGATCATCCCATCAAATACAAAAAAAAAAAAGCACACTGCTTTCTTGAATCACACGCTACTTGTTATTCATTTCTGACCTTTCTTCCTCCACAAGTCACCAAACATCTTCATCCCTGAACCTTTCTTCTTCCCACTTCCTGACCCATCATCCCAATCATCAGCAGCCATTCCTGGTGATCCCACAAACCGGCCTGCAAAATGCTTCTCCATTGACCCGCACTGCTCTGAGAACCCACCATTCATCCCAACTCCTCTAGACAGAACCGCAGCTGCAGCATCTGCTGCTTTCTTCCATTGCTCGGTTTGCACTATCAGCTTCTCCATCTCAGCTTCTAGACTCTCTTTCCCTTCTTCCACGGATTCAAGCTTCTTCTTTAGCTGCGCCGTGTTCTCATTACTTTCTTCCAGTTCTGCCCTAATCTGACTCATCTTCAAAGCTATCTCATCCTCTTTAGCCTTTGCGCAGGACATTTCTGAGTCTGTCTTCTTCAACTGATCCTTCAAGCTCTCGTTTTCCTTGCTAAGTGATACCCTTTCAATCTCCAGGTCGTAGAGTCTAGCTTTCAACACGTTGATTTGGTGTTCCTCATCATCAACTTCTTTTGCTTTCTCAGCAGGAACAACCTCGAAGACATCAGTCTCTTGATGTCCATCTCCAGGAATGTCGTCTCTCTCCAGAGCATTAGGGTTTGGTTTCTTGGATCTCTTCTTGTGAAGCTCTTCTTGAACACGTTTCTTGGCAGCTTCGGCTTTGGACAACTGCTCTTTGAGCAATCTCAACTCTTCCTGAGCTTGTCCTAGCTGTGACTCTAAGCCAGAGATGCGACTTCCAAGCTTCTTCTGAGTCAACGGGTCACTGTGAGGTCCACCACTCCTCGGAGATCTACGGTCAGGACCAAGCTTTGGACTCCTGTCTGTAATTGGACGGTGGAGATAATGCGGAGCAGAGGAAACGGTTGATGATGATAACCTCAGCCTTGGAGATTGTCTCTGAGGCAACTCTGAACCTCCTCTAACACTACTCATATCACAAGAAGATACAAAAAGGTTACAATATCACTCATACCAGATATAGAAACTAACAACAACAACTGATTTCAAATACAATTCCAAAATAAGAAAGTTTCTTGGAGAAGTTAAAACTTGCCTTGGTTTTGGCATCATGATTTTCAAATTGTAGAGTCTCCAAGGTTTATAATCTGATGAAAATTAAAGCATTCCTCAGAATAAAGCAGATATACATATATATATATGAACTTCTTCTTTGTTTACTTACTTGGACGCACGACTCACATATAAGAATTGTGTGAGCCACGCAACCAAGTGCGAGTGTTTTTGTTAAAGATGACTTCACTATCGAAGTCAAACAGAGAAGTCTGTTACAGTAAATAAAAGTAAAGTCATAACTTTTTCTTTCACTCACTCAATCGCATTACGAGATTCAATAGAGAAGTTACTGTGATTCATTTCTCATACAAGGAAAAAAAATATTGAGGTAGTCAAAACGTTGAAACTTACCTTTGAAGAAGATGAGGAGAATGTTGAAATATGACGAGTTTGCAAGTGAACACGAGGGAGTTAATAAGAAAGAAGAGGAAATGTTTTGAATGTTCAGGTTTGATTACTTTGGTTAATAAGAACAAGAACACAACGACAAGAAAGCTCAAAATATGGAGAAAAGATAAAAGGTCGTATAGCTTTTGTTGTTATTGTTCTGACTTCGGACAGTGAGAGTGAAGGAGAGAGAGAGAGTGGAGATTTACTTCGAGGCACTTCTCTCAATCCAAGAATAAGAGAGACGTTTGAAGATTTTGAAATAAAGCTAATCCATTGGTGGTTGCACAAAAAAACAGACCATTGGTGATGAAAAGGACCAAAGTGTAATCTTTATTGTCTTGGAGGGTTAGGTCCCACATTTACACTGTAATCATAATTTCTTTTTACTTTTATTACATTATGATTCCGCATCTTTTGCATGATTGATTTTGAGTGATACGAACATGAAATATAAAGTATCTTATGCAAAAAAAAAATATATTAAATGATAATTGTAACAATGCGATGGAACTGAAATTTTATTATATCGCAGGAATTTTAAATAAAGCAAAATTTTATACCCGTAGATAGGAAATAACACTGATAACAATAGAGAATTTGTTATTAAGAAGGAGAAGAGATGGTGTAATCGTGTTTTTCAAATGATCGAAAAACTTCGTATTTATAGAAGAAAAATCACTGTGCAAATAGTGACAGTGGGACCCACATCTTTTATTATTTCAACATATGTGTGCGCCTCTTTGTTTGAAATTAAGTTTTCGTAACACTCCCCCTTGGGGACCAGTGTCACTCTCCGCTCTCGCTTAACGTCTTTGTTGCCTCGTTAAAAACCTTTCCAGGAAAAACCCAATGGGAAAAACCATAGTAAGGTAAAAAGAGTACAACTACGTAAGCTCCCCCTCGAATGAACAGTCATAGATCCTTCTGATGGCGCATCCCAATGTTATGGATGTGTTTTCTGAATACCGAGGTAGGGAGTGATTTTGTGAAGAGGTCGGCTGCATTGTCGCATGATCGAACATATCTTACTTCAATCTCTTTATTCTTCTCGAGCTCTTGAGTGTATGAGAAGAACTTCGGAGGTATATGTTTGGTTCTATCACTTTTGATATATCCTTCCTTCGTTTGAGCAACACATGCCGCGTTATCTTCATATAGAATAGTTGGCTCCGTATTTTCGCCAATCCCGCTGCTTATGTGTCGGCTCATTGATCTCAGCCATACACATTCTCTACTTGTTTCATGGAGTGCAATGATCTCAGCATGATTTGAAGAAGTAGCCACAAGCGTTTGTTTCTGAGAACGCCAAGATATAGCAGTACCTCCGATCGTAAAAACGTATCCTGTTTGCGATCGGGCTTTGTGTGGATCTGAAAGATATCCTGCATCTGCAAAACCAACCATTTGACCTTTTGAACTTTTAGGATAAAACAAGCCTAAATCAATGGTCCCTTGGAGGTAACGAAAAACATGTTTAATCCTATTCCAATGTCTTCGAGTTGGAGATGAGCTGAATCTTGCCAAAAGATTCACAGCAAATGATATATCAGGCCGTGTACAATTTGCAAGGTACATCAGCGCTCCAATTGCACTTAGATATGGTACTTCCGGACCAAGTATCTCTTCTTTCTCCTCAGGTGGTCGAAATGGATCACTTTCAATATTAAGTGACCTAACGACCATCGGGGTGCTAAGAGGAGTTGATTTATCCATGTTAAATCGTTTCAACACTCTTTTAGTGTATGTGGATTGATGCACAAATATACCATTTTGTGAATGTTCTATTTGTAGGCCAAGACAATACTGTGTCTGTCCTAGATCTTTCATCTCAAATTCTCCTTTGAGATAGTCTGATGCCTTTTGTATTTCCTTTTGAGTTCCGATAATGTTAAGATCATCAACATATACCGCGATTATTACAAATCCGGATATTGTTTTCTTGATGAAAACACATGGGCATATAGGATCATTCACATATCCTTCTTTTATTAAATGATCACTGAGACGATTATACCACATACGTCCAGATTGCTTTAACCCATATAATGATCTTTGCAATTTTATTGCACATAACTCTTTAGGTTTGGAACTTAATGCTTCTGGCATTTTAAATCCATCAGGAACTTTCATGTAGATATCAGTATCTAATGATCCATATAGATAAGCTGTAACAACATCCATGAGACGCATCTCTAGATTTTTATCAGCTGCTAGACTCATCAGGAATCTAAATGTAATGGCATCCATAACTGGAGAATACGTTTCTTCATAATCGATTCCAGGTCTTTGAGAAAAACCTTGAGCCACTAGACGAGCTTTGTATCTCGTAATCTCATTTTTCTCATTTCGCTTTCGAACGAAAACCCATTTGTACCCAACTGGTCTCACATCTGCAGGTGTGAGCACAATAGATCCAAATACTTTTCGTTTATTAAGCGAATCAAGTTCAGCTTGTATTGCATTTTTCCATTGTTCCCAATCATGTCTCTTTTGACATTCATAGACAGATTTTGGTTCTGGATCATCGATTTCTTCATTTATTTCACTTGACACAATATATGAGAAAGCATCATCAAGGTCATTTTGTTCATTTCTATTCCATATCCTTTTATTATGGATGTAATTAATAGAAATCTCATGATTATCTTTCGATTCATGATGCTCTGATTCATGATGCTCTGATTCATCAGAATCCTTATCATTTATTTCCTCCAAAATATTTTCTGCTATTTTGGGTGCATCATATATTTCAGCTTTCTTCTGTTTCCTAGGATTCTTATCCTTAGAACCAACAGGTCTACCACGCTTCAGGCGTGTTTTTGGCTCTCGTGTGTCATCCTCCTTTTCTTGTTCATTTGGCATTTTGATACGAGCAGGAGCATTTGCAGCTGGTATATGAGATTTAGTTACCGTCTTGGTATCTACAAATGCATCAGGTAGCTGGTTAGCTATACTCTGTAAATGCATAATTCGTCGAACTTCTAGTTCTGACTCTTTAGTGGGAGGATCAAGATATAACAATGATGGTACACTCCATTTTATATCACTTCCAACATTTTTGTTTTCTCCCCCTAGAACTGGGAATACATTTTCGTCAAAATGACAATCAGCAAAACGTGCTGTAAAGACGTCACCAGTCTGTGGTTCTAGGTATCTTATAATTGATGGGGAATCAAAACCAACATATATTCCCAATCTTCTTTGTGGTCCCATCTTTGTACGTTGTGGTGGTGCTACAGGCACATATACCGCACAACCAAAGATTCTAAAGTGGGAAATGTTTGGTTCTCGACCAAACGCTAACTGTAGTGGGGAATACTTATGGTATGCACTCGGTCTGATCCGAATGAGTGCTTCTGCATGCAAAATGGCATGTCCCCATACATAGGTTGGAAGTTTTGATCTCATGATCAATGGTCTTGCAATCAATTGCAGACGCTTAATTAAAGATTCAGCCAAACCATTTTGCGTATGAACATGAGCAACCGAATGTTCAACTTCAATTCCCATTACCATACAATAGTCATTGAATGCTTGGGATGTGAATTCACCAGCGTTGTCTAGTCTAACTCTTTTAATAGTATAATCAGGAAACTGTGTTCGCAGTTTGATTATCTGAGTTAGAAATCTCGCAAATGCCACATTTCGAGATGATAATAGACAAACGTGTGACCATCTACTGGATGCGTCAATTAATACCATAAAATAGTGGAATGGTCCACAAGGTGGGTGTATAGGTCCACATATATCGCCTTGAATTCTTTCAAGGAACTTTGGTGATTCTTTATCGATTTTGGTTGGCGACGATCAATTTTCCTAGAGAACATGCAACACATGTCATTTTATTCCCTTGAGAAATCTCCTGGATTTTCAGTGGATGACCATGTGAACTTTCTATGATTTTACGCATCATTGTAGTGCCTGGATGGCCAAGGCGATCATGCCATAATGTGAACTCTTCTGGGTTCTGTTTTACTAAAAGATTTGATTCGATCTCATCGATATAAGTATGATGTAGTCCCGAAGGAAGTTCTGGAAACTTTTCTAATATGTGTTTTCTGCCACATTTCTCATAAGTTACATACATGTATTTCTTTCCATCCTCAGTTGCAGACTGAGTATCATATCCGTGAAGATATATGTCTTTAAAACTCAACAAATTCCTTTTAGAACTTGGAGAATATAGAGCATTATTTATGGAAAATTTTGTTCCATTCGGTAAAGTAAAGTTTGCTTTACCAGTTCCTTCAATCACGTCTGCAGGACCTGATATTGTATTGACGACAATTCTTTTCGGTTTAATATTAGAGAAATATCTCTTTTGTCTCAGAATAGTGTGCGTTGTTCCACTATCTGGTATGCATATTTCACGAATCCGTTTCTTGGATTTTGTTCCATTAGCATTATGATCCATTTCTGAAATTGTCATAAATATAAAAGAAACATAAAATTCATTCATATAAAGAAAAAGACACAATAATTATACAATAAGATGACGTTAAAAACATCATTATTTGTTTAAAACATGAAATATAATAATTATACATGGTAATACTGAAAACTATTCAATACTCTTATCATAGGCATTTCGATTCTCTTCAGGAGTAATCTAGTCCAGCTCATTAGCGAAGTCGGAGGATTCAAGGTATGAGGTCCCTTCAACATTTTCCGTGAGGTTCACCTTTTTAGCCTTTCCTTTCGTGGACTCTTGATATAACTTACAGAGATGTGAAGGAGTACGACAGGTACGGGACCAATGTCCTTTACAACCACATCTGTAACACACTGTCTCACGCTTCTGGGTGGTATCCTCTTGAGTTTCTTTACCCTTGGAAACTTGTCCGGGTCTAACCCACTTATTAGATCCCCTCCATTTGGGATTGTAAGTTTTTCCACGTTTGTTGTTGAAACGGCGGCCATGACCTCGATTGGCATGGTTTCTTCTTTCCGAATTTTCTATCGCCGTAGCATTCACTTCAGGGAATGCTTTGGCTCCCGTAGGCCGGGAATTGTGGTTTTTGATTAAGAGCTCATTGTTCTTTTCAGCTAACATGAGCGCAACCATCAATTCAGAAAATCTCGTGTACCCGCATTTTCTGTAAATTTCGGGTAAGAAGTGAAGCTGTTTGTGGAAAGTGATGTATGTTTTATTCATCATTTCTGCCTCAGAGACAGGATTACCACAATACTTCAGGAGTGCAACTATCCGCAGGACAGCGGAATTGTAATCCTCAACCTTTTGAAAATCTTGGAACCTCAGATTTTTCCACTCTTCTAGAGCGTGAGGAAGGTTGATTTGTCTCTGGTTATCGAACCTTTCTTTTAAAGTTTGCCACAGTTCAGCTGGGTCCTCGACGTTTGCATAGTCGTGCGTTAGACTTTCATCTAAATGCTTCTTCAGGAAGATTATCGCTTCGGCTATATGTTCGGGTGGTGATTTGTTACCGATTACAATTGTTTCGGTTATCTTTTTCATCACCAGATATGGTTTCACGTTTGTGACCCACCCGACGTAATTTTCGCCAGTTATTTTCATGGCCGGGAACTGGAGTTTCTCGATGTTTGCCATTTGTAATTCTAAAACACAAAATAATAATTTTATTAGAACTTCATAATTAAAAACCGTTTACATTAATCATACAAGCAATTACAAGGAGAAGCGATGTAAAGAAAATTAAACCGATATTCATCTTAAATTCACTCGGAGTAAATTCTCCAACGAATAAACCATAAATAGAAACACAAATAAAAATAGCACATAAAAACAAAAGTGCGCGAATCATCTTTCTTGAAATGAAAAATCGGAGGAGAGCGATTTGAAATTTTTGAGAGAAGATGAAATGTTTTGGATGATGAAATGGAGTGAAAATGAGTTGTATTTATAGGTGAAAAATACTGTTCATAACCGTTGGAGAAAGGAGAAATTTTTGAAAAAAATTCTTTGTGACCGTTGGGGTTAAATCGAGTGCACCAAAAATTAGTCTGAAAATATCGTATTAAACGGTCAATCAAATCTATAAAATTTCATAAAAGTGAAAAATTACGACAATAAAATATTTATGTTATGACAACAAATCATGCGACGGCTCAGCCGATCAATGCAGAGTAATAAATAAATTATACGGCGGCTCGGCCGACCAATTAATAATAAACAGAATATAAGGCGGCTCAGCCGACCAATAAATAATAAACAGAATATGAGGCGGCTCGGCCGACCAATAAATAATAAATAGGATATAAGGCGGCTCGGCCGACCAATAAATAATAAACAGAATATAAGGCGGCTCATCCGACCAATAAATAATAAACAGAATATGAGGCGGCTCGGCCGACCAATAAATAATAAACAGGATATAAGGCGGCTCGGCCGACCAATAAATAATAAACAGGATATAAGGCGGCTCGGCCGACCATTAAATTAATTAAATTACTAATAAATAATATAGGCGGTATTCCGGCCATTATAACATGATATAAATAATAGTAGAGGCGGTATACCGACCATTATAACAGGGTATAAATGATACAAATAAATTTTACCGAATCGCAGAGTGATCGTGCTGATAACGTGTTATGAAAAGAACTGGAATTTTATTATATCGCAGGAATTTAAATAAAGCAAAATTTTATACCCGTAGATAGGAGATAACACTGATAACAATAGAGAATTTGTTATTAAGAAGAAGAAGAGATGGTGTAATCGTGTTTTTCAAATGATCGAAAAACTTCGTATTTATAGAAGAAAAATCACTGTGCAAATAGTGACAGTGGAACCCACATCTTTTATTATTTCAACATATGTGTGCGCCTCTTTGTTTGAAATTAAGTTTTCGTAACAATGACATCTAATATTTAGGAGCTGAATTTGAAACAACTATTTATGTCTACTTTTTCTTTGGTTCAAATTATTATTTGTCTACTTTTTTTTCGGTCAAATTATTATTTGTCTACTTTTCTAATAATTTTCTTATCTAGCAACTAACAAGTAAGAAAACAAAAAAAAAAAGTAAGAAATGGTGCAAATTTATACATATATTTTTTTTTCTTTTTTCTTTTTTTTTTTTGAACACCATATAATATATATTTATTTCTTATAAATTATGCCACATTTTATGTGTGTACCCATTCATCAAATAGGTCTGACATTGCTTTTTTCTTTTTGTCGGTTTCCACAAGGTTCAAACTCTTTTTTATATATATATGTTGTTAATAAAAATATATATTCCAACGTTCTCTTTTTAAAATTGTTTGCTATATAACATCATAAACAAATATTTGAAAAATAAACTAATGTACTTTCAAGTTCCAACAAAAATAGAGTTAGAAGATTTATAATACTGTCGACGCGTTACAATACCATATATATATTCGCTTTGTTTCAAAATAGTTAATATTTTAGTTACATGCACATGAATTAGGACATTCATTTTTTATTTAAAAAAATAGCATTAAAAATATAAAATAAAATTAATTCAACTAATCATCAAAAAATCTAGAAAACATCATTGGTCACATGGTTTTCAATAAAACTAAAATTAATATAAAATATCAAAACATAGTATGTTTTGAAACATCAAAAACTCTTCAAAACATTATCTATTTTGAAAAAGAAAAAATACTAAATTTCAGCAATTTGCATAAACACAGTATAAACGTGAATAGAAAATCATAAATAATGTTCAAAACTATGCATTCAAGTATGTTAAAAGATAGAACCATACCGGATGACTATATTTTAAGTATGAGTAAACCACTATTTAAACAGTACAGTAGAACATTTATAAATTAATATTCGATAAATTAATAATCTCTCTAAATTAATAAATTTCACTGGTCGTAACTTGGGCCGGTTCAAAATTTGACATAAATCGATTAAATAATAAGTTAATAATTTTTTAGAAAATTCTATGCAAATATATAGTCCCATTAAAATTATAAATTAATAATTTACATGTATACTTATTTTATATAAGTAAGAACCTATTATTATTTGGGCTTTTTATATTCACAATGGAATTATCTTTATATTTTCTTAACACTTGATATATTTTTGATGAGATTTAGCAATATTATATCTAAAACAACATTTAAGTTCTATGCAATATATATTATATACACGAAATAATATAATAAAATTAATATAAATGTTAAATTTTAAAAAAATAACAATTAATGTCTATACACTAAAATCAAATATGTTTCTTATCTTATTATAAATATATTTTAAAATAAGAAATCTAAATAAGAAAACTTTTGTAAATTAATATCTCTATAAATTAATAAAATTTCAAAGTTCCAACATTATTAATTTATAGAGGTTTTACTGTATAAAAAAAATTAATAGTAAAGCCCTTTCTCAAAAAAAAGAAGTAAAAGTTAATATATTTTAAAACTAAAAACAAATCTGCAAGTAAATTCTGTGCTACTATGATTTGTGATAGTAACCAGCAACTAACCAGTAACAACCACCTTTAATTTTTGTTGTGAATGATGATGATGCTGGTTATATTATAACTCGAGTATGTAACTGGGTACTTGCTAGTCACAAAACACAAACCAGTGATTATCTTTATGATTACTAGATTCGGTGTCCGCGCTACGCGCGGAAAACATGTTCAAATTAAGAAATTTTTATTTTTGATTGGTAGCCGCATATTGATTTATTTTAAATTTTCATAAAATTTTATTGTTTTTATGTGTTGAATAATTTATTTTTTTTGTGGACAATTTTAAAATTAAAAGAAACGTTAGTTATTTCACACAGTTCAAAACAAAATAGTTTGACAGTAGAAATAAGTAATTGTCCAAAGGGAATAGTATTTAGTAGATAACGGAAAAGAATAAAAATAAGTTAAGGTGTAGACGATGTCTGGGAAGTATACTGTGAATGGTCTTGTAGAGCTGACACTTTCTATTGGGGGCGGACCTATTGTTAAAAAGAATTTTGTTAGTACAACTTCATTATTGAGTTTGGAGATTTTTGGTCGGCAGACTTACTTGTTGCTTGCATCTTATGGTATAGAAAGTTGTTCGTGATTCCGGGGAGCCTGATCTGGGTGAGCATCTGATCGTGATTCTGGGGGAGGGAGAGAAAGGAGTTTAGTATTTTTGGATAATGTTGTGTATTGTGTTGCAAATAATAATGGATTACCTGGTAAGTGAGGTAGACCGTTGTATATTTCTTTGTAGACTATGTTTTTAACCCTTCCGATCTTTTGATCCTTCCTTTTTCAAATTTATTTTTATAGAAATTATAGTTCCATATATGTTTATATATTTTATGTATTTATAAATTTATTTTCTTTATTTTTAAGGGATGCTAAGATTTTGAAATTGGAAAATTTTTGACCCACCTATATATTATTTTAATTAGGAAATTTTGAACTTTAAATGTTAATTTTTATTATAACTGCAGAGATTAATTTTCAATAAAAATTTATGTTTAAATACTGCGAAATACATCATTTAATATAAACAAAATACTACAAACATAAAAGAAACACCTGCTATGATGAAACAATGTAGTGAATTTACAACTTGTATAATTGTTTTATTAGAGTTTTGGGTTAAAGTAATATATTAATATTTCAATAATATTAATGTTTTTGATTCAAAACTGATAATAAGGGAGAGTTAAAATTTTGGTTTTATTAGGATTTTAATTCATTTAAACTTTCTTTGTTCTAATATATGTGAATTTTCATTAGAAGATATTAATTTAATTTTTTGGTTTTAAAATATAAAGTAGGTCTAAACTTATTATATTTTCAAAATAAAATTACTTTTTATATTGTTTAGAAACATATTACGAACAAATCAAATTAAATAAGCTGTAACTAATCTTCTTAAAAAAAAACTTCAGAAAAAGAAAATCATAAAAATCAAATGCTTAATGTGTGGAAACCTTTGGCTCTCTTTCGTACCGGTACCTCCAAGACATCAGATTCAAGTTTTCAAACCGAGAAGAAGAATTTAATCTCTATATTCTCTAGCCAACTGACGATGAGTTCTTTTCCTTCTGAATTACAATTATCAAGCTGCTTTGTAAACTGGGCTAGTGATAATAAGCTATTGAATTATTGTTGAGTAACTATGAAAATCACTGGGCTACTTATGATCGTATAAACAAACCCCTAAAAAAATATCTTCTGGAGCTACCACCACCGTTAACAAACGTAAAAATGCCAACGACCCTTAGCCACCTCCACGCAGCATCTCATCCTTCTCTTTCAGAACCGATGATTTCATGGAAAATGCACCGAAAATAAAGTGTATAGAGAATATGATTAGATCATCACAAAGACTTGTCTTTGAACGTAGATGAAAATCAAAATATATACTGAAGAACTTACTAAGAGAGACGAAGAAGAAGAAGAAGGCTTCATGCTCTTCTCCTTGGTTCTCCTTGGAATCATAAGATCTGTACTTGGATTTGAAGAAATCCATGGAAAAGATGGTTGAGCACGAGATTCAAAGCGAGTGGAGAAGAGACGTCGCCGTTGATGAATCGGTGGAGAAGCAAGCCGGAGCGAATCTGTGCCTTCGTGGTGATTGTCATTTACCTTGAACATGGAGATGAACGGTGAAGATAAAGCTCTTAACAGATTTTAACCAGTCCATGCCGATTGCCTGCAAGAGAGAGGAGGTGATCTCCGGCGAAAGAGTTTCCTGTTCTGAGGGAGATATCGATTAGGGTTACGGGGGAGTGACTTTAGGCTTTTTAGGCTTGAGTGAGTTAGTGATTTGGACCAGCCCGAGAATGAAAATGGCAAAACTCTGTTTCCAATTCATTGGGTTAAAGCCCAGAATGATAGTGACATGGCATATTGATTGGCTCACAATATTTTTTCTCATGTGGCAGGGTTTAGGAACCAGGGATTTAGTCCCTTTTATATAGTAGGATGACCTTAATGAACCATAAAGACTCTAGAGGCATACATGTCGACAAAAAAACCTCATAAAAGGCTAAACCCTTGGGATAATTGTGGTCAACCGTCTCCAACTTTTTTTTTTTTTTTTGAATTGAATATTAAGTTTAATTCAAGAAAAAAAGACTTTTTACAACTTTTGAATCCTATCTTTGATTTCTGATCAAAAATTAAATCATAGTAAAAAGACTATCTAGTATCAAACCAAGTAGCCATTCCATCTTCATACTTCTTCCCTCCCCTTCTCCTAATGACAGTGAATTGATTCCTCATGTTTTTATCCAATCGCTTGATCAAAAGCACAACAGGAACAAAACCTTCTTCATGCCTTCTTCTATTACGCTCTTTCCATGTTGTGTGTACAACTGATTGGAGCATGTATCTTTCAATAAAGAGTTGAGTTTTGCTCCATCTCGAATCTCCAGTAATGAGACTAACCAAAGTGTCCCAATTCACAGTGTACTGATCTTTTAGCACACCTTTCATGAGCGTCTCCCAAATTTGTACTGAGTAAGGACACTAAAAAAATAGATGGCTTTGAGTCTCCAACGGTTCTTGACAGAGAACACATGAAGCAGCAACATTACCATTCGATTTCAGCATCCTCTCCCCCGTTGATAACCTCCCACGCATAGCAATCCAAGTAATAAACGAGTACTTTGGTGTCGCATATTTAAACCAAATAGCTTGGTACCAATGACAAAAGAGATGCTTCTCTTGAATACAAAGCCAGGTTTCCTTAGTGGAAAAAGCTTTTTTATATTTACCTTTCTCATTTCTCCATAGTGGGATATCATCTTCTTGAACCCAGCTTCTCTTAAACCTCTCAATCTCCACTTCAATTCTATTAAAAATTTGCACTCGATGATGTCTCCGTCGATGACGCAAGCAATCAGCCACTGTCTCGTTTGTTGCTATGCCCATATCAATGCACCCTCCATCCCTGACTACATCCATTAAACACCCCAAGGAGCTCCATTTCTCATGCCAAAAAGAAGTGTTTCTTCCATCTCGAACCTCAACTATATAGAAATCCTTAGCTCTCTCCCTGCATTTAAGGATTTTCTTCCACATCCAAGACCCACTCTGAGTAGTTTCCTTTATCGTCCAGAAAGATCCTTTTCGAATGAGGTAAACTTTTATCCAGTTAACCCAAAGCGAACTAGCAGAAAGATTTCTCCAAACCAGCTTAAGACAACAGACCTGATTCACTTCTTTCAAAGGTCGTAACCCCAAGCCTCCTTCTTGTTTTGTTAGACAGACATCTTCCCACGAGATTTTCGCCTTTCTTCCATCCAACTCAGGTCCAGACCATAAAAACGCAGAGCAGATTCTCTCAATTTCTTTAATACATCCACTAGGAAGTCGAAACGCTGCCATCCAGAAGTTTGTGAGGCTTCTTATGACAGTCTCCAACTTTGACTTTCTCTTCTCACTCTTTTACTATCAAAGAGACAAAACACATGTGATGTTCACCATGTCTGTGAAGATCGATGTGAAGACCGAACAGAAAGAACAATTTATCGCACTTGAAAACAAGCTAACTTTTTTCTACTAAAACTGAAAAATTCTGTTTTTTTTTCTTTTCTTTCTTCCTGTAGGAAAAAACATTGTATGAATGAAGTAATAATCATCAGATTCAGACCCATGAGAGTTTCCATGACTACACTATCTACTGCCAACTAACTTCAGCTGGTGCACTTGTTGTTGTGGCATGAACCTCTGAAACAGGAACAGCCATAGCCATCATTATCTGCTCCGCAAAACTCTCTAGAGCAATGACCCGAGGAGGAGGAGGAGGTGGAAAGTTGTGGAAACTCTCACCGTTCATGTAAGAGCTTACATAGCTGCTGTTTCTCCCTGTTTCTCCCATCTCATTGCTGTTATGGTAATGATTATTATGATGGTGGTGATCATCAATGTCATCTGTCTCTTGTTCTATGTTGTAGTAGATGTCGTAATTGCCAGGAAGCATACTGTATGAAGAAACATTGACGTTGTGGTTGTGATTAGAGGATTTATCAACCATTTTCTAACGTTCAGCAAGTGCGGCGATTGCACAAGCAAGACCACCAGATGATGAAGAACGCGTTGCTGGTTCTACAATGGGAAGCCACCAATGGTGACAAAGAAACATAACTATGATCTTATTCTGTTACATACTGCCTTAAAGGTGTCATATCCTCACTACCTGAAGTACTCTGCATCCATGTTAGAATATAAAGTAAACGGCCATGCACACTGAAAATTTGAGACAAGAGGTACAAAGTTCGTTAGAAAGCTAACTAAACAAAACAAAACAATTGTTACCTGAATAGAGAGCTATATTTCTTACATGACCATTAACTCTTCAATTGATGGGTTCTGCTGCAAAAACCATGGCACACAAAATGAAGCCTATCAAAATGATAAACATATGTTTCTGATTTGAAGATTTAACACAAAACCGACCTGAAGCTGAACATTGTTCGAATTCACCAGTCATTGCGCTTATACTAGAGGAACATGATTCCATACGTTTCTGCAATTTATCTTCATAATCCTGCTTTTCATTCTCCATCATCCTTATTTTGGCTTCTATAACTCGTTGCTCTTCCTACAAAAAGGATACAAAGACAGAACATTACACATGAGCAAAGCCATTCGACCAAGCTTTATATGATAACAAAGAGAGAACATTACATATAAATAAAACCATTATAACAAACTTTATAGAGAACCATTCATGTGAATGATTATAGATTTCTTACAACTTGTTCAATGCCCTTCTCCTCCTTTGTCTTTACTCCACGGTACTCAACAGCATAGTTCGGTGTTTTACAAAAGGGGCACCTCACAGTGTTAAGGAATACACAATAGTAGAAGATCCATCCAAACTAATAATAGAACACAAGTCTCTAAAACTTAATAAACTGGACCATTGATTTAAGGATACTGAGTAAGCCTAGCCGAATTAGGATTCTTCATTTGCAAAAAAACACTCTACACAACATCTTTATTCACATACAAATCTTGTGGCTTTGTATACCTTTTCAGCCACCACTTGCCTCTTCCTCCCCACTAGCTTATTACCTATCTCAATAAGTTCTAACATTTTGTTTACTATTCTTCTCCTACCATTCACCTAACCTCCTTAAGAGCAGAGATTATTGTTACTAAAATCACATCTGATTAACATTGTCTCGCCATTGGGGAGACTAATCTAAAGGTACATGCTTTAAACTGGCTCACCGTAAAGGGTGAATCTTTTAACCTGCACAAGGTAAATCTAATTTCACCACACAATTTGAGCGAGACCTAGTTTTTTTTTTTTTTTTGCAAACCATTTGAAAGGAAGTAGCCTAGACAAAATCCCTAAAGGTGGAAACTTTCCAATTATAGAAAACATTTTGGTACACAATTGACAGTACTCACTTTCAGATAATTGCAGAGAAATGAATAGAAGAAAGCCTGAAAACTTCGGGGAAGAGAATAAGAAAAAACAAGAAACGAAATCAAGAAGATAAGTGACAGGATCAGAACTTTACTCTGTTGAGAGAGAGAAGAGCAAAAGAGACCGTGTTTGTGTGTGTGTCTGTTTCGTATTATATAAAACTCAGAGAAAAAGTACAAAAAATAAGTACAGAGGATTAGATAAGTTCTGTATCTGAAATTTGTATTTTTCTTTTCTTATGGATTATATTTTGACACAAAATCTCTGGAAAGAGATGATGATGATGATGCTGAGGTGGAGAGAAGTAAATGGGAACAAGAGAACATGCAAAAGTATCCCTCTGCTTCTTTATCGCGCTTCTTTCTTCGCGCGTAATCTCAGTTTCTATTAAACGACATCGTGGCGTTCAGTTTTTGGTTTGTTGACGAAAAATGATTAGTGTATACGAAATCTTGTTAAGGCGCTTTTGCCTTAAGCACCAAGTTCGGTCCTGTGAGTTGTGGCTCTCGACTCATATGGGCTTGGGCCAATAACTTGGGGAACCTGGATACAGAAGCAAGAAGTGGAGTCAGTTGGGCTTCGGATGATAAAAGAAGAAAACCCAAACGAAGAGTCGGTCTTACTGAGTTTTGGTGAGACGCGATGCAGAGAATAAAAACCTCTGTAACGACTTCGTCTTTAAGTTGAGAAGAGTATCGTCATTGTAACGAGTGAGAAAAAGCTTCTTCTGTAACACACAGAGTATAGTGAATTACCAGGTGTCGGTCCTGAAGGAGACGTACCTCGTCACATTGAAAGGGAACTCTAAAACTCTGCTTGTGTCATCTCTTTCTTTTCTTTCTTTCTCATCACGTAATCTCTAGTGAGTCGTATAACGGAATCGCGAACCTGTGTACGAGTGAATACAGAGTTAGTTACACGAGAGATCCGAGAGATAGAGAGAGCAATCGAGCTAAAGATCGAGTCCGATACTTCTACAAGTGGTATCGGAGCACAGTTGAGCGCGACAGGAGAAGACGGAGGAACTCGAGAGGATTGAAACGGATTGGTGGAGACGACAACATCGCCTCAAAGGAAGCTTCAAGACTGAAGCCTAAATCATCACGAAATCTAAGGAAGTCTTTCTTTCTCTTGAAAGACTAGGGCTGGGCAAATAAACCGAATCCGAAAACCCGAACCGAATCCGATCCGATAAAAATGAATCCGAACCGATCCGAACCCGATGTAAATACAGAATGGATCTTGTTTTGTGGTATTTCGGGTTATGGGTGTTGGAACTCAATTTTAATACATTTTAAAATTGAAGTTTGTTTGAATGAGAAATGTTTGTCTTATGATTGTTGCTTTAATAGCACAAAATAGACATTGTGGGGAACTCTAACAAGGTTGATAACCTTAGACAATTATAGAGAATGTGAATTTATACAAAACCAAGTGCGCGCACCAAGTTGAGTTAGTGTAAATTCGGACTTGAGTTTGGTTTAGATAATGGTTCGGGTACATGGATCATGATCCAACAACCTATATTTTTACATTAAAGTTTTATTTTATGTAATTGA
This sequence comes from Brassica napus, assembly GCF_020379485.1. Classification (NCBI taxonomy): domain Eukaryota; kingdom Viridiplantae; phylum Streptophyta; class Magnoliopsida; order Brassicales; family Brassicaceae; genus Brassica; species Brassica napus. Next base: position 31,729,737 of record NC_063449.1, read on the forward strand.
TCACTACAAAAATAAAAATTTGGTTAGAAAAATAAACAAGTCTTTTAAAGAATAAAACTTGGTCAAAAGTCATCAGTTCTTGTTAAGAATTAGTCTTGGTCACCAAGGTAAAAATTCTCTTTAATTTTGTGGTTAATACCAAAAATTAATGCAATATTTATCTCCACTAAGACCAAAAACGTTTTTGGCTTTTTCCCAAGCTATATAATGCCCCCTCTCATTCCACTAAGTAGGAGAGAAAACAACGACAATCTCTTCCACTTCTTCTCTTTATTTATTTTTCATTTTTCAATGAGAGTACACATAGAATAAATGTTTGCTAGACTTCTTATTCAAGTGATGTGAATAAAAGAAAGATGCAGTTTTATCCAGGGACTCTAATCGCCATACAACCGTCACACTACGGGGCGTTTTTTGAGTTAAGGAAAGAGATTCCTAAGTCTCGACTCTGCAAAAACTCGTTGTCCATTTCGTTTGATTCATGGTATTTCTGTATTTATTCAATGTTCTTTATAATCTATCTTACAATTATTCAGATTATGCTCCTTTGTAAATTAAGGTCCTACAATCTTAACTCAAAACACGTTTATTGCTTTTATGCACTAAGGGATCTGATAATTGTGAAGTTGTTTTTGGTTGTAGAACAGGTTATATAGATGTGATCATGTAGATATGGTTGAATCAGTTCAACAAAATACCAGAAAATACACGGTGATGTTATTCTTAACTTCTGCAATTTATTCTATTATTTTGCATTAGTTGGTATTATAAAATATAATTTCTTACATGGTCTGATACTTGTTAATTTTTCTCAACAAAATTTCAGTGGTAATTAATTTGTTTTCTATGATTATTTGTTTAAGTTGTTGAGTTTGATTTGGAAAAAAAAATGTTGTCAAGATTAGTTTGCTTGATAGTTGATATACGTTTGATTCTGATGTTTATTAATTAAAATAAGCAAAGTTTCAACTCGTTAAAAAAATCAAATACTCTCTGACTTTTTAATAGACTTTAATTAGTTTGATCGAGTAATGCTTTCCTACAAAAGTGGTAACTGTTTTGGGATTGACTCATTTAACTATTAAAATTAAAAAGTGTTAAAATTATTAATGCTTTCACTTGGTATAAAAAGTTATCAGTTCTTAATTAGTTTTGTTCTGAACGTGTTATAAAAAGTGTTACTTGTTAAAAATGTTAATGCTTTGACTTGGTATTAAATGGCCTATTAATTCTGAGTTTAATTGATTTTGAATGTTATTCTAGCTAATAACAACTTTGACCAGTTCGCATTTGCCCGTTGTTCCCAATTTCTTTGCGGTGTATTTAAGAATAATTTCTAAATTATTTGAGCAATTTATTCTAGAGAATTAAAATGTTTTAATTTCTAAAATTCGCATTTATGGAAATTAGTTATCTTAGAATTTTATTAATTCTAGAGATTTAATCTAATTTGAATTGCAATTTATTCACATTGATTAAATTGTATAATATGTGATATTGGGCATCTAAAGTTGGATAACATACTAATGTAACGTATGTGTCTTTTGAACATATATATTGAGTATGCTTATCATATTAGTAATCTGATCAAATATATGTATATTTCTGATTCATCTTAAAGATTGACTAATAAAGATAACATGACAACAAATATGATGAGTCGACAGCCCATCTTGGGAATGGTCTACCATATATGGTCATGTGTTGGAATTCTGATTCTTATTTGAATGTCCACAATTTATTTACACTGATTTTGATATAAATAATAATGGCTAGAATCTAGCGAGTCACACACCAAATTTAGTTTGGTAGTGGTTTGCCACATATGGTTATATCAAGTTCTGATATTTATTAGATTTTCACATTAATGTCTAATGCAATAAGCATAGGATTAATGATGGATATAACTCAATTTTTATGTGGCACGAGTAATGTTTATTCTCATGACCATATTGAAACTAAAGATGTACCTAAGAGTGATGTAGATTTTTCTTTAAAAACAAGAAAAAAAAAGATTTTTCTTTAAAAACAAGAATTTTTTTTTAACTCTTTATGAATGATGACTGCAAATATGCGTGATTTTGAGTTATCTCATGAAATGTGGGGGAACATGTCTTACCACATATATTCATTGGTGAGAGGCCACATGAACTTTGGAAAGGTAGCATACATTTGTATAAATATCTTAAAATGTGGGGGTGCATAGCAAAAAGCGCAATATCACCTTAAAAAAAACCCCACAAATTTGGTGCCTTTTGATTTTAATTTATAAATCAAATAAATCGGATATTCATGCTAATATAATCATGGAATAAATGTATACACTTTTCTTAGAAAACGAGAATGTACAATGATAAAAATCTAAAACAAACTCATAAACAAAGAGAAGTGATCACATTTGGAATTAAGCATAGACGCAGCAAAAGGCTCGTAAGAAAAAAGTCTATTGTAAAGATTTTCTAACTGTTCTTTTCTTGAGAATGAACCAAGAAATTTCACAAGTATAATTTCACAAGTGAGACACGTTCGTGGAAGGAAACCATCAATAGTAAAATAGAATCCATTATGAAAAATCGTACATAGTATATGACATATTTACTAAACGGGTTTAAGGCCTTGGGTTATAAACATATGTTCAAAACAAGATTTGAAAATTGGTGGCTGGATAATAAGTACAAGGTTGGGCTTGTAATTCAAAGTTTTTGGGTAAAAACATTGTTTGAATTCTTGACTCCAAGAACAGCTGTAATACTAATGTTTGGAACATTAAATATTACGAAACATAAAAGTTCTAGTAATGGATGTGAAATGTTATATGGATTTAAGCTAAGTCCAAAAATGACATGAATATTTGCTAAGATCATATTTTCAAATACATATACTTTAAATGTATTCTACACGGATATAGTTTGATATTTAAATCACACCATAAAAATCTGCTTAAACAAACTAAAAATATTTTAGTGGGAAGTTTGACAATTATGGCATGAGATTACAAAATATGATTTTAGTAATATTGATTACAATAGATTTGGTAGGAATCATTTGTCTCAAGCTCATATGCTGAATGATATTTGTGAGATTCAAAATACATTATAACGCAACTAAAAGTCTAGAACACCTCACAAAGTTGTGTAAGACTCAGTTTGGTGGACTATGTACATATACTAAGCCACCACCTGAGTAATTCAGGTTGTAAACTCTGTAAAATTATAACTAAAGAGTTGAGCTTCTTGTGATATCCTAAAATTTATAGTTACATCATGGTAAAGACCTAATAATCTTGAAAGGATACAATTATATTAATTGGTGATCTGATTCTAGGAACTAAAATTCCACAGACGGATTTGTCTTTATGCTGATAGTGACAACACATCATTACAATTTTCTAAGTTCATTCTGTGAAACAGATTAAATTTGAAACATATGTTCATAGCATTCGATAACTAAAGGAACTAAATGTCTCAAAACTTGGTAAAAGATTAATGATGTTATAAAAAATTTCTTTAGTGGCCGAACACTAAATATTATGATATAGTGGTTATTGGTATCTTCTAAAAAGATGACATAAAACCATTTGATAATTTATCTCAAACGGATTAATCCCAATGGATTATATCCAGTTGGACAACCTATAATGATTGGATTAATAAAGGTGTGTTACGAGATCAAATCAAAAAAATTATCAAGAGGAATTGCTGTAAAGCCTATGATTTAAGAGGAAGTTTGATAGCAACTCTACCTCAATGATTGGAGATCCCGAGAAATAGGTTCAAAGGGAAAACTAAGTAAAACTTAATGTACCAAAGCACTGTGAAACTTCGGTTTCTACTCAGTTCCTAAGATAATAAAAGTGCTAACGAATGTGAAAAGGATAAGCATTAGCTTTTAATGATTTCATAGCTTCTAAAGCCGGGTATTGTTTAATATTTTTCATGGTAAATCACCTAATGAGTGTGAAATGGGGCCATTTCTAGGAGAATGAATGTAAGGCTATATTCTCTAAGTTCACTCATGAAAACCAGGAATAGTTCAGGACCACAATGAACACAATAGAGAACCTAGTTCTGTGAGAAAATGAAATTGTGCGATAGATATTGTCTTGGTTTACACCAAAGTCTGTGGGGTTCAAGACATCATGTCACCTTCTGGTCGAGTAAACCCGATATCTATTGCCAATGACTGGTTCAAAGCTGAAACATGCTACCAACTCATTTGCAGTGGATTTTTCGTTTGTATTCTCAAAAGTCTTTTTATCGAGTCTTTATTTGTTTAGAATCATTTCTATTCATGTGGGGGATTGTTGGAACTCAATTTTAATACATTTTAAAATTGAAGTTTGTTTGAATGAGAATGTTTGTCTTATGATTGTTGCTTTAATAGCACAAAATAGACATTTTGGAGAAGTCTAACAAGGTTGATAACCTTAGACAATTATAGAGAATGTGAATTTATACTAAACCAAGTGCGCGCACCAAGTTGAGTTAATGTAAACTCGGACTTGAGTTTGGTTTAGATAATGGTTCGGGTACATTGATCATGATCCAACAACCTATATTTTTACATTAAAGTTTTATTTTATGTAAGTGATCACTATAAAAATAAAAATTTGGGTAGAAAAATAAACAAGTCTTTTAGAGAATAAAACTTGGTCAAAAGTCATCAATTCTTGTTAAGAATTAGTCTTGGTCACCAAGGTAAAAAATCTCTTTAATTTTGTGATTAATTTTGTGGTTAATACCAAAAATTAATGCAATATTTATCCCCACTAAGACCAAAAACGTTTTTGGGTTTTTCCTAAGCTATATAATGCCCCCTCTCATTCCACTAAGTAGGAGAGAAAACAACGACAATCTCTTCCACTTCTTCTCTTTATTTATTTTTCATTTTTCAATGAGAGTACACATAGAATAAAGGTTTGCTAGACTTCTTATTCAAGTGATGTGAATAGAAGAAAGATGCAGTTTTATCCTCGGACTCTAATCGCCATACAACTGTCACACTATGGGGCGTTTTTGAGTTAAGGAAAGAGATTCCTAAGTCTCAACTCTGCAAAAACTCGTTGTCCATTTCGTTTGATTCATGGTATTTCTGTATTTATTCAATGTTCTTTATAATCTATCTTACAATTATTCAGATTGTGCCCCTTTGTAAATTAAGGTCCTACAATGGGTATTATCCGAACCGAACCCGAATCTAAATGGATATCCGATAGAACCCAAAAACATTCAAAACCTCGAAAAGATCTTGTACCAAACATGATCTCAATTCCTAATATGTATCCAAAATACACTAAGAAATATTGAACATCTAAAATACTTATCTATTACATGAAGGTTGGTGGTTCTATTACATGAAGGTTGGTGGTTCTATTATATGAAGGTTGATGGTTAAAGATTGCCGTTGAATCTTGAAGTATTTAGATTTAGATTTTGTTTTCGTTAAACAATGTTTCTCATTTCATGAGAACTTGATTTTCGTTTTATGCTTTTATTTATTTGGTTTTCTTTTCATCAGTAAATATGTTTACTTTTCGTTTGATTTTGAATGATCACTGTTGATGTTCCTTATTTTTGAATCGATTTTACTTAAGTTTTGGTTACAAAATAGGTACAAATCAGGTATTTTAAAACTGGAGAACCGATTTTACTCATGTTTTGGTTATAAAATAGGTAAAAATCAGGTACTTTTATACCGAAAAACCGATTGGGACCGGAACCTGAAAGTATATTGGGTTGTACCGGTTCTTTGAAGATTTACTAACCCTGAGCCGAACCCGATAGAACCCGAACCGGTCCCGAACCGGACTTGCATATAATCTGAATGGGGCTGATTTTGATAAACCCGAAAAACCGAAACCCGATTGGATAAAACCAAAACCCGATTGGGACCCCGAATGCCCAGACCTATGAAAGACTAAGGCCTTCGAGAAGTTGCGATAGATCGAATCTGAGAAATATCGTTGGATTGTGGATTGCTGTAGCATTGCGTTCTTGTGTTATCTGTTGGTAACAGAAGGAAGAAATCAACTGTTACGCCATGGAGCCAACACCTGGAAAGTTCGAGATCCAGAAGTTCGACGGAAAGGGAGATTTCGGATTGTGGAAATTCAAGATGCCTGCGCAACTGTAGATTCAAGGTTTACTGTCTGTGCTCGAGGAGAAAGACTCAAAGGAGTCAACCAAGTCAACATCAGATGCAAGAAAGAACGAGGCTGGTGAGGAAACAAAGGTTGACACGAAGAAACCTGAGAGGGATCTCAGGGTGAGAAGTCTCTTCAGCATATGCCTCTCAGACGTTATACTGAGGAATATAATGCACGAAACAACGACATTGGGCATGTGGAAAGCACTGGAAAGGGACTATCAAATGAAGTCTCTACCAAACAGAATCCACCTAAAGAAGAAGTTCTCATGTTTCAAGATGGAGGAGGAGAAATCAATAGAAGAAAACGTTGACGCGTTTCTCAAACTGATAACAGACTTAGCCAGCATCAACATCAACATAAGTGATGAAGACCAAGCGATACAAATTCTATCAGGATTACCACCAGTGTATGAACCATTGGTTCATACGCTCCAATACGGAACGGGTCGAGATACACTGACTGTAAACGAGGTCATGACAGCTGCTTACTCTAAAGAGGTGGAGCTCAAGAAAAATGGTCTACTAACTCGTGGAAACCAGCATTCAGAAGGGTTATATGTTGACTCGAGGGGAAGATCATCATCAAGAAATGAGTCAGGAAGCAACAAACCCTGGAACAAAGGAAAAGGAAGACACATGTCCAAGTCAAGAGGTAAACAAAGTGGAAAGACTGACAAAACATGTTGGATTTGTGGAAGTGAATATCATTGGAAACGTGACTGTCCAGAGAGGAAGAAATGAGCACAAAACAGGGCTCAAGGCGGAGCAAATGTTGCAGCGACGTTACCAGGGCCTCTAGTACTTACGGCAAGCTTAGTTGTCTCAGAGGATGAATGGGTCTTAGACTCAGGATGCACGTTCCACATAACTCCAAGAAAATAAGTGCTTTTAGAGTTTGAAAAGTGCGAAGGAAACAAAGTAATGATGGGCAATAACTCTTACTGCGTGGTGAAAGGAAAAGGGAAGGTGACGATACAAAATCCAGACGGATCAATTGTGGTTCTAAGCAACGTTCGGTACATGCCAGAGATGGGAAGGAACTTGATCTCATACGGCCAGTTAAAGCAGTCGGGATGTAGATACACTGGGAGGAACAACCTAGTTGAGTTCTACAAGGGAGACAAGAAGGTCTTAACTGGAAAATACTCGAATGGCTTGTACTACCTTCAGGGCACTGTAAAACCAGCTGAAGCAAACACCTCAGGAGAAGCACAAGACCACACAAGAAAATGGGACATGAGACTTGGGCATATGAACATTCGAAAGATGGAAAGCTTGGTCAAGAAAGGATACATAAAAGACTTAGACATAGGAAGCCTAGGATTCTGTGAAGCGTGTGCAATGGGAAAATCTCACAAGCAAAAATTCCCAAAGGCGAAGCACACGTTGAAGGAAGTATTAGAGTATATACACTTTGATCTGTGGGGCTCACCGAGCACGGTTTCGAGCTTATCAGGGGCTCATTCATTCCTAACCTTTACTGATGACTTTTCTAAAAAGGTTTGGATCTATTTTCTCTCAACTAAAGATGAGGTTTATAATTGTTTTGCAGAATGGAAGCTCCTCGTGGAAAATCAGAAAGGAAGGAAGATCAAGTGCCTCAGAACAGATAACGGGCTCGGATTTTACAATCAACGCATGGACAAGTTGTGCAGAGACTCAGGAATCAAACGTCACAAGACGTGTCCGTACACTCCGCAGCAAAACAGAGTATCAGAAAGGATGAACATGAGCATAATGGACAAAGTGAGGTCGATGCTTCAAGAGTCAGGCCTAGATGAAAGCTACTGGGCTGAAGCGGCGTCAACAGCAGTCTACTTGATCAACAGGTCTCTGAACGCATCAATTGGTTTCGAGATACCTGAGGAACGATGGATTGGAGCAACATTGTCATATGATCACCTAAGGAGTTTTGGTTGCATTGCTTACGTCCATCAAGTGAAAGAGAAAACAAGCTCAAGAGCATCAAGAGGGGTGTTTCTTGGATATGATCAAGGAACGAAAGGCTATAAAGTGTGGTTGGTTGATGAGGAGAGAATGATCATCGGCAAAGATGTAGTCTTCAATGAGAAGAGGTTCTTCAAGGACTTGGAAAAGGAAGGCTCTCAAGAATTGGATCAACCTGAACAACAGCCAAAGAAAGGCAAAAAAAAGGTGACGTTCACGAGTGACCTTGTGGAGTTCGAAGGAGATCACTCTGATCAAGGTGGAGCTCACAAGGGTGATCAAGGTGGAGATCACACGGGTGATCAAGAACAAAAGGAGAAGAACACAGAAGCAGAATCATCAGGTTCAACTCTGGAAAAGGAGTCAGAAAACTCGGAGGATGAGACTGACATGGGATCAAATCAACCTGAGGATCTTAGGAGCTACGTATTAGCAAGAGACAGAGAAAGAAGAACAATCATACCGCCATCAAAGTTCGAGGATGCTGATTACTTAGCTTACGCACTGGCGAGTGCCGAGGACATTGAGACCGAGGAACCAAAAAGCTACAAGGAATCCATGAAAAGCAAGAACTGGAAGAAATGGAACGCGACATCAGATGAAGAGATGGAATCCCTGGAAAAGAATCACACTTGGGACTACGTCCAGAGACCAAAGAATCACAAAGTGATAGGATGCAAGTGGATTCACAAGCTCAAACCGGGGATTCCAGGAGTGGAGGAACCTAGATTCAAGTCTAGACTAGTTGCTAAAGGATATGCGCAAACTTAAGGCATAAACTACAATGAAGTCTTTTCTCCAGTGGTAAAACACGTCTCGATAAGGTTACTCTTGTCAGCAGTAGTAAGCTACGACCTAGAGTTGGAACAGCTCGACGTGAAAACTGCGTTTCTTCACGAGGTGTTAAAGGAGAGAGTGTTTATGGAGCAACCAGAGGGATACATTAAGAAAGGAAAGGAGTCTATGGTGTGTCTGCTCAGAAAGTCCCTTTATGGACTGAAACAATCACCAAGGGAGTGGAATCATCGGTTTCATACGTTCATGATAGAGAGGGAGTATCAACGAAGTGAATATGACCCCTGTGTGTATCTAAAGGGGTCGAGTGTTGAAGATATGGTCTACCTACTGCTCTACGTAGACGACATGTTGATTGCGTCGAAAGAAAAGAGCACGATTCAGAAGTTGAAGGATCAGTTGAGCATGGATTTTAGATGAAGGACCTAGGAGCAGCTAGAAGGATTTTTGGGATGGATATTATTAGAGATAAGGACAAGCAAGTCCTAAAGCTATCACATAATGACTACTTAGCTAAGGTCTTGAAGACATTCGACATGAGTGAGTGTAGAGCAGTGAGTACACTGGTAGGCTCACAGTTCAAACTACAAGCCCTAACTACCAATCAAGAGCGGGAGGAGGAGGTAGAGATGAGAGAAGTACCTTATTCAAGCGTGGTTGGAAGCCTCATGTACGCCATGGTTGGTTCGAGGCCAGACTTGGCGTATGCGGTAGGAGTGGTCTGCAGGTACATGAGCAAACCTGGAAGAGAACACTGGTTAGCCGTGAAGTGTATTATGAGATATGTGAAGGGAGCGTTGGGGTTAAACTTAACTTTCTCTAAAGGAGCTTACTTCAAGGTGAGAGGATACTGTGATTCGGATTATGCTTCGAATCTGGATAGAAGCAGATCGATCACTGGATATGTGTTCATCGTCGGAGGAAACACCGTAAGCTGGAGCTCATCGCTTCAGAAGGTTGTGGCCCTGTCAACAACGGAGGAGGAGTACATGGCGCTGTCAGATGCAGTCAGAGAAGGCATTTGGTTAAAAGGGATATGCATGGAGCTGAAGCTCAGTGATGAAGAAATAGAAGTTCACTGTGATTCGCAAAGCGCGATCTATCTAACAAAGAACTACTTCTACGGAGCAAAGACGAAACATATTGCTACGAAGTATAACTTCATCAGAGATATCATCGCAGGTGGAGTTGCTAGTGTGATTAAGATTCATACGTCGATCAATCCCGCAGATATACTAACGAAGACATTACCTGGAGAGAAGTTCGAAGGTTGCTTAGCGAGTCTAAGGATCTTCGAAGCCTGAGCAAGATCGGAGACATTCATCTTTGGAACTGAGAAGATGACTGGAAGGAGAAGCTCTTCTTGGAAGTCATAGAGACGAGGGGAGCTGAAAGAAGTAAGCTGGGTCTAAGTGAGGGCAAGGTGGACCAGCGCCAGGATCGGCAAAGGAGAACCAGCGATGATTGTCGGAGCTGAGACAGGATTTTGATGTTCTCGGATTAGGATTTCTGTCGGCAAGTGAAAGAGTCAAAGCCAAGGTGGAGATTGTGAGTTATGGCTCTCGACTCATATGGGCTTGGCCAATAACTTTGGGAACCTGGATATAGAAGCAAGAAGTGGAGTCAGTTGGGCTTCGGTTGATAAAAGAAGAAAGCCCAAACGAGGAGTCGGTCTTACTGAGTTTTGGTGAGACGCGACGCAGAGAATAAAAACCTCTGTAACGACTTCGTCTTTAAGTTGAGAAGAGTATCGCCATTGTAACGAGTGAGAAAAAGCTTTTGTAACACAGATAGTATAGTGAATTACCAGGTGTCGATCCTGAAGGAGGCGTACCTCGTCACATTGACAGGGAACTCTAAAACTCTGCTTGTGTCTTCTCTTTCTTTCTCATAACGTAATCTCTAGTGAGTCGTATAACGGAATCACGAACCTGTGTACGAGTGAATAGAGAGTTAGTTACACGAGAGATCCGAGAGATAGAGAGAGCAATCGAGCTAAAGATCGAGTCCGATACTTCTACAGGTCCGTCTGAATATAGTATGTTCTTTAATTGTATGTTTGTTTGTCGCATTTGTGTAATCGCAATTTTACTTTCAGATTTAATAGTGGAAGAAGAGAAAAGTTATTGTCTTTGGAGTATTATGTACGAGTATTTATTCTCAAATTGTTGTTCAATGTTTGGTGATATTATCAAATTAGATTAGTTGGTGTTACGTTTTCATTGGATTGAAGCCATAAATATAAATATGAGATGCACAAAATCGTGTGTGTTCTTTGGATTGATGTAAAAGAAATGGTTCAACCAACTAGAAAATTGGTTAAAGCTAGTGTAAAACCGTGAACCGGCTTCTCTTTAAACCGGTATTGGTTTAATTCAAATTACAATTAATTATCTTTAAAACCAAACAGAGCTATATTTTCTTTTATTATTAATCATGTATATATGTTTCTATACCTAATTATATATTGGGAAAATTGTTTTTTTATAGCAAAAAAATGATAACTATGTCCCTTTAGACTAATCTCTTATATTTTATGTCCCATTAGGTTAATTATTTTCAAAATGGCAATAATGCCCTTAAAATTGTAATTTTTAAATATAATAAATAATGGGTTCGATCAAGCGGGATCGATCGATTCGAAATTACAAGGTCGAACGGATCGATCGATCCTGATCATTATGCAGAACAAAACAAATGCGGAGCATATACTGATCGACATGGTCCATTTCACTCGATCAGCAAAGGTAGATTTCATACAGATCGACCGATCTCGAATTATAGACCGATCGATCCGTGGAAGCATAGATATGAATCATGGTAGAAATAATGTGAAATTTTTGGGAAAATTCTGTGAACAATCAATGAAATATAGAAGACGGCTTGAGAAGAAGGTTACCACTTTTTTCGTTTTTTTTTTGTTTTTGTTTTTAAAAAATCGTTTTTTTTTTTCAAAATATGAAAGTGAATATACCCAAATATTTTGTTTTCATATTTTTAGGAACTGATTTCTTATCCGTAGAATACAGCTAATATGTAGAATTCGGTTTCTACAGGTTTTAGAATTATAGTAATGTGTAGATTTTGATTTCTACATGTTTTAGATTTACAGTGAATCTGTAGAACTCGGTTTCTACGTGTTTAAGATTTATATTAATGTGTAGATTTTGATTTCTAAAGATTTTAGATTGATAGGTTAAGCGCGGAATATGTATTCTAAATATTTTTAGAATACTCTTATTTACGTAGATCACGTATTCTAAACATTGTAGATTCAATGAAAAAATGGATTTTGTTTTCTATTTCGTAGAATGTCATTTCTACTTTATTTAGAACAGAATCTGAAAATTATGATTTAAACATTTTTAGAACTGAAAAAAATATCACTAAGTTCATATAGTTATTTTATCAATAGTTACTATTTTTCCAATTTTTTTTTGTTTGTAAAACTACTTATTAAAATTATTTTCAAAAATATTAAAAGATATTATAGGCAAAAATAGCACAAAATAAATATTAGTCTCAAAAACATAGTTATCATTTTTTTGCTTAAAAAACAATTTTCCCTTATATATTTGGGTATCTCTTCCTTTGTCAAAAGAACGTGAGCCGCCTCCCTGATTTATTTATCTCTCTCTCCAGACCTTCTTCTTACGTTCTTCTTCTTCCTCCTCCTCTCTTATCATTATCTTCTTCTCCATTGCTTCATTAATCCATGACTTTCCTTTGTGGGGACGAGACAACCGGGACGGAGCCACCGTCTCACCATCACCGTGCTGTACACACCATCATTAACCGTGAGCCTCTAGAGACAGCTCATGACATCGGAGCTCAAGATCCACCATCACGATTCAAGCCGTGAAGGTTGGGTGCACTTTTATTTGTTTCTTGTGTCACAAGCTATATCCTTGATTGATGAACCTAAGAGCTAATCTTTTTATTTACTTTTCCTCGTAATTGTGTTGTCATGTTGGTCGTGTTTTGGTCTGTGTTGCATCACTGACGGAACCACATCACGGGACCACTGCCATGGCCGCTTGCCGTTGATCACATTCCGGTCCGGTGACCATTTTGGACACGAGATCTTCTGTTCCTTGTGATCACTCACGAACTTGGTTTGCTTGGGTGGTTTCAAATCAATTATGGTTTGACTCTAAACCATTGCTAAGGTGAGGGCTACTCCGTTAAATTCCGAGCTAGTTTAGTACTGCTATTATGGAAAGTCTAGTTTCGAAACATGATCCGTCTCTTTGAATCGAGTCTGTTTGAGAGTCATATTTGTTTATTATTGTTATTGATTGTTAAACCGGAAATAGGATAATAGAGGATTCAACGGTTGAATGAATTGAGTGATGTTAAAACTGCTATATATATATATGTATATATATATAAGTCCGTTTGTGTGGATTGCGGGTGCACAAAGACGTTTGTGTAAGCCGTCGACGAGCAGTGTGATTGCGGGTGCCCAGAGAAGTTTGTGTAAGCCGCCGACGAGCAGTGTGATTGCGGGGGTACAAAGACGTTTGTATCAGTCGCCAGCGCACAGATTCTGGGAGTACAAAGATGGACTATTGTACGCCTGGAGATATACATATATCCTTACGAGGAAATGCGGGTTGCATAGAGTAGCATGTACTATCAGCGCACAAGATGTTTTATGTGGTGTATTAGAAACAGTGTTTGTTTCATGCTAGGGCTAGACCTACATGGTAGTAGTGCTATGTACTGAGTCAGTGGTTTGCGGTTTAGCATCTCATACTTCACAGAGTAACTCCCCCATTACTCACCCCTCTTTCTTCCCCTTGTAGGTGAACATGACAAGTAGTTGGATATGTGGACGAAATGGTGTCTTGGGATCCTTGTATTTTATTATGATTTTAATTAACTTTTCGACTTAATGTATTTGATTTTAAATGATAAACTCGTTTTATTTGGAAATTATTTGATTAAAAGGTTTGACATTTTATTCGATTTTATAAATCGGTATAATTTGGTATTTTTTTGGTTAGTAGCACACCGTTCCCGAGAGGGATGAGACGGGTGTTACTGCTAGGTTGGTTAGTGAGGCTCAACCATGGGGTTTTGTTGCTCTTTGCTCAAGCCATTTACGCACTCACACAAATCTTTTTCATATTTATAAACGCAAAAATATTAGTTCACATGATTTGCTAGTTCTGACTTGTGAAGTATATAACATGTTGGATTTCTTAAAATGTAAAAGATTTGTCTAAAGAATATATTACGTACCGTGCTTTTAAATATGTGCTCGGTTTCTAGACATATGCAAGTATACGAAAGCCTTTTTTCAAGTACATATATCAAACTAAATCAACTCTTTAGCACAACAACGTAAGCTCTAAGCCTGTAGAGAACTCGGAGAAATGGGCGGTACTATAATGCAATTCATATATATTATCTTCGGAATCTCAGGGTGTGACGATCCACTTAATGCAATTCATATACGAAGTGGATGAAAGCAATATTTTTTATTTGAGAACAAAACGAAGATTAAATCGACATTATCTTGGTAGAGTTCAAGTTAATGACTCAATTATCTGACCATAGTTTATACAACTCCTCCATTGGAGGCATCTCCTTGAAAAATCTATCAAACTCAGTCTTCGTCCCCACTTCTCCTCCGCCGCCATTGCTCCGTCTGGAATCTTCGTCTATTTTACTACCTCCACCGTAACAACGGACGTCGGAAGTGGATGGAGACTCGAAAGGACCGGGGGCTACGATGGCATCCTTACCGGTGAGTTCTTGAACAACAGTCTTGAAGCTACGTGCATCTGTCTCAACGTATTGTGTGTTAATGAACACAACTTTCATTGGCTCCGGTTTCACTTCCCCTCTTCCAGACATTATTAAAGAAATCAATCTGAAGGGAAAAAAACAAACAAAATGTGAGAGTTTTGGTGTTGTTGATGGTGAATGATCTTGGTATGCAGTTTTAGAGCTCTCCCAGCTGTTTGTAGTTTTATATGCATATTTGAGTGTGTATATATAGAGAAACACGAATCATAAGTTCATAATCAAATGATATATTGTCGTGGGGGCACTGAAGTGGGTCAGTTTATTAAGTCAAATTTCATATTATTTTAAAAATAAACTTATTATATTGTCCTATGTGAAATAATAGATGATGGCCTAGAATTTTATTTTTCGACGACCAGGGTTTTATCGTCTAATATGTGTCATTAGTTTTTAGTTGTGGTCGTTGAATTTCCAAATTGTTTTATTGGGACGAACAATGTTTAACTATATATGGTTCGTTCTAGAAATGCTTACCTTTTTTTTGGACTAAGCAGTGCCTACCTTGATGTGATGATTGATTGGAGGATTTTTTAACTGTATAGATTTTTATTCCTTATTGTTGGTTAATGACATGATTTTCTTAAAACTTCATCAATGAAATGACTAATACGATTTTTCTATTGAGAAGACGAAAGAAACATGGATTCCATCTGCAGAAACTCATTCACAGAAACTCATATGCAGAAACCCATCAATAAGAATTCATCCACAGAAACTCAACTGCAGAATCTCATCCATAAGAATTCATCCACAGAAACTTATCTGTAGAAAGTCATCCACAGGAACTTATCCAACACGACTTTGGAGGCAAAAGAAACCATTTGAATTTTGAATCAAAAGAACTGTTGGAGACTTGTCACATCAGACTCAATTGTTAGATTATTTTCTATAAAATCTCTCTATATGTACTTAGTTGTAGACACAAGAGAAGTTTAAGGAAATAAGATTCTCCTTCTTTACTCTCTCTCTCTCTCTTTGCTTTCTGGATTAAACTCCTCTCTCTCTCTCTTGTTCTTCACTCTGTTCTTCAATTTCTAACATGGTATCAGAGCTTCCAAGCTCTTGAACACCAAACTGTTTCCGGAAATCTACTCTATTCACCTTACTCTTTCACTTGTCTGGTTTACTTTCTTCAAAATCTCTTTCATTTTCTTTTACCCAGTGGGTAATAGAAATTGTTCTTGACAAAATCTCTTTCTCTCAAAAACTAGAAGTGCTCACTTTGTTCTGTCCATCTTGCTTCATTTCTAGAGAACATATCTTGGCTTTCCTTGTTTTCTCTCTTGTCTAGCCTCAGAAATTCAAATTTCTTCTTGGCGCATCCTTTTACCCTGGACAATAGCAAGCAAAGATGGAGCAGCACAAGCTAGTGAGGATTCCAGTCACCTTGAAGGGTCCTAACTATATTACCTGGTCGAGATTGACCAGGACAGCTCTTGGAGGAAGAGGTCTATGGGAGCACATCACCACAACTGAGGCCCCAAGACAAATTACCCAAGGAGAAGATGGCAAGGAGGTTGTAGTGGTAGATGAAGGCAAATGGGATCATGAGGATCTCATGGTGCTGTCTATCTTGCAAGGCTCACTTGATACTCCTATCATGGAGTCTTACTCACACTGTGAGACTGCAAAGAAGCTATGGGGTACCTTACACAAGGTATATGGCAACACTTCAAACCTCACCAGAATTTTTGAGGTTAAGAGGGCAATCAACGACTTGCAGCAAGAGGAGATGGACTTCACCAAGCACCTTGGGAAGTACAGCCAGCTGTGGTCTGAACATGAGATGATGAGGCCAAGTACCACTGATCCTAGTACACTAGAAGAGAGGCATGAGCAAGACAAAGTCTTTGGATTGCTTCTCACACTCAACCCAAGCTTCAATGATGTACTTAAACACATATTGAGAGCTAAAGAGCTTCCAAGCTATGATGATGTGTGTGATCAACTTCAGAAGGATCTAGGCTCAGATGGTCTCTTTGGTGGAAAAGGGGAACTGTCTATGGCGAACAAAGCTGAGAAGATGGAGAGTGCTTCAGTCAACAAAGCACACTTCAAACCAAGAAGAGGAGGAGACAAGTCTGTGACTTGTGAGCACTGCAAGAATCTAGGCCACTCCAAAACCAATTGTTGGATCCTCCATCCTCACCTCAGACCTGCTTCAACCAACAAATACAACCAGGCCAAAGCACATGAAGCAAGAGCTCATGAGACCACAGTACCAGGCTCCATGCGCATAGGAGAAGATGGAAGAGCTATGATCTCAACCACCCACACTGGTGGATCCACATCCCATGCCATGTCTCAGCCATCTCCTGATGATACCTTCATCCACAAGTCAGACATTGAAGCCCTTATCAAGGCTATCAATGCAAACTCTGGTAACAACAGTGTCAATGCTTTAAATTCTATTCACAGTGCTTCACATACTACTAGACCTTTGATCATTGATTCGGGAGCTTCTCATCATATGATTAGGGATGCTAGACTGATTAGTGATGTTAAACCTGGTCTAGGGAGTGTAGTGATTGCTTATTTTTAGTCCTAATGATGTGTGCTTTCAGAAGACCATTAAGATGCTTGGAATGAGTGTGAGCAAGAGAGAGCTTTACTTGCTTGAAGACACCAAGCTTTCAGATTTATCTTGTGCTTTCAATTTTGCTTGCTGTTTTAGCTAGTGATGTTTTATGGCATGCTAGATTAGGTCATCCTCATTCTCGTGCCTTAGGATTGATGTTACCTAATCTATCTTTAAAGAATGAAAGTTGTGAGGCTTGTATTCTTGGTAAACATCAGAGATCTGTTTTTCCTAATTCTAAGACTATTTATGAAAATTGCTTTGATCTTGTGCACTCTGATGTTTGGACATCACCTTATGTGTCTAGAGAGAACCATAAATATTTTGTTACATTCATAGATGAAAAATCAAAATATACATGGCTCACCTTGATTCAAACTAAAGATAGAGTTTTATAAGTTTTTATTAACTTTCAAAACTATGTATCTAACCATTTCAATTCCAAGATCAAAATTTTTAGGTCTGATAATGGTGGGGAATACACAAGCACTGCTTTCAAACATCACTTAGCAAAACATGGCATAATCCATCAAACAAGCTGCCTATACACACCACAACAGAATGGAGTTGCTGAAAGGAAGAATCACCATCTTATGGAGGTTGCAAGGAGCATGATGTTCCATACCAATGTTCCAAAGAGGTTCTGGGGAGATGTTGTGGTCTCAGCATGTTATTTGATCAACAAGATCCCCATCAAAGTCCTCCAAGATATCTCTCCCTTTCAGGTATTAAACAAAATAAAACCTCTAATTGATCACTTGCGTGTTTTTGGGTGTGTGTGTTATGTCTTGATACCAGGGGAACAGAGAAACAAGCTTGAAGCCAAGAGTGCCAAAGGCATGTTCATAGGATATACTCATGCGCAGAAGGGGTACATGTGCTACATACCTGAATCAAGAAGAGTTATGGTCTCAAGGGATGTTAAGTTTGTGGAATCAAAGGGATACTATGATGACAAGAGTTGGGAAAGCCTTTAGGATCTCTCACAAGGACCTTCAGATAACCAAAATAACTTAAGAATCATTCTGGAAAGCCTAGGCATCAGCCAGCCTCAAACAAGTGGAGTACCGAGCACTTCACCTATACCTCCAGTTGTGGATGAAGCTGCACCAATTGAAGAAGCAGTCCATCCTGATCATGAGGGGGAAAATCAACCTAATTTGCAAGTTATCCGCAAGGAAGCTATCCATGACGAAGCTATCCACGAGGAAGCTATCCAAGAAGAAGCTATCCAAGAAGAAGTTGTTCATGATCAAGATGGAATGCAACAAGAAGTTCAACCATTAAGGAGGAGTACAAGGGTGAAGAAACCATCTCAGTGGATGGACACCAAAGTATACTTCAACAACAATGCAGTGGCTCATCCTATCCAAGCAACATGTTCTTTTGCGAGTTATCCTCAAGAGCATGTAGTCTTCATCAGCAACCTAGATAAAGGGTATGTACCAAAGACTTATGAAGAAGCCATGGAGCATGAATATTGGAGAGAGTCAGTTGGGGATGAAGTTGGTGTCATGATCAAGAATGATACTTGGTATGAAACTGAGCTCCCCAAAGGAAAGAAAGCTGTTACAAGCCGTCTACTCTTTATCATCAAGTACCTTGCCAATGGGAAACCAGAAAGAAAGAAGACAAGGCTAGTTGCAAGAGGATACACCCAAGTCTATGGAGAAGACTATCTGGATACATTTGCACCAGTAGCTAAACTCCACACCATAAGGATTCTACTCTCATTGGTAGTGAACTTGGAATGGGATTTATGGCAGATGGATATCAAGAATGCTTTTCTTCAAGGAGAGCTGGAGGATGAGGTTTACATGAGGCCACCTCCGGGTATGGAAGACATGGTCAAGCCAGGGAATATCCTAAGGTTTAAGAAAGCAATCTATGGACTAAAACAGTCACCAAAAGCTTGGTACCACAAACTGAGTACAACTCTCAATGGAAGAGGGTTTGTAAAATCAGAAGCTGATCATACACTCTTCACACTCATAAGCAAGCAAGGAATTGTGGTGATTCTTATTTATGTAGATGATATTATCATCACAGGAAGTGACAAGGAATGTATCATCTCAACCAAAGTGTTTCTTAAATCTACTTTTGATATTAAAGATTTGGGTGAGCTAAAGTACTTTCTAGGGATAGAAATATGCCACTCTAAAAAAGGGTTTTTCTTATCTCAAAGGAAGTACACACTTGATCTTTTGAATGAGGCAGAAAAGCTTGGAGTGAGAGTAGCTAAAACACCACTTGAAGAAGGGTACAAAGTCTTGCGTGAGGGGGAGTTTGAGGATAAACCATTTGGAGACTTCAAGCTCTATAGAAGAATGGTTGGGAAGCTGATCTATCTCACCATTACCAGACTAGACATCTGCTTTGCTGTGAACCAAGTTAGCCAACATATGCAAGCACCTAAGGTTCATCATTGGAATATTGTGGAAAGAGTTATGAGGTACCTAAGGGAGGCTCCAGGTCAATGTGTTTGGATGGGATGTAGCAAGAGCACATAGATTGTGGGATATTGTGATGCAGATTGGGCTGGTGATAGAGTAGACAGGAGGTCTACTACAGGCTATTGCACCTTCATTGGAGGCAATCTGGTTACTTGGAAAAGCAAGAAGCAAAAGGTGGTATCATGTTCAAGTGCTGAGGCAGAATATAGAGCAATGAGGAAGCTTACTAGTGAGCTCATCTGGATCAGAAACTTGCTAAGAGACTACAACACCAATCACAATGCATTGTGATAATCAGGCGGCCATCCATATTGCTTCAAACTCAGTGTTTCATGAGAGGACAAAGCACATTGAAGTGGACTGTCACAAAGTGAGACAAGCTGTGGAGCAGAAGATTATCTTACCTTGCTACACTAGAAGTGAAGACCAGTTAGCTGATATCTTCACCTAAGGAGCAAACACCAAAGTTTGTGAGTCCATCCATCCAAGGTTAGGACTCATTGACCTGTCTAGATCATGATCCTCTTTGCCATGAAGCACCTACTCTTTTTCCTTAGTGTGTTTTTGTCCCATTGGGTTTTTCACACTAAGGTTTTAATGAGGGATGTGTTCATGGCTTCCAAGCTTGACCATACCTTATGCTCAAGCTTGAGGGGGAGTATTGAGAAGACGAAGAAACATGGATTCCATCTGCAGAAACTCATTCACAGAAACTCATTTGCAGAAACTCATCCATAAGAATTTATCCACAGAAACTCATCTGCAGAAACCCATCCATAGGAATTCATCCACAGAAACTCATCTGCAGAAACCCATCCACAGGAACTTATCCAACACGACTTTGGAGGCAAAAGAAACCATTTAAATTTTGAATCAAAAGAGATGTTGGAGACTTGTCACATCAGACTCAATTGTTAGATTATTTTCTGTAAAATCTCTCTATATGTACTTAGTTGTAGACACAAGAGAAGTTTAAGGAAATAAGATTCTCTTTCTTTACTCTCTCTCTCTCTCTCTCTCTCTTTGCTTTATGGATTAAACTCCTCTCTCTCTCTCTTGTTCTTCACTATGTTCTTCAATTTCTAACATTTCCCCGATAGATTTTAACAACAATACTAATTACGAAATAACTATCCCAATAAACGTGAAAAAAGAACGCTAACCATGATTATGAAAATGGCAGATCTCCAAAATAGCACATTTCTAAGTTTATGTCACAAAAATAACCCTCGAAAACTAAAATGACCAAAATAGCATTTTATCTTTTGAAAATTTTAAATTTTTTTTATTTTTTAAAATTTGAAATCTTATCCCAAAACCCCACTCCCCAACTCTAAACCCTAAAACCTAAACCCTAAACCCTAAACTCTAAACTCGAAACCCTAATTTTTAAACTCCACCGTACCCCTTAACTCTAAACCCTAATGTCTAAATTAATTTGCCATTGGGGTATAAATGTATATTTATCTCTTTTGATAAAACATTAAGTGTTATTTTGGTCATTTTTATTCTTATAAACTATATTTGTGACAAAAAAATTTTTATTGATATCCTAATCATTTTCTCTTATGAAAAAGTAAATAAGTAATCACAATACTACTTTTTATACATGCATAGTGTTCTTTTTTCTTCTATTAAACTAAATGCATATAACATAAATGACCAAAAAAACAAATTTGTGAATTAGTTAACACTTGTCCTTTTAAAAAACAAAGTATTGAATCTTTAAATGATTTTTTAGTTCAGTGATTAGAATTGTTGAAAATGTGATGATGGCGTGTAAGCCTCAAATGATTTAAAACATACTCCATAATTAATGATATATTATCAGCAAAAAAAAAACTAAAAATCGTCATGCATTCATTCTATTTCTACCCCTTGATGCGATCAATCATAATCACATGGCTTCCAAATATACATATATACGAACTCTTTGATCGTTGAGACATGTTGACCGTTAACACAGTCCAGCAGCCTTAGCGGACCAAACATTAAATTTTCATATCACTATATAACTAATTAACTATCCTCTTCTTCTTTTTGTCGATTCAACTATCTATAAATATTAAATGTACCAAAAATCATTACATTTTTTATGGGGTCAAAGCACACCTTCTTTGATGAAATCCTATCCACATCATGCGAAATGCAGACTGGAAATTTTACAGAAAATTTAGAAAGTATTTGCACGTGTGTAGAATTTACACGTCCTAGAAACTATTTTGCTGTACCAAAATAAAATCTTCTTTGGTTATGTATCTAGAAAATATTGACGTAATGACGTAAGACCTTTTTGCGAGTGATAAAGAATGTGTCTCAAATGATTAGACTTTTCTTTTTATAAGTATTAGTGTTTCACATTTAGGAACAAGAGAAAACAGTACATAAAACCCACAACATATGAGGTAATGTTTTGCATATAATTCAATGGATTGAAATTATTCAAATGAACTATTATTATAAGGTAATTTTAATAATACGCATCCTGAGTTTATGAATTCATAACTTGATATAGTTTAACCATACTTTTAGACATCATCATTTTTCTTATTTTAATTTGTAAAAGAGATTAAAAATTCCACAATGATGCAAGAAGTCAAGGATAGTTACATACGATGTTTCATGGAGAGTTCCAAACTTCAAGAGGGACCCGCTCAAGCGGCCAGCTCCTCCAACTGCCCATTTTTTTGTCTGACTCATATTCTTTCCGCAAATTATTTCCACAAATTGCAATATAATTACCAATTTACGCTTAATTGAAAAATATTATGATATATTTATATATCTTTTTGTCAATTTTCTTTCCAATTAAAAAATCATTGTATGAACATATGTGGGATCAGTCGAAGGACACTATGAATCAGTTATTCGTTATTTCGTTAGGATGTTAAAATTCAGTATTAAAGTTTTGAATGTTTGATATCATCATATTCAGAATATTCATATTCAGAATATTCAGCAACACATGAAGATACAAAGGCAAAGTCAAGTTTGGCAATAAAAGATCAGAGTGAGATCTTGACTAAAAATCTTGACTCGCCTGCATTTTCTGTTTGTTTTGATCGTCTTTTACAAAAGTATTAAAAAATCTAGTAGTTTTGATTAAGTACTATTATATCCCTGCTTTGGCAACATGGAGTGAGCTATTTCGGCACCGTTCAGGCGGATTTTAATTTATAACGATTAATTACAATCAGATCCAAAACAATGAGTTTGTCTTTTCCAAACTAAAATATTTGCTACAGAATAAAACGCACAAAATAGAAAATATTTTCTACAAAATAAAAAGCATAAAATAAGGGTTACAAACTTACAGTTACAAATGATGAGATTTATAATTTAAACCAAGAAAAAAAAATAAGATAAGATAGTTTTTCGTTCCCATAGTTTTTTTGTAATCAAGAGTAAAAATTGAGTAAACACACATAAATGCAAAAGAGTGGACTAGAGGTAGCCATTTAAAATTTAATAGTACACCAAATCAAAGGATAGATACAGAAGAATACAATGTTTTCGAGTTTAGTATCTACAGTTTTGAGACTAAACGTGCCTGATGAGCATCCCAATCGGTGACTATGTGGTTACCTACGATCTCTTTTAAGAAAGTGCATGCACCCACTTAAATGCCATTGTGAGTTCGAACTCTTCTCTCATCACCTGAAGCACTTTTCCTCACTCCAGGCTCTCCTGCTGCCAACGAGAACACCATCATCGGACGCCGTCCTATATGTTTCCCAATTTAAAAAGTCAAGAAATGGCGGGAGTGAATAATGAGTTTCTTGTATCACATGTAGATCAAATGTTTCTTGTCGTGCAAGAAATCTAAGGCACTTTCGAACATGCCTAAGGCTCCAAGCGCAAGTGCTTTGAATACACCAGTTCCCAGTACCGAGTCTAAGTGAGTGCACAGAGTGCAAATGCTCAATCTTACATTTTTAATCAAAATTTTAAATACTCTTTAGGGTCCCAAATTTTTTAGCTTTTACATATTAAGGGTTTAACTTTGAAATTCAGTTATTGATTTTTTTTATTTAAATATGGTACATGGCCCATCTGCTTTTTGAACTGGGCCTGTCAGTTCCACGGTGAACTCCACCATCTAAGAACACCGGAATCCTTCCCATGAGCATGAGGTGCCTTAACAACCTGAGAACCAGATTTGTAAGATTTTTTTCTTCTTAACTATGATTGGTGTATTATTTTCTTCTGTGTTTTGAACTAATATTTCTTTTCTGTTGCATAAGATATTAGATAACGATATGAATATGACTATGATTGTATTAACGTGCATATATGTATTTGAGTGATAGCATAACCTGAAAAGGGTGTGAATTTAATTTAGTGGAAACACACGAAATAAAACAAAAACTCATCTCTACTTTAAAAAAGACATATAGATTCTTATGCACAGATGACAAAAAAGAAGATTCTTATGCGCAATAAAAACAGTATTTTGGTTGTCAATTATCGAGCACTAAATATTATTTATGGTAAAAATATAGGAGACAAAATACTATTGGGTTGTGAGACAAAATACTATTGGGTTGTGACACAAAATTTAGTTTACTATTCAAGTAAATTACAAATCGTTTAAAGAGCCCAGCCCAAACGAGTGTACAGCAACTTTTAATGACGTAAGTAGTTGCCTAAGCATTCAATGATATATAGTAGGCCTGAGATTTTTGTCCGAACTGAATTGGCTGAACCGGACCGAACCGGTTTTTTCGGTTTTTGGTTCGGTTCGGTTTTCAATTCGGTTCAATTCGGTATGGTTTTGAAAATTAATTCGGTTTTCGGTTCGGTTTTTTATTTTAAAAAAAAAAAAATTTAAAACCGAAAATAACCAAAAATAACCGAAAACTCGAACCAAAAATAACCGAATAACCCAAAAATAACCGAATTTAACCGAAATAACCGAATTTAACCGAAAATATCGGAATATTTTGGAAAAATTATACCAAAATTAACCGAAAATTTAAAAATTCGGTTATTTTCAAAAATAAAATTGAAAACCGAAATAAACCGATAACCGAACCGAACCGAAATTTCATTCGGTTTATTTCAGAATTGTTTTTAAAAACTTCGGTTATCCGAAAACCGACGGTTCGGTTCGGTTTCGGAAAACCGAAGTCGCATGCCTATATAGACAATCTACAGATTCTCTACACACTCCCCGAACCATCTCGAAACGAATAACTCAGTCAACGTACGTAACTCTCCTACCTTCCACACCTAGTTTTTTTTTTCTTTTTTTTTGAGGAAGGGCATCACACCTAGTTTCTCGAACTTTTAGCTCATTTTCTTATTCTAATTCATATCGCTAAATATTTACTCCCTCGGAATAATAAGTGTTTTAAGATTTCCACGCTTATTAATAGAACTTTATAAAATTTAGTTATTAATGCATAATATTTTGTAATTTAATATTTTCTATATTTCTAAACCCATAAGACTTCAAAAAAAGTAATTAATATTCTTGAAATTTACAATTTTCATTATTAATTGATAAAAATTGTATTGAAAATATAAAATATATATATTTTTGAAACAAATTTCTTTTCTAGAATATGTAACTTATTGAAACGGAAGAAGTATTTTGTATTCAACTAACTTTCAAGATGAACACATTTTTAGATAATTTAATTTCAATAAACTCTTAACAAATAATTGATTTTTAAAAAGTAAAATTAGAGAAATTTTCTTAGATAACTTTTTTTAGTTTATTTTCACAAAAATAGATTTCGAAGAAAAAAATGACCTAAATAAGTTTTATTAATGGGTCCGTAAGCATTTATACGTAATGATTAACTAATCTAGATTTATGATTTAGAGTTAAAAGGTGGCGTTTTGGGAATATGATTTCAAATTTAAAAAAAAAAAAAAAAAATTCTAAACAAAAAATTGTTATTTTCGTAATTTTATTTTTAATTGTTATTTTTGTGACAAAAACTAAAAAAAAAAGTCGATTAGAGAGAATTGTCCAAGTAATTAATAATCAAATGGATTAGTTCTTTACATACAAAAAATAGTATTTGTTCATTGCCAAAGAATTAAAATTGAAACATTTGGGCCGTATCGTATGGGCCTTCTCATTTATTGAAATTAAAAATCTGTGACCGACAAAAACAATTTATCCACATGCTTCGAAAAGATTACGTTGACATAAACAAATATAGAAAGCAAAATCCATTTTGGTACCCTCACGCCTCATCTGTCTTTATAAACAACGTAACCCTCACACTCTCTACACAACCGTCAACGAGATCAAATCAAACAGTAAACGAATGGCGAAAGAGGTGATCCTTCTTGATTTCTGGCCTAGCATGTACGGCATGAGGACAAGAATCGCGTTGAGGGAGAAAGGTGTCGACTTCGAGTACAGGGACGAGAATCTGAGGGAGAAGAGCCCTCTGCTCCTCCAGATGAACCCGGTTCACAAGAAGATTCCGGTTCTCATCCACAACGGTAAACCGGTTTGCGAATCAGCCATCCAGGTTCAGTACATCGACGAGGTGTGGCCTCACAAGAACCCTATCCTCCCTTCTGATCCTTACCAGAGGGCTCAGGCTAGGTTCTGGGTTGATTTCATCGACAAGAAGGTAGTCGATATCCTCTGTTTTTTCGCTAGTTTGAGTTAAAAGTTTGGATCTTTAGATGGAGTTGTTGTTAAAGTTTTAATCTTTTTGCCTAAAGTTGAAGCTTCATGAGCTTGAAACTGATGATTAGAGTTGATGCTTCATAATCCAGATCCTCTTTTTTTGGTTAGATTGAGATCAAAGTTTGGATCTTTAGATGGAGTTGTTGTTAAAGTTTGGATCTTTAGATGTAGTTATTGTTAAAGTTTTGATCTTTAGATGAGTTGTTGTTAATGTTTTGATCTTTAGTTGAAGCTTCATGAGCTTGAAACTGATGAGTTGTTGTTAAAATTGATGCTTCATAATCGAGATGCTCTGTTTTTTTGTTAGCTTGAGATCAAAGTTTGGATCTTTAGATGAGTTATTGTTAAATTTTTGATCTTTGAGCTTTCTCTCGGTTTGTCTTAGATAGTAGAGTTTGATGCCTCATGAGCTTCATGCTACTCAAGAAGGTAATCTAGATCCTCTGTTTTTTGTTAGATTGAGGTCAAAGTTTGGATCTTTAGATGATTTGTTGTTAAAGTTTGGATCTTTAGACGAGTTATTGTTAAAGTGATGACCTTTGATGTCCCCTAGAGTTTGATGCTTCATGAGCTTTACCTTTGAGCTTTGTTTGGGTGATCAGATGTACGAGGCACAGAGGAAGGTGTATGCAACCAAGGGTGAGGAACAAGAGACAGGCAAGAAGGAGTTCATTGAGATCCTCAAGACTCTTGAAACCGAGCTTGGAGACAAGCCTTACTTTGGTGGGGATGACTTTGGGTATGTGGACATCGGTCTTATTGGATTCTACACCTGGTTCCCTGGGTATGAGAAGTTTGGTAACTTCAGCATCGAAGCAGAGTGTCCGAAACTGATTGCATGGGCTAAGAGGTGTATGCAGAGGGAGAGTGTGGCCAAGTCCTTGCCTGATCCTGAGAAGGTTGTTGAGTTCATGGCTATGCTCAGGAAGAGATTTGGGGTTGAGTAGAAGATCCGTTTGTTTGTCGTTTGGTTACTATCTTTGCTCAGATGTGTTTTGTTTTACTTTGGTTTGATTATCATGTCTTTTTAAATAATGCTAGAGCTATAAAATGGATGTGGAGAGAATCGTATGTTCTTGTTTGTTTGCATCTTAAGCGTGGAATAAATGATGTTTTTAGTAACCTGAGGCTTCTAATTAAAAATGAGCATTGCACCGGCGAGGATTGATTCTCAGTGAGGGCTTAGCTTACAATAACAAATGTGATATGCTTGTAATGGCTTGAGTTTCACTCCATTTTTATTTCAAAATAAAATAAAGTTTGGAATATTTTTTCTCTTAGGAGGGCTTATTGTACTAAGGATTTGGGAGAATTCTAGTTTTGGTTTTTGTTCAAATTTCTCCTTATCTAGTATTTATAAAAGTTCTATCAAATCCATCCTTATTGAATTAATCATTTCGAACTCTTTATAAATCTCCTCTTATTGAAAAACAAAGATTTCATTCCTAATATTTATCAAGAGTTATTTGGAATTAAATTCACTGGAAACAAATACCATTTAATGAGATAGTATTTCAAAATAATAAATAAAACAATTGTTTTCATCTTTTTTCGTTTAATCTACGTCGTCTGTCTCTTCTTCATTAGCTTTGGTTTTTTTACATTACCAAGACTAGAGATATTTGAGTGTCAATTTTAATTTGATGGAGGAGTACCAAGTACAGTTAACTATGGCGATCAGCATCTTATCCTGATCCCAGAGAATGCACATCTCAGCTTGAGTCGATGTGTGGATTGCCCTTGGATTTTTCGATAAACTTATGTCACGTGGAGGATTATGATCATTTGATTATCAGGATCATGGATTTAGAGGAATCATGATTATCATAAATCTCAAAAAAAAAAATCATCTCTTTGTGTTGCTGTTCGAATTGAATTTCAAAACCATCCAAGTTAGACCATGATTAACCCGGGTTCTTAGGATATGGTTCTTAGCCTTGGTTAAGAACCTTTTCTTAACTTTTAACTAAGAAAAACTAAAAATCGGCTCTTAAATAAAAGATATAAGAATCGGTTCTTAGCCGCAAAAGTGTAAAATAAAAACAAAAAAAACAAAAAAGTGTCAAAACACAAAATTAAGAGTTCAGGTTAATCATGCTCTTACCACACAAAAGTGGAGATTCTGGTCATGCAAATTTATTAAAGTACAATAATAACTTTAATTTCTATTTATTATTTTATTTTTTATTCTAAATAAGAAATGAAGTGGTAGTCTTAACTCATTCATTTTGAAATAAAAAAAAGTAAATTAATACACCAAAAGTGTTTTTAGTGAGATCAAAGATAGTTGTTAAAAAAAAGATGAGATCAAAGATATTAGAGAAATATTACTTTCTCCACTGAATATCTAAAGAACCATATAAATAGAAAGCTTTTCAAGATTTTTACTCCTTCCTTTTCAAATTATATGATATTTTAGAAGATTTATTTTGTTTAAAATATATAATATTTTGAGATTTTAAGATTAATTTTAACTTTATTGGAAACTGTTCAACCAATAAAATTTTACCTTTTTTTATAATTGGTTGAATGATTTTTAAATTATATCTTTAAAAATATTTTTTTTAAAAATATAATTTTCTTAATTTTTATGCACTAAGTCAAAATATCTTATACTATGAAATGGAAGGAGTATTGTTTTGGGGTCAATAATCGTTTCCGACTCTCTCTTTTCTTTTCGTTTATTTTATTATATTATTGTAAAACTGATGTTCTTGGGTGAAGGGCGATTTTGGTTACTGCTTTTTTGTTTTGCTGTAAGAAAAAGATTATAGCTTTTTGTAAAGACCAAATCAACCACTATCACAAGAGCAATCTTAGGCCTTATTTTCATGAAAAATTTACGCTCAGACATACTTTTTATCTACTCTATATCACTCTAACATACTTTTTCCATCTCAAGTACTTTCTTGTGTTTCATTGTCTAAATTACCCTTGAAACTGAATTGAGAGTATTTACCTCTCTCTTTCTCTCTCTTCTATTTACCTTATCTTGATTCCACTTCCTTATCTTAATTTCTCTCATTCTCTTTTAACCCAAGACGTCGACGATTGTCTTCTTTATCTTCGCCGACCAAAAATTTCAGTCACTCCACTGCTTTATCTATCCATCAGAAAAACATGACAAATCTGAGCTTCCTCTGCCCTTTCAATCTACTTACCCTATGTTAAAGATTGACTTAGATCCCCTTCATGCTTTTGTAGTTTTGGAATATTCTGCCTACAAATCTCCTCTGACTCGATGCATGCACACTCCGCCGTTAATTCCCCACCGGAATTAAAGGTTAATTTCTGGGTTTTGAATTTAACCTAAAAGTTGTGAATTTTATGGAATTTGGAGTTATGATTCGATGATGAATTTGGCTGGTTTGGTGTTTGTGTGGATACTCAACTTAGTTGACCATGACTTCTTGTTAATATATAGCTAGCCAACCACAATTTAATTTACGCCTAACCACAACCACTTGACCACAACTAAGTTTGCAACTGAACGCAAGCTCTGCAACATATAATAAAATCTAAGATGCCTTGGTGTTTTATAGGCTATTAAGACCACAAAACGTGTAATCAAAGACACAAACTGTGGAACAATATATTTTTCATACATATGACTGCTCAACACATATCCCACCCACTAACCACAAGTACAAAACATCATTCACCACAACTTCATTTACATGATCCAACAGACGACCACATCTTTAGTCCCTCCACAATGATACTAACAAAAAAAAAGCTCAAGAAAAATATATTGTCCAACCAAACCAACATGTACTCAATTTAGTTTACAACTTCTTGTCAATCTACAACCACATAACCACAAACGATTGCAACTCACCAAAGTTTAGCCTTTCTCGTCCATGGAGAGGACAATAAAGAAAAAAAAAATAAAAAATAAGACAAAAAGTATACCACATGAAAAAAGTATGTCAACATGATAAAGACGCATGAGAAAATACCAATAATGTAAACTTCTCTATTTTCATTGCCATTCTAACCAGGGGTATTCAAAACTACAAATAACAACCTTATAATAATAAATTAAAAGTGACCCTAGGACTCAGGAGACTACTTTAAGAACATACAATAGGAAAAGAGTAAACGACCGTACCCTGAAATCAATTTTTAATGGACTATTTTATTATTTTCTTTATAATAACTTTATAATAAAGCAGAGTTATAATATTTATTTCAAATTTTATTGATTCTACTCATGCGGGTTTCATCATTTGATGTTTCGTGGGCTGCTTATTTAATCGCATGCAATTGCACACTAGTGTTAACTCCGGACTTCGATAGTAGCACCGGAGCACCGACGCCCAGTGGCGTACGTAGGTGACGAGGAATGGGGTCACGTTATCTTATTTATTTTCTCCTTCAGTAATTAATATCAATTTAAGAAGTGATTCCACCGCAAGAAATATGTATATTTCTAGATACCTCCTCTACGATAGAATTTTGTTTTAAGCTACGAAATGTGTAGATACGATAGCAATATTTAAATGATGTTATTAACTTACCTATAACACTATTTTTTTGTTACAAATTGATTATCGATTTAAATTTCGTGCTATGATAGATTTTTATACAATAGCAATTATATATTGTTTTATATTTTTTTATTTATAGCACCGTTAAAATTATATTTATTATTATAAACTAAAACTGAAATTAATCCAAAATTAAAATTAAAATTAAAATTGAATTATATTTATTAACTAAAATCAATTTACAAATAAAATTAGTTTTACAAAAGTAAACCAGAAATTTTTAAAAAAATAAGTAAACCAAAACACACTAAACCAAAAACTAATTAACCAAAATCTAAACCTAATTAACCAGACCCTAATTAACTCTAAACCTAATCTCTCTGTGCCGCCTCCCTCCTCCTTTGCCTCTTTCTTCCCGATGTCTTCCTCCATTCTGTCTCATCTCCGGCACCATTGATGACGACCGAGACGAGTTCGATACCGGTGATGACAGGGGCAAGCTCGAGACCGAAGGGATGAGACGTCTCCTCTGCTCAGGACCACTCTGCTCGAGACCGTTGATGACAGGGGCAAGCTCGAGAAAGAGATGACCATTACACATGTCTTCAATCTCCATGGAAGCACGCCATGCCTCTTCCAACCCTAAAACAAACAAAATGAGTTCAAAACAGAGAGATGGAGGCAGAGAGAGAGATAGGGTTTAAAAAAGAGGTCGAACCGTTGTGGTCGTGGTGGTGGTGGTGTCGGACGGCGATGGTGGTGACGACGAGTGACGGTTTCAAAAAGAGTGGTGGTGAAGCTTCAATCAATGGTGGTTGGAGAAGCAGAGGGGTTTCATAGACGAGAAGAATATTAGGATCTAGAAGATTTCGTGATTTGAGCAAATAGAAGAGGAGAGGAGCAGAGATAGAGGCCATGTTCGTTTACGTGTCGCGCGACCTGCGGCTAAAAGGAGAGTGAAAACCATTAAAAATGTTTACGTCCCTTGGATTATATTTAATCAACGGTTCCAATTGAAACTTGGTTATCGACACCAACATTTCATCATCCAATGAAAAACAAGAGATAAAAAATAAGAAGGAAGGGATTTGGTCCATTAGATTGAGACTGATCTAATGAACAGTATTTATGCAGTGAGATTTTTTTATTTGTATTTATTTTCCTGTGTTATATACTGTTTTTAATGTTTGAAGTTAAATAATAAAAAATGTATAGGTTAATTTTCAAAACATTTAGATTTTAGTTTACAGATTAAGTTAGTGTTAGTGTTTAAGTTTCGTGTTTAGTGGGTTAGAGTTTAAGTTAATGGTTTAGGGTTAAGATTTGGACATCAATTTGTACATTGACCATCTAAACTAAACATAATTTGTGGTAATTATGATTTATAACTATATGAAAACATTTATTTAATTAAACTTATAGTATTCAATTTAAAATAAATGATTTACCATATAAGTAGATTTGATTAAAGATTAAGTTCAAAATTTAGATTTTGTATTTAGAGTTTAGGGTTAGTTTGGGTTAAGTTCAGGGTTAGAAGTAAACCAAAATCCGTATAACGAAACTCTAATTATCATTTTATCCTTTAATTTTGCACTCAAAAATAAATTAAAATACGAATATTTTTCAATCTAAAGGTACATAATTTTTTTAAAAAATACATATATTAAAATCCATTTTTTATTGCATAAATTATCTTTCTTTTCTTTTTGTAACAGATTGCTTAAATGATCTAAAATACATAAAAAAACTATTACATTAACTAAAACAAGTCTTACATGACATCAAAGTTTTAACAACATATAGAACTAACATACACAGTTTCGAACTGCCAATGCCTCCTCTTGTTGCATAAGCTCATGTCTCACTTCAATACATACCCAAGTCAGACAGCTGAGCAAGTAGGATTACTTTGATTTCATATCCAACTCGAGACCAGCAAAGACCTAACTTTGCTTCATAACATTTTGGGCATCCTCTTCAGTAGGGAACCAAGGCAACATTAAAAAGCACTCTCGTCTCTGCTACATGACGAGGCATCCTCACACTATTAACCTGAAAAGAAAAAACATACATATCTCATACACATGTATAACCAGTCATTCTAACTATACTCCAAACATAAAATTGAAAAAATATTTCAGTAGCGGATTACCTTTCCATACTGACTAAAGAAGGCTTCCACGTCTTCCCTCTTAACATCATACGAGAATGGTGAAACGGCTACAGTTTTAGCATTAAGTTGTTCAATCAAATCTTATATCTTCAACAATTCTGTACCCCTACCAACCTTTTTCCATGTGTAATCAATTCCAAAAACAAAAGTGATCAATAAACTGAATAAGTTATATTAAGAAAGCTCGTAAATTTGAATACAAAAGACATGTCTCAGTGTAGTTAACACTTCACTATGGACAGGAACAAGAAAGAGCCAATCTTTCCTCTACATACCATCACTAGCGACGCTGGTCTAGCGTTGATACCAAGAGCAGGCTCAGGAAGCTCAGACCTTTATCAATCATCTTTTGAGAAACAAACAAAGTCTTTAACTGAAAAAGGCCATAACTTTAGGAACACAAACCCTAAACTCATATTATCTAATCAATCATCGATGAATCAGTATCAAGAGAGAGATTACGACAGAGATGAGAAACTGATGGAGACGAGGTGACAATGGAGACGCAGTGGAGATGGGGGACGACTGAGACCGTCACGAATCGCCGTCACGTTCCACGAATCACCACCATCCTGCTTCTTCTTCTTCCTCTCTCGGTGGTGGTGGTAGTGGTGAAACTGAGATTGAAAGAGATAGAGGAGAGATAGAGATCAGAGAGGTAGAGATGGCGAGAGAGTTAGAGATTGAAGAGATTGAGATTGAGAGAGAAGTTCTCAATATCCATCTTCACCGTTGGATAAGATTTTATGGATGGCAGAGATTAAAAGTTAGTTATCCTCACCAAAATATATCAATCAATAAAAAATAAGAAAGATGAAACTGTATTTTGATATAAATTAGAGATGGAAAATAGTGTCTTGAGAGAAAATCTAAGTTTAGGTTCCCGCTTGCTAAAACTCTATCATAGCATTTATCTAATGCTATTATATAATACATAACTTTCAAACTCATCTACGACAGCAGTTGACTAAAACGAACTATAATAATGTGTTATCAATGTAGACTTTTTTTGTAGTGTTCCTGATCTTACAATTAGACAAACTGAAATAAAATGTTGTACCCCATCTAAATATGTTTATGCATCCTCCGTTGCCTTACATATTCTTGCTTGAAATGTTAGTATCAAAATATATATTAGTGTATTGTGATGTTGGTTTGAAGTATTTGTATCAAAGTATATTTTTATGAAATATCAAAAAATATCATACACGTAAATGGAATCATACATTTTTATATAGTTGTATATTTAATGTTTATTTTGTACGCCATACATAGATCAAACGCATATATTATTGGAGATAAAGTCTCCTACATCGGTTCAGTTTTTAGAAGGGAACCTAAATAATATATAAAATAAATGAATCACTTCAATTATAACCAATTAAATTTAGGTTAGAAACTTATTTAGCTTAACATAGTATTATAGTCTGATCCAAATAGTCAACCCGATCTTCATCGATCTAAACCTAAAGCTGCTCCATCGATATTTGCCCGAACATTCCAAGATTGACGCTCAAAAAGCTTTCATCTTGAGTGGATGTATTAAAGATAAAATCTCCTACATCTGGTGTTGGAAGAAAACCTAAACAATATATAAGATAGATGTGTCACTCCACTTATAACTAATTGGTTTTAGGTTGGAAGCTCATTTAACTTAACATAGTATCAAAATCTGATCCAAACAGTCTAATCCACATCGATCTTGTCCAAAACTGTCCCATCAATTCTTGTCTAAACATTACGAAATTGACGTTCAAAACAATCATCTTAAAAAGATGTATTAGAAACAAATTATTTTACATCGGTAGTTAGAAAGGGTATTTAGTAATATATAAAATAAATGAACCAATCTTTTTATCACCAATTTATTTTATGTTTGGAAACTCGTCTGACTTAACCTATACGACGCAGTTATATGGACACGAATTCATTTTCAACATTTCTTTCCTTTATGATTTGTGTATTGATCTGTCTAGATTATGTCAACACAATTATGTCAAGATTGATCTGTCTAGCTTATGAAGATGTGAGCACTGGCTTTCAAACTCGTTTATATATTACAGAAATTTGTCAAATTATCTTTTCCGTAGATTATTGGGCAGGCCAGGCTGATCAACGGATCAATTTGTATTTATTCAAACCAAGGTTGCAATTCAAATGGTCGTCATCTAGAAGAGTCAATTAAATAAATATTAACAGACATTAATATTTTCATAGGTTCTATACTCACTTCCTAAAAAGCAGTATAGTTTTTTTAAGTTGTTTATTTTTAAAAACTGTAAGCGAAATGAGCTAAGTTTTAATAAAAATTAGAATAATGCATATTAACCCCTTTTTGTGCATCTAATTTTAAATGTACAAACTACTGCAACCCAATAATAGAATAACCAACCTAAATATAATAACGTTTTGTTAGCAATGACTCTGAACATAGACATTATGTATGATATAACTCTCTCCAAGATACAAATACATAAACTAATACGTACTGACTCATTTGCACGTTAATCAAAAGCACGTGTTATATGTACACCACCTAACTAGGTTACAATAATGCAAACGAGGAAGTAGAGTAGGTGGACACAACACAAGTATCGAGATATAGCAAACCAGTGACTCAAGATCTCTAAACTCCACTAATTTGAAGTTACCAGTGACATTGCCTAGTTTTCGTGGAGCTCCAGAGAAATCTACATCCTGAAATTCGCATGGGAAGCAGGTTACTGACTAGAGAAATTTAACCGGACTTTAGATCTAAGCCATTCATAAGAGTAAATTGTAGATTAGTCAGTTAAAAAGAAGTGTTAATATCCCTGTGAAACATATATTATATAGGCGGGAAATTATCTAACAAAAAAGTGAACGACATTAAAAATGAACTTCTATACTTTTAAAAGGTTTTATGCTTCGACCATGAGCATCATTTACTCAGAGAATAATAAATAAATAAATAAAGTTAAAAGAGAGAAGACAGATAAAAAAAACTTGAGATCTGTTTCTTAGGCGGGAAGTTCTCGTTTCCTGTTAAAATACCCTATTAATACGTACGATTTATCTTGTTCTATTTTAAAATTTCATTTGTTATAAATGGTATTAATATAATACTGCATTAAAAATGCTCTGATGTTTCTTTTTTTTAATAAAGTTGATGTGACATAACAAAAAAAAAATCGTAGATACTTTGAGTGATAACTCCGCTGATGGAGATGCTCCTTGTACAGGATGTCAAAAAAATCCGGATCCGAAAAACCGAACCTAACCCGATCCAAAAAATAGTACAAAACCTAAACTGAAATTAATTAAATATTTGAAAGGGTTCAAAATTTTGGTATTTAAAAAATCAAAACCAAATCCGATCCGAACCGAAGTATCTCTGTATCCGAATATAACCGAAATAGATTTATATACCTAAATATATTACTTATTTTTAGATTTAATATATATTAAAAACATCCAAAATATATAAGATACTTTAAAATTGTCTAAAACACTTGAAAATATACATAAATAGTCAAAAGTAAATGTCTAAATAGCTAAAATATATTCAAAACACCAAAAATACTTGAAATATCTATTGATTTTCTATCCAAATATTTAAATCAAACCAATTTATATTTTAATTTTAGGTATTTGACATATATTATACAAATTTATATATTATTTTGATTTATAGATTTTGAAAAATTTTAAGCACATAATGAATATTAAAATTTTAAAAATAATTTAAATGGGTTATCCGAATCCGAACCGAATCCGCAAAGATCCGAACCGAAATTTAGAAATATCTGAACGGGGCTGAAATCTTTAAACCCGAAACCCGATTAGATCCGAATCGAACCTGAATGGGTATCCGAACGCCTACCCCTACTCCTATCTTCCCCTATAAAAATCATTATCCACTCGCACCTTTCTTAACCACACACTGCCTTGTTCATCTCGAACATAAATCAAGAGCATATCATTCTTTGTGAGCTTTATTGATCTAAACCAATGGCGAACTCGACGATTCTTCTTGATTACTGGCCAAGCATGTTCTGTATGAGGGCTAGAGTCGCGTTGAGGGAGAAAGGTGTTGTGTTCGAGGCCAGAGAAGAGGATCTCACGAACAAGAGCCCTTTGCTCCTCCAGAGTAATCCGATTCACAAGAAGGTCCCGGTTCTGATCCACAACGGTAAACCGGTTTGCGAGTCCCTCAATGTTGTCCAGTACGTGGACGAGGCTTGGTCTGACAAGAACCCATTCTTCCCTTCTGATCCTTACGGGAAAGCTCAGGCTAGGTTTTGGGCTGATTTCGTGGACAAGAAGGTAACCAAATTCCTTTTGTGCCCTATATAAGTCTTTTTAATTAAAACTTTCCAATAGTTAGGGTTTAGATGAATTTGGGTTAAGTTTGCAAATTGTTACTTTCAGAAAAGTTATACGATTTAAATCCGCATATAACATTGTACTGTATATCATGAAATCAGGATAGTGTACATCGCAACCGCATTTTAGAATACTGGTTTTGTTTCTAGACTCATCTTAAAGCTTATTTGATGTCTTAAAAGCATTCTGACAATTATTTTACTCTCTAAAATAATGACTCGATGTTTAATTACAATGCGCAATGGATGTACAGTTTAGTGATGCCCAATTCAAGATATGGGGAAAGAAAGGTGAGGAACAAGCAGCAGGGGTGAAGGAGTTTATTGAGGCAGTGAAGATTCTTGAAGCTGAGCTTGGAGACAAACCTTACTTTGGTGGAGATAGCTTTGGATATGTAGACATTGCACTGATTACATTCTACAGTTGGTTCGGAGCATACGAGAAGTTTGGTAACTTCAGCATCGAGGCAGAGAGTCCAAAACTGATTGCTTGGGCTAAGAGGTGTATGGAGAAAGAGAGTGTGTCTAAGTCTCTCCCTGACCAAGAGAAAATTGTTGCGTACGCCGCTGAGTTTAGGAAGAATAATCTCTGATCTGAATAAAACCTTGTTTGTGCCTTCTGTTTCGGATGATGCTGTAGTCTGTTTTTAACTTTGGTTTTTGTGTGTTTCCTAATAATGCGTGAGGGCAAGCGTCGGCCTTTGTGTGGTGGTGTTGTATGGATCCTGAGTAATGCATTTTTAAATAAAATATATTTTCAAATATAAAGTCGTATTTGTTATAAATCATGTAGTGGATTGCTATTAACCAAGATCAGAAGAGAAGGCCCAAGAGCCAAGTCTAGGTCCAGCCGTGGCCGTGACCAAGAGGAGAGAGAGTCGGCTCTTGGCCGACTTTAGTCTTACGACGTTTTCCATTTATCTGTTTTAGATCTTTTCCTATTTCCTGTTGTATTAGGTTTTGGATAATTTCATTTTTCCTATACTTGTAATCCTTATATAAGGAACCTCTATTGTTCATTAATAATACACAGATAATTCCCCATTCTTTTACAACACGTTATCAGCACAATCGTCTCTAGATCCCTGAGACAAATCAAAACCTCTCAAACCCTAAAAAGCCAAAACCGGCGACCACACCCAAAACTCTAATCTTGTTCTTAGTTCAATCAAGAACTCAGTTGATCCCTCTTGAAGCCTAGACGTTCTCAGATCACGTTCTCAGCTCAGAAGAACCGTCCAGCTCGCGATCAACACCCGAAGACGCGATCGCACTCGAGACGACCCGATCTCCGCGCAGCTCGCAGCCGAGACGCCTCCAGCCCGCGATTGTCCCATCCGCGACCTGATTGCATCCGTTCGTCCTCTCTCTCTCTCTAAAGGTGGTCCGGTTCTAAACCCTACAAACAAAGGTAAAACTTAATCTGAGAACCTAGATTGATCATAAACCCTAATCCATAATTATGGAAACTTTGATCTTGATCAAAAACCCTAAAACCTACAAGATTAAAATCGGCAATATCTTAACTAGAAATATAGAAATTTATTCCTTAGAACTTAAATTGATTGTTCCTGATTTGATTTTGAGAAACCCTAAATTTAGGAATCGAAACCCTAAACCCTAAAGGACTGAATTCGGTTTTTAATTGATTGAATTGTTTGATGTTTGAGGTTTTAGGATTGTTAGATTGATTGAAGTAATCTGATATAGAACTTGAATCCTAAAGGCCTTGAAACCTTTAATTAAAACCGGCAGCCATAGTTTTAAAGTTGAAACCCTAAATTCATAAATTGCTAAGGTTGTCTTTATACATATGAATCTGAAATTGAATTGCATTCGTATTGTTTAAAATCGACCAACATGTAGAAACATATGAATTCGAATCTTATTGCATTGAAATTAATATGGCCGTGTGGCCGTTATCTCCCCCTAGCACATGTAGAATCATATATTAGGATTGTTCGCACCATGGTCAATTAGTTTTACACGTCCGATCCTATTGCTTGACTACATAGCCGTGCGGTTTGATTGCTTGCACCATGGTCGATTAGATTGATTGTTTTCTCATAGATGCGTAAGACAAGTTAGTGGCCGAGCTTGTTATACCATGCGGCCACATGATCACATTGTGAACCTAAATTGAAATGATGATGTGATTCAGATGTCGAAAATCTCAAATAGAGACTACGCAGCCCTTAATCTCACCGGAGATAACTACTTGCAGTGGGCGCTAGATACAAAGATCAGCTTAAAGTCAAAAGGACTTGGTGATACAATCATCAAGGGCAACAATGAGACCGATAAGAATCGGTACATGGATATAAGTATTATACGCCATCACCTCATTGAATGTCTAAAAGATCAGTACATTACGATGGAAAATCCACTGGGATGCTTTACAGCATAGATATGATCACCAGAAAATGGTGTTACTCCCAAAGGCTAGAAATGACTGGAAGAATCTAAGATTCATGGATTATAAGTCAGTGGATGAGTATAATTCAGTCTTGTTTAAGACGGTCTCCATGCTGAAACTTTGTGGTGAAGTAGTAACCGAAGAAGAGTTACTTGAGAAAACATTCTCTACGTTTCATTCCTCAAACATAATCCTGCAGCAGCAGTACCGAATGAAAGGCTTCGCCACATACACTGATCTGATCTCGTGCCTGCTACTGGCCGAGGCAAACAATGAGCCCCTGATGAAGAACAGTGAAGCTAGACCTGTCGGATCTGCCCCATTACCAGAGGCCAATGAAGTTGAAAAGAAAAATCCCAACGAGTGCAATTACATCCAGAATGATAAGAGATCACACAGCAAGAGCCGTGGTGGATACAGGAACCGTGACAATTACTCGAACGGCCGAGATAGATACTTGGCCGGCCGGAAAGGAAACCACAATAACCGTGGTTGTGGTTTCAATCCCGGCCGTGGCCGAGGCGGTTATGGACGAGGTCGAGGCGGTATATCCAAACCGTCTTACTCGACCAAATCCGTTTGTCACAGATGTGGGATGAGCAACCATTGGGCCAAGAATTGTAGAACTCCTAAGCACTTATGTGAGCTCTACCAAGAAAGTATTAAGGACAAGAACCCGGAGGCTCACATGGTCCATGATTCCGGTTATGAGGCTGATAAAGAATCTGATGTTGCAAATGACGACCTGATGGATTTTGAGACTTCTGATTGTCTCAAAGATTAAATTTTTCGATACGACTTGTTTTATTGCTTTATGATTGTTTTATGATTGCTTTGATGTTTTTAATTTTGGTGTTCCGCAACTTTAAATAAATGAAAGTTTTGAAGTCTCTGAAAAATGAAATCTTATTTATAGAAATGAATGACGAGATGAGCATACTCGTGGTGGATAGTGGCACAAGTCATACAATACTTAGAGATAAAAGATATTTCTTAAATCTCACAATGCAAAGTGCAAACGTACACACCATTGCAGGTGTAGCCGGCCTGATTGAAGGTCACGGCCAGGCTTATGTGTTGATGCCTAAGGGCACTCATCTAAAGATCAAAAATGCCTTGTATTCCCCAAGCTCTAAAAGGAGCCTATTGAGTTTCAAAGACATAAGATTGAACGGTTTCCATCTTGAAACATGGGAAGAAGGAAATAAAGAATTCCTTAACATAATTTTGATCACCAAAGGCTATAAAAGGATCCTAGAAACCTTACCTGCAATGTCTACTGGCCTATACTATGCAAAGGTCAGTATGATCGAGGCTAATGCCTGCGACAATTTCACTTTATGGCATAACCGGCTTGGCCATCCCGGTACTAACATGATGCGAAAGTTGATGATAAACTCACAAGGGCACACGTTCAAAGGAGTTGTCCCATACAATCTCACATGTGCAGCATGTGCACAAGGAAAACTCATAACCAGGCCATCACCAGCCAAAGTTAATAAAGAGATTATAAATTTTCTGGAAATGATTCAGGGAGACATATGCGGACCAATACACCCACCTAGTGGGACGTTTTGGTATTTCATAGTCCTGATTGATGAATCGACCAGATGGTCGCATGTCTGTCTACTGTCCACACGAAATTTGGCATTTGCACGCCTGCTTGCTCAGATAATAAGACTGAGATCACACTTTTCAGACTTTCTTTTAAAGACTATACGTCTAGACAATGCTGGTGAGTTTACGTCCCAGACGTTTAATGATTATTGTATGTCCATGGGGGTAAGCGTAGAACACTCCGTGGCACATGTACATACACAGAACGGCTTGGCCGAATCATTCATTAAACGTATCCAGCTGATAGCCAGACCATTGCTCATGCGGTCACAGCTCCCGGTACCAGCGTGGGGACATGTCGTATTACATGCAGCAGAACTGATTCGCATCAGGCCATCTAGTGAGCATAGATATTCGCCATCCCAGTTACTTACGGGTCATGAGCCAGACGTGTCCCACATCAAAACATTTGGATGTGCCGTCTACGTTCCAATTGCTCCACCACAGAGAACTAAAATGGGACCACAAAGGAGGATGAGAATATACGTAGGATATGATTCCCTAAGCATTATAAAGTATCTTGAGCCAGGTGATTTGTTTAAGGCCAGATACGCAGACTCACAGTTTGATGAGTCCACATATCCGACCTTAGGGGGAGATAACGGCCGGTTGAGCAAAGAAATCGAATGGTCTCGACCATCAATATCTTGGCAAGATCCTCGGGCTAAAGAATGTGATATGGAAGTCCAAAAAGATTATACATCTTCAAAAGCTAGCTAATCAACTGCCAGATTCATTTGCTGACCCAAATAGAGTGACAAAATCGTATATCCTGGCTTGTAATGCACCAATACGAATAGATGTCCAGAAGGGACAAAGTCAAGTAGCTACAGAGTCTAAACAACGTCTCAAACGTGGTAGACCTATTGGTTCCAAAGATAAACAGCCTCAGAAGTCCAAGAGAGGTGCTGGATTCAAGAGCATCAAGGAAACCGTCCAGAACATTGATGGACCGGCCGAGCCGACCCAAACGGTCGAGCCGAGTGAGCCGGCCATGCTAAATGATCCGACTGTTCCAAATGATGGGATTCGGGACGCCGAACATCATGGGACACAAGGGCCGGACAATTCAGAGATCTCTATAAATCATATAATGTTTGGAACGAAATGGAACAGAAATGATATCGACGTCGATGATATTTTTGCTTATAAAGTAGCACTTGAGATCATGGAAAAAGATGAGGATCTAGAACCCACGTCCATATATGAATGCATGCAAAGATCAGATTGGATCAAATGGAAAGAAGCTATAAACGTGGAGTTAGAATCATTAAAGAAAAGAGACGTTTTTGGCCCTATAACCGTGACCCCTAGAGATGTCAAACCAGTGGGATACAAATGGGTCTTTGTGAGAAAGAGAAATGAAAAAGGAGAAGTAGTGAGATACAAAGCACGGCTTGTAGCACAAGGATTCTCACAGAGACCAGGAATAGATTATGAGGAAACTTATTCCCTTGTGGTGGACGCAACTACATTACGATACTTGATCAGTCTGGCCGTGAAAGAAAATCTTGATCTGCGCCTAATGGATGTAGTAACTGCGTATATGTACGGTCCACTGGATAATGAAATTCATATGAGAGTTCCAGAGGGTATTGAGCTCAAAGATAAGAAAGGTTCTCGAGAACAGCATTGCATTAAGCTGAATAAAGCCTTGTACGGTTTGAAACAATCAGGTCGAATG
This sequence comes from Brassica napus, assembly GCF_020379485.1. Classification (NCBI taxonomy): domain Eukaryota; kingdom Viridiplantae; phylum Streptophyta; class Magnoliopsida; order Brassicales; family Brassicaceae; genus Brassica; species Brassica napus. The sequence goes on from NC_063449.1 coordinate 31,772,879, forward strand.
TGGTACAACCGATTATCAAAGTACCTAATGAAAGAGGGTTATAAGAACGATCCAATAAGTCCATGTATCTTTATAAAGAGATTCGACAGCAAGGGCTTCGTGATTATGTCTGTCTATGTGGACGACCTGAATGTCATTGGAACCCCTGGAGAGATTTCCCAAACGGTCGAATGTCTAAAGAAAGAATTCAAAATGAAAGACTTAGGAAAAACTAAGTTCTGTTTGGGACTGCAATTTGAGTATGTGGATAATGGAATCCTTGTGCATCAAAAGACATATACATAAAAGATACTCAAACAGTTCAATATGGACAAGGCTCATTCCTTGTCAAGCCCAATGGTCGTGAGGTCCTTAGACCTAGATAAAGACCCATTCGGACCAAAGAAGTCGGACGAGGATATGCTCGGGCCGGAAATACCTTACCTAAGTGCCATTGGAGCCTTAATGTATTTGGCTAGTCATACAAGACCGGACATCAGTTTTGCCGTGAGTTTACTGTCTAGATTCAGTTCATGTCCGACACTTAGGCACTGGAACGGAATAAAACATCTGTTCAGATATCTGCAAGGAACAACCGACCACGGTTTGTTCTATATGAGCCGACCAGGAGATAGCTTGGCCGGATATGCAGATGCTGGGTACTTATCTGACCCACACAATGCTAGATCTCAGACAGGTTATGTGTTTATACACAGTGGGGCTGCAGTATGTTGGCGGTCCACAAAACAATCCTTAGTGGCCACATCCTCTAATCATGCCGAGATCATAGCCATGTTTGAAGCAAGCCGAGAGCTTGTGTGGTTGAGGAACATGACCGGCCATATCATAAAAGAGAGTGGCATGGCCGTGGGAAAGGAAAAGGAAGAACCAACGATCATCTATGAGGACAATGCAGCTTGTATAGCTCAGCTCAAAGATGGATACGTTAAGGGAGATAGAACGAAACACATCTTGCCTAAGTTCTTCTAAAGAAACACCCACGACCTGCAAAAAGCTAAAGAAGTTGAAGTGGTTCAGGTTCGGTCCAGTGACAATTCGGCCGATCTGTTCACTAAGTCTCTGCCGACCTCAACGTTCAGGAAGCTGGTTCATCAGATAGGAATGCGCCAGTTGAAGGATCTTCAGTGATGCCTTCATCAGGGGGAGTGTCATGTGTTGTACTCTTTTTCCTGTCTTCGGTTTCCATTTTTTCCCACCTTGGGTTTTTGGTTTTCCTAGAGAGGTTTTAATGATGCAACGTCGTGCATGATACAAACCCATATGGTTATAACATCCAAGGGAGAGTGTTATAAATCATGTAGTGGATTGCTATTAACCAAGATCAGAAGAGAAGGCCCAAGAGCCATGTCTAGGCCCAGCCGTGGCCGTGACTAAGAGGAGAGAGAGTCGGCGTCGGAGGAGAGAGAGTCGGCTCTTGACCGATTTTAGTCTTAGGACGTTTTCCATTTATCTATTTTAGATCTTTTCTTATTTTCTGTTGTATTAGGTTTTGGATAATTTCCTTTTTCCTATACTTGTAATTCTTATATAAGGAACCTCTATTGTTTATTAATAATACACAGACAATTCTCCATTCTTTTACAACAGTATTCACAAAGTAGTTTTTTTTTTAACGCTGATTTATTATGATATTACAATTATGAGAAATATTACTTAGACGATCCGACAACCGACAATATTACATGCCTTATAAAAATATACGTCTAACTGCATCACCTGAACCGTCCTACGAAGATCACGCGTGGTCGAGTTTACTTGCACCATATTGAAGATTTCTTATAATCATTTCTTCCGTAGCCTGCATAATTGTTTAATAAATCGGTTTCTCCGGGAATTGAAACCTGGATCTCCTGATGTAGAAACATTAATGAACCCTTAGTCAAACCATTGAATTAAGGAAGCTTCCATGCACTTCCACACACAGAGTAGTTTATTAGAATAAAATCGCTTGGATGAGCGTCCCTTTCAAAATATTTAACGTGAACATGTGGGACTTGTTTGCTTGTCGCCACGTTCTCGCTACTCGCTAGGAGATATTGTATTTTTTCCATTCAGCAGATAGAAAATATTGAGGAACTCAATATTGAGTCCACCAAACGCAATAGACAATAATATTAATACAAACCGACAAATAGAGTAGGTAGCCACGATAGGATCATGCAAGTAGTGATGGCCCAACAGAAAAAGAGAGAACCTTTTTACTTTCGAGTACAAAATGTGTTGGGTTCTCAGTCACTTTTGGGAGGCCATGGCAACATAAGCACTCTCTAAAGATTCCACTAAAAATACCTCTAATCCATTATTTGTGTTAGGCTTTGTTTGTTGTTTTTTTCTTTTGTTTCTTAGGATTGATTGTAGGGAAAGATTTTAACATAAAAGCCGTAAACAGTGATGACGCATGGAACTGACCCAAAAAGATAGTGCGTTATAAAGGCTTAAAGATTATGCTCAGTTCGCTTCGAGGCTTTGAGTGGAGACTCCACTACGAATCTTTTTTTTTGAAAATATTAGTATATGAATGGAATATTAACCACAGGCCCAACACAATGTTTAGCTCACTCGTGTCATAGACCCATTTGTGTGAGGGTTTCATTACAAGTAGATTTGTATAAATAAGAAAGTTATTAGAACTTTGCGAGTAACCTAGACAACAAGCAACTCTCTCTTTCAATCTTTTATGAAAATCAATCTTGAATCATCTTTATCTTGGTGACAACTTTATCTTCTTCCTTTCATTTATTTTCTTGCATATGAATAAAGCTCTGTGAACCACTTCATTTCATATCTCATTATCTATTTTGTTAAGCTCACTTGAGCACAAATCTTCTTGCTTTAAAATTGCTTTCATGGAAAACAATAATTAATAAGACTAGAAAAAGTACTCCATCACCAATATTTTCTAAATCTTCGATTAATGGGACTGCAAAGAAAAAAAGGTACAATTATAAGAGTTCAGTTCTTTTGGAATGTTGTGTGTCTAACAATACAGTTCGTGTCTGTAAAGTGGAGTGTTGTTCTACAACTTGGACGTTTGTTTTTCTTTATATTCAACTAGGGTCGGTTCGTCATACGGGCGAGATATATTTTACTCGTAATCTATGTTATTATTTTTTGTATGATTTTGTGGTTTGTATTTTAGATTTGCATTTTCAAGAGATGTTTAATGGTTTTTGTCTTCTAGAAAGTTGTAAGTAAAGATGGATTATATGTGATAAGATATATTTTACTTGTTTACAATAGTTGTTTCTATATTAAAAAGTTGTGGCATTGATATGTTGTGTAGGCTTCAAATGGTCTTCATGTTGTTTTTTTTTAACAAAAAATTGATCTCATATCCGGTGCGTTATTTGTGGTTTGTAATATTTTGGTTTCGGAAGGATTGAATTGTCAGTAATTTTTTGTGTATGTTATAAGAGTAATTACTTTTTGTGATGAAATCATAGTCTTTCGACATGTTATTGGAATGGAAATGGTGATTATTTGAAGTTGCATTTATTATTAAAAGTATAATTTTATATTGAATGTAAAGACGGTAAAGCAAGGCTAATCAAAATAAAAAAATATTGTAACTGGAAAATGTGAAAATTGAATAGCAGTCGATGAGTGTAGGCATTTATTCCTCACCGCAGAACCAACTCCAAAAACTTCTCCATTTGTTTATAGTAATAAAAATCAATGCATCAATTTTCCAGATTATTGAGGTGGTGTTTTCTTGGTAGCATTATAAAGATCATATTAGTTCCATAACACTTCATTTTCATTATAGATATGTTGCATAAGGAACGTTTGATCTACTCCATCATTTATGAGCTTCAGACATCTCGGTTTGTCGTTCATGACGATCCATAAATTTTATGCATTCCTCATGTTCTATGTGCATAGAAAAATTATGGCATAGAGATAGTTACATTTACCACAGTTGGTGTTTGCCAATATGCAAAGATGTTTTAGCCTTGTTACGGCTTTGTTTCGTTGTCAAAATTGTTTGTTTTTTCCTAATATTAATTCTGGTTTAGAAAGACACAAAAACTTTGCATTAATTTTTAATAAAATAATTATAATGCTTAATTTATTTTCAATTAATTTTTTTTTTCATTGCATTTTTATATTTATATTATTATTTAAGAAAAATATATATGTTTCATCATTAAAAAGATATAAAACTGTTATTGTTTTACTTTGTTCTTAATATTTGTTCTATTTTAACTTTGTTAATAAGTAAAATAGTTTTAAAACTGTACTCGATTATGTTAAACACATAAAACATGAATCAATTTTATATGTTAATTTTTTTAATTTGGCGCAACTTTTTGCTTTTATACGTTTTTCTTTTAATTATTAAGTTATACAATGCAGAAATACATTATTTATTATAATAAAGATTACTTAAAATAGGTAGGTAAAGGAAAACCTATAGAAATTGTAACTATATATATATATATATATGCTTGTTTGAACTTTATATGTTTTCATTTTTTAAATCAAATAAATCATGTTATCTGAATTAATAATTAGGGTTTCAAAATAAGTGATACTGTTTAATTTTAAAATTTTTATTTGACATTGAATTTATTATAATTAATTAATTTTATTTTTAAATTAGCTATATCTTGTTAGTAAACAACTATTTATTTTATTTATTAAATATTATACTTTGATTTAAATTTAGTTACTTTATATATAAAATGTTCAAAAATTACTATACATTTAGACTGAATGATATTTAGTCATCGAATTTATATCATTTAAATTGAAGTTCTAATTTAGTACAAATATATTAATATAACTAAATTTATTAATTTTGTTAGTTTAGATAAATTATAATGTATTTATAGCGATGTACAATGTTAAATGATTTCGTATTCCTTTTAAATTATTCACATGTAAGTATATTTTTAGAAAATGATAATAACATTTTATATTTATTTCAAATTAATTTTAATGTATATTTAAATTTTTAAAACAATAAGATAATACGATATCTATATACATTCTGTTTGTTATCGAATTTATCTTCTTCCTATGATGTTGAAAATATTAAATATATATATTAATACAACCCTGATATATAACTTTTTTATAAAATTTTGTTAAAATTTCATTCATGATTTTAAATTATTTTTATTTTGTATTCAATTGACAAAAAGTATTTGTGTTCTAGATGTATTAGTATAATATAAAATTATCAGATATATTAGTATAACCATAGTTTACTTTTGTCTATCGTTAAAAATGCCTTGAAATTTTAATTTATGATTTTAAAATTGACAATTAGTTTTGGTTCAAAACATACTCATGGTTAAAAACATATTTTATGAAATATTTATGGGATAGTGTTAAAATATTTGGTTTAATTGTTTAAGAAATAAGTTTAACTTTTATTTTTTATAAAATTGTGTTAAAATTTTATTCACGACTTTAGAAATTATTGTAATTTTGTATTCAACTGACAAAAAAATATTTTGTGCTCAAAATATAGCATTGAATAAATGTTTACGGAATATTTTTATAAATTGTGTTAAAATTTTGGTTTAGATGTTAATTAAACAAAAGTTATGGAAGAATTTATAATTCTTTAAATAATCTGCTGACATGAAGTTTTCCCTTCACCTATTAGAAATAATTTTACTCAATTGCTCAAAGTTCCAAACAAATATTCAGTTTCAAACATATTACACCACACTCGAAAAAGGTTTCGAACCCACATTGTACTAACTTTTTGATCAAAGTCCAAAGATGATCACATCACAAGTTTACAACAAATAACAGAGAAGAGAAAACAACTTGCACTTAAAGTCCTAAACACACATATAACTCGAGCTGAACAAAATACAAAAAGGAACCAAAATACACTCAGCTATCTCACGTACGTACGTGTTTCAAGTGCCACTTTCAGTTCCTGCAAATTTACAGAAACAACAATTGCATTGCACATACCTTTGCTCTATGAGCAATTAATTACCTTGGGTTTGGTGGAAGAGCAGAGCTTGGTCTTTCAGTTTCTTTTCTTCTTTTAAGAGAAGGTTCTGAAGCTTCTTCTCCTTGAATCTCATCGTCAAGCATTGTTCTGATTATACGAAGAAGTTATATCCATCTGCAAAAACGAAAACAACGTTTAATATAAAACAGATACGTATGATCCGGATCAGATCACCAACTTAGCGGTTACCAGCTAATAACAAATAGTCAATACGAAATTCCCTTAAACTGGATTCATAAGGCTGTTAAGGACTCATCTGATAAGAAGACGCAAAAGGTACGCAGAGAAGTTCATCATCACCAAGAACCAAACATAAAACCAAAATTTTCAATTTCAAGCAAAGCTTTGAACTTTCTAAAAGAAAACAAAATTTTCTGTAACATCTGAACAGACCTAAAGCTAAGACTTGAACATACCTAAGAATCAGACAGATTATGTCTTGATAGAGGAGGCAGCCATTTTTGTCTCTGAAAGTTTAAAAATGCAGTGATTGAAAGGATCAAAGTGATGATTTGCAGGGTATGAAACTTATATATTTATAGTCGAAGACTCACTCAATCGATGTAATGGGATATTCATTGAATTAGGGTTAATGAGGAGTGGAGTGGAGAGATACTGTTAATGAGGGCATTGAAGAAGATGACGCTTCGATACAGCCATAACTCGGACCGTTTAACATGGAGAGGAGAAGCTAAGACGTCACCGATTCGTAGCCGCACGAAGAAGAGGATGGAGCTCGTTTCTTCTTTCATCAGAATTAGGGTTAGAGGGCGATCTCAAGTAACCCGGGCCGGATACAACTTCTAAACTAAAAGCCCAACACACATCGAACTACCAAAGCCCATTTTGAACCAGATTAAATGAAACGCCGAGTTTTACTCTTCTGAGACACGTCTCAGCTCGAGGTTGAACGACTTTGTGAAGTGGCTGCCTATGTGTCCTCACCAGGAGGGAGAAAACATATCTTTATATATAAAGATGATGTTTTGCTCTTTAATTCTTAAGTCACAGAAATTATTCTTAAGTCACAGAAATTATTCTTAAGCTCTCCAACGTTTGACTTCCTTGAGAGAGAGAAGCTTTGAGATTTTAAAGATCTTAACTCATAAGTATACTGACGTAAGCAGTGGCCTAAGCATTTTGTAAAACCTAATATAAAATTTCAATTCTTGTTGAATTAAATTAACAATAGTTGTTGACAAAGAAAACAATGAATACAAATAACCCGAAATAGCTACAGTTTTTATTACTCGGAAGTTTTGATCAGAGTTCTTTTTTTAACGTCTTTGATTATTACAAGACTAGCCAAGAATGGCTGATGAGGTGATTCTTCTAGATTTCTGGCCAAGCCCATTCGGTGTAAGAGCAAGGATCGCACTGAGAGAGAAAGGTGTCGAGTTTGAATACAGAGAAGAGAATCTGAGGGACAAGAGCCCTTTGCTTCTTCAAATGAACCCGGTTCACAAGAAGATTCCGGTTCTGATCCATAACGGTAAACCGGTCTGTGAATCCATGAACGTAGTCCAGTACATCGACGAGGTCTGGTCAGACAAGAAGAACCCCCTCCTCCCTTCTGATCCTTACCAAAGAGCTCAAGCCAGATTCTGGGTCGATTTTATCGATACCAAGGTACCTATCCTATTATCTATGTCCGTCCGGACCATAGGAAAACAAAAATCATCGCTCATGGCATCACAATTCGCGAGAATTTTAATTGAACTTAGGATATTATAAAAAATTATATTAAAAATAAGGGCACAAATTTTTAATTGAGCGTAGGGCATTATGAATTTTTAAATATGTCAGTTCGGCACTCCTATCCAAATTCTATTTCTATTATTTTGAGACAATATGTGAAATTAAGACTAGTTTGGTTTTGTAGGTTTACGAACCAGCGGATAAGATATGGTCAACAAAAGGCGAGGTACAAGAGAAGGCCAAGAAAGAGTATATTGAAGCACTCAAGATTCTTGAGTCTGAGCTTGGAAACAAACCCTACTTCGGAGGAGATAACTTTGGGTTCATAGACATTGCCATGACTGGTTATTACATGTGGTTCGAAGCATCTGAGAAATGCGGTAACTTCAGCATCGAACCAGAGTGTCCAACACTTATGGCTTCAGCCAAGAGGTGTTTGCAAAGAGACAGCGTGGTTAACTCTGTCCCTGACCCTGAGAAGATCGTTGAGTTCGCCTTTAAGATTCGCAAGATATATTGTGTCTAAATTGCATCCTTTTTCATCTTTGGTTTGTGAATTGATTCCATCTCACGTCTTTGTTCTTTGTTCTCTGTTTTATCTTTTTCAGTTTTATTTTCTCCAAAGAATATTTGTTTCTTGTGACTCAAGAAAATGGTTCTTATTATAAATAAAGTATTCTACATCGTAAATTATAAAAGATCTTAAGTAATATATAAAATAGATGGGATAATCCACTTATCACCGATTAGAAGCTCTAATCTAACTGAACAATCGTAGGTCCATTTATTCTTCCCTTATGTAAAAAGTTGTAATGAGAGAGTTTATGGAGAATTTGATTCCAAAACCAATGTTCTTGGTTATATAATTACCAAAACTATCAAACTCTTTCTTCTTCACTAGCAACTAAAGATGGCAGAAGAGGTGATTCTTTTGGAGTACTAGGCGAACATGTTTGGGTGAGGACAAGGATTGCTCTAGAGGAGAAAGGAGTGAAATATGAGTACAGAGAAGAAGATCCAAGTAACAAGAGCCATTTTGGTTGATGTTCTGATCGTGCCTGACGTTGACATTGTGCTGCAACTCTCTACATGATCCAAAACAAAGTACTAACTAGGTGGTATCATTTGTACGTTAATTAATATCACGTGTTACATACTTACATGTACACCCACCTAACTAGGGTACAATAATGCAAACGAGGAAGTAGAGTAGTTGGACATGACACAAGTACAGAGATATAGCAAATCACTGACTCAGGATCTCTCTAGACTCCATTAGTTTGGAGTTACCAGTGACATTGCCAAGAATAGGTGGACACTACACATTTTCTTAATTGGCTCTATAATTACCAAAAATTTCAGACTCTTTCTTCTTCTTCACCAACAACTAAAGATGGCAGAAGAGGTGATTCTTTTGGATTACTGGTCGAGCATGTTTGGGATGAGGACAAGGATTGCTCTAGAGGAGAAAGGAGTGAAATATGAATACAGAGAAGAAGACCTGAGTAACAAGAGCCCTTTGCTTCTTGAAATGAACCCTATTCACATGAAGATTCCTGTTTTGATTCACAAAGGCAAACCGATCTGCGAATCCATCATCCAGGTACAGTACATCGACGAAGTCTGGCCTGACGCAAACCCCATTCTCCCTTCTGATCCTTACCAGAGAGCTCAGGCGAGATTCTGGTCAGATTACATTGACAAGAAGGTTTTCTTTCTCACTTTTGGTTATTTGAGTTCTTTGCATCATAATCACTTGCTTATACTCATTCTTGTATGTTTTTGTGTACACACAAACAACAAAGCCGGTCCTAGTGAAACATTAGCCTGAAATATTGATGAACCGGCTTTGCATGAAATTTTTTCGCTTACATTATAATCACTGCGGATCGTTAGGGTTTTTGCATTTTAATCTATTTTTGTATTTTCCTTACTAATCTACCATTCAGTTTTTCAATGCATTTTATCGTCACCATCTCCTCTTATCTTGTTTACATTTGTTTTCACGTTCTGTCGTTTGATTTGTCTTAGTTTTGGCTTGTGTAATAACTTAACCCTGCTCATTCTTCTTCCATTCTTTATTGATTGATATTTTTATAACGCTTACCTCTGTGTTGCCACTAATTTGCTCGAATCATTTTTCATCATCTGCTTCGTATTCTTTTCATATTCATTAACTATTGTCTCCAATCTTTTTAAATCCTAAAAATCCTACATGTTCTTTTGTTTATTAAATCACATATTAAATATTGTTGAAACTGTTTATTTATTCTAATAAATCCTTACGATTATAACTAAGATGATATGGATAAAAGACTGATTATAATTTAGTTGAAATTAAAATCTAAAGTGGAAGTTATTAAACCTGCAATCCTTCTTTTTGTCATCCAAGATAGCTTTAGTCAAATCAATTATATTGATTTAGAAAACCCATAAGCTATTTCAATCCCAAACAACAAAAAAACAGGCGCATTTGTTATTGACGCTGCGGCGGGTTTCCTTTACTATAAACATAATTGCTTGTCACAACTGTTAATAAACCCAAATGTGTTTACAAAAGCTACCCATATAAGAGTTTCATACTCATTTCTCTTTCTCTAGTCATCTCCTATGCTAGTAGCTATCATAATACAATCATCAAACAAAGGACATATCTCTTGGTTCCATATAGAATATGCAAAAGGACTGTTTTCTGCAGACTCCATGATCACTGAGTATTATAAATATCAAACTCTGTCTATGGTCTATTTATATGTTGAGGAAATGCCTCGAAATGTAGCTTCCAAATAATGATTTTCAGGTCAACACATTGCATGTTAACCTCCACAATGGGATCAGCGGATCTGCAGATACCGCTACATGTCGAGTCGAACGCAACTACACATATGTTCCCTGCTTGTGCCTTTCATTCACAATCTGCAATTCTCCCAAGAATCAGAATCAATGTTAAATGAGTTAAAAGTTTTAGAGTCACAACAGACTTTGTATAGCCAAGCCCAATAAACCAAGCACCCAACGTAACATCCCCACTTGCCTATTTGTGCAGAAAATGACTTGATCATTATATAGTAGCACCGAGAAGTTAGATGGAGAATGAGGTATGAATGCAAAGTAGACAAAACAGTTAAAATCTTACTGATTATGGGAAATATAAGAAATCAATTCTCTTGAAATGACGTATAACTGTCCAATAGCGTGACAAAAGTACTTGTTCCTGTTCTCACCAAACTTCCAATTCTACATGTATATATAAATCTATTAGAGTTATTGCCAGCGCTCTGTTGCGGTATTTGTTAGCTAAAATAATCCATCCAACATAATAAGAAAAAGAAACCAATGAAATTGTAAAGATAACCATCAGCTGAGATGTTTTTGCTGTCCTAACACATTGCAAACTTAGTGATTTCACTGTCAAAAGCAACAAACTAAGTAGTCATATACATCTGAGACATTTATTTACAAACGGTTCCTAGCACAGAAAAAACATATTATTATGTTACGGATGATAAGGTTAATGCATAAATACAGTTTAGAATTTTTTTCAACTGAACATTTGTGCCTACTGAATTACCTTACAACACCCACTGCATTGTGATTTTGGCATGTTAAAGCTGAGAATCAACATTGGAGCTTGCGTTAGCATTTGGAACATGAAATATAGCACCATCAATTTCCAGTGTTAATTCCATTGATAATAACTGTGCAAAAGAACTCTGCTAATAAGGTAATCGTGATTAGTAATTTTTTACATCTCAGTGTCGTACAACTTCAAAATGATAGACACTTACAATCGACGGCTCTCAAAGATGGACCACAAACCATCTAATGATATGCTTACCTCGTCGTATAAGTATCCATGTCACTTCCCTCCCAAGGGTAACGTTGCTGGTGCAGATCAATTCCCTCCACCTCTTCCTCATCATTAGGATGCTCTGCAATATACCCTCTGTAAGGTTCAAATTTATGTCGCTAGAATTATCAGAGAAAGAAATATAAAGTACCCTCCAAATCTTCAGGAGCATCAACATTTTCTTTATTCAATAATCTTCATTCAACCTAACAACCATCAAAATAAAAAGAATGTGAGACACATAATCTTCAAAATCCAAGTTTAATGAATGGAAAAAAAAAAACTCAGGAAGACATAAAATGTCAAACACTCACTGGTTTCTTCTTCTTTTACTTCTTGGCTCCCGTGAATGAACTGTCAAAACCATCATTATTTGCAGGAAAAAAGATTAAACAAAGCAACTGATGAAAAGAAACAAATATGTTTCACATCACATAAACTCTTCTTGAACAATCAGGCAACGGATAGTATGTCTCCCGTGTGACTCAGCTGAGTCCTCGATGACATCCTGAACGATAAATGTCTTCTTCTTCTTCTTGGTTAGATCAAAGGATGCAAGCTAAGGATGACCAAAGAAAATTAAAACCACACAATCATGATTTATCAGGCAAAATAAAAGAACCGATGATGAATTTATTAAAGATGAGGAGATGTAGAGACTAAAGAAGAAAAACTGATTCATGAAACTCAAAGAGCCAATCAGTGTTTCTTAGATGAGTCATGAACCGATGATTAAAAATTGAAAGCCCTAAACTTCCATTGAAGAGAACGCTTACAGACCAAAGAGGTTTATTGGGCTTTTTTTTTAGCGAAACTCATTTCAAAACGTGAGTTATAAAGTATTTATATATTAAATCATTAGATAAAATAAATAAGTGTGGATCCCACAGAGAAAATCGAAGAAGCAAAAGTTTCCGACCTTCATAAATATATATTTATTTCAGCCATCAATGTACGTAGAATCCTTTAGCTCAGTGGTATAAATGTTGTTGTTTAGATCTCAATAACCTGAGTTCGAGTTATAGACTTGACACTTTTTTCACACTTTTTAAAAGTGGGACCCACATATCGCTGACGTGTCGCATCAGGAGTGATGCAACTGCCCTATTATAATGTAGATCATACTTACGAATAAACAAATTTAAGTTGAAATATTTCATTTCCCTTAATATATATGAAAACATTATATTAGTATTAAAATGAAAATAATAGTATTATAATCACTTACAAATACTCATTCTTTTATGTTTATGTATATACACAAAAACAAGGCTATTTCTAGTGAAATATTGGCCCAAAATTCGGAAATTTTAAAAGTTGTTTATTAAAATTCTTTTTAAGTATATAACCCCAAAATTTCATGAACCGGTTCCAAATTATAAAAATAAACAAAATATTCCACGTACACTATAATCATTATACTTTGAATAAACAAACTTAAATTGAAATATTTCATTTCCCTTAATATATATATATATATATATATTTAACTTAACATTCTTTGTTCATATTATTTTTGTACAACTCCAAAAACGCAGATCGTCTAATCCACTTACAAAACTCAAAAAAATACTCTACCTACGAGCTAGTATAAAGGCGACGCCAAGTAGATAAAAAGGTGGCCGTGGTAGGAAGATTCCTCTGATCTCTAGAGAGAATATCCATCTTTGCTCGTAACAGGTGTTGAATCTCTTGTATGAGAGAAACTGCCGGTCGAGAAGACTGATTATGCATTCTTGAGTTTCTTTCTTTCCAAAGCATATAGATAGAGGCTTGAAAGGTGAGCTTTAGGATCAGATTGATGTTACTATCTCGAGTGGGAGCTTTGATCCAGCCTAGAACATCCATGATCAGTGGAGGAGGGGAGAGATGGATCGGAGAGAAGAAGAAGGTATGGACCTCCTTGCTGTAATCACATTCCAAGAACAGATGTTGGCTGAGTTTCATCAGCAGAACCGCACAACAAACAAGTGGAGGAGACTGGCACACCCCATTGGCTCATCCTGTCTTTTGTCGATAATCTGTTTAGAGCTATCAACCAAGAAAGAAACGCATGCTTCGGTATCCTTCATTTGAACCATATTGACTTATGCCAAGTCACTTCCGGCAGCCGATCATAGAGGTGAGTCCACATGAGAGAAGTAGAGAAATCTGGAACAGGAGTCCTATCTCCAATTTGCCATAAAAAACAGTCCTCCTCCTCAGACAACACTACTGCTCGGGGATCAGGTAAGCAATTCTTTAGAAAGCTTATAACCGGATTCCTTGATCTTGAAGAGCTGACCCACCAATTGTTATCAACCTATGCGTTTCTTACCACCGCGTCCACTGGCAGACCACTCAACCTCTGCCCCATCTCACCCGTTAGGTTTATTAGGGAGCGTAAGGAGGTCCAATTATCATGCTAGAAGCTTGCGGTTCTACCTGAGCCAACCTCACAGACAACAAAAGGTCGAGCTAAGTGCCTGAGTTTACATAGCGATTTCCAAATCCAACTACCAGATCTAGTAGCATCCAGGGTACATAAATTTTCAGCTCGAATCAAGTTTAACCGAGTCCACAAAACCCATAGAGACCCAGATGAGGCAAACAACAACCAAATAAGCTTCAACCCCAAAATCTTATTCCAAGGCTCAGTCTCCTCAACCCAAGGCCTCCTGATTTCGTAGATGAACACACTGCTTCCCAAGAAACCTTTGCTCCTCTAGCTCTTGTTGGGACCCCCTTCCAAAGAAAGCTATTACACATCTGTTCCAATGCCTTGAGGCAGCCATTTGGAAGAAGGTAAATAGAAGCCCAGACGGATATAGTGGAGTATATGACTGATTTTAACAGTTGTAAACGGCCCGCAAACGAGAGATGCTTAACTGTCCAAGAAGTAAACCGAGAATGGATCTTATCCAAGAGAGGCTGATAGTATTGTCTCCTTAACTTCTTTGTTGTGAGAGGAACTCCCAGATAACGAATCAGAAAGGAACCTTGAGAGATACCATGAGCAGCTGCAGAGGTTCGATTGCGGGCCATGTCTCCCCCCATCAAAAAATACTGCAGTCTTGCTCCTATTAATCCCCAACCCAGAGCTCATATTGAAACTATCCAAAATGTCGAGCAAGCCTTGTAGTGATTGATCCGTTCCATCGAAGAACAATAACACATCATCTGCGAAGCTAATATGTGTTATTAGAGGGGAATTCCCAAGAGGATGAAGATCAAACGAATGACCCATAGCTCCTCTGTCTAGGAGCTTGGAGAGAATGTCCATAGCTATAACGAACAATAGAGAAGAGATCGGATCGCCTTGCCTCAACCCCTTTTTTCTTGGAAAGCAATCCAGAAGCTCTCCATTAAAGGCTATGCTGAAGGATGTTGTAGTTATACACTCCTTTATCCAACCAATAAAGATTTCTGGGAGCCCAAAAGCGGTGAGGATATTGAGTATAAACTCCCAATTCAGGTTATCATATGCCTTCATTAAGTCTATTTGCAGACAGCCCCGAGTCGTTGGACCCCTTTTGTGAAATCCTGTAACCATCTCCGAAGCTAGAAGTACATTCTCGCACAGGTACCGACCCTTGATAAATCCCACCTGATTATTTTGCACCACTTCTGGCACAAAGAGCTTGAGGCGCCGTTTTAACAGTCTGGCAATAACCTTATAGATTGTCGAGCACTGTGTTTAAAATGGCGCATGGCGCACCAAGGCGAGACGTGCCGAGCCTTGCGCCTCGCGCCATGGCGCAATATGGCGCTCGCCTTGAAGAACATTTACGTTACGTTATTTTATTTACGTCTTGTTTTGTAGAAGAAACGTAGAAAACACTTATGCAATGATTGATACACTAAATTTAAATAAGATGCAACTTTATTATTTGAAGATAAGTTAAACCAAAACAAAATTATTGAAAAA
The DNA here is from genome assembly GCF_020379485.1 of Brassica napus. Lineage (NCBI taxonomy): Eukaryota > Viridiplantae > Streptophyta > Magnoliopsida > Brassicales > Brassicaceae > Brassica > Brassica napus. The sequence goes on from NC_063449.1 coordinate 31,788,314, forward strand.
GAAAACCCAAAAACAAAGTCTCAAATGTAGAAACCAAAAGATAATATCATAATAAATAACTCAAAACCAATACCTAAAATTCATCTTCAGAAACACCATTATTGTCATCTTCATCATCGTACTCAACATCTTCATACCCAAGGTCATCTTCATCTAAATCTTCTTCCAACTCATCATCTTCATCAACCAATCTCATACCAGGCGCAGATGATTGCTTCTGGTTTGAGCTAGCAATACCTTTTCCTTTATCTGTTTTAGATGAACTTGCACCTTTTGCTCCAACTCCTCTAGTAGAATAGCTAGGTTCTTCAACACCCATAGCTTGGCTCACAACATTCCATGACAAATCATCATCTCCCCACACCAAATCATCATTATCAGATGAATCTCCATCCATTCTTCCAATCAACCACTCATTGCTGTCATCTATTTCATCCAAAAGAATAGGATCTCTGGTGGCGCACACACTTCTCAAGCTTCTGCGTTTTAGAGCTCTGTTGTATTTCACAAAAACCATGTTGTTCAGCCGATGTTGTGCTAGGCGATTTCTCTTCTTTGTATGAAGCTGTTACAAATCAAGTTTAACACTTATAAGTTAAAAAAAAATCACTTACAAATATACAATAAAAATGATTAAAAGTCTTACAAGTTGGAAAACACTCCAATTTCTTTCACAACCAGTAGCACTACAAGTCAGACTAAGGATCTTAACAGCAAAGCTTCTCAAATTTGGAGCAGAAGATCCATAACAAGACCACCATTCAGCTATTAAAATAAAAAAAATTGTTAGTATTTATTTAGATCAATTATCTTAAAGTAATTCAAATTTGTGTTACCTGGTGCTTTGATATCTCTTTGCCTGATGGCCATGTCGTGGCCGAAGATACCAGAAGCGTCCTTGAAAGAATCCAACTCTGTCATTATCTTGTCTTGAGTCTCTGTACTTGGAACCAACCTATTAATGAAACACAAACAAAACTATCATCTGAAAATGTGTACCAACCTATTAATACAAAACAAAAACACAATTTAAAAAACCAACCTAGTAATGCAATTGTACAAGCCCCCTTCCACTTCGGCGCAACGTACATCATCGTGATATTTGTAATGGATTGAAGGGTTTAGGAAATACCCAGCAGCATGCAAAGGATGGTGAAGCTGACACTCCCATCTTTTGTCAATGATCTCAAAGGCTTCTTCGTACTTCTCTTTATTCCACTTGAAATCCCTTTCGATTGTCTCTTTTGCCCTGTCCATGGCTGCATAAATGTATCCCATAGCTGGTTTTTTCTCTCCATCAACCATCCTAAGTACTTTGACAAGAGGAGTCATAATCTTCAGAGCACGCCGAATATTCTTCCAAAAACTCGCTTGCATAAGATACTGTCTAACTTTTCTTGCTCCAGCTTCTTTGGGCCATTTAGACTCACTCCATTCAGCAGAATTGACCATATCCCTTAAAGGCTTCTGCTGTTTGAGAAACTGAGTCATGGTTATGCAAGAAGTAGCAAACCTTGTTATAGCCGGCCTGTGCAGATTTCTTTGCTTTGTGAATTTCCTCATCATGTTCACAAGAGGGACATGGCTGTAGATATATCCATTCATGAACATGCATTTTTTCATTGCATTCTTCAATGCTGGAATTTCTCCAATGTCTTCCAACATTAGATCAATGCAATGTGCAGCACATGGAGTCCAGTAGAGATGAGGTCTTTTTGCTTCAAGCAATTTTCCTGAATTTAAGTATTTTATATTAGTGTTACAAAAAAATATATCAAATGCTAAAACAAAGATGGGAAATAAATATTGGTTCAGATTATACATACCAGCTTTTATGTAGTTCTTTGCATTGTCTGTAATGACTTGAACTACATTAGCTTCTCCTATTTCCTCAACCATATCATCTAGCAACTTATACAACAACGTTGCATCTTTCACCTAAAAAAAATAAAGTGTTAAAACAAAGAAATATAAACTTTGAAAATAAATACTGGTTCAGATCATACGTACCACTTCGGAAACATCTTTTGACTTGATGAAAACAGAACCTTTAGGGGAATTAACTAGGAAGTTGACAATGTCTTTCTTAGCCACTGAATCTCTCCAACCATCAGACATAAGTGAACATCCTTTACTAGCCCACTCCTTCTTGTTATCCTCAATTTGGACAAGAGTGTTCTGCACTTCTTTATTAAGCAATGGAACCCTTAATTCATACATACTTGGTGGTTTCAATCCTGGTCCATATAGCCCAATTGATTGAATCATCTTGTCAAAACTAGGATAGTTGACTGCATTGAACGCAAGACCAGCATCCAAAAACCACCTAGTTATATCTCCACATACATTTTCCCTTGCCTCTTTATCACAAGCAGCTCCAAGAGTACTCTTTCTATCTTTCCTTCCTTGCAAAACATCAGGAGGAGGAACAATCACATACCTGTCCAGTGGACCTCTAACTCTCCTCTTCTTAGCATGGACAGACCGTCGCGGCTGACTTTCTTTCCCGCATTCTTCATCATACTCGTCAAGACCTTCTTCTTCTTCTTGAAGAGCCAAGTTACGAGCAGCTATCTCATCATCCTTCATCTGCTTGTGTTTGATTAACGCCTCTCTCACATGTGGTGGACATAAAGTACAAGCTTTGGCATTCCTATGATCCCCTCTCAAGTGTTGCTTGAGACGTGAAATTCCAGCGTTGAAGTTCTTCTTACAGAAGATACACTTCCAAGAGTTGGAATTGTTATTCAACATGATCCCATATTTTCTTCCTGGATCAACTTCACGACGTGTAGCACTACCCCCAGCCTCATCAGACATTAAAACTGTGATCAAAGTAAAAATAACCATACTGATCATAAGTTATTATCCATAACTAGACTGTGATCATTGACCAAAAATGAGACAGAATGAAGACAAAAAAGAAAACAAAAAAAATGCAGAGAATAAAAGACTAACCGTGTGTGTTAAACTCCGACCAAAGCAACCGCAGTACGTTCTAATCTGTGACAAAGGAACACTAGAATCAATAAGAAGAATAAGCATAAACGAGATTCAAAAGAGTAGAGACTAGAGAGTTCTAACCTTAAGCAAAAAACCTTGAGATCTATGTTTATGTTTTACGTAACTTTTATTTTATAAACCTAGGGTTCTCATTGTTTTTTAGACGTTTAGGTTATCCCGACGGTCAAGTTTTTTTTTTAAGTCTTAGAGTTTAATTATTAATTAAGGCTTACATGGTTTAGATACGGTTTACGTAAATCTCGCCATGTCGCACGCCTTCGACTTGCTCGCCTTCTCGACAAGGCACCCATGGCGCGCGCCTTACGGAACCCACCCTCGCCTAGGTGGTACGTGGCGACAGAGCCATCGCTTGACTGCGCCTCGCGCCATGGCGGCAATGGCGAGCGCCATTTTAAACACAGGTCGAGCAGCAAGAAAGATGTCTAAATTTAGAAAGCTCATCTGCACCGGTGACTTTGGGGATCAAAGCAACCGTTGTAGCATTGAACTTCCTAAGTAATCTCCCAGAGGTAAAGAACTCTTTCACTGCCTGTGTTGCTTCATCACCTACAATCTCCCAGGCTTCAAGGAAAAATTCCGCTGGAAAAATACTGTCTTTATCTCCTCTTCAGATGGGATCCGAGTAAGCTCTGAAGCCAGAGAGGTGGAACACCTGAACGGATGGATTTCACGTATCTCCTCCATTGTCATCGGGACTATTCCCCTACTCTCTGAGCCTAGTAGGTTCTTGAAATACGCCACTTCCATTCCCTTGATCTGTTGCTGATTATAGATTCTCAGACCAGTGGAATCTCTGATATATCGAATAGCATTCCAAGACTGATTGGCCAGGACTACACGGTGGAAGAATTTAGTGTTGGAGTCTCCTTCTCTCAGCCATCGAATCCTCGACTTCAGCTTGAAGAAGTTCTCTTGAGCAGAGGCAAAGAAAGCCCATGTATCCTATCCCTAGCAATGGATTCCTCCGTCACTAAAGCTTCCGTTGGGGTTGTCATTAGCGAAGATTGAATTCTTTCCAACTCCTCCAGTGCTATCTTTGTTCTCTGCTGAATGTTAATGAACTCCTCCCTATTCAGCCTCTTGCAACACTCCTTTGCTTTCTTTAGCCTCTGAGCTAGAGTAAAAGGTTTTGAGCCAATATCCAATGATTCGCCACAAGCCAACCGGAGACTAGGAATGTAATAACAGTGAATAGATATAAAGGAAAAGTATTTGAAGCTCTTCTTTCCCTTAATATATACACATGAAAACATTAAACTTTTTAGTATTAAAAATGAATATAATAGTTCAATATGCGTTCTTAATTGTTGTATGGGATCAGACGGCCGGACCGTGCAAGGCTTTACAGAGAGAAACAGGGGAGAAACAAGAGACAGCAAAGATGGAGTTCATGGAAGTACTCAAGACCCTTGACTCCGAGCTCGGAGACAAATCTTTCTTTGGAGGAAACGTGTTTGGGCTCGTGGACATTGCCTTTATCGGATTCTATAGTTGGTTTCGTACGTACGAGGTGGTAGCAAACTTCAGCATCGTAGCAGAGTTTCCTAAGCTAATTGCTTGGGCAGAGAGGTGTTTGAAAAGAGAGAGTGTGGCTAAGGTCTTGCCCGACTCAGATAAGGTGCTTAAGTCAGTCTCTGACTATCGGAAGAATATTTTAGGAATCAACTAGATTCATCTCCAGAACGTTCCATGATATGTTATATTTTGCTTTGTTCTTTTTTCATGTTGTTTCCTTCTGGTTTCGAAATCTGGTGTGTTTGAGATTCAAAAATAAATTTGAAACTTAAATAATGTTCTTTCTTTCTCTTTTTAGTAGAACACGTTTCAAAATTATGTACACGAAAAGAAAAACATTAAATTTTTTACATTTTTAAATGACAACACTATTAATTATCTATTTACCCATAATTCATTTAATAATAAAAAAATTGTAAAATAGAAAAAAAATTATATAACACGACATCTACACTGGTAAAACAAAAGAAAAATGTTAATAGTAAATTTCTTCATTTATACTAGCACACAAGAATAATTTGAAATCCATCAGCAGGAAAAATGCTTAGGCCATTGCTTACGTCATTATATTTATGAGTTAAGGTCTTCAAGAGCATGTCATTGTTAACAGACAATTGAGTTTTTTTGCAAATTAATATTAACAAAATAGAAATTTTCCAAAACTTATAACCAATATTGAGTTAAGGTCTTCAAGAGCATGTCATTGCTAACAGACAATTGAGTTTTTTTTTTCAAATTAATATTAATAAAATAGAAATTTTCCAAAACTTATAACCAATATATAAATTTGGAATATGAGTTAAGGAATATGTAAACCACATCCCTTCTATATTAATTGAAAAATATTAAAACCTGCAAGTTATTCCATGTGTCATCAATAAAATATTTTTTAGTCTTTAAAGAAATATATTGGTTCATATAAACATATACTATATGTTTCATTAATTTAATCATAAAATTAATAAGTAATCAACACAAAAACTTCTTTTTATTATTTCCTTAAATAAAAACTACAGAATTACTTAATGTGATTAAAATATATATGAAATTTATTATTTTAAGTGAAAAATATTGATAACAATTTGTATATCTTCTACATTTTTTTTAACATTATTAAAATAAATTAGACAATCACATTAGTCATATAATAAAACTATGATTTTTCCGCATATGTTATATTTTGAATTTTTAAATGACTATAAATAACTAAAACTATTAAAAGTTTTGTACTGAAAATTTAGTGATCAATGATTTAATTTTTTTAATAATATGAAACAAATGATCATAAAACCATATAAATATGAAATTTATTAAGATTAAAAATAAATAGAATTTAATAGCTTTTAAATTAAACTATATATCATATACAAATACAAAAATATTTTAGTTTCAAAACTTTAGAAAGATGTATCATACTTATATTGATAAAATTATATGTTTTTACATATCTTTTTTATAAATTTAAAAATACTTCTTTAATAATTATTTTATAAAAATACTCACTCTATTCTGAAATGTAAGATGTTTAGAATAATTTTTATGTTCCAGTATATAAGATGTTCTCATCTTTCTAGGTAACTTTAAGTTTATCAAAAACTGTGTAGCCAATCAAATTTAATAGTTCTATTTTATAATTGGTTAAGTAGTTTTTAGTTTATAATTTTAATGATAAAAAATAATTTTCTTAATAAGTGTGTACTTACCAAAACATCTTACATTGCAGAATAGAAAGAGTATATCTTTAATAATATTACAATGTAAGAGCACCCGCAACGCGGGTTCGTGATGAATCCTAAGCGCGATAACTTAGGTAAAAGCAATTAAAAAAATAATTTTAAAATGTCGTAACCGAAGGATTGATCCTAAACTAAGGGGTTTAAGGATCAAATCCTTAATCACGTGGCAAGGCGGGAGTGGTCGTGGTAGGGGTTGTGTTTCGTATGTGGAAAAAACATTCATTCTCTTTCTCCGTCTCGAAAAAAAAACTCTCCCGAAGGCGAAAGGCGATTCAGAGATCGTGAAACGGTGAAGGTAAATCGCGTGCTCTTAACTCAATATTTTTGGATTAGGTGTTGATGCATGTTGATTAGTCAGTTCTAGGGTTCTATCGTGTGGTAAAAATCGATTTTAGGTTTCAAATCGAATTGGGGATTTTTTTCGATTTACGGTTTTCGTCTAGGTTTGTTATTTTCTGCATCTCGAATCGGTTCTTTGTTGTTTGAGAGTTCTATCGTATGGTTTTAATAGATATAGGGTTTGAAATTGAGTTGGGATTGACTTCTGGATTGATTTACGTTCCGTGAAGAGTTATAAATAATTTTACGGTTCGAGATTGATTTGTAAATCGATTACGGGTTCAGGATAGTCGAAACCATTTGTGTTAAGCTATCCTTATAGCTAATTATGAATCTGATAACATGATTTTCCTTGCAGGTTTTGAAATGGAGGAAGAACTTCGCGATAAGAAAGCACAAAAAGAGTACTACAACATGATCGATTTTGTTGCAAATGCGCAACAGGGGATTCCCAAAATTTGCCCCTGTGGATCAATCACGAAAGAAACCGTTGATGAAGATGATACGTACGACTACCTCCCGGGAAAAAGATACTTTATCTGCAAGACTTTGAGGTATGTACTGTAATTAATCTGGTTATTTTTATGGTTCATATTCTGACAAATGTTTATCTTTTTTTGCAGAATGATGGGCTGCATTTCAGGCAACCATGGGTTACGGCTATTCATGAAGAAGTTGAGAGGCTCAAAGAACGGTATCACGAGCAGGCGAAGCTTCTGAGAGAGTGCCAGGCAGTTAAGGTGAGTGATGAGTGATTTGTTATGTCTTTAGGACTTTACTTATATGTGGGTAGGACTATAGTTCTGTAATAACTGTATGATGTATGTTCAGGACGAGGTGAGAATGCTGCAGGACGAGGTGAGAATGCTGCTTATGCGTGTGGCTGAACTCGAGAGAGCCCTGTGAGGTTAGTGGATTAAATTATCCTTCATCTCTGCCTCGTGTGAAATTAGTAGGAGTTTGCAAATAATATCCATACTGCTTCATTAAATCTCGCTTTCAAACGAAAACTTCATTAACTCACTCTCTAGCTGTTATGATAGGACAGTTAGCAAATAATATCCATACTGCTTCATTAAATCTCGCTTTCAAACGAAAACTTCATTAACTCACTCTCTAGCTGTTATGATAGGACAGTTTCCTACTAGGATTAAATAGAGTTGAACTAAAGATCCCTATTTAATCTTCTGCGTTTCTACAAGAGAAACACAGAGTGAAATCCGAAAATGGAAAACTCCACTTGCTTTGTAAACCTTTTAGCTAGCCAAGGGTGTGTTGAGCTTGACTCATCGGAACCCCTTTGCTTTAACAGCCAATGTTCCGATGAGTGTACTGTCAAAGAGAGGAAGAAATGGACACCAAAGGAGGATATACCAATATCTGAATTTGAAGAATTTGAAGAAGGAACCTCGACCAGAAGTTCGAATGTGGATGCACCCAATACTTCCGAGATGCCTCCAAATCTCGCTAATATGCTTCTTATACGGACTCATCTTCGTGATAGGCAGTTACATGAACGATTGAAAAATGATTTGGTAGAAAATATTTGGAACAAGTTTGGTAATGATGAAGATGAATAATTATTGTATGTTTGCATTTAATCATTCAATAAATGAATTTTCAATTTTAATGTTTTGCAACTTTCATAATTTTTAATTTCTTAAAAAAAAAAAAAAATTATAAGGACTTCATAGTAGTAACACCATTGGACATATAATTAGGATCAAAGTCCTTAACTATTCAGAAAAGAAAAAAATATATTAAAATATGGCTAAGGACTCCAATGGTGGGTAACACCATTGGAGATGCTCTAAATATAATAAAAAGTCAAAGTATATATTACAATGATCAAGTCATACAATATATATTTATATCCAATTCCAAAACACAGTATCACAATCCATGTATGATGTATTACTGTTTACAACTATGTTACTATGTAATTGTTTTTTTTTGTCACGAATGTTACTACGTAAATGAATGTGGCTTTTTACCAGGCTCCTGGGAAATATAAACTCCACATAGTATTTACTGAAATAGGTAATTAGTCATGAAATTATAGAAAATTTTAACGTTACGATGTCCAATTTAAAATATCATTTTATTGAATCATCCCTTTCAATTTTACGCATAGGTATCTGAGTAAGCTAACCCATGCTAATCACTTACAAACAAGTACTAATCAAACATTAACAGTGTACTTAATTGCAGGTTCAGTCCTGATAAGAAGCCGTAGAAACATGGATTTCCAGTCCTCAAATATATATATATATATATATATATATATATGTATTTATTTATTTATTCTGAGCCTCTTATAAAGTCATAGTTCGAATGGTATCAAGCGGTGCAGATCACGGATCATGCAGATCAAACGGATCAAGTGCAGATCACGCGAATCAAGTACAAATTAAACAGATCAAACAGTTTATTACAATTATTATAGTCGGATCAATGATCAAACGGATCTAACCGGATTTTAAATTTTAATTTAATTTTAAATTAAGTAACTATATATATAAGTATAACTATAAATTATTTTGATACAATTTTATATCATTGTTAGAATCTAAAATGATATGAAAATAGAAAAAAATTAAATGATATAAAATATGAAGAAAACTAATCTATTCAGACAGATATTAGAAATATATGAAAATTTTATGATTTTTAAAGAACTACAATATTTTACTTGAATTTAAAAATACATTATTTTGATATCGAATCAGGTTACAATTTTAAGTCTGATTACAATTTATAATGAGAAAAGCAATTTAAAAATAGAGTATATATTTAAATAATAAAAATTACAATAAAATAAATAATATATAAATACAATACATAAATAACAATAAATATTGCATTAAAGTTATGAAACTGTATTTTTAAAATTAAAATATGAAAATATTAGTAATTGACCAAATGTGTCTATCTTCCATTAATATATATATATATATATATATTTAAGTACAATATTATACATTTACATAATTAAAAAACGCACACATCATATAAATAATTTAGATAAATGTTCTAACAAAAAAAAAGTTGACAATTAAAAAATTTTGTATTGTAAAAGTTGTGAGTAAAATAGAATGAAAATGTGTTTTTTATATAATAAAATTAAATATATTATTACTTTGTAATAAAATCATTTATTGGTCAAAAGAAAAAGAAAAATGAGTGAACCACCACCAAATGCTAATAGATAAAACTGCATGTAAGAGATTTGTCTTTTTTCAGAAAAAGATAAAAAAATCTAGGCCTGGGCATAATATCAGTAATCCGAAATCCGAACTGAACCCGAACCGAAAAACCCGATCTGTATCATGTCCAAAATATAAAAAATATCTGAATGGATTTTGTAAGGTGGTACAAAACATATCCGAATCCGACGTGTTATTAACTGAACCCGAACGGGTAACCCGAAAAACCGAAAAAACCGAAAAATATGAAAAAAATATCCGAAGAAACCAATCTGAATGTCCAAAATAATATACAATATAATTATATGAAACATGAATATATACTTCAAATATTCAATTTCATATTTATTTTGATATGTTATCTAAAAATAAGTATTTAAATTTTAAATAACTGCCTTAAATACTTAATTATATATAAATAAATATATATATTTCTAAGGTTTTACTTTTCAATTTTAGATTTTATTTCGGGTATATCCGAACTGATCCGATATAACCTGAATCCGAAGGATATATGATTACTTTATGAGTTCTATGATGTGATATAAAACCGATTCGAACCCGATGTGTTATATCCGAACCCGACCCGTACTTACAAATTTACTAGAATGAGACATAGGAGGTGTTATAAAAAAAGAACCGAGATCCGAAAAATCCGATCCGAACGCCAACGGGTACCCGAACGTTTATGCCCGAAAAAATATGATCTGCATGCATATCTCTTGCAAAACAAATTTTAAAACAGAAAAATAATGAATGAGAGTTAAAATGCAGTTCTCATCCAACCCATATGATGCAACCCATATGATCTGGCCTCCGCATTCATAACCTTAGTGCCTCTATTGCCTAATTGAATTTTAGAGGCAAATTGAAAAAAGAAAATGGCTAAAAGTCACGTAATAACTGTCAGCCGTTAGTTAAGTCGCTTGCTGACTTGGATGGAAGATTTAGGTGGAGTGAGAAATGGAGGATAAGAACTCATGATTAAGAGCAGCATTATAATCGTCAAGGTAGAGGTTTTTGGTGGACACCACCCTAAGAACCCCCGCTTAGAGTATCTTTATCGGAGTCTATTAGTTAAGTTTCTTAGTATTAATAGCAATTAAAAAAAGAAAATTATGATTAATGGGAAGGAACGTTTCTTAATTAGACACAATAAAACCATGTTTAACGTTGGTCCTTAAGGGGGGGTTTTAACATTAACTGCATTTAAAAAAAAAGAAAAACATGATATTAATCAAGGGCCGGCTCTTAATTAAGGAAAAGAAGAAGCGGGTCTTGATAGACACGCGTCAAAAGAACAAGAGCCGTCCGTGTTTTGTCCTCTCTGTCTCGCCTTCGACGTTTCACTTTTTGCTCAAACTCTCTCTCTCTGGCTCTCTTTACCGGCGACTCTTGTCATCTCCGTCTCTCTCTTTCACTCCGCCTCTCTCTTTCCGTCGATGTGATTGACGACGAACCGCTCTCTCTCTCTCTCTCTCTCTCTCTCTCTCTCTCTCTCTCTCTCTCTCGGCGGCTCTCATCGTCTCTGGCTCGGTGGCTCTCATCGAGAAGGGGAAACGGCGACGTCTCTGTCGGTGGCTCGCTTCGAGGTCGAATCACTCCGCCTCTCTCTCTCCGTCGATCTGATTGACGAAGAAAGCTTTCTCTCTCTCTATCTCTCTTGGCGGCTCTCATTGTCTCTGTCTCGGTGGGTCTCTTGGAGTTGTGATAACGGCGACCTCTCTCAATCTGGCTCTCGTCGACGGCGGGTCACTCCACTCTCTCTCTCTGCAGCTCTGATGGATGAAGAATCACTCCGACGCTAAAGCTAAGTTGCTTTGTTTGTATGGTCTGAATCATTCAATTCATGCATGGCTTAGATTGTTTGTTCTGTTGCATGTTGTGTGGTGTTGGTTTTTGTCTCAAAGAAGTAACCAATCGTTGTTGTTTGGATCACGTGTTTTCTCAACTTTCTTGTTGTTTGTTGTGTTGATTTATGTCTCATGATCCACGGTGATTAATCTTTTGATTCATTTTAATTTGTCTCAGTGTGTCTCTTTGAAGATGGATGGATCAAGCGAGTGGGAGGAGAGATGGGCAAGGTTCTTCCATGACCGGGACTCCAATAACTGAGCAGGTATGACATGTCTCTTTGATGTCATTGAAACCGGAATTAAATTAGTTGATAGGGTTGATGGTAGATTATGGTTGAGCTTGGTGATTAATGGATGTGATCGTGTTTGATAGTAAATGATGTTAGAGAATGGTTGTTTTGGTAATAAATATGGTTTAATGACTTAGATATGTGTCCACTCAATGTAGTTGGTTGTGTTCAATGTTAATTGATCTTTGCTTGTGAGATGTTGATTGATCTTTGCTTGTCTCGCTTCTATAAAACACCTATCTTCTCCTCTCCTATCTCCATCTCTTCTTATCTTCTTTCTCTCTTCTGAATTCATTCTCTTCTGTCTCTCTTCTCCATTTTCCGAGATGGATTCTAATCCATGTAGCCAAAACTCCAAGTTTGTTGAACTGCTTAACAGTCAACAAGAAATGGTATTTGGTTTTTCTCAAGATAGTGTCTCACTATCTTCATCACAAGCCCCGGTGTTTGCATTTCAAGCGACTACAGAGACTCCAGCAGAGCGTAGGGAAAGGAGGGTGTGGACGCCAGTCGATGATGTTGTTTTAATCAGCTCTTGGTTGAACACAAGCAAAGACCCGGTGGTGGGGAACGAGCAAAGATGCGGTACATTCTGGAAAATGATTGCAGCTTACTTTGCTGCAAGTCCTAAGGTCTCAGGCCGTGAAGGCAGAGAGCCAACCCATTGCAAACAGCGCTGGCAGAAGATCAACGATGGTGTGAACAAGTTTTGTGGGGCTTACGAGGCCGCAAGCAGAGAGAAAAGCTTAGGACAAAATGAGAATGATGTTCTGAAGTTAGCTCATGAAATCTACTTCAACAACCACAACAAAAAGTTTACTCTCGAACACGCTTGGAAAGAGCTACGCAATGACCAAAAATGGTGTGAGCTCTCTTGTTCTAAAGCCCATGGAAACGCTAAAAGGAGGAAGTGTGATGACAGTGCTCAGTCATCAAGCTCTCGCGCTAATGAAACCACCACTGCTGAGGATGATCAAGGAAGTAACCGACCACCGGGTGTGAAGGCTTCTAAGGGCCAGGGCAAGAAGAAGATAGCAGAGGGGAAGCCATTGTCTGAGTTTCAGACACTCTGGAGCATCAAGAAGGAGGACCTGACTATGAAAGAAAAGATTTCGAAGATGAAGCTACTTGACAGTTTGATTGCTAAACAAGAGCCCCTAGCTGAGTATGAAGAATCTCTGAAGAAGAAGCTCATCAATGACTTGTTGTCTTAAGTCTTTTAGTTTATGTTGTCTAATTTCCCAGCTCTTTGTCATATTTTATGTTCTGTTGTTTGTCTTTCATGTTCTGTAGTTTCTTGTTCTTGTAATGCGGATGTTTGATATGTTTTATATAAATATGCTTATGTCTGATACGTTTGATTTGTGGCTATGTCTTTGTTTGAAGACTGTCTCTGTTTGATATGTTTGATTTGTGTCTATGTCTCTGTTTGAAGTCTGTCTCTGTTTGATATAAATATGCTCATCTCTTGTTGCCTCTCCTAACTTGCAGGTTAACAATGGTGTGGAAGAAGAAGTCTATCTCGGCTTTATGTCTCATGTTTGATATGTCATTTCGGCTTGTGAGGTAATGAAGTCTATCTCGGGTCTCTCTCTCATGTTTGATATATATTATGTCTCTGTCTCAGTTACTTGTCATTATTTGCAGGTCAAGCTGGTGATATTGCAGTCTTTTGGTGTCACGGGCAAGGTCTGTGTGATGTTGATATAAAGCTTGGCGTGTCTTGCAGTATGGTGGTGTCATGGGCAAGGTCTCAAAGTGTCTTCTAGTGTCACAGGCAAGGTCTCAAAGTGTCTTGTAGTGTGTCAAAGTGTCACGAACAGGGTCTTTTGTTGTCTTGTAGTGTCACGCACAAGTTGTCGTCTTTGTTGTCTATTATAAAGATGTGTATCTTCCTCATTATTAAACTTGTGTTGTCGTCTTTGTTTATCACCATCCTTATAAAACCATCTCGTTCTTATAGCACCATCTCACCATCTTACCATCTCTTTCTTATAGCACCATTTCACCATCAAACCATCTCTTTCTTATATCACCATTTCACCATCTCGTTCTTATATCACCATCAAACCATCTTTATAAAACCTTCTCAAACTTGTTTATAAAACCTTCTCAAACTCGTTCTTATATCACCATCTCACCATTTCAAATTCCTCTCGTTCTCAAATTCTCATTCTCTCGTAAACAAGTCTCCTCTGATGGCCTCGTCTTCTCAAAACACTTTTGATGAATCACTTGATGATGATTTTGATGAAATTTTTGATTAACATTTTGATCAAGCTTTCGATAATTTGGTAATTCATTATGGTGATCAAGAAGAACAAAGGAGAAGAAGGAAAAAACGAGTTCATATCGAAAGAAATCGTGAAGAAGGCGATGTACGTCTATGGAATGATTATTTCAGTGATACTCCAACATATCCTGATAATCTATTCCGACGACGATTTAGAATAAACAAGCCATTGTTCATGCATATTGTTGCTCTACTCTTCAAAGAAGTTGAATTCTTTCGACAATAGAAAGATGCTATCGGAAGGCTTAGTCTTTCTCCACTTCAGAAGTGTACAACAGCCATTCGTGTCTTGGCATATGGAACTGCGGCTGATGCTGTAGACGAATACCTCAGACTCGGTTCAACTACTACTCGGTCATGTGTGGAACATTTTGTCGAAGGAATTATATCTTTATTCGGTGATGAGTACCTAAGAAGACCAACCCCGTATGATCTTCAACGTCTACTTGATATTGGTCAGCATCGGGGATTTCCCGGGATGATCGGAAGCATCGATTGTATGCATTGGGAGTGGAAGAATTGTCCCACCGCTTGGAAAGGTCAATATTCACGTGGTTCGGGAAAACCCACCATCGTTTTAGAGGCGGTTGCTTCGTATGATCTATGGATATGGCATGCGTTTTTTGGACCTCCAGGTACCTTAAATGATATCAATGTTCTTGATCGCTCACCTGTTTTTGATGACATCATAAAAGGTCAAGCTCCGCAAGTCAATTTCTCTGTCAATGGAAGAGAGTATCATTTGGCTTACTATCTCACCGATGGTATTTATCCAAAATGGTCAACTTTTATCCAATCTATTCCAATACCACAAGGTCCGAAAGCGGGTTTATTTGCTCAACATCAAGAAGCTGCCCGAAAAGATGTCGAGCGTGCTTTTGGAGTCTTGCAAGCTCGCTTTGCCATTGTTAAAAATCCCGCACTTTTTTGGGATAAAGTCAAAATTGGAAAGATTATGAGAGCATGTATCATACTCCATAATATGATAGTAGAAGACGAACGAGATGGATACACTCAATTTGATGTTTCAGATTTCCAACCAGGAGCAGACACCGGAAGTTCACATGTGGATTTCACGTATTCTACAGATATCCCGACAAATATCGCCAATATGATGGGCGTGCATCAACAACTCAAAGATGATTTGGTTGAACATATATGGCGTAAATTTGAAGGTGATGAAGACAACTACTAAGCTCAGACGTTTTTTCAAATAATTTAGTCTTATTGTACTAATTTTTGTTTTTATGTTTTTTTATAAATCTATGTTTTAAATGTTATCTTTTAATATGTTTTTTTAATAAATAAATTTTATCTTTCAAAAAAAAATTAATAATCCTTGGTTAAGAAACTTCCATTGGACCTTTCAAAATGAGAGTTTCTTACCAAAGGTTCTTAAACTTCATTTATTGCTAAAAAAATCATTAAGAACCCTCTTAAAGGGTTTTGGGTTGAACATGCTCTAAGAGCATGATTATCAATGGGATTTAATTGGTGGTCCTTAGAGTTTTTTATTGTTATTTTTAGATAAGGACATTGTTAAGGACTTTTAATGAAAATGGTGATTATTGGTTGGACTTTTTGTTGGTCCTTAGGTTTAATTTTTTTTTTGAAATAACTAGCAACATATATAAGATAAAACATATTACCATTTTAAGTTGAATAACTAATAAGAAAAAAAAATTTATTCATTTAATAGAAAATTACAAACATTTTATTACATTTCATTAAAAAAAAATAAACTTCAGAAATAAAAGCAAACACACAACTTATTCAAATCATAGAAACATATAAATTATATGTTATTTGGAAAATGTCCAAATTTAGCCCATATATTTTCAAGCAGATCATTTTTTAATTGTTCATGGGCATGTCTATTCCGAAGGCTCGTTCGACGATCCATTGTACTGCCGAGATTCAAAGGCATGTTGACGGAAAATGTATCCACTTTTTCTCTTTCTTGAAACTCAAATTTGTTATACTGAGTGAATGATGACCGTTCATCTTCGACAATCATATTATGGAGTATGATACATGCTCTCATAATATTTCATATTTTCTCTTTATCCCATAACTTAGATGGATTTTTGACAACGGCAAATCTTGCTTGCAGGACTCCGAAGGCACGCTCAACATCTTTTCGAACTGATTCTTGGGACTTAGCAAACAATGACTGCTTTTCAGTTTGTGGTAGTCGGATATATTGAATAAAAGTCGCCCCATTTCGGATATATACCATCTGTTAGATAATATGCCAGATGGTACTCTGTTTCATTGACATAATAGTTTACTTGTGGCGCGATGTCGTTAAGAATGTCATCAAAAACAGGTGATCGTCTGATCATTGATTCTGTGCCACCTCTGCTTACAATGAACATTCTCTATGTTCTCATGAAGAGTTGTTGCAAAGTATTCATCTATGCGTTTCCAGAAGGTCCTTAACTTCTGTTCATTTCCGACAACAGCGTCCTTTGATGTGTTTAGCCACGCACTAATCAGTACCTCGTCATCACCTTGCGTCCATTTCCTTCTCACCATACGATCCACAGGTGTGTCCTGAGGTTGGGATGTAGCCTCAGACTGTTGGGAACTGAAAGGAGGCATTTCTGAGGCTCCAATGTCGACACTGGAAGGAAAACTTTCATAAGGAAAGTTTTCCTGAACATTATTATTTTGTACGTTGTGAAGAAGCCCCACATAACCAGAATTCTGGCTATATGGATTCCTTGGATCCATAGGAAGAAGAACAGAAGAGATTATAGAGAATGAGAACGTTTTCTTGTTCGGAAAGAGAAGAGAAAGACGATTTGGAGATAATAAAGCTGAAGTATGGGATTTAATAGGAGAAACTTTAACATGTAATAACTCCATAACCACCTAACCATTATCTACCTATGTCTAATCAGATGTTATTACTAAACTACAACTACAAAGCTATCAGCTCTAGTTTAATAGATCATTAAATTTTAGTACGAAAGCTATCAGCTATAGTTATTACTAAACTACAACTACAAAAGTTATAAGCTACAAAGAGAACTACAATACAAGCAGAGAACACAATTTCGTTTAAGTAACTTCAAATCCAAACTACAAACATGGCAATCTTGTTCATAAGACTCACAGTCTTATCACTAATTTTTAGTTACTTCAATACAGAACTAAAAGTTTAGTTACTTCAATACAGAACTAAAAGCTATCAACTTTCGTTCAAAAAAATCAAAAACAACAAGCATTCGAGGCAATAATTTATACTGAACTTCAATACAAATCTAAAACCTATCAAGTTTCCTAACAAGAAATTACAGAAACCATATCAACTACAAAGCTATCGACGAAACAATATCAAAGAAAACATCAACGATCATCATCATCAATAAAAGAAACTGAATTTAATCTACCAACATATCATCACAACAAAGAATCACACGAAACTAACATGCGGAGGAACTAGATCGAGAAACTGAACTTAATCAACCGAACATATCATCACAAAAAAGAATATACGAAACCCGACTCGCAGGAACTAGATCGAGAAACTGAATCTAATCTACCGAACAAATCATCACAACAAAGAATCTACGAAACCAACATGCGGAGGAACTAGATCGACAACGACATCCTAAGGATTTGAAAACGAAAGAGGAACACATACCTTTTAGATTGAAATCGGCGGAGAATGAGGTTGGAGAGAGACTCGGGATAGACTCGTGAGGGATCCGGGAGAGATTCGGGATGAAATCGTCGGTGTACTTTATCGCCGCATGCATCGCCGTCGAGAGAGAATCGGAAGACGGTGAGATCGATTTGGGAAGAGAAAGTCGAGTTTCCCCTACACGACTTTTCCGCTTCATCTCCACTCGACAGGTGGCAAGGAAGGACGAGCAAAAATCGACCTTGGTTAAGGCCCGTCCCGGAACATTATCACCATTTTGTATTTATTTTTGGGCGGAAAATGGGTTAGGACCCAACTTTAGGACCCCGATAATCATGGTCTAAGAGACGGTCTTTTGAGGCACGTGTTGACCAAGGGCTATCATCTCTTTCTCTCTCTCTGGCGGAATGCTCTTCATCATCAAAAGTTCAAAGTCAATGGGTGTTTGTGTGTGTTTTACAGAGAGATGGAGGCAGATCAGTCCTCATGCAACCACCGCATTACAGAGTCTCGATTGAATAACTCTTTAACATTCTAACCATCGTGCCCTTTGGCATTGCTGATTTGTAGCAAAAGGCATTTCCTTTTCGTCTATCTCCGCTTGATTATAGTTAAAAATCGTTTCTTTTTGTGGGATATAGTTAAAAGCCATGTTCTGCTTTTGGTTCCTAGTCAAAGATAGAAACTTGCTTCTCGAACATTGTTGATTATATGCTGGACTGATTTTATAGTGATCGAACCATTTGTTTTGTACTGTGACTTTAGTAAGGAGAGATCAGAGTGACCAAGTCAAAACGAATGAAGCAACTCATGCCGAAGCTAGCAAGAATGTTAATGTTTTGTACCTTCTGATTG
The DNA here is from genome assembly GCF_020379485.1 of Brassica napus. Taxonomy (NCBI): domain Eukaryota; kingdom Viridiplantae; phylum Streptophyta; class Magnoliopsida; order Brassicales; family Brassicaceae; genus Brassica; species Brassica napus. The sequence goes on from NC_063449.1 coordinate 31,807,080, forward strand.
CTACTTGTTTCATTTGCATTCTGCAGGTGAAAGTGGAGAACAAGGCATGGAAAGTCGATGTGAGTTCCACATGTTTTCTGTTTTCATTAAATGGTGTTTCAGTATTTTCTTGTACTTGTGAACGGAAAGGGTCAAATAAAGCTTATGTTTGATGTTCTTCAATTTTGATTTGTTCTGTCTCTTCTGTTTATTGATTATTTTTTTGATTGTTCTGTCTTTGTTGCCTTTACATGGATGGATCAAGTGATATGAGTCGGGTTCCAGTTGCAACAGAGGTAAATCTAAAAACTTTCAAACTTTTAAGTTGTTTCTTGTTGCTTAACCTTCGGTTTAATTCTTTGTTCCTTGTAGTTTAAGTTTATGATAATATAAAAGCTTGTGTTGTTGTTGTTACTGTCTCGGTTCCTTGAGCTTGTTGTTGTTACTGTCCTTGTAGTTGAAGTTTCTTGTTGTTACTGTCCTTGTAGTTTAAGTTTCAAGCGTCTTGTTGTTTCACTGTCTTGTGTTCTAGATCATTAAAAGACTTGTGTTTCTCATTCTTGTTGTTTCAGGTGGTGAAGTGGAGTGGAGCATTCACGGGTATTGGAGTGGAGCATTCACGAGTGACAGAGAGTTGTTGTTTCATTGTCTTGTGTAATTGAGTCATTGAGTTGTAATTGTGTCATTGAATTGTATTTGTGTCACGGGTGTACAAGAGTGACAGAGAGAGTTGGAGTCTTGTGGTGTTTGTAGTCTTTTGTTAAAGTTCACGGATATAGTTTACGAGTGACAACTTCCATCCTTCTCTATATATATTTGCAATTCACTTGAAAAGCAATTCACAGAGTAATCTACTCCATTCTCTACTTCGACTTATCTTCACAAGCAATTCACAACAACTTCCATCCTTCTCTATATATATTTGCAATTCACTTGAAAAGCAAAATTTTCAATCTTCCGTTCTTCTTGTCTTCACAAAATTTTCAAAATTTCATATATGGCATCCTCATCTCATAACATTTTTGAGGGATCAGACGATGAAAATTTTGATCAATATTTATTTTTTATGTTTTTATTTTAAAATCAATGTTTAAAATGTTATATTATACTATGTTTTAAGAAAAAAATTAAGTTTAATAAGAAAAATCAAAAAACTTTGGTGTTTAATTAAATTTTTTTTTAAAGAACCCTTAAATAAAAGACTTGCAATGGAGCACGTAAATTTTTTGGTCTCTTAATTAACTTTTACAATTAAAAAGTATTAAAAAATAAGAGATCCATTTAGGATCTCTAGGATAATGGTGCTGTAAAGGCTTTACGAACATCGTTTCCGGTAATACTTTAGAGGATTTTGACTAAAATGGGCGTTGAATAACCCGACCCGCTAACCCAATACATTTGTATTATACTACTATTTCATCTATTTGCCACTTGGCCTTAGACTGATATTTTATGGAAAAAGGAATTACACTATTTTGTGGTAAAATTATTTGAATTACTTGCTAAGCTGAAAATTAACTTATTTATGACAGTTAAAATCTCAAGTAAAAACTTAGAAAGTGTTATGAACCAGATTGTGGATGGCTCATAACCAAGAAATTATGATTTGTAATCTTTTCATTTATCTATGACGGTGTAATCTCCTATATAAGGAACCTCTATGTTATGAATAAAGATAAAATTTTCCATTACTTTTATAACACGTTATCAGCACGAACTCTAAATCCCTAAGCTAATACCCAAATCAAAAAACCCTAAAACCCTAACCCTATCCGGCGATCCGACGAACCCTAAACCCCGATCGCGTCTCTTGTTCCCGCATCTGTTCTAGCTCGCGTCCCCGATCAGCTTTAGCCCAAGGCGTTCCTGATCCTAGCTCAGACGTTCGCGACCCGAGAGCAGCTCTAGCACGCGACCTCTTCCTCGTTCGCGACAGCATCAGACAGCTCGCGTCCGACGATCAAGGCGTTCCCGATCAAGTAACAAAGGACGACCGCGTCCCGACAGAAGCGACTCGATCCATTCCAGCTTGCGTCCTGTTTGTGTCCAGCTCGCGGATCAACTCCTTTGGTGGTCCGATTCAACAATCATCTAAGGTTAAAAGGTAATTCAAAACCTAAGAACCCATAAGCGAACATGGATTGATTGATAAAGAATGAAACCCTAAAACCCTAATCTTTATGAATCAAAACCATAAGGTAATAGATCAAAAATCCTAATTGAGTAAATCAAAGCTCTAAAAGTTCAATACCCCAAACCCTAAATCATGTTCCTACATGATTAAAACCCCAAATCGGTTTTTACAAGTTAAAATCCGATAAACCCTAACCCTATATCTATAAACCCTAAATAATATAAGTATCAGAATTAATTATACTATAATTATCGAATATTTTGAAATTAAAACTGTTTTCGGTTTTGATCATTGAGGTTTTAAATCTGATTGAATCTGATGCTATGTTGCTAGAATTGTTTGACCGTTAAATTGATAGATTTATTTTCTCATCATGCTTGGTTAATTGTTCATCTGATTTAAAATTGTTTAAACCGACCAGCCTGTTAAAACATCGATTGAATCTGATAGGTTGCTAGCTTGCTTTGCTTATATAATCCGATAGGTTGATAGATTAATTGATGTTTACTTGTTTAAAATCCGAATGATCTGATTGCATGATTCTTGAGGTTTAATATCATCTGCTAGGATTGATAGTTTTGTAATATGATCTGTTTTAAATAAAAACCCTAAATAATACGTATGATAAGTTATATTAATCTGATTTGGATATCTTTGAGAATTGAGAATCCGTATGCTAGGTTGATAGATTCATGATAAAATCTAATGTCTTGAGGTTTAAGATTGTATGCTAAGTTCGATTAAATTGATTGATCTGATTATATGTTTTTGAGGTTTGATAAATTCGGATACTAGATAAATTATTTACACATGGTTTATGCTAAATACCAATCAGCCTTGAAACTGATTCATTGAAATTCATGCTTGAAATCTATATTCTAGTATTGCTAAAATCAGCCTTGAAACTGATTGAGTGATTAATAAATCTTTTTACTAGTCTTGCTAAAATTCATTGATTGTTAAACCATAATTGCATGATTAATTGAATCCGTTTTTGCTAGTCTTGATAAACCATAATATTATGAGCACATAGAAATAGTATTGCTGAGACTTGCTAGAAATTGACTGATTGATTAAATGTCTTTAAGATTGATAGTCTCATTGTCCTCATAAGATTGAAATCCGAATTGATTGTTTTTAAGAGTAAGGCCGCATGAAAATTATACCTAAATATTGAATGATATATGATTTGAGATGTCAAAAATCAACTTGGATTTTGCTGCCCTAAATCTCTCTGGAGATAATTATTTACGGTGGGCATTGGATACAAAGATTATCCTAAAGTTAAAAAAAAAAAAACTTGGTGAATGTATCATAGAAGGCAATAATGCCAATGAGAAAGATTGATACATGGCAATATTAATTATTAGCCATCATCTTATTAAGAGTCTCAAAGATCAGTATCTGACTATAGAGAATCCTCCAGACCTTTGGACAGAGTTAAAAATCGAGATATGATCACCAAAGAACGGTGTTATTACCAAATGCCCTATTTGATTGGAGGAATCCCAGAATCCAGGACTATAAGTCTGTGGATGAGTCTATTGCTAGATGGACAAAAATAATAGATTAGTGATGAGAAACAGTGAATTAAGACCTTCTGGATTAACCCCATTACCTGATACCAATAAGGCCGGAAAAAAAAGGGTAACCACGTCCAGAATGATAGACGACACGGTCATGGCCGTGGAGGGTGGAAAGGACGTGGCCATGGCCACTATAACACATTTGGCCGTGGGAATCACTACGGTAGAGGCCGTGGGTATCAACCCAATTTGAGCCATGGTCAAGGCAGTGGCTGTGGTATATCCTTTAAACCACAAAGCTCGACCAAATCAGTGTGCCATAGATGTGAAATGGGGAACCATTGGGTTAAGATATGAAGGACTCCCAAACATTTTTGTGACCTCTATCAAAAAGAGTCTGAAAGGGAAGAATCTTGAAACCCAGTTGGTCTATAAAGATGGTGAAAATAATTTCGAACATGATCAAGATGATCTTATGGAATATGAGACTTATGATTGCCTAAAAGAATCAAGTTGATAATCTGATTTTGACATCAAACTTGTGTGATTGCTTTGCTTGTATGCTTTCTTTGATTTTTATCTCCTTGAATTTATTTCTATTACATTGTCTGCTTAGAATGATTTTTCTATATGAGTACACTGAAAAACGCCAATATAAGTACTAAAGCAGGTATCGCCAGTCTGAAAGAAGACTATGGCTAGGCTAATATATTATTGCCTAAGGGTATGCATCTAGAAATCAGTGATGCATTATATTCACCCAGCTCTAAGAGCAAGAGCAGCCTATTGAGTTTTAAAGATATAATAATGAATGGTTTCCATATTGAAACAATGGGCGAAGGAAACAAAGAGTTTCTTCAGATATATGTATAAAATCGCCCAATGCCATAATAAGTCCTAAAGACTATACCTACATTCTCTACTGACCTAGACTATGCATAGATCAGTATGATAGAGGCTAAAAGCCTGCGAAAATATACACTTTATGGCACGACCGGATTGGCCATCCTGGTCCAAACATGATGCGAAAATTGATATTCAAAAGACACACATTAAAAGATAAGAAGAGTTATCCCAAAGAATCTCACGTGTGTAGCATGTACACAAGGGAAACTCATTAGGCCATCACCAGTAAAACGGCTACGAGCCTTTTTTCATAAATAAAGACTATATGTCTAGATAATACTGGTGAATACATGTCCCAAGCGTTTAAATGATTATGGTATGTCCATGGGGGTAAGTGTGGAAAATTCTGTGATACATGTCAATACCAAAAACGGCTTGGCCGAAATCTTTTAAAACGCAAATAGCTGATTGATAGACCATAACTTATGAGGTCAAAACTCCCATTCACAGCTTGGGCCACACAAAATTTACATGCACCTAAGTTAATACGCATCAGGCCATTTAATGAGCATAGATATCCCCTATCATAATTATTAACGGGTCAAGAGCCAGACATACCCCATCATAAGACATTTGGATGTGATGTCTATGTACTAATTGCTTCACTACAGAGAACTGAGATGGGACCTCAAAAGGAGGATGGGGATATATGTTGGATATGATTCTCCCACAATAATAAAGTACTTTGACCCAACTATGAGTGATTATATTTGAGGCCAGGTACACAGATTATTTTAAGACCAGAAGGAGAAAAAAATAATAAAGCTGGTAAAAGAATGATAAAAGAAATAGAATGGAATCAACCATCAATGTCTTGGCAAGATCCTCAGACTAAAGATTGTGAAATAGACGTCCAAAGATTATACATTTACAAAGCTAGCTAATCAAATGTCAGACACATTTGTTGACCCGAAAAAGAATGACTAAGTCATATATAAACCAGCTTGTAAAGCATCAACGAATTTGATGTCCAAGAAGAGACACAGTCAAGTTGCTACAGAGTCTAGACAATGTATGAAACGTGGTAGACCAAATAGGTTCCAAAAGATAAGAATCCTCGGAAATAAAAGAAAGGTGCAGAGAATGATAATCAAAATCCAAATCCGATGTTACTAAGGAAACCATCCCAGACATGGAGATAAGGTCGGCCGGCTCTAAGATACATGTACCAAACAATGTAGCTTGGGACGCCAAGCTGCAAAGTATTTAAGGTCCTGATAATAATGAATCTCAATCGAATATATCATGCCTGGAACATAATGGAACCAATAAGGAATGTCGACATAAGATGATTTATTTGCATACAAGGTAGCACTTGAATTTATGAATATAAGCGAGGATCATGAACCCACGTCAATATAAGAGTGCGCACTCGTAGAACAGATTGGATTGAATGGAAACGTGGGGTTAAATAGTTTAAGGAAGAAATGCGTATTTGGCCATATGATTAAGACGCCATATGATGTTAAAACCAGTGGATATAAATGGGTCTTGTGAGGAATAGAAATCGTGAGATATAAAGCTGATGTTGCACAAGGATTATCACAAAGACCAGTAATAGATTATGAGGAGACATACTCGCATGTGGTGGATGCAACTACTTTTAGATTTCTCATAAGTCTGGCTATATAAGAGAGAAAATTAGACTTCCATTAAGTTGATGTAGTGACTGCATATTTATATGGTCCACTGGATAATGAAAGTACTAGAGGGAATTGAGCTGAAAGTACAACAAGTTCTCGAGAACAATATTGATAATCATCAAACTATATGATCTGAATATCCTAGGAACCTCTGGATACAATTTTCCAAACAGTTGAATATCTCAAGAAAGAGTTTGAGATGAAAGATCTTGGAAAACAAAGTTTTGTTTGAGATTACAGCTTTAGTACATTAACAATGAAATCCTTGTGCATCAAATAGTATATACAGAAAAGGGTACTCAAGAGATTTAATATGGACCAGTCTCACTCATTATCTAGTACATAGGCGTGAGATCACTTGTTTTAGACACTGATCCATTCAGTCCAAAGGTGGACGATAAAGAAGTCCATTTAGTCCTGAGATGGACGATGCATAAGTCTTGTTTTAGACACTGATTTGATTGGTCCATAAGAAGGTCGATGAAGAAGCCTTTGATTTTGATTTATTTTATACTAACCAGCCCAAAGAGGGGTTATTTGGTTTTGTTGATTTGTTTTCAGACAGGTTATGTTTTACACATGGTGGTACACACATATCACAGCAACATCATCCAAGATTTCGTGTGTATGTATTTGAGGTCGATGACTCAATATGTTCGATCAGATTGTGGCATGGCCGATGATAAAGAAGAACCAACTATCATGTTCGAGGACGAAACATATTCTGCCAAAAATCTTCATCACCCACAGATTGTAGAAAATTGGAGAGGTCCAAAGGACCTTCAGTAATGTCCAAATCAGATGGAGTAATGTGTGTTGTACTCTTTTTCTTTCACCATGGTTTTGTCCCAATTGGGTTTTCCTGGTAAGATTTTAATGAGGCAACATTAAAGCACATTACAAACTCTAAATGATTATGACATCCAAGGGGAAGTGTTATGAACCAGATTATGATTTGTAATTTTTTCATTTATCTATGACGATGTAATCTCATATATAAAGAACCTCTATGTTATGAATAAATATACACTTTTCCTTTGTTTTTATAACAGAAAGTACGTTCATGTAAAAATGTCGGTTGCATAATTATCTAAATAAGGTTTTCATGATTTATAATATAAGTAATAGTTTAATTAGTTTATTTACCAACAAGTAATAGCTTAATTACAACCCATGTTCTAAAATACGGTTTAGGTATCCGCCTAGACGGCGTTTAGGTGATATACGATAGCTATCTAACGCGTAATGAACGCCTAGCGCGTTTTCGAACACTGATTAGAACTCAAAAAAATCTTTTCCTTTCCTTTTTTTAACAAACAGATGCAACCGAACTAAATGCTGTAATTATAAAATTACAATTGATCCAGAATAGAAAATTGGAGGTATATGTTCATTCACATTAACACACATTAATAGGCCAATGGAGAGAATCCATACACATATAGACAAATTATATTTTAGAGCCTTCAATCATACATTTAAAACATTTTTTCTCTTGTTATAAATATCTTTAATATCAGGAATAAAACTTTCTCATCACCTTGGTCTTCTCCATTATCTATCTCTCCACCAAATCTGGCAGAGAAAACAAAACAGAGATTGAGCTTATAATAGAAACAAGGACTCGATTTTGTACATGATGGATAAGAGCTGCAACTCCTCCGGCGACTCTTCCGCCTTATCAGCCACCGCAACGAGTAGCACCGGTGACAACACAGGGAGCAGAGATCATCACTACCTAAGACAACTCCATAAGCTTTCCCACAAGATATCAAAACCCTCCTCCTCCGTCTCCGCGGCCGTGAATCAAGAAACTGATCACCAACCACCTCCTCCTCCTCCGCTGTCTCAGCCGCCAATTAATCACGGGAATCTCCACCCGCATCAGCCTCCTGTTTACAACATCAGCAAGAACGATTTCAGAGACGCTGTTCAGAAACTCACAGGCTCACCAGCGCATGAACGGATCTCTGCTCAGCCGATTCACCACCCTAAGGCTCAACAGAGTTCGCGTCTACACAGGATCCGTCCTCCTCCGTTGGCTCACGTTATCAACCGCCCGCCTAGTTTGCTAAACGACGCTCATCATGACTGGACCGGCGGATTTGTTCCTCGACCGACGGCGCCGCTTTCTCCTCTCCCTCCGTTACCTTCAGTTCACGCGGCGGCGGAATCTCCGGTCTCTTCTTACATGCGGTACCTTCAGAACTCCATGTTCGCTATGGATTCGAATAGGAGAGAGTTATGTGGTTCATCGCCTTTAGCTCCTTTGGTGTCGCCTCGCTGGTACCAACAACAACATGAAAAGGCTCTGCCGCCGCAAAACAGCAGTTCCCCTCCATGTCCTCCTCCGCCATTGTAGGCGGCGCCACTACCATTCGGATGTCTGAATTCGCCAAAATCACCGTATGGGTTACTCTCACCAAGTTTACTTTTATCACCGGTGTCAGGTCAACTAGGGTTTCCGACGACGCTGCCGCTTACTAGCCCTAAATAATTTTGTACACCATTTAGTGGTGGATGCTTACTTTTGTTTAAAGCTCTAAGAACCTCCGAATTGAGGGTTCATGGGTAGTTCAAGCAGAGATCAAGAAAAAAAATAATAAAATAATTCAATCTCATGAACTCCTCTTTTTTAAAGGTTTCTGGGCTGAACCTCTCTCTCCTAAAGTTCATCACTGTAACTCGGACTCCAAGTGTCGTGGCGGTCCGCGATTAGTGTCTTTTTTTTAAATCAAAAAGAAAAAAAAATTAATAATAAAAAATTAAAAAGATGAACCCCAAGAGGAGTTCATTGATGTGGGTGCTCTAATTACTTTTAAATATTCTGTTTAAAGCTTAAAATTAGAAAGAATTACACCGTAAATGACAGTTTTAAGTTTTTAATAACATTATAATACATTTTATGTTTCTTAGACACTTTTTCTTCTTCCAACACACGTTTTATTCTTCCCAATTAATGAATCAATTGAAATCTAACTAAAGTCTAACTAAGTATTTGTGTAGAGTTTGTGAATTTTAAAAATCTATTGCTATTGGTTTTTGGATTTCAAAAATCTTAGTAGAATCCATTATTATTGGTTTAAGAATTTTCAAAATCCATTCAAATCTCTTATTATTCAAAAAGTTTAGTTATTATTGATTCTCTAATTCTAACTAAATCTAGTGTTATTGGGAGATGAATTCTTTTTATTTTTACTCATAAGACTCAACTTTCAAAATATCATATGTATCCATGTGATTTTCAAAATCCTTGTAATAAAAATACTAGAAAACAAAATAATTATTCTTACCAAATATCTATTGCACCTTAAATCCAAATTATATGTTCGAAACTATAATTCATTATATTTATATACTTTTACATTTTTGAATATATAATTATTTTTTTAAAATATTACATTTTTAATATAAATAATAATAATTAGATTTACAAATCTTAATAATTTTTTTTTAAAAAAATTTAAAATAGTTTCAAAAAACATTTTCGAATTTCAAAAAGAAAATTTGAAAAAAATATTTTTTAAAAAATAGAAAAATTATAAAAATGTTCGAATTTGGAAAAAATATATATAAAACAACTTTTTATTTTTTAATTTTTATTACTTATACATCTATACCGTAAGGGGTAAAATAGTCTTTTACATTTTTAATGAAACTTCTTTTAGTTATTTTTTCTTTAAAATGCTCTCTTTGTAACAAAATCTTTTAAAATGGCTATTTTAAAAAATTGTTCAGTTTTATATGTATCAGTATTATTTTATTTTTAATTTGAAAGCAAAAAATAAATAATCATGCTATATGATTTAGAAAATAAATATATTATATATTTATTTTACAAAAAAATGATAGAAAAGAAGTAATACAAATTCATGAAAATCTATATCAATCTAAAAAAGTTATGATCAAATTTCATAAGTCAATGTATATAAATTTTCACAATCCACATAACTTTTTTTAAATCTATCAACTCTCAAAATTCACAAACTCTACACAAATTCATCTCCCAATGACCCCCCCCCCAAATAATAAAATATTAATTTTATTATTATTTTGTGTTCTTCTCTCTCTCTTCTTCCTCTTTCTTCTTCCAAACTTTCTATTTTTTCTAAATTAAAATATGATTCTTCGTATTATTTTTTCAAAAGAACTTGCATATAATTATTGTTTATGTTTCTTAATCTATCTTTTAAGATATGTAAGACATATCTTCTGATGATGGTGTAATAGTGACATTTTATGATAACAACATCAATGGTAGAAAAGTAATCGACTTTGGCGTAGCTACAATGGTAGACATATCTTCTGAATATAGAAAGAAACATTATTTTGTTTCGGTGTCCACGCTTGTCCACAGTTGTGATGTTTACATGTACACTAAATCTATATATATATGTGGACATGTTTTTGGGTTATTTTGTTTCGGTGTCCGCAAACCTATGTTGTACACATGTACATTAAATTCATATGTTGTCCACAATTATGATGTTTACATGTACACTAAATTTACATAAATTTTATTTGAATTTTTTTCTTTTAATGAGTGGCAATTTTGTAATATTTTCATCTTTGTCGTATTAGGGTTTCCTGAGTTTTCTGCAAATATATCCCAGAGCCGCCACTGATTTTTAACATGCAATCTTCATTATATTTTGTGTTTTTACCTCTAAAAGTTACCAATATTATATATATATTAACTGATTAGAGCCCAAAACCAAGAAAAAAACAAGTTTTAATATCCCAATCAACGGATAGTTAATTTTGAAATAGCCATGTGAATGTGAAGTTAAGATAAATGAATCACCTTTAATTACTTAGGAAGAAATAAAGCATGATTCATCAATCAGAAAGACAGATATGTGATTCACTGTAGGGATGGTAATGGATTTTAAGAAGCTAACGATTGGACGGAAATTCTAGCGGAAGTGCGTGACTCATAACTTACTGGATTTTTATAATTGACTTATCTAGGTTGGGAGAAGAAAACCGATGGAAAAAAAAAAATCAAAAGATCTAAGATTTATGTTTTGGAGGGGTTGAAGAATGAGTTTCTAAAATCAATTTTTTGTTAGAAAGGAAAGAAAGAACAAGATTAACGGAGAAGAAAGTCAGGAGAGAAAAAATAATAGGTCCCATTGGTTAGAAAATGTAACTTTGGTTTGGTCTTAGTTGAGAGCATCAAGGTAAACAACCAAAATAAACTATACTAATAGGTGAAACTGCTTTATGAAGTAATAAAAACTTGGAAACTGTCCATCAGGAAAACACTCTTAAAATTACTTGTTCATGTCACAAAGAAAGGAATACATTTCTGCAACACGATCTTAATCCTTATAAGCTTGACAGTTAATGTATATGGTTGATCATCTCCTTGTCGATCAAATTGGATACAATTCTCTATTCAAATCCGATATTTAATGTTTTTGTTTGATTGGTTCATTGGGTGAGAGAAGGTATTGGATAGCTAGCTATAACAATCACTTCACTGTTCCCTTTGTTGAATATTTTTACATAATCAAAATGGATGATTGGTTTCAGAAAGTAACTCGCTTTACCAGATAAGAGACATACAAAGTATCTTCAAATTGATGAGAAACACACAAAGCAAGGTTCAATGGCAGACACTGAAATCATTAACCCACAAAAAAAAAAGGAAAAACAAAAGAAAATCAAGCAACTGAGATAGAAGATGATTGATAGTTCAGACTTGCCAGAGTTATGATGAATGAATAAAAAAGCTTGGAGATAAGCGAATCAGCAAGCGACGACCTAAGAAACATATGGACGAAAGAGAAGAAAGTTTCAAACCCCTAGAAACTTAGCAGTTCACTCAAAAGATTGTTACTGCTGTTCCTCTGTTGGTTTTGGAGCTGATGCTTCCTTGATCTCATCCGCAGCATCATCCTAGTAATTACCATCCACCAAAATATATACACCTTAGCCCATGAAACTAATAGAAGAGGTTTTGAAAGGATTATATGGGAAGGGAACATACCTGCATGTCGGATGTCCAGAGAGTGAGGTTGTCACGGAGAAGCTGCATGATCAAGGTGCTGTCTTTGTATGACTCTTCACCTAGAGTGTCCAACTCTGCTATCGCGTCATCAAAGGCCTTCATGATACATACACAACAAGGACAAGAAAGATTAGATGAGGAAAACAATAATAATACAGCAAAGTTGAGTGGATCTATGACTGAGTTGCTAGGATATTGAGCAAGGCAAGTACCTGTTTGGCGAGGCTGCAGGCACGATCAGGAGAGTTAAGGATCTCGTAGTAGAACACAGAGAAGTTCAATGCCAGACCTAGACGGATTGGGTGAGTTGGTGCGAGCTCTGCATTCGCAATATCCTGTAAAGAGAGAGTCACAAACAAAGGCTCAAAATCGAAACCAAGGCAAGCTCAAAGCTCAAAGCTCAAAGATCCCTAACGAAACAATACATGAAGGCTTATGAAACCACGAATCGTAGCATAGATCGAAACCAAGGCAATCTCAAAGCTCAAAGATCCCTACATCAAATGGCTTATGATTCCATGAATCGCAACAAAGGCAAGCTCAAAGATCTTTTTCATCTCCAAACTATTCTAGACGATGCAAATCCCTAAATCAATCGAATCTAATCAACAAAGGCTTACGAATACCACGAATCGCAGCTTAGATCTGAGAGATTACCTGAGCAGCTTTGTAGGCGGAGAGAGTGTTTTCGGCGGCGTCTTTCCTCTCCTGACCAGTCTTGAACTCAGCCAAGTACCTGTGGTAATCACCTTTCATCTTGAGGTAAAACACCTTGGAATCGCCAGAAGCAGCGGCAGGGACGAGCCTCGAATCGAGGAGCTTAAGGATCCCGTCGCAGATTCCAGAGAGCTCCGTCTCGATCTTAGATCTGTAATCGCGGATCGCCGTGACGTGGTCGTCGTTGCCGCGGCTCTCTTCCTTCTGCTCGATCGACGAAATGATGCGCCACGAGGCACGGCGGGCGCCGATCACGTTTTTGTAAGCGACGGAGAGGAGGTTTCGCTCCTCGACGGTGAGTTCATCGCCGTCGACGGCGGCGGAGACTTTCTCCATGAACTCTACCATTTCCTCGTACCTCTCCGCTTGCTCGGCGAGCTTGGCCATGTACACGAACTCCTCACGCGCAGAAACCGCCATCTTCTTCCTTCTTCAGAGATCTGAGATCTGATCTTATGTGATTGATTATTCTTGACGAATCGATTTGAGAATCGTTGTGTAGGTGAAGCGAGAGGCAACGCGATAAATGCGCTTTAGAGGAAACGAGTGAAACTTGGAACCAAGATTGAATATGGGCCGTTGGATTCGTCCTTCTCTGTTTCTTTAGGCCTGTTTGGTATTTTTTTTTTATTGTTCCAAAAATAAAGAAAACAATTAAGAATTCTTTTTTGAACACCAAACAATTAAAAATATATAAGCCATGTCATTTTGAAATAAATCCGGCAAACAAACAAATGTATAAATATTTTTCGATATGATATTTATTGCTTATTAGAGCATATTCAATCCATTTCTATATTAAAAATATAATAGTCATATTTTAAGAAAAATATAGATATAAAAGTAAAACAATATTATTTTACATAAATATAGATATAAAATAATATTTTCTATATTTTTTTTCAAAATAGTTCCACAGCGGGATCACGAGAAAACTTTCATTAATGAAAGATGAAAATTTCTCCTTGTTCTGTTAGAGAAAAAAAATAGAAAATAATTAAAATACGTAATGAAACTAGAACAAAGCTCAATTCTACGAGTGGGCACTTCGGTTATTTTCTCGGTTCGGTTCGGGTTCGGTTTGGTTAGTTCGGTTTTAGTATTTCTCCAATTTAAATAAACCATAGTTAGTTTGGTTTGGTTCGGTTTATATCCGGTTCAGTTTGTATTCGGTTAGGTTGGATTTATTTTTTTTGATCAGTTTATTTAGGTTCTTCTTAATTAGGAATAAATTATGTAAACATAAAATATGTGAACTAAATTCAATATAAAACTGAAATAAAAACCTTTAAAAAATCACAAAACTATATAAGAATTAAAACAAATAAAAGTTAACTAAAACAAAGAAAACCCAACATCATTAGTAATGTCTTTTATATCATTACTAAAAAAACTTGCAAAAAATCATCTTCCATGTGACGCTGTGGATAAGAACTTTTGTTTTTAATAAAATTTGCTTTAGGTTTTAGGTTTAGATTTAACATCCATGTTTACATATATAAGAATATAAAGATACAAACTTTACTATTTTTTTAAATCAAATATTTTAATGATTACATAGTCGGTTAGAATAATATATGTTAATAAATGAAAAATAGAAAATATGTGGTATTGTATTAGAATTTTAGTATATTGGTATTACTAATATTTTTAATTTAAATAATTACAAAAACACATCGGTTTCTCGGTTCGGTTCGGTTTAAAACCGAACCATTCGGTTTGGAAAATCTTCAACCGAATGATTTGAAATAAACTTAGGTTCGGTTTGAATCGGTTTCGGTTTGACTCGGTTCGGTTTGGTTTTTTTGTCCACCCCTACTTTCGTAAGGATTTTACTGCACGTTAGAGATACACAATGAAGTCAGGGCCGGCTTCACCGCTTTGGATTGTAGTTTGGAAATTTTAGTTCGATGGAATATGAACCTCAGCCTCACAGTCATTACAGCTACCACCGACCAATGAGCAAATGGGGTCTAAGTTTAGAAATGTCTTTTGGAATTTCTTTTGGAAAATGTTATTTTCAGTGGGACCAAATAATCAATACACACAAGCTGTTTTCTTTGTATTTGAACATTTATAATAATTTGGCATGAGTTTCTAGTTATTCTTAAAATACCAAATTATATATATTATGTATTTATATTTAGATATATGATATGAAAAAACCATATTGAGAACTCATTAAGTTTGTTATAATATCTGAGAGGCCCTGTTGCAAATCATTTTAATTAAATCTTTTATTTAAATTTTAAACTTTATGCAATTTAACTAGCGTGAAAAAATGGTAGAAGGCACTCTCAACCTGTTCACCTAGTGGGTCAACTTGCAAAGATTATCGACATAACTATCAGACAGAGAATCTTGTCTACATGCTACTATCATAAACCAGGCTCCAAGGGCTTTTCCAATGCTGGTTCGGAGCTCACATTGAGCATAGATAGATTTGCAGATGATGTTTATCATTTTTTGGCTGTAAATAAATATTTAATTCTCTGATGATCAATAACTTAACATTTCATCAAAAAAAATTTGTATACTATAATAATCAATTTATTGAGCATAAAAAATATAACAACTCAAATACAATTAGAAGAGTAAAGATAACCAAAGAGACTTGATACAAAATATTTTGAATTCTAACAAAGGAGAATAAGTGATGCTGCTAGGAACAAGAGGGTATGGTCGCGCATCAGACTATAAAAAATACAAGCTTTCCTCTCCTCCAAACAAAGTAGAAGCATGGTTGGAGAATGAGCTTAATGATGGAAAGCCAAAGGGAGCTTGATTGTGACATGTCAAGAGGAGGAGGCTTCGAAGAAAAGTGAAGTCAAATTCCCTACTCAAACTCTCCTGACAAAACATCAAGAATCGGTTAAATTTATTGAGAAAATCAGACGATATAAAATATGCCGAATTTCTATTATTTTAGTTTGCTAGTAGATGCTAGTTGATCTTAATGTAAAGTGTCCCGACAAATAGAACTGCATTAGATGTACCGCATGGCTATAGATGAATATAATTTTACCTTCATTTTTTTTTTTAAATAAATGTTACTGGATGAAAAAGCACATTAAAAACATGTGTGTTGAGAAACATAGTACACAACCCGCCGACAAAACCAGAATCATTCTTTGTTGCTCCGATAACACGGACGATCCTTACCCACAAAACCCGTGGACCACCTTTTTAGATGCTAAGATCCGACCAAGCAGCACGAAAGCCAGCAGATACAATATTCCTACTCCGAACCATTCAAGGTAGGCGATTAGAATCTTCTGTTTCCTAAACGTTTTTCCTTCGAAAATATTGATACTTTTTTTTTTTTTGTAAAAGGAAAATATTGATACTTTAGACCCACAATCTAAACTTACTTGAGCCCTAGCACTAATTTGGATTCTTCTAAAAGCCAAACACTAACACCATCTTCCTCTTTAAGCTTACAAACATTAATATATGCTACACAAATTCATGCAGCATAAACGGCTTTGTTTTTTACTTTTTCGTAGAAAAGCTGCACATAAACATCCTTGAGTTTATCTGGTAAATCATATGAATAACCTACAACATAAGTTACAATAACAAAAAAAAATTATAATAACAACAAAAAAGTTAATACACTATAAGCAGCATAAACGGCAATAAAACAAAAAGCCTAAAGTATACTTTATGAATATTTCTTATACCTATTTCAAATCTATGCATGAAGAATCTTTTTCGTCCACTCATTTCTCTCAATAACCCCCCCCCCCCCCTCCCCCACACCAATTATATTCATAACATTTTTTTTTTCTCTTTTAACCGGTGTATGATATTTTATGTGAACAAAAATAAACTATACTAAAAGGATTTTTAGGGCAGGAATAGTAGGTGGCAACTTAAAATTCCTCACTTTTAACTTTTGGCAGTCTTGAGTGGTCTTCTTGGGGATCAAGTCATAGCTCTGGAGAGATAAATGAATTTGTTGTTTTCTTTTTGAATCTCTTAAGAGAGACAAATGTGAAGATTGTACAAATTGGAAAAATGCAAAAGATCAAGAAGAATGTACTCATTTCTCTGTCCTTCCCCCCAAAAATAAATTATATTCCATCCGTTTCAAAACAATACATGTTTTAAGATTTTTCATATTTATTAATAAAATATAATAAAATTTAGTTATTAATGTATAATTTTTTATAATTTTATATTTTTAAATCAATAATATTTCAAAAAATACAATTAATGTTCTTGAAGTTTACAATTTTTCATTATTAATTGATAAAAAAAATAGATTGAAATATAAAAAATATATTTTTCTGAAACAATGTAAATTTTTCAAATGGAAAATATGATTGAATTTATTTCGTATCCATGTCAAATTAAAAACATTTAGTTGGCAACTTAAAATTCATAAACAATTAACACGTGTCAAATTCTCCATCGATCCTTAATCGCAGAAACATACAAACAAGCAAAGTCAAAAGCAGTGACTCTGTTCCAAAAGCAAAGCAGGTTCCCAAGAAGATCAAATCAAGAAAATGTGTGATCGATCTTTAATCGCTTTGCATTATTACATCATTTCCTAAAATTCTGGTGACATACTTCCAAAAGTTTGTTCCTTTTTGGTTAAGTAATCTCTCTCAAGCTGTCTCTCCTCCAATTAATTTAATTGGTTCTTCAGCTTTTCTGAACAAGAACAGAGGAGCTCTGTCTGGATTCCACTTCTCTCTTATATATATATACACATACACACGTGTGTTTGCTTGCTTCATCTCTGCCCTTGTCCCTAAAAAGTGCACTCTTATAGAGAAGAGAGCATAAACAGAAACAGAGAAGAAGCTTTGTTGTTGTTGTTGTGTAGCAGACTATGGAGAGGTATGATATAGTGAAGGATATTGGGTCTGGTAATTTCGGAGTGGCTAAGCTTGTTCGTGACAAAGTTTCTAAAGAGCTTTTCGCTATTAAGTTCATCGAGAGAGGCCATAAGGTTTGTCTCTTTTCTACTCTGGTCCCAGTCTCCATGTGAGCTAATTTAAAGAAGTATGACTGAATATGTTTATTTTTATGGATGTTATGAAGATTGATGAACATGTTAAAAGAGAAATCATGAACCATAGGTCACTCAACCATCCCAACATAATAAGATTCAAGGAGGTATACGCAACCATGTATATTTTTTTTCTTTTATTAAATTTTACCTTATATTAATTCTTCATAAGCTACATAATTGTATTTTCTTGTTTTATAATAAGGTTCTGTTGACGGCAACACATTTGGCTATAGTAATGGAATATGCCGCCGGAGGAGAACTCTTTGAAAGAATCTGTAGTGCCGGTAGATTCGGCGAAGATGAGGTCACTCTTTTTTTAATCATCATTATCTAAATAAAAATTGTTTTACAAAAATAAATAATTTGAACAAGGAAGGTTGTGTATAACCTATGGTTTCAGGCAAGGTTTTTCTTCCAGCAGCTAATCTCAGGAGTTAGTTACTGTCATAGTCTTGTAAGAGAATCATCCCATTTAAATAAATAAAAATGTGTTTTCACATTTTCCTTTTTGGCAATGAAATTAAAAAGTGTTTCTTCATTTTTTTTGTTTTTGGTTTTTAAATTGATGAAATAAGCACATTTGCCATAGAGATCTAAAGCTAGAGAACACGCTATTAGATGGAAGTACAGCACCACGTGTAAAGATATGTGATTTTGGATACTCAAAGTCAGGAGTTCTTCATTCTCAACCAAAGACAACAGTGGGAACACCTGCTTACATTGCACCTGAAGTCCTTTCCAAAAGAGAGTATGATGGCAAGATCGCTGATGTTTGGTCTTGTGGAGTCACTTTGTATGTCATGCTCGTTGGTGCTTACCCTTTTGAAGATCCTTCTGATCCTAAAGATTTCAGGAAGACCATCGGTCGGATCCTGAGGTCGCAGTATTCTATACCTGACTATGTCCGAGTTTCTGATCTATGCAAACATCTTCTCTCTCGAATATTCGTGGCCAACCCTGAAAAGGTAAATAAGTTATACTATCTTAATTTTGAGTTTTTACTGCAGAGCTCGTCTGCATAGCTAAGTGAAACATTGATCATGGACCCTTTTAACAGTTAGTATATATAGATGGGCTCAGATTATAATTTTTTAATTAAAAGTCTTAATAAATTGGTAATTGATGGTTTTAAGCTTTGATTCTAACTAACATTCGACTGGTGGACAGAGAATAACTATGGAGGAGATCAAGAATCATTCTTGGTTTCTCAAGAATTTGCCGGTTGATATGTCAGAAGGATCATCGAGAAGTAATAACCCATCTCAATCAGAGGAAGAGATAGTGTGGATCATTGAGGAAGCTCGTAAAGCGATCACTGGAGCTTCTGGACTCTCCGGTGCTGGTGGCTCTGGTGATAGCGGTAGTGGTGCTATGGGAAGTAGCATGGATCTTGATGATTTGGATGTTGATTATGACGATGATATCGAAACTGGTGATTTCGTTTGCACTTTGTGACCATTTACAATTATTTTCATTACTAAAAGGAGATTGCATGTTCATAAGCTTTGCACAAACGTGATTGTAATGATCTTTATAGCTTTGATTATTTTAAACGCAGTGGTTGAATGTTATGTTGAGGTGTTTGATTCTCAGTGAATTGGGCTTAAATATGGGTTTAAGAACTTTATGGACTTAAACCTTTGTATTTTTTTTTGCCTTTTAGGCCTCATCAATATGAGAAAAATGTCTATTCTCTGAGATGGCTTTGAATGAAAGTTAACTCAAATATTACAAAAATCACAATTTCAGAATATATATATATATACATGCAACGAATATCCATACAATTCTGAGAGAATTCTACTTTTATATCAAATTTTATACTAATTTTCAAATTTACCTCTAAATGATAACTATTTTCATAAATATTTTATGAAAAAACAAAATCAATCTTCCTAAATCATTTATACATGTTTAAAAATCATTTATAAATGTTTATAAACTCAACCCCACTCTATAAATACTAAATCCTAAACAATAATCACTAAATCTTAAACTTAAATGATATAGTATTTTTAATTGAATGTATCTTTGAAAATTGGTATTCAAATTTCTCTACAAACTTTTTTATTTATCACTTGGATTATATATGTTGAAATTTCAAAAAAAAAAACTAAGAGGATAAAAAGAAGCAAAAATATATAGTAGAATCACTGAAGCAAGAATACGAATCATATATCATAAAGTTGAAATTATTAGAATAAAAATAACGAATAAGAAGAGTATTATAAAGAGACAATTATTTGAAGGACTCTCCATTTACATATAGATTCTGTCGGAAAAAAATAACAGAGAAAAACTATGACACGAGTATTATAAAGAGAGACTTTTTTGGGTCTCAAGTCATAGCTCTGGAGAAATAAATGAATTAGCTGTTTTGTTCTTTTTTTTTGAAAAAGAAATTAGCTGTTTTCTTTTCTTTTCTTCTCTTTTTTGAATCTTTTAAGAGAGACAAATGTGAAGATCGTACAAATTGGGGAAATGAAAAAGATCAAGAAGAAGTTGGTTCTTTGTTGTTGCTGGATGTACTTTCAGGTGTAGTTGTTGCTTCAACTTTTGCTGACACTTGTTGGGGTGCTTCAGATTCTGGAGAAGACAAAAAAAAACATAAACCAGATACTAATTGCAGTTTAGTCTGATTTATATGAATCTTAAGCAAAGTTTTATTCAATTTTTCTGTAAAATAATAAATTTGATCATTAAATTGAAAAAGGTGACAGAAAAACAATTGAAACGACCACTATTGATTTTCGACACAATCCACACAACACACAACACACTGTACAAAACATATATGTGTGTGTGGTGTGGAGAGATGTTGTCTGTGTATGGTGAGTTCACTGGTAAGGCGACCAAATTGACAGCTGATGGAGAAGAGACACACATATACCAACGTAGTGAAAATAGACAGCTCATTCCACATGGATCCTTTATTCACTGTTCTTCTCCAATCATTCACGCTTCTTTTCTTTTCTATTTCTTCACCTATTTGGTTGAAACCCATACTCTATTTTTCTACTCAACAGAGTGGTAGACCATAATTAACCCAGGGTTCTTAGAATGGGTTCTTATCCGAAGTTAAGAAACTATTTCTTAACTTTTAACTAAAAAAGCTAAGAACTGGTTCTTAAATAAGGTACATGAGGTTTTTAGAATTTGGTTCTTAGCGAAGTTAAGAAACAGTTTTTTAACTTCCACTAAAAACTCATTCTAATAACCCCGGATTAATCATGTTTATACTACCTCCCATCGTTATTATATGACGTTTAAGTGCTTTCTTTTTGTATCATTATATCTGACGTTCACGGAATCCCAAGCATATAATGACATAATAAAACTTTGTTTACCCTCATAGCTGATAATGATACAAAGTCAATTTTAACATTAAACACTAACCGAGAAGGTTAAAATAGAGATTCCATTATCTTTCTTAATTTACGTGTAAACTTTTGAAACGTCGTATAATAACGAACGGTGGGGGGAGTATATTTTATTTTTTTCCAAACACTTAACTGATATGTTTCGTTCAAACTAAGAACATGATTATCGCATAAGCGATCCTTAGTTTTTTTTTGGTTTTTTTTTTTTTTTTTTAAAAAAAAGATTAAAAATGAACCAATTGCGGGACGCCACGTGTCGATGGGACCTGCAAACAGTGCCAAAACCCTCCAATTACCGATCTTTATTTGGTGTTTGTTGGTAGTGGTTTTTAAAATTTTTGTGGAATCCACGCGTCAGTAAATTCCACATTTTGTTAAAAAGTTCCGATGTTGATGCTCTAAGATGTGGTTCAATTACTTCTTGGATTGGACCACGTCTTAGTTCAAATGTAGGTTTTGGGTTTCTAACACGTGAGTGACTCTCCCCAACCTATTTAAAATGACATTTTTTTATTGACAAGCGGTGGCAACAAACCATATTTATATTTACTAGGTCAGTCATCTATATATTTAAATCACCTTTTAAGAAGTATTGTGAAATTTTTATTATCATTTTTTTCTTTAAATGTAGGATTGATAGCATGTAAAAATAATTAAAAGAAACTAAATACGCACCTTCGGTAGAAGAGAGTAATCCTTGGAGAGGAGATGAAAAAGGTGAACTGGATGGGTAAACGAGGAAAGAAGAAGTAAACCGTTGATGCTGTTGTTGTTGTTGTTGTTGAGGGTTATACGGTTGAGGAAGATGAGGATGATGGTGTTGGTATGGCATTCTAGAAGCTGGAAGAGAACAACCGTAATAGTAAGGAGAAGCCATTATGGTTGCTGCTGATGGTGATGTTGCTCCTCCTCCATATAGTTGTTGCTGCTGTTGATAGTACTGTGCTTGTTGCAACTGTGTGTTGTACATTGCCCGTAGCATGTGTATATAATATGATCATTATCATATGTGTTACAACAAACATGCATGTGCTAATGTTTTTCATGCATTATGTAAGTGGTCGACATGTGCAGGATACATTGTACATAAAAATCCCATTATTAACTTCATATCTTGCATTTCATGATTAAATTGGATTTTGTTTCATGTTTATGTTGGGTATGCATATGTGAATGTCAGTGTATATATGTGCGTCTGTATCATAAGAATGTAGGGGAGAGAAAGAGAAACTGACTTGGTGGTACCGGAATTGATCAGGGTTATAGGTGTACCTGAAAAAACGAAGAATTCAATGTCCCTTAATTTATAACAAAAATTCAGAAAATTACTTGTTAAATACTTTATCTGAAACATTATTATATAAAATAATTTCTCATTTGTATCTTCTTTTACCTTCTTGCACGGTAAGGAACATCTCAATATAATGCAGGGTTTAATATCTATATATTCTCATGTTGTGATATTTACAGCCTGACAACAAGTGGCTCCAATGACGCATTAAATTGTCTCCTACCATTTTAATCGCAATGGACCATCATCTCATTATCTATGCAAAATATTTATAATTCTCTCCTAAACTCTGTACATGAGGGTTTGAATCATTGGAGCCAGTTAATAAAGAAAATATATACTGACTCACCCATAGGAAGGATACATGAGCTGGTGGGCAGCTGAAGCCGGTGGCAGCGGTGCAGCCATCCCCGTATAGGCTGATGGTCCTCCACTTTGGTACTGACTCGGACTTCCTTTTTGTCCTCGGCCTATAACGAAACAGGACACACGAAAATATCTATTATGGAATTCACATTTGGTACTCTAGTATTCAAAATTAGCATTTCTATGATATTTTGTTTTAAGAAGAATTATTTTTAACAAAATTTGTATTTTAGATATTGTATATGACGACTGGTTTGTCACGCTTTTATTGGATATCTAAACTACGCACATAACATCATCGAACAAACATCATTGAACAATGAACTTATTCTAATTATTTGAATGGTTACAGCTAATATCGTTAACGTTACATGATAAAAAAAGACAACAACAAAAAGATAAACTATTCTCTTGATAACGTACCAAACAATATCAATATGCAAAGATGAAAACAAAACTCATCAAATAAAAGATAATCATCAACAAGAAAAATACATTTTACGGTTTTAGTTTTAAGTTTGATACACAAACCTCTAGGTGGAGATGGTCGAGGCCGTCCAAAAGAAGCAATATTACAATTGGCTTTTCTCCCGTCGATCACTGGATTAGGATCTGCCACGGCTCTGGTCGCAGAATCAGCCTCCTGGAACGTCACCTAAATAACGATCGAAAAATACCAAAATAAACCATTAATCAAATAGTGTGAGCAGACCCGGTCCGAAGGATAGGCAAAGGAATCCGTCGCTTAAGACATGACGATTTTATACGATATATAACTTTAATTATATGTAGTAGAACAGTATACAAAACTTATATAAAGAACAATAAGAACACAAATTTTTATTTGAACTTGAGATATTATGAATTTTTTTAAATGTCAAACCGGCACTAAGTGTGAGTGTGGGGATCAAGAAAAGGAACTTACGAAACCGTAGCCTTTAGATTTTCCGGTGTTCTTATCAGTGATGATGACGGCTTCAAGAATCTCTCCAAACTGATCAAAGTAACGACGCATTTCTTCGGTGGGAGTTTCCCATGCTAATCCTCCAACGAACACTTTGGTGTAAGTCGTGTCTCCGAACGGTGATCGGTAATAGCTCGTTGGATACATTTTCTTTATTAAAAAAATAAACGAAAGAAGATTTGTGTGTACAAACTTAGATTCTTTATATCATCAAATGTTGTTTTTGGTTGGGCAGAGAGAAGTGAGACCAATCAAAAGGTTGCAATTTCAACCCTTGAAACGATGTCGTGTTTGACTCCGACTCGGCGACTCTACACATACGAAGAGAGAGAATGAATAAAATTGCTTTCGAGTATTAGAATAGTGATTGGAGGGTTTTGTAAGAAGGAGAAGAAGGAGAAGGAGAAGGAGAGAGAGAGAGAGTAGTCTGACAAGACAGCACTTGAGTATATCTCCGCTGTCTAATTTGCCAGGTTTTAACATTATAGCTCCTCCACAACTTTTCTTCTCTATTTTTTATAATTAGAGAAATATTCTATTTTAATTATAGCGATTATGTAACATAGTTTTAGCGTTCCAAAAATAAATGTAACATAGTTTTAATTCTCTATTAACTATACTTAATCTCATAATATATAATATTTACTTATACTGTAAATTGTAATTGATTTCTGTTAACAAGAAATATAATCAAGTGTCGATTTTAAAGAATCTGAATTATTTTAAGTATGTTATTAGTAGTGAACTTATAAATGTTAATACTGGATTTTACGTTATTCAGTCAAGGATTTAGAAGGAAACAAATATATGATATAATCTGTCATTATTAGAAATATATAATGAATATTTTATTTTTATATATTTATAGTAAAAAGAGTATCTGATTAGGGAAATATCTAGGATAATATTTCTTAATTCACTATAGTACATTTAGTAATATGCGGATCATGTCAAATTACAGTTGTGTTATAAGTTCAATATTTTGTTTTATCTTTTCTCATGCTCTCTTTTGAGTTGGTGGTCTCTTGTTATATTTCTCCTGCGCGTCTCCATAGTTTTCGTGTGATACATCCACTAAAAATAGATTAATTTCTTTTAACACTGAAATTAATATATTATTTTACAATATTAATTTAAATGCACATGTAAAATAATTGAATAATGGAACTTGTTCCTTATTCTCTCATGCTAACATGTACTTAACCTTCCCTTTAATCATTAGCTTACTGGAAAGCTAGCTATGAACGGACGAAAAAACAGTCTGGAGTTTAGAATTACATTCTTTCTGTTATCAATATTTTCATACAGTTCTACAATTCTAATTCTCTTCTTTAGTCTCAATATATTATGGGGCATAATTCCTGATCCTATAATCTGATTTGGGTTTATAAATTATAAAGAAGGACATGTGTAGCTATCTTAATCTGACAACCCGATCTTCATATTATATAAATACAATATGTTAGCTGCTGAACTCAATCATATTATAAAAATAATATAAAGTGTAGATGCGTGGGTAGTATTTATTTATTGAC
Organism: Brassica napus; assembly: GCF_020379485.1. Taxonomy (NCBI): domain Eukaryota; kingdom Viridiplantae; phylum Streptophyta; class Magnoliopsida; order Brassicales; family Brassicaceae; genus Brassica; species Brassica napus. The sequence continues at coordinate 31,832,563 of NC_063449.1, forward strand.
TAAGCAAAACAGATTCTCTAATGAGTTTTCATGATTAGTGGAAGTCCATTATTCTTTCCACCAAACCACGAGTGAAAAATTAAATCAAAATATTGACGAAGAGGGTCTTGACTTTCGGATAGATTTGACGATTTCTCATCCTCCATCATGGCTCCATAGTTACAACTTACAACTATAAAACTATGATTAAAAATCATAAATATCATGTAGTAAAAGAGAAGAAGATCATGTAGTCATCCCCTTATTTAATTATCCAAATTCAGTGTCTAGTGCAATATTAAATAGTTGGTCTCATGCTTTTTTTTGGTAAAATGCTAAAGTAAGATGGTCTCATACTTAAAAATGCATCACATATGCGGTTTCAAGCCATGTTTTTTTTTTTGAAAAAGTGGTTTCAAGCCATGTTAGTTGGTGTATAATCTAAATTTCACGTTCTTAGATTATATGAGACGAATTTCGCTAATAAAAACAATTACATTCGATGCTCGAATAACAAGTATGGCCTCTCATAGAAAAGTATTTTCAAAAATTACTTCCATTGTGTTGTTGTTGACGTTTTCATAATAATTCTGTAAGTAGTCGGGGCGGAGGCAGAGAATTTTTCTATGTGGGGCATTGATGTGAATAATTATGGGTAGAATAGCATAATGGAAGTTGTTTATAAAATTATACATGTAATTTTGAAAAGCCATCAGGGGCAACTGCCCACCACTTAGAGCCTCTCAAACCCAAGATCTCATTTTAAGGAGAGCAAAACCTCAAAATAAAGATTTGAGGGGTGGTTACTCCAACCGTGAATCCTCAAAAAAATCCTTAAAAGTTTATTTTTTTGCATTATAGTCCTTGACATTAACAAAAGTTACTAAATAAGAATAAAACTTTACAAATATATATAAAACATACTTTTAAATATTATACAACGTACAATATTACAATATTATATAATAAAAATAATACACATATATAGTAAAACAACACACATACACACAAATTTTAGAAAATTATATTATGTAATTTGCTTTAATTTATGTTAAATTTGTTTAATACATTTTTATTTTGTGTGAGCTTTATTTAATATATTTGTCTCTTTGTGTGAATTTTGTTTTGTGTGAGATTTAATTAATGTATTTTTCTATTTGTGTGAATTTTATTTTAATGTTACGTAATATTTATTCTATTTTATTTTATTTTGGTGTATTTAAAATATTCTAAATAAAGTTAGTGGATTTAATTGTGAAAGAAAATAGTTGTAAGGACTAAAAAGAAAATAAATAGTAGTTTTGAGGTTTTGAATAGTAAAATTTCAAATTTGAAGTGTCACTATTCAAAACCTCAAAATTTGAGAATTTGAGGTTGGGTTGGAATGGCAAAACCCTCAAAATTTGATGATTTGAGGTTGGGTCGGAGATGCTGGTGGTCTATGCGGCTCCGCCAAGTAGTTGTGTTTCTTATGTTTTTACGCTAAAACAACGATAGACGTAAAATAACTGTATTTTAAATTCAGTTAGCTTGGATTCAGTTGCATATACATTTGGACGTGACGTCTGCACGGTGCAAACATGTGGATTATATAGGAAATCAAAAGAAAGCTAAGAAGCTTCGTTAATTTTAAATCCGAAGTACACAGCATCTGGGGTGGTGGCGCAGTTGGCTAGCGCGTAGGTCTCATAGCTACTGAGTGATCCTGAGGTCGAGAGTTCGAGCCTCTCTCACCCCATATTTTTATATCAAATTAACATGTTTTGAAAAATGTTTTGTTTCTTTTAGAGAAGTTCATGAGATTCCTATAAAATGGGCCCAAATTGTATAGTCTTTAAAACCATATTTGGGCCTCTGGTAAGCTGATTAGGTTCGAATAATACTTTCCTCTTGATCATCACTTGAAAACTCCATGATATGGTTTATACTTTTATGAGGCTCATCAGTCATTATTTCTCTATCTCTTCATTTCTCTCACATGTTTCCTTAAGTTCCATTTGTATAGCTCGTCCCTACATATGCACATTTATATGAATGCCATCACACCAACATCGTTTTAAAATTAAATCGCCGGTTTTTCGATAGACAACCTGTCTATCTTTTTCTATTCAATTCAATCGATTTATTAATATCTTTAATTTTAGTCACTCAAAATCTCATCTTGGAGTGCTGAACAATAATTAATGATTGGCTTGTACAGATAGAAAATGGTTTGATTTATTGAGTGATCCACATGGAAAGGCAACATAAGAACGAGTGAGAGACTGTGACGATGCCTTTTTATGATATTTTGACGTGGGAGAGGGCGAGCCCCACCAATGTAAGTCGTATGCAAAAAAAAAAAAAAAAAACTATTCATTTCATATTATTCCTTGGAGAATTTCGCTAAAGCACCTTTTCTTAGATTAAATAATATATTTGATGCATTCCATCGTGTTTGTTTTCAGAGTTCAATGTATTTAAATTAGCATTACATGACTGATGGCAGATCGATACTACTTTGTGATCATTAGCTATAAAAAAAAAAAAATTCTTCACAATGATCCCTTCGATTATTTCGAAAAACTCATTTTTCTTTGAGATATATGATCCATTTATTTGATGATTACCAAAAAAAGAAAATATATGATCCATTTCTTCGGTTTTTATATTGTTCTCCATCTAAGTGTCAAATACACAAAAGGACTTTCTCTCTCTGCTCTGTTCCCTCTCTAGAATTTTACACAGAGGAGAGAGAAAGATCGGGTTTTTTTGTTTGTCGGATCCTCTCCGGCTTAGTTTCCCGTTTCACCGGGTTTGATTCTGGGAAGAAGAAGTTTTTCTAGTTCTTCTTCGCCGGCTTATGGTTTCCGGGAGGCGGTGGCTCCTTCAGCACCGTCATCGCTGGCTTTGTCTTTGCGTGTAACCGATCTATGATTATGTGCTCTCTATTGTTACTGTGCCTCTCGATCTGAGTCTTGTGTCGCATGCTGTTATGTCGGCGAGGAAGGATTGATTGTAGGCGGTTTAATCCTTGGTGATTTCGTAGATCGGAGTGTGTGCGATGGCTCGCTTGTTTGTGCCTTAGGGTGAAATTCATTGGTTTGGGTGTGGTTTTAAATCGTCAGTGATGTTTCCAGTGGCTTTGGATGAGATCTCGGGACTGTCCTCGATGGAGCTCTCCGTTGGAATATTTTGGTGATTGAAGACGGGTACGGTGTTTTGATCCGGTGTGTTCCGGCGAAACTAGTGGCCGTTCTTCATCTTCTCCGGCTAACCTTGACGTTTCGGGTACCGATGTGGTGATCGGCTGACGCGTGTCTCAGTGAGGCGGGGGCCTCAACACGTGTGCGGGCAAGAGTGTTGCTGGACGCGTGTACAGTAGTGGCACCGTTCAGTTTATGACTTTGGGCCTTGGGCTTGTTTTGTTTTTGCCCCTGACGGACTTTACTGTTTTGTTTTCTCGGACTTTATGCTATTTTGTACTGGGCTTTATGCTCTGTTGACCCATCAATAAAACTAAATAGATGGAAAAAAAAATATTGTTCTCCATCTCTCTCAGTTATGATTATTTTAATCTTCTTTTTTCCCTTTACGGTTAAATCATAAAACGTAGAAAAGTGATCTATAGTAAGGAATTTTATAAATGAATTTGAATGCAATTTAATTTTCTTCGGTGTAATATAATTTTCCAAAAGGAAAATGCTAAGCAAGTTCAAGAGCAGGGGACAACCGGACAAGGTCGGATAGCCATCAACTTCTCGAAAACGGGAGGTGGAAATTTGAGTTATATTGTAGAATTGGATATCAAACTGACTTGGTTTTATTAAGCTATACAGCTGAGACTTTATACAACTCCAATGACGGTTTAACATCCGTGTTTCCTTATAACTAATAGAAAAACTATACATAACTTTAACAAGAGAATATAGGAAACTATACGATATATAATATATCGTAATACTACCCCTCACGTTGGAGCGTGCAGGTCACAAACGTCCAACTTGGACAATAAAGTATTGAACTGAACTCGTCCCAACGCCTTGGTCAGAATGTCTGCGACCTGCTCCTTGGTACGTATGTGATGGAGATTAATAAGACCAGCTTTTACAGCGTCTTGAACCGCATGACAATCATTTTCAATGTGCTTGGTACGTTCATGGAAGACTGGATTTGTAGCAATGTAGATAGCTGTTTTACTATCACAGAAGAAGCGAGTAGGAGCATGTTTGACATCGAATCCATGCAACAGTTTACGTAACCATTTAACTTCTTTGAGAGCATCAGATATAGCTCGATATTCAGCTTCTGCGGAAGAATGGGATATTGTATCTTGCTTCTTTGTCTTCCAACAGACCGGAGAATCACCAAGTAAAACAACAAAGGCACTGAGAGAACGACGGGTTTTGCAACAAGAAGACCAATCGGAGTCACAGTAAATGGAGAGGGACATATCTTTAGACGAGCTTAACATGATTCCTTGGCCAGGAGAATTCTTTAAAAAATGCACTACTCGTTGCGCAGCTTCCCAATGAGCTTCTTTGGGCGTCTGCATATACTGAGAGAGAACATGAACCGAATAACTCAACTCGGGTCTGGTATGGAGAAGAAACAATAACCTGCCGACATGCCTCCTATACTTGCCGGATCAGCCAAGACGGGACTCTCAACCTTGCCTAGTTGATGATTCTGTTCGAGAGGAGTAGCCGCCGGCTTGCAGCCAAGGTTTCCTGTGTCGGCAATAATGTCCAAAGTGTACTTTCGCTAAGAGAGAAATATACCTTCTGGACCATGACTTACTTCGATACCAAGGAAGTAATTGAGTTTTCCCAGATCCTTCATAGAGAAACACTTACTCAAATATTCTTTGAACTTTTGTACCATACGACTATCGTTACCACTGATAAGCAAATCGTCAACATATATCAACACACACAGCTGTATTCCTTTGCGACTGTAGCAGAACAATGAGTAGTCATCATAGGACTGGATAAAACTAAACTTAAGCAGCACATCATAGAGCTTTTTAAACCAGCAATGGGGAGCTTGCTTGAGACCATATAATGACTTGCGAAGACGACAAACCTTATTGGGATGAGAATGACGAAATCCATGCAGTAGTTTCATGTATACTTCTTCTTCGAGATCGCCATGAAGGAAAGCGTTGTTGACATCCATTTGAAAAACTTCCCATTGATTTGCTGCGACCAAACGAAGGAACATACGCACCGTTGTCATTTTAATAACATGAGCAAATGTTTCATTATCGTCTTCCCCTTCGACATGTTTGTTTCCCATAACTACAACTCGAGATTTATGTCTCCGGATCGTACCATCAGTATTATACTTGATTTTATAAACCCATTGACTTCCGAGTGCAACCTTGTCAGGCGGTAGATCGCATATGTCCCACGTATGTTATTTTTTGAGAGCAACTACTTTGTCAACCATGGAATCATCCCAAACATCGATTCCAACAGCTTCCTTAAAGTGTTTGGGTTCAACTGCGGCTGTAATTGCAGCTAGGAAAGCTTGTTGCTGTGGAGAAAAGTTAGAATCAGAAACATACTTTGTTAATGGATAAAGTGAATTACCTTGGACCAAAGACGATGACTGAGATGCGAAGACCGAAGGAGCGTGATGGGTACTTGAGGTAGAACTCTTCACTGATGTATTATATGTGACATAGTCCCTGAGTTTAACAGACGGTATTTGCTGACGTTTACCCCGACCAAGATCTTCTTCAGGCGGCAGGGGACTACTATCATCGCCAGTTAGATCAGCTGCAGTTGTTATAACCTCTTCTTCGATGTAACCACTGTCCTGAACAACTGGTTCAGCCTGTAGAACTCCATCACCAGTACTACAAGAGATCGATGAATCAGCTGGCACATCAAGAGAATGATCGGCAGGTAAGGAACTACCCCTGTCCGAAGAACCAGTCGGAGCCGCTACTATGTTGTAGCTCCAGTCATCATCAACGATGTCCACCAAAGTTGTTGTTGACACTGGTTCCTTGCGTGTTGCATATGGGAAAACATCTTCCCGAAAAACCACATCTCCAGATATTATAAACTCGTTACGATCCATGTCAAACACTTTGTAACCCTTTTTCCCGAAATGGTAGCCTACGAAGATACACAAACGACTCTTCTCACCAAACTTATCTTTGTCTCTTGCTTGGCGATGAGTGTAACAGGCAGACCCAAAGACCCGTAATTGCGTATAGTCTGGTTGAAAACCATGAAAGACCTCAAATGGAGAGTGACCTTTATGAATCGCAGTTGGCGTCTTATTAATCAAGTAGGCTGCGGTCATGACGGCTTCACCCCAGAACGTTATAGGCAAACTCGCCTGAAATTGTAGTGCTCGGGCAACATTAAGTATGTGCCTATGCTTCCTCTCCACACGACCATTTTGCTGAGGAGTTCCAACGCACGAGGTCTGATGTATAATACCTTTCTCGCGAAAATATGATGAGAGACACATAAACTCAGTTCCATTATCACTTCGCACCATCTTAACAACTTTACCAAATTGTTTTTCTGTGTAGGCGAGAAAGTTTTACAGAATTGTCATAACTTCTGACTTCTCAAGCATAAGGTACGTCCACACTGATCGAGAGAAATCATCAACAATAGTAAGAAAATATACAGCACCACAAGAAGAAGGAACACGGTATGGATCCCATACGTCGACATGAATTAATGAAAAACAATAAACTGATTTATTAATAATGTCTGGAAAAACTTCTCGAGTTTGCTTAGCTCTAAAACATACGTTACAGTGGCGTGAGCTAGTAGAAGAAGAAGAGAACAAAGGTAAAACCGAAAGCACATTAAAACTAGGATGTCCTAAACGCTGATGCCACAATGACTGATCTGGAGAAGCATTCACTGTGTTTATATTTGCTGTAGCCACATCTGTTAAGTAGTATACCCCATCACGCTCTTCACCGGTTCCAATTAGAGTCCTCAAAAAACGGTCCTGCAAAACATAAATAGCATCTGTGAAAGTCGCAAGACAGTTTGTTTGCTTTAGAAATATTGCGACAGATATCAAGGTGCAATTCAAGGATGGCACATAGAGGACGTTCGTCAGTGATACTTTCCCCGACAGGGGAAGAACTCCCATGCTCATAGCAAACGTACTGTGCCGTCTGCAAAGCCTACTGAGCACGGTGGTATGGGTACAATATCGTGCAACAGAGAGAGCTTCCCGGTCATATGATGAGGAGCTCCAGTATCAAAAATAACATCACCATATTTCTTCTCACCGAATAACTTATCGGAACCTGATTTTTCTTGGATCATCTGAGTGAGAACCTTCCATTGTTCTTGTGTAAACTATGGGAAAGGCGATGAGTTTGAGCTGGTAGCATGTGCCGTAGCCGTCTGTCCTCTGCCTCTGCCACCACGACCACTTCTGCCTCGTCCACGACCAGCTGCAGTACGATCGGATCGCTCATTCCACCATTCCGGAAATCCCACCAACTGCCAGCAATCCTTTTTCTCATGTCCACTTCGTCCGCAATGAGAGAAGAGAGTCTGTCGATTTTTGTTTCAAAGAATTGACGTGTCGGACCTGGAACCACTTTGGAGACGCCATCTCCATTTGTCGAGCAACAAATCCTATCGCATCTTGTTGCTGCTCATGACCGTAAGAAGAATTTAGACGCTGCTCTTCTCGTATAACTTTGGAGTACACTTCTCCAATTGTCGGCAGAGGATCCATACCAATCAAGGATGTACACAGACCTCCAAAGCGAGAGTCATCAAGACCCATGATGAACTGGTGAACTTTGTCGTCCTCTCTTCCTTGCCTGATTTCATTAGCTGCACCGCAAGTACACATAGGCAGGGGACGATAGACTGCATATTCTTCCCACAAGGAACACAATCTGCCATAATATTCAAGCACACTTTGACCTTCTTGTCGACATGCCGCTTGCTGAGCTTTAAGTTGATGAATACAGACTTTGTTCCCAACTGAGAACCTTTGTTTCAACTCCGACCACAACTGACTTGCATCGCTTACGAACGTCACTGACAACTTCACGTTTGGCTCTATAGCCGCCGTAATCCAACCAATGATCATGGAATTCACTGCAATCCAGTTGTCATGGTCGGGATCATCGGCAAGAGGTTTCTTCAAAGAGCCATTAATAAAACCCACTTTACGCTTTGCCTGAAGGACGTTGAGCATCTCGCTTGCCCACTGATTGTAATTCTCCCCGGTTAGCTTAACAGGTGTGATCATGGCTCCGGGGTTGTCGGAACCATAGAGAGCATACGGAGAGGTACTAAGGGGCCCTTCTGCAACAGGTTTATCAACCTTAGTAACCGAACTTAGGTCAGACATCGTCACTGACGATATTAGGTTAGTTTGAACAGATTGACTAAGAACAAGAACTTGTCCAAACTATGAACAAGAGGAACGATAGATATTTTGTATTTAGAATGATCTTAACTCTGATACCATGGAGAATTGGATATCAAACTGACTTGGTTTTATTAAGCTATACAACTGAAACTTTATACAACTCCAATGACGGTCTAACATCCGTGTTTTCTTATAACTAATAGGAAACTATACATAACTTTAACAAGAGAATATAGGAAACTATACGATATAGAAAACATCGTAATATATATAACTTGGATTTGAGTGGGCAATAAGGCCTGTGCTTTGACCGCTTTGGATTATAATTCTATGTTTACATTGAACAGTTTCTTCTACTAAGTCTGACTCTGTTTCCTTAAAAGAACGATATTGTCTTTTCCACTTGAACATATTCCTCCAAAAACTGTAATATCTAAATGTGTCTATTTAATCTTTTTTTTTTAATTCAAAAGATGGACCAAAGCTCATAATTTTCTTACGCCATAGAGCTGATTGCTGAATTCTCTTTCCGCAGCTGCTGAATTCGAACCTAGCAGTGTTAATTTACTTAATTTGTTTGCTCTATTTTTTTCATTTACTAACATGTTTGATTTTTCTCTTACGAAAACTATGTATACTAGGTAAGGAACCCGTGCAAATTCGCACGGAAACTCATTTTGTAGAAAAATATGCCATATTTTATATAATTGTTTTTAATATACATGTGTAACAAAATTATCTTATTTAGACCTATATTCCTTTATTGATGATATTAGAAAATTACATTTATTGATGATATTGGCTGTAACAAAATTACATATATATCAAGACCAAATAAGATATATGTCTACTCATTTACTAAATCTATAAAGCTAAGAGATTTTTATATTCATAATTTTTTGAAACCATATAAAAATGCATGTACAGTAAAAAATTATTACATGTGTAGTTAGAATGCTTAGATTTCTTAGATTTGGAAAAAAACATAGTTATAGTTTGCAATGAATCTTTATAAATGAAAAAAAGATAAGTTGTATTCTAAAAGGTGTTATTTCGGTAATATAAATTATATTTCATAAAAATTATATTTCACGCCATTTCTTTATTTCGCTCTCTATTACGGTGTCTACTGGCATTTGTGGTTTTCTTCTTCCATGTTTATCCAGGGGCTCTCAAACCTCTTTCATCGTAGTTGGGTTCCCTTTTTGAAGGCCCCTCAAACTCTATTTTTGAAATTCAGTGTTAAAAAAAAAAAGTTAAACAAAGCGCGTAAAAAGCACTCACATATATGATTTAGCCCATTGACGACTGAAAAATAAGTGTTTGCCACCCTTTAATCTGCCAATTCTCCTATAAGAAAATGCTGAAAATTACAATAACAATGGAGATGGTCCCAAAATAAACAGGCTAATAGTTAACGACAAAATTTGGAAAGTATTTTGAAAATTTACGGAAGAATTCAAAATATTCGTATAATTGATTCCAACAGCTTATATGACTTGGCAATACATAACGTATACGTAAAGACTTTTGACTTTTGTCCCCAACTACGGTTATAGGCTTAATTATAGTTATGAATTATACTATGATAACTAGGTTAAGACCTGCACCTTGCACGGAATCAACATTATATATGTAAATTATTTTATGTATTAAATATTTTTACATATTATGAAAAAATAAATATATATTAAATAATTAAAAGTCAGTAACTATTAAATATATAATTAAATTGGTGCGAACATATAAATCAATTTTATTAATCCAAAAAATATTTTTTTTTTATATTTGATAGGATATGTAATTAAATTTAAATGATACTAACATAGATAATATATTTTAGTATATTTTTAATATCAATGTCTATTAAATGATGATTTCTACTCATATAGTTTTTTTGATAATTTGTTTCTTTTATAGAAAAAAAATTAAAATTACTGATAACAAAATTTTCAATGTGGGATTAATAGTTTTAGTAATTTATAATTTTTTAAAAATAAGTTGTCAATGATCGTTCAAAAATTTTATCAAAAAAATTGTTCAAAGTAAATTTTGAAACTAAAATATTGTATTTTATATGGTTTATAGTTTAATTTAAAACGATATATATATTAATCTTAATAATTAATTAAATTAGAATTTTTACTTATATAATTTTTGTAATCACTTGTATTTTGTCATAACAAAAATTTTAAACCATGAATCATAAAATTTGAATGTGAGACTTTTAACAGTTTTAGTAATTTATAGCTGTTTGTAAAAATACAAAATATAACATATACATAAAAATCTAAATTTTTATTATATGGTTATTGTGGTTGTTTAATTTATTTAATAGTTTAAAATTAAACAAATATGATAGAAGATACACTATTTTTATCAAATATTTATTATTCAAAACCATTAATTGTCATATATAATTTAGCCACATTAGGTAATTCCGTAAATTTTATTTAAGGAAATAATAAAGTACATTAATGATGAATTTATTGTTAGTTTAATAAAAAAATTATTATATAATTAGATGGACCAACATATTTCTCTAATGATTCTATAGTGATGACATGTGGCTACAAAAAAAAGTTGTAATGCTTCTCAAATAATATATAGGGGATATAAAAAGAATTATGATTCAAATCAAAGTATTTATTTAGCACCGAACTAGGCCCACTTGTGACTTGGGTTAGTATAGTACCAGTATATTATCCCGTACTACGTACATGAATAAAAAAATGATTAGTTGTTATGTTAAAATATGATGATTTGTAGCAAAATTGATTGTCGGATGTTAAATGTCCATGTATTTTATTGTAATATTTGTATATGATACTTCAGTTCTATTAGAATTAGGAGAAGTTGAGCGAATTGAATTTAGGTAGAGTTTTGATTTTTAAAATAACAGATTTGTTACTTAATTTATCAGAATTGGAATCAGTATTTTGGGCTGAAACATAGGTACCCACTAATCAGAAGAGGGAGCGACAGGTACAGATCAGACCTACATTAGAAACTCCAGGACGATGGTGTTTTATAGATGGTTCATGGAAAGATAAGGAACTATTTTCGGGACAAGGATGGTATAGTACCTTACCGGGCTTTGATGGTTTATTATGAGCAAGAAATGTAAGGGCATGTCTCTCACCTCTTCACTCGGAGGTAGAGGCGTTGATTTGGGTAATGGAATGTATGAAGAACTTACGACAGTTTCAGGTTACGTTTGCAACGGATTGTTCTCAATTGGTGAAGATGGTTTCGGAACCAGAAGAATGGCTAGCATTTGAAAGTTATCTGGAAGATATCAACCTTTTACGAAGAAGTTTCCTCAACTCAGACATCGTTCATGTATCTCGAACGGAGAACCTACGGGCGGATAGCTTGGCACGCAGTGCTAGAAAACAACTGTATTTCGTCGTTCACATGGATGTGGAGTTACCAATTTGGTTTACAGAGTCAATATGAGTGTGTGAATGTCTTGTTGTCAAAAAAAAAAAAAACAGATTTGTTAATTTCTAAAGAGTATTAATTTTTTATATTTAAAAAGTCAAAGAAAATATTTTATGATAATGATTTTAAAATCTTTGAAGATGTATGCAATATTTTGAAAAATAAATAAATTTATAAGTTAAATTGTTAAGAATTCAATTTTCAATAACATTAGATTTTTATAAAATTAAAGAGCCATTAAAAATTGATAAAATAATTCTATAATTTTAAAGATAATAAAATTATAGATATAGTTTAAAAAATAATTCTATATTTTTCACTATAAATGTTACATATTATATCTAAAGCGATATGTACATCATGCGTGCTTGAGAAATGAATACATCATGCATGCTTGAAAGCTTGTTTTTATAAATATAACATACACATAAAAATATGGTATAGAAGATCATATTTGATACACTCTTTTTTTTTTTTGTAAATTTATTGGAATGAGATTATGATAATTTAAACTTAATTGAAAATATTTTGATATTTGAAATCTAAAATAAATTTTAATCCAATATTACAATTAAATAATTGATGGAAATTTTTGTATGTCCAGATAGAAACTAATCACACTATCCTTTTCCTAATTCTTTTTTTTTTCAAATCAAATTCTATTTCATTGAAGCTTGAATTCCATCTATTTTCTATATAATAAATATGGAAAATTTTGAGTTTAATCTATTTAAATAGATTTTTAGATATCATAATTTTGAAATGTAAAATGTGTTTACCTTTTTCCACATAGTTTTTGACACTGGGAATGGCTTCATGCTTTTGGTAGTAATGCTTTGATCTTCCACGTTGTGGTGAAATATTAAGGCTAAAAAGTGTAGTTTGACAAAATCTTCAACTTGAATCATGTAGAAAGAATCATGGAAAATTGATTTCTGAAAAAAAAGAATAAACTTTTAAAAAAATCTTTGTCACATTCAAACCAAACTAAAACAACAAAGAAGCTGAAACTATTGAGAAAAAAAAAAGAAAAACAATAAATATAGGAGAAGGAGCAATTCACGTAGAGAGTTAGAATTTTTTTCTTTTGAACGTGTCTGACAGTAGAAGCGGTTGATTGAGAAAAAATAAAATTCTTTTTCTTTTAGGTAACTTTAGATTTTTTTTTAGATACATAATTATTTGAAACAAAAAAAAAATTATTTTTTTTTAATTTTGTAATACAATGACACATCAAAATTTCGTTGGTTAGGTAACTCGTGTTTTAGTACATAAGAGATACTTAGAAGAATTAGCTCGTGTAAAAATGTGGGTGGTATAGTTATATATCGAGTGAAAAGCGTAGTGAGGTTAGGACATAGGGCACTGACATTAAGGTAAGAACAGCGACTCGACATTAACCTGTGATCAAAAACATCTAGATCCAATATATAATTAAGTTCAAGTTGCTTCAAGTCAACTATCAGGTTGAGATCCACGACAACACGGTTAGGTAATGCGGAACATTTGACTTATGGTTTGCCATTGGTCGTAAAATAATACTTATCAGCTACCAATTTGTTTCGTGTGAATATGAGTCTATGACAGTTTGGAGGTATGCTCACGAATCATGGTTGTTAACATGTACTTATTAGATCCCAGTGCATTACAACATATTTTCGTAGTCACGTGTCATCACCATGATGATTTTTAGTATCTTTAGAAAAATAAGTTGATCAATATAAATATATATTATATTTCTTATTAAACTAATTATAAAATTGATTAGTAGTGTATAAAATAATATTCTCAATTATTTCCCTAAATAAAATCTACGGAATTACCTAATATGATTAACATATATATGACAATTAATGATTATGAATAATACATATTTGATAACAATTTTTGTATTTTTTTTAATTTTATATTATTAAAAAAAATTAAAAATAACATTAAGCATATAATAAAAAAAATTAGATTTTTCTTATATGTTATGTTTTGAATTTTTTTAAATGACTATAAATTACAAAAAAAAAGTAAAAGTCCCACATTGAAAAATTTGCAACCAATGGTTTAACTTTTTTTTATTCAAACAAAATACAAATAATCGTAAATCGTATGAATATAAAGTCTCATTAATAGATATTCATATTATATATATATATATATATATTAATATCATTTAAATTAAATTATATCCTATATAAAAATATATAAAAATGTTAATTTCAAAATTTTGCATTGAAACATTATTGAGATCTAAATATTTTAATGTTGAATTTTTGTTACAATAAATATATAAATATTAATAAAATCATATGAGTCAATAATAAATATTTATATTAAAATATACTGTATATATATATTTATGTCAATATCACTAAATTTTAATTATTTACCATATAAAGTAAAAAAAAATTATTTTGATTTATTTACCAAAAACATGATTGTAAATAAACAAAAGGTATTGGTTTTGATTTATGTGCTTACTATAATGTATATACTTTTATGTATACAAATTATTTTTTAAATAAGTGGTTTCTAATATGTTACTCGATCATGAAAATTCCATAAATACATTTCTTCAAATCAAAGTGATTTTTAATATTGGAAGCACTATATATATATATATTATTTCTTCAGATTAAATAATTTAGTTTTGATTTTTATTACTAATTTTTTTTAATGAAATATCATGACAAGATTTCAATCACCTCTTTTTGATTTTGTTCAAAGAACGAGAGATTTAATCATTATTCTAATATTTGTTTCTCCATAATACCCTATCTAGCTATTATAATTGTAAGAATGAGAGATTTGAACTATTTATTATAAGTTTTTTTGGTTTATCATTTAATAAATTAAACAACTTTTAGTTTATACATAGTTTACATATACTAGAATGGTAAAATATTATATATTTTTTATCAGTATACTTTTAAGTAACTAAAACTCAAAAGCATACATTAATAAAATAAGTAATTTGTTTTATTGTTCTAGAATGAAATGTTTTTTAGACCGAACTGGTGAATATATACTATACATACATTTATATTTCGGGTCTGAACTTATATTTTATAACAGTTTGATATATTATATTTGAACACTAAACTTTTAATAGAATTTGCCGGTGATTTTATTCAAAAAATTGATTCTTAGATATGTATCTGGAGCGAAACTTATTTCTACAGATGTCCATCTTTTTTGATTGATACTTATGTAATTTATAGAAAAAAAAAAGATAGAAAACTCATATCAGTGAAACAGAAACGCGAACATAAGCACAAATTTGGAGGTAGAAAATGAAATCACTTATGAAGAATAAATAGAAAACAAATCGGGAGCAGAAAATATAATCCACTTTTATCATATTACAATCGATGTTGTTTATCTGGTTTTGGTGATTTGTGTCAGCCGCAAAACTTAATTTTTTTGTGCATATGAAGTTTGAAAAATAATTCAAATGAGTTGTAATACGTTATCTCTTCAACAACGATGATACATTTAAAATACCAACATTTGTATTCGTCATTTTTACAATCGATATAGATCGTAGCGTTGCAAAATGTTAAAACCATTTAATAAACAAATATTAGTATAGAAAACTTACTTCGTGCATGTGCGTGGATTATCATCTAGTGTACTTATTATTAAGCGATTTACACAAATTTGTTAACTAAGAGGTGTTTGGACCTTAGGTCCAAATAATCTTTGTAGACCAGAAATTTCTTATACCATAATATAGTATAAATCCTTTTTGCAATGAACCGGACCGGCTGCCACATGCATGATAATTTACACAAACTTACAAAACTAGACCAATGCACAATTACATTTGCTTTCTTGCCGGTTTATTGTCAAAGTCTATGTAAAATTGACTTACCTAGTAATCAATATCTGGAGCATTCAATTATTTTTTTATTTTTCAACATTGAATAATTATTAGTACAAAATATGAAAAATATTACAGCAGACAACTCTATTTGTCTAGTGAGGATTGATCACGTCTGATTGTGTCATTTAAACTGTCGTATGAGATCCACGTTTGACAATACTCTTTGCACTATGATAAAAAGTTTTTCATAAATATTTTTCCATTAAATTTGCATACAATTTTTTTTGGAATTTGAAACTCAAATTTTTTGATGTAAAAACACTAATGAAACTTTAGCTAAATTACTCAAATAAGTGACCTTCCACTTATTTTTTATTTTCTTTTCTCAATTTTGCATATTTCTTACTAATTACTTTTGTACGTTTGGATTATGTTTGTCTATAAAATTGATATGGATTTTATCTAATCCTAAAATCAAATCAATGTAGTATTTAAAAGTCAATCCAATTCTAAGTGGTTTCAATGCAAATAGAATACATGTTCATACTTAATCTAAGTGCACTCAATGTAGTGAAGTGATTTGATCTAACTAATAAGACTCTAAGACAACAAATTAACAAACTTTCAAGCAATAGGATAAATGAGGAATCATGGGTATATGAATTTGACTTCAGATGATTAAACTCCAATCTAAAATGGCAAGATATCAATCAACATATTTCCTTAAGTCTAGACAACAATCCTAAATAAGTTATTTGTCAAGATAAATGCTCTCATTTACTCTCATTGATCAAACATCAAATGCCTTTGGTTTGTGTCAATCAAACAATCATTAAGAACATGTCATTTAACTATCTAAACTTCCCTATCATCAAATACCTTTGGTAGGGTAAGCAAAGAGCAAGTTGAATTGGCTCAGACATTTCATCGAACACCTTTCGGGTAATGAAATGTCTAGAGTTTTAATCTAAAGAGGCCGAATCTAGACTAGCATTAAGATCACTCAATCAAGCAAAGAAACATATTAATCTAACTCTAAACACTCTAAATCATCACTTAATCATCCTAACCCATGAATCCAAAGATGACTACCCACTCATTATCATGATAGATATTAAATCATTGGTTGATTTAAGACTAAACATGATCAATGATCAAAGTAATCAAGCAAACATAAAAGATATAGATCAAAATTAAATCTCTCTCCAAAGTGGTTTTTGATTTGATAAATAACAAGATAATCTCTAAACTTAGATTTACAATGTATTTATACTAGCATAGAAACAAAGGGGTAAAATGGTAAAATGATCTGTTTCGGACCACGGCCGCAACCACCTCTTGCCCGCGAACACGTCTTGCGAAATAAGCCCACAAGCCGCGACCCACTTATCCTGCGATCCTCACCCACGAAATGGCCTGGTAGGTTTGGGCGTGATACGGCGGCGGCCTGCCTTCACCCGCGGAAGTAATTTAATGTTTCTTATGTAATTTAATGTTTCTTATGTCATATTTAAACAAAAGTAAAATTTTATAAAATTAGCTTTAAAAATATTTTAGAAAATAAATCCAAAACTATTAGTAATTAACAATTATCTATATTTTATAACTTAATAATCCATGTTTTATCATAAATCCAGGTTTTTCTTTATCTTAACTACCACAACACCTTTTTATAGTATAAACTCATGCTTTTATTATGCCCTTGATCTTAAATAAAATGATGCCCTAGATTTTTGAAATTATTTTGCTGCCCTAATCAAACGTTTCTTTTTCTATAACTGAGGCACAAGCCTGTGTACAAAGCTAAAAACTTGTATCTTCGAACCTCCGATATTTTCCGGTAAATCTAATTAAGATCTCATTCCTCCTAAATTCTGGATACCCAAAATATCTATTAACTCCTATCTGGCCGATTCTTCAATTTTGTGGTCAAATTGGATTGAAGATTTATCAAAATTTATGAGTTAACCTGATACTGCCTCGTATTTCTTTAAAATCTTGAAAATGGTTTGGAACTCCTCTTTATGAGCTTTACAAAAGAAGAGGCTATCGTCCGCAAATAGCAAATGAGATATCGATGGACATGCTCTAGCTACCTTCATTCCCGTTAGTTGTTGCCCTTTCTCCGCCTTTTTTATGTTTGCAATTAAAGCGTTAGTACACAGAATAAATAAATAAGGAGATAAAGGATCTCCTTCTCCCATTGACGTACACCACGATGTGGGACAATGAGACCACATGGTTGACAATTTAGTAGAACCCGATATTGAACCGATGATATGCACTCTATCATTAGTTTAATCCAGTGAAGATCAAAACTCATCTTATGTAGTAAGGCCTTGATAAAATCCAATTCCACTCTATCATATACTTTACTCATGTCCGTTTTAATTGCCATATACTTTCCTTGACATGCCTTATTGGTTCCCTATCCATGGAACATCTCCTGAGTGATAAGAATATTATCAGAAATCAATCGTCCTGAAACAAATGCCGATTGAGTTTCCGATATGAGAGAAGGGAGGCATATTTCAACCGCTGACACAGAACCTTCGAAATAATTTTATACCCCACATTGCATAGACTAATTGGCCTCAGCTCTGTCATCCTTGTGGGTCTCTCCGTCTTTGGAATCATACATATGTTAGTAATATTTAACCTTGAATCCAATTCTCTAGAAACCAGAAAATTATTCACCATATCAACCAGATCATCCTTAATAATATGCCAAGAGTGTTGGAAAAAAGAGTAGTCATGCCATCTGGTCCTGGTGCGTTCTCTGGGTGCATCATAAACAAAGTCTATTTAACCTCAGCTTCGTTTGCAATTCTTAACAATCGTTGATTCATCTGAGGTGTGATACCCGGTGTTACCTCTGTGAGAAAACTATCAAACTCCGATGGTGAAGTGGTACTAAATAGATCTTCAAAATAGTCTATTGCCACCTTTTCCACACCATTATCCTCTGTAATCCAATTTCCCGCAGCATCATGTAGCCCCACAATCCTATTACGAACCCGTCTTTGCTTGGTTAAAGAATGATAAAATTTTGTGTTGAGATCCCCAGATGAGTACCACATATTCCTGCTTTTCTGATGCCAGTAATCCTCTTCATCCTTATATGCATCTTGTAACTTCCTGGATACCTCTAGAATATCCTCATGTGACATGTTGTTGTCTGTTTGTACATCTTCGAGAGTTTTCTGTAAATCATTTATCTTTTCCTTTCCATAAGGATATTATATTTCCGTCATTTAGCAATTTCATAGCGACAATTACTAATTTTTACCACTATACCTTCAGCTTGTCATTCTCTATAATCTGACCATCCCATTGTAATTGATCAACCGGTAAAGATTAGTGCTTATGTTTTCTTTTTTTTTTGGAACCAATTAGTGGTTATGTTTCTTAAGTATTATTAGAACATTTAACGTAATATCTATGTAAATTAGTGATGACATTAGAGCATCTCTAACCCATTTCTCTATAATAGCATTTAGAGGTGAAATTGCTCTAACCAACCTCTATTTTTTCTTCTATAATAGAGATCTCTATTTTTTCCTCTATTCATAGAGAAATAAATAGCATTCTTATATTTTTTACTCTACATTTAGAAATTGCTATTTTAGAGGAATACATTGGAACATATTTCATCTCTATTATAGAGTTCTTCTATTTTAGATGTGAAAATAACAAAATACATCGGAGATGGTCTTAGAAGATAATACATTAGTACTCCCTTCATTATCGAAAGATAAATGTTTTAAAAGTTTATTTTAAAACATACATTTTCAAGTTTTCTATACATTTTTATTTGGTAATAATAAATTAAACTATAAATTTCTAAAATTCAAGTGTATTTATTAAGTAATTTTTGTTTAAAATTATATAAATAGTTGATTATAAAAAATAATATATATAATTAAATTTGATATATTTTTAATATGTGTGAAATTACAAAAGTATTTTTTTAATATGTAGAGTGCTATATATTTGTAAAAATACATCAGAAATCGACAGTATTTCCAATTTTTAAGATTATTTGTATTAATGAAAACATATGAGATGTCCGTAAGTATTCGTAAATATCCGCAAATAACTATTTATTTTTCGGATATTCATTTTTCCGAATATCCGTATTTTTCTGAAGCAAAGCAAATTGAAAAATTAGATATCCGTTACATGCGAAGCAAATCACAAATACCTTCAAAAACCCGGATATCCGATCCGTGTCCATGCCTAATCCCATCTCGGACTCTCGATACTAATTTTATCCGTGGAACACAGAGAACAAGTCGCATGTGACGATTGTATTAAATAAATTATTTATTTATTTACTTTAATTTCTTTTTGTGAAAATTATTTGAAATTTTTACTCTCTATACATTTATTTCACACATTTTGAGTTTCCAATTACACACAAAGACACTTCTCACATGTCACACATTTTTTCTATGGTTAATGTCTTCCATACCCTCAACTAAAGCATAACTACATATTTCTAACTAAACAAACCAAAACTACTTTTCACGCAACCAAACAAAAATTAAATAAACAATTAAAAAAAGAAACATTTATTCTCTCTCCAGGACCACTTTCGATTTACAGATTCACTTTTCCCAATTCTATAACCTTAATTTTTGAAATCCTTTCTTTCTTCTTCCTCAATATCGCATACCACATGGATTCTTAATATTTGCCGCTTGATTTTGCATTTAGCACTCCATCTTTACTTGTTTCGTTCTAATTCTTCGATTTTCGTCTTCAGATCATACTTATTTCGCTCATCTGTCTCGAATCATGATGAAATCAAAGTCAAAGAAGAAAGGGAAGCTTCCTTCGCATCCAGCCACACAGCAAAACGAATTTCAGAGGTTAGTATTTTGTCCTTTTGTACTATCGTTTCATTAACAAAAAAAATTATTTTTCAAATCTCAGATTTTGCTTTAAATTGAAAAATAATTTCGGTTCCTCTTTCAAATATAGGAACCCTTCAACATGATCCCCGTCTCCCCCACGAGATTATTTGCAACTGACAGATACCCCAACAAGCATCTGGACAAGCGTCCACACTTCGTCTGTCCACAACACTTTTGTTTATATCCACATATATATATATATATATATATATATATCTTCATTTTGTGTAAGCCTCTTTCATCTAAGTTCTTTGTAACATCTTTAGTTCATGGATACCATTTTAATTGTTGTATCTTCTTCCTTTAATTCTAACTAGTTTTGTGTACATATATGTACATTCCTTTCTGTCCACGCATACATGTCTCTATTTACCGTCCACACGTTTTCCGTCTATGTTGACATATTTTTTGTATAAATTTTAAATAGAAAAATATATATGTGAAAATAGATGTTAAAACGTAGAGAAAAAAATTGTAATTTATTGTAGAAATTATTTTTATAAATAAACTACCAGAATAACTACTATAAAGAAACCAACTTCTAACTAAAAAAACACTAACTAAACTAGACTTAACGAAATACACAACCACCACGTCAAACACATTTTACTAGGCAGAGCGCATTGGATAGAAATAAAACCAAATTTATTTTGGTCCCCATTAACTAGACACAAAACGCCAAAACTTTTTTTCTTGTTTTAGTTAAGCCAGCGAGGGGTGTATATGTCCAGCAGTTGCCGGCCGTAAGGAGAAAGTGCATCTCCAGCACAAAGTGTTCTAATGTGTAAAGAAAGACAAAAATGCGTCCCATTAGGTAATGCACTCAAATTATTTTCTAATATGCTAGCAAAAAATTATTCTTTTTGTTGGAAAAGTGTTTGAGTAAATATCGGCCTGGTGGTGGTTAACATTAATTTATCTCCAAATACGACTATTTGATATAAATCAACCATCGTCCCCGCGTTCTTTCCCTAGCAATTTTAAGCTATGCAGTCTACGATAAGGTATTAAGTTTTAATCTAAATAAGAAAAATAAGTTACAATATGAAATCTATCCTAATATCTTTTATCCTCCTTAAGTTAGAGCGTACATATCTAATTTAGAATACATACATTGTATTCTGATAGTTTTTTTGGTAAACTTCTATTCTGATAGTTCCCACACTTTAGTACAATATTTTTTTTTGGTAGCCCTTTTTTCAAAAAAAAAAAAATATTTTTTTTTGGTAAAACTTGAGTAAAATATTTACGAATTAATAACCGATGGCGATGCAACTTCATAGCCTGAATGACATCTTTACCTATTTCATCTTGTATGTAACATTTGGTTTCAGTGATACCTTTGACTAGAATATGACACGTTGTCACGTTATTTAGATCCATATATAAAACCAAAATGTTATATATATATATATATATATGTACAAAGTTCAAAAAATATATATATATATATATGTACACACAAACAAAATTCTGATTACAATTTGGCAACGACGACCTACGTAGACATTGGGAACAAGTTGGAAAACACTTTTCATTAATCGCATAAAAATACCATGTTAAACAATGGCAATTCACAATGCTCGTCGGTAGTACCACTTCAATTCTGAAGTTTTTTCGGTTCTTTTTATGTTTTGTTTTTGTTTTCCATCCGTAAATTTTAATTATTCCTTATTATATATGTTTTGAAATTTTCACACTCAAAAATATATTAAATTTTAATTATAAATATATTTTATGTGATTATATATTTTCATAATTTTAAACCAATAAAAAATCAATAAATATAATTAAGTTTATCGAAGTTAATAATTTATTACATTAACAAAAATGTATAGAAAACATAAAATATAATTATTTAAGAAAAACCGTTTTTGTATAACATGTATATTTTGTATAAAGTAATCGCATATTTTCTGTATAGTCAAGAGAGTGAGATAGTAATATAGCTAAACAGCACTTTGACCAAAAAAAAAAAAAAAAAGCTAAACAGCACATGTGATCCAACAGATTAACGGATCCGTGAAGTTTTCTTTCTCACTGTCCGCTGCTGTGCACACTCGAGCTCGAATACTGTGCACACTTAACGTATCCACGTTTATTCTTATCCTGCACCCAAACATCTGTTTTTAGAAAAAAGAATGTGATTCCTCTGTACATACAGACATGGTCAAATCCACCACGTTAGAAGTGATGAGCCACCGACATGTAACCGCGTTTCCCATGTGACCCACTTTTTGCCGTTTATCTATTTTTATCACACTTTAAAACGCCATTTTTTCTTTGATACTCCATCTCAAAAAGTGATGCTTTGACATTTTCACAAGGTTAAATAATAATTTAACTTTTTAATTAATTACATATATCTGACTAATAATATTTGAGATAAATAAAACTATTTATAAATCATTTTTTTATCGGCAATTATTTATAAATCAATGTATTTATAATTAATATTAAATTGAAAGTTGCATTAAAATTATAAAATTATTTTTTTGTGTAACAAAAAGATATATTAAAATGACACTTAAAAAAAACAGTAGGGATACTATTTATATTAGGGTCTAACAAAATATCCACAAAATCTGATCTGATATATTATTTGTTTCTATTCAACCAAAAATAGAATATCCTAACTTTACGAATCAAAAAAATACTAAAATTTAATATCCATTAAATATATAGCGAATCACAAATACTAATATTTATAAAGGAAAATCTCACTATAACTTTGATTCTATATTTTGTCTCATTATACATTTGATTATTTTTAATAGAAATTAACCTTATGACTCTGAAATGTAATTCATAAATTACAGTTTATGTTTTATTTATTTAAGCTTCTCTAAAACGTAAAAAGAAAATTAGAATCCTTTATATACTAACGCATAAGTCAATTTACAAATAAAAATTTTACATGTGGAAAATCTTTTCTAAAAAAATAAAAAAAATTGATGATTAAAAGAAAAATCTTTCAATCCCTGATTTTAAGCAATTAAATTTTATTTTTTTTGTGAAAATAAATTTAATCTGCGATTAAAGCAGTTGACCATGATTTTAAACTGTTTTCTTCTCGTAAATATTTTAAATCTACTGAAATTTTTTATCTTCTTTATCAGCAAAAACAAAACAACGTATTCTTTTTTCTCTACTAAATTTTCAGTTTTGTTTTCCACCGGTTTCTCTATGTCCTCTTTCTTCCTTTTTATGCACCAATTCAAAACTTTTTTTGTTATTCATCTCTTGGATTAATACTTAAAGTCCACCACGGCAGGATTTTAGATCATAACGTAACAGTTGATTACAGTTGTCTTTGAACCTTTTTCAAAGCATAAAGTGGATTGTGACAGTGGAGTTTTAATCACATTAGAAAAGATTGATACTTGTATGGTGATTCTGAAGAAATTGATACAAATACAATGATTATGAAAAGAGTATAGGTTTTAGATCACTTTAGTATAGCTAACTTAGAAGATTCCTTTATCAATTAATTTACAGGTCATGGTTTGGAGAGATCGGGTGGAGCATAAACACAATTATTCTGGTGAAAAGCTAATAACTACATTCATGCAGTTATCTTCCACTTTACTAAAGGGACAAGCCTCAAGCATTGGCCTGACGAATAAGGTTTGCATATTTTTCACTTTTTACTATGTTCCCTTCCCAAATTTTGATTTATGGATGAATGTTTACTTCGTTGAAATTTGAAACAATATTTTTTCAGTAGTCATAACTGCAATTAACTTTGACAATAACACTTTTACAAGGTCGACTATGGCAATTTTTCACCAAGACATAACAATTCATTATAATTTGATAAAAAGCATATTAAAGTTGTAAATTTTAATCTTATAAAACAAACTATAAAATGAGTAATGTTGGTTAATTTTGTTTTGAATGTGTGGTATTCAAAAATATGTTAGGTAAAGTAAAAATGTCAATGAAATCGATATTTTAAACTGTAAAAAAAATTTGTTACAAAAATAAAACTGTAAAAAAGTATAACAGTAAATTTATTGGGTTAACCAGATCCAAATTTATATTAAGATACATTAAGTTTTTGTTAATTTTGAAGGAAATCATTGAAAAAGGTTAATGGATCAAATAAAGTATTAACTATATTATATATTTTGTTATAGATTTTATTTATCTTTTTAAAATCCTACAAACATGTACCATCTTATAATAATATGAGTTATTGCTGTACTTTTTCAATTGTTTTATTTTAGTGCAACACTGCTAATATTATGTGTCACTCTTCAGATATATTTTTGCAGGACAATATATTCTGATTGAAAATTATGAAAGTGTTTAAATAATTTTAAAACAGCTAATTGACCGTCGGTAGCGGGGCGGTAATAATAGTATATATTATTTTGTCATCAATATACATACTCAACTAAAACTCGGCGAGCCAAAATTATATTTTAGAAAACCTAGATCAGCAAGTACAATATTTCTTAAATAGTTATTGTATAGTTAAACATGTTGAGAATTCACATGATTTTTAATATATTTTCCTGAGATGTATAATTTTGATAGTTATTTTCATTAATATAAGCGTAATTATGTCAAGTATTGACAAATTAATACAAAATTATATATGAATAAATTTATTCTCAATATGGCCTGATTGGTAATTTCTTTATCTATAAAAATGTTAGATCTGATGTGTTATATACATGCATATAAGTTTTGTAATACTTTTAGTCACTAAATTAATTATTTCGTTATTACATTTTTTAAAAGCGCGTAGTTTTTAAAAAAATGTAAAGAAATATCATTATTTTATACTAAATTTTTCATTTTCATTTTTAAATTTTATTATATTTTTTTTTACGGATCAAATTGTATATCTATTAAAAGTATGTATATTTGTTAAAAATACCAATTTTTAGAGAGAAATTACCACAAATACTACATTCATAGTACCACTTTTCATGTCTACACTAATCACTTTTACTTTCACTTTTAATGAATGGTAGAAGACATTTATACCCTTAGGGTTAACTAATCTAGACTTAGGGTTTAGAGTTAAGGGGTGGGGTAAGGTTTTTGGAATATGAAATTTAGTATTCTAATAAATATATATATAAATACTAAAAAATATATTAAAAAAATTCGAAAATAGTTTCAAACATAATTTTTCGATTTTCAAAAAGAAAATTTGAAAACAAAAATTCGAAAAAGACATTTATAAAAAAAGTTTGAATTTGAAAAAGTATAATTCGAAAACATAAATTTTTTAGTGTTTATTTATTTAAATAATGATTTATTATATATATACAGTAAAACCTCTATAAATTAATAATGTTGGGACTTTGAAATTTTATTAATTTACAGAGATATTAATTTACAAAAGTTTTCTTATTTAGATTTCTTGTTTTAAGATATATTTATTATAAGATAAGAAAAGTATTTGATTTTAGTGTATAGACATTAATTGTTATTTTTTCAAATTTGACATTTATCTTAATTTTATTATATTATTTGGTATATATAATATATATTGCATAGAACATAAAATGTGGTTTTAGATATAATATTACTAGATTTCATCAAAAATATTTTAAGTGTTAAGAAAATATTAAAATAATTCATTTGTGAATATAAAAAAATAATATAATGATAGGTTCTACTTATATAAAATATGTATACATATAAATTATTTATTTATAATTTTAATGGGACCGTATGTTTACATAGAATTTTCTAAAAAAATTATTATCTTATTATTTTATCGATTCGTGTCAAATTTTGAACCGGGCCAAGTTGAGACCGGTAAAATTTATTAATTTATAGAGATTATTAATTTAAAGAGTATTAATTATAGATGTTCTACTGTATATAGAACAAGAGTATAAAAGTTTTTTGCCACTTAATGAAGAAAATATTTTTGAAAATATCTCTTTAGTGGTGGTAAAAATGAAAAGTGGTACCATGAAAATGGTAAACATGAAATTTTTGGTTATGTGCCTACGCTCCCACCCCTACTTTATATAGCAGATCCATCAAATTATGTTCGGACAAAAACGCAAAAACCAATAATTATCTAGCGGTCTTGAATCCAAAACCAAAAAAATAACATGTATTATGGCACATACAACGACACAATAGACGCCAATACGTGTGTGTATTTTATGCAGTCATTGTAGACTTGTAGTGTATGAACATGCATTTGTTGCATGTAAAATACGTATACACTACACACCACGATGGCATAGGATGCGAGCCGATAGTGCAATTAATTAGCTTCTGATTTTCTGGCTGATTAAGTAGTTAATAAACCACTTTAATAAAAATGTCATTAAGAAACCTACCTTAATGTTTAATTCACATTTATTAGCTCGGGCGATTAGATCAATCACTCTGATACTACTTTTTTTTTTTACAACTCTGATACTACTCTCTATATTTCGCAAAAAATGTCACTTAGACATTTTTTACACATTAAAAAATGATTAAAATATATTTAAGTTTTTATAATTATACATATTCAAATAATAGTATTTGAGATAAATAAAATTATTTATAAAATCAATGCATTTGTAATTAATATTAAGCCGATAGTTGTATTTAAATTCTAAAATGATACATTTTTGTAACAAGAAAAAATGTTATAATGACATTTTTTAAAAACAAAAGAATTATATGTCTATTTCGTTATCTCTTTGGTTTAGTAACCAAAATATACCAGTCTAGTTTTAACTTGAATCGCAAATAAACTACACTTAATTTTCACCATATATATATATTCATTGAAAAAGAAAAACATTTCTTTGATGTACATCTCGCTTTACTCCAAAATATAGTATAGTTGATTAATTTTGCTAATACTTCAAAACATTTATGATAACTGTAAACTGGATAATATATAGAAGTGGCCACGTAATATAGTTAAAACCTAGGTTGCATGGAATTGGAAACGGATACGCGGAAATGAAATGTTTCGAAATGTGGAAACGTGGAAACGGATATCACGTGATTTTAAAATTTTTAGGAATGGAAACGTTTATATGCATATATATATATATATATATACACACATACATATATTATTAACATGTGAGTACATTTGTTCTTAATGTTTGGTCTATCTAAGAATATAAATCAACAAATAACAATTTTATGTTAAATATACGAAAATGAAACAAGTAATACTTAGACATCAAAATCGTATTAAAATTTTAAAATAGCAGATATCAAATACTTAAATATTAAGTAGCTTAACTCAAAATAAAGATACAATTTATAAAATTTATTTAAAAAGTTTATTTCATGTTTCCAAAACAAAATCACCAGTTTCCAAAACAGAATCACGAGTTTCCAAAGTATAAACGTAAGTTTCCTTTGAGTTTCCAAAATGAAATTTTCAAAAAATGAGTTTCTAATAAGTTTCCACAAATTTCCAAGAGATTCCAATTGCGAAACGATCCTGAAACGTGAAACAGACTTTTATCCGAGTTTCTATACAACCTAGGTTAAAACATTATCAGAAGAAGAATAGTTGTTAATGTTTAATAACTTTAGTTGTAAGAGTAAACACAATAAATTAAGACATGCCATTAAGATGAAAATGGACATTGCAAATACAAAAAAAAATATTTTCTGTTAGTTTAGTCAATAGAAGTATGCCTTTCCCCAAACACAATAAATTACAAACATGGAAGGGTACATGTTGTCTCTTTGCACATTGGAATGTTGTTGAGCAACCTGATCCCATTTTATTCATGGATTTTTACATTCTTCCAATAAAATTCATAAATTTACCTGGCTTTATACTCGTAACTCGTGCGTTGTCATTTACGTGATAGTTATCTGAACCATGCGTAGTATCTTTCTCCACGACGAGTACAAACATATGCAAAAATGTAAACAAAACTTTCGTTCGTATCCAAGAAGTTACAAAATTCCTCATTATGGCCTCTTCCACTTTATTTAATTTACGATACATGCATATTTATAAATACATTAAATAAATATGCATGAGCCATCAAATAACTCATAACTATACTATAATTAAAATTTTAAATGAAGTAAAAATACGAAACCATTAAAGAAGAAATGCACAGTAAGTAGGATTTAAAAAAAAATACGAACTTTGCCTGGTATAGACGTATTAGAGCATGATTATTGGAGTTATTAGAGTGATATTCTTAGCGGAATATAAGAACCCGTCTCTTAACTTTTAACTAAAAAAACTAAAAACCGGTTTTTAAATAAAAGTTTTAAGAGCCGGTTCTTAAATTTTTTAGTTAAAAGTTAAAACATGGATTTTTATATTCTGATAAGAACTCTACTCTAAGAACCTCCAATAATCATGCTGTTACCTCGGAAGTTAACCTTATCGTGATTGGCGTGTACAAGTGGGCAACTGGTCTCCTACCAATGCGTTTGCTAATAAATGATCGTGATTTTTGCATATAAAATATCTTCTTCTTTTTTTTTAATTCTGTCAAGCATTGATTTTTGGATGAGAAGACAAACCTATATATGTTGAAAAAAAAAACAAACCGAAAACATGCACACTCTGTTCTATAATCCAAATTCTGATCGGAAGGGCATATCCTAAACCGGCCAATTTTTTTTTTCTCATAGCATTTATCATGTGTTTTTTGTAGTTATTCAAAGTTTAGCTATCAACTCTATTTTATATAATAAAAAACTTATCATTGTATTCATTCGTATATATATATAACACGTGGCATACTATGATCTATCAGGAACTAATAATTTTGAAATCACAGCTGAGTAATGGACTGGCAAACTAAAATTGATAATGAAGAAATTAATAAACTTAAATAAAAAGCAACGCAAAATAAACCAAATTTGATATCAAAATATTCAGTTTGATAAAACAACATGAACTAGTGTCGTTTAGCCACGGTAGTTCGCATGCCGTTACGATGATACTTATAATTCAAAGATAATTAACAAAAATAAAAGGGTAATATATTTTTTGTTGTTTACTGAAATTCACGATGTTCACGTAAATGTCATTAAGGCTATAAAACAAATTTCGACATAACGTAAAAAAAATTCACTAACTACCGACAAAATAACCTTTAACAAAAGCTTGTGAGACACTCAGCGCAAAGTAAGTATCATAGGTAGAATTATATTACTCCATTAGGCATCTCAGGGTTTAAATTTGTCAACTATACTAATTAAACATTTTCCTAATTTTTCAGTCGAATTACTCAAATTAAATTCGAAGAGTCAATAAATATAATTTGTTTTTATGCACCGCCAAATGTTTCATGGGAAGAAAGAGAAAGGTCAACAATTAAATTAAATTTAAGTAAATTAAACACAGCGTGATTTAATTACATGATAGAAATTAGACATGTACCCATGTGAAGCTTCTCTTCTTTTTCCCTTAAATACGACGGGTCATAACCCAAAAATAAAATAAAATAAAATACAGAGAAGATTTTCCATTTTCTATTAATTCAACGCGAGAGAGTAGAGATTATTCCACTAACTTATTTATTTCTGTATGTTTATAAAAAAAAAAAAATGGTAATCGAGAGCCTTGCCAACGGAATCATTTCTTAAACTGAGATAATTATTTTTTGTTAATAAATTCAGTTCTCAGGAGCACTGTCGAGATTAGATCCATACACGACGCTTGCTGCTGCTTCTGCTTCACTCTCCTTCACACTCTCTAGCTTCATCTCGTAGATATATATCATATAGAGAGATACAGAGCTCATATCTCTCTCTATATCTCGAAGAAGATTAAAGATTCATTCGTTTTGTAAATACAGTTTGTATCTTCTGCTCCAAGAACACGAGGGAGTAACAAAAAACAAGGTGTCGTGTCTTCTCCACTCTGTTTTTTTTTTTTTTTCTTGTTTTGATTCGATTCGATTGTGGTTTAGATTTCGATGTTTTCTGACATTCCTCGAGCTGATTCGATCATCTCCCCCCCCCCCCCCCCCTCAGAATTCATGGATCTGCGGATGCTTAATTCGAGCGGCAGGCAGAGATCCGAATCTTTATTATTGTTTACAGTTTCAGTAATTTTCAGTCAGAAACATTAGTTTCCATCATCAGATCGATTAGCTTTGTCCGAATCTCTTCTAGTTTCATCTGATTAGAGTTTTACTTTTCGTTATAACAGTGATCTTTCAACATGTCTTCGATGCCACTACAACGTGGCATCTCAGGAGGAGTACGAGTTTCCGACAGCGCTGACGATCTACGAGACTCTCAAATGAAAGACAAAACAGACTTGATCAGAGGCCGTTCTACAACAGACAGCAGCAGCTTAACCTTACGGTTTCCTTTCGCTTTCCTCTTCACCAACAATACTCAATCCCCTTCCAAAACCGGCGACAACGGCAGTGATCCGAGGAGCAGGCACAGATTGGTTCTCCTCTTTCTCAAGATCAGTTTGGTTCTCATCGTTGTTCTCGCCTTAGCCGGTTCCTTCTGGTGGACGCTTTCGATCTCGGCGTCACCGAGAGGTGGTCATGTGTATCATAACTACAGGAGGTTGCAGGAGCAGCTCGTTTCGGATTTATTGGATATTGGGGAGATCTCTATTGGTCCCAGCAGGTGGAAAGAGTTGGAGTATTGTGATGTAGAAGCTGAGAACTATGTTCCTTGCTTTAATGTCTCTGAGAGTCTTGAGATGGGTTACACCAACGGTGATGAAAACGATCGGTTTTGTGGGTCTGGTTCGAAACAGGAGTGTTTGGTTTTGCCGCCTGTGGATTATAAGGTTCCTCTTAGGTGGCCGACGGGTAAAGATGTTATCTGGTTTCGTAATGTTAAGATTACTGCTAATGAAGTCTTGACTTCTGGTAGTATCAACAAGAGGTGATGATGATGCATTGCTGATATAGTTGATTTGATTGGTTTAATTGCTAAAGCTTTGGGTTTTGTTTTTTTACAGGATGATGATGATGGATGATGATCAGATATCTTTTCGTTCTGCGTCTCCTATGTTTGATGAGGTTGAAGATTATTCCCATCAGATTGCTCAAATGATTGGGATTAAGAATGATAACTTCATTGAAGCTGGTGTAAGTCAACATACTCTCATCTTTTATTATCCCTCTCAGCTCAGATTCTTATATGGTATTTTTATTCTTGGTTTTGTTTCAGGTGAGAACTATATTGGATATTGGATGTGGTTATGGTAGCTTTGGGGCACATCTACTCTCAAAACAGCTTTTAACCATGTGCATAGCAAACTATGAAGCGTCAGGTAGCCAAGTCCAGCTAACACTTGAGAGGGGCTTACCTGCGATGATTGCTTCTTTTGTATCAAAGCAATTGCCATATCCTTCTCTTTCCTTTGATATGTTGCATTGCTCAACGTGTGGTATTGATTGGGACCAGAAAGGTAACACTTCAGAATGATTTTGATTCCCATTTTCCTTGGAGGACCTGGCCTTGATGTAAGTTTGAATTCCTCTGTGTACAGATGGGCTTCTCCTTGTAGAAGTCGATAGAGTTCTGAAGCCAGGAGGCTATTTTGTGTGGACATCGCCCCTCACAAATGCTCGTAACAAAGAGGATCTTAAAAGATGGAACTTTGTTCATGATTTTGCTGAAAGCATCTGTTGGACTCTTTTGTCTCAGCAAGACAAGACAGTTGTCTGGAAAAAGACAATCAAAACCAAATGTTACAGTGCACGGTCAGTGAAACACACACCATCCCTTATATGAACTACATATTTATCAAGTCTTCTTACATTAAGATGTTGTATAAACAGGAAGCCTGGGGTTGGTCCTTCTGTGTGTTCCAAAGGACACGACGTCGAGTCTCCTTATTACAGACCGCTTCAGATGTGTCTTGGTGGAACACGTAGCCGTAGGTGGATTCCCATTGAAGGCAGGACAAGATGGCCTAGCCGGTCTAACATGAACAAGACTGAACTTTCACTCTATGGTTAGTCTCTCTTAATATTTTAATTATTTTATGTTTTGTTGAGAACCTCTCCCTCATACAGTAGAAACTTTTATAAACTAATATTCGATAAATTAATAAACACTATAAATTACCTCTTCCAAAATATTT
Organism: Brassica napus; assembly: GCF_020379485.1. Lineage (NCBI taxonomy): Eukaryota > Viridiplantae > Streptophyta > Magnoliopsida > Brassicales > Brassicaceae > Brassica > Brassica napus. The sequence continues at coordinate 31,865,117 of NC_063449.1, forward strand.
GAGACACTAGTGGAAGGAGTTCTCAAGTTTTGAGATACTCTCTCAACATTTAACCATTATTTTCTATTTTATATTTTGTTGAGAACCCCTTCCTCATCCTTGCAATGGAAGTTCTCTTAATTACAGTTGCCTTAAGAGTTCATATTTTTCTGTAGCTTGTGTGGTTCTTATTTTGATTCCTGGGGGTGGTTTGATTATAGGTCTTCACCAGGAGGTGGTTGGAGAAGATGCTGAGAACTGGAAAGTAAATGTAAGAGAATACTGGTCACTCTTGTCTCCTCTGATATTCTCTGATCACCCCAAGAGACCCGGCGACGAAGACCCGTCACCCCCTTACAACATGCTAAGAAACGTTTTGGACATGAATGCTCAATACGGTGGCCTCAACTCCGCCTTGTTGGAAGCAAAGAAATCAGTATGGGTCATGAATGTTGTCCCTACAGCTGGACCAAACCACCTCCCAATGATCCTTGACCGTGGCTTTGTCGGAGTTTTGCACGACTGGTGAGAGTCTACTGTTAGATTCTCATTAACACTACGGAATCAGTTTCTCAGCGTTGTTTTTGTAATAACTTTCAGGTGTGAAGCATTCCCGTCTTATCCGAGAACATACGATCTTGTCCACGCAGACAATCTTTTGACTCTTCAGACAAGCAAGCTCCGGAGCTCATGCTCGTTTATGCAAATATTCACAGAGATTGATAGATTACTTCGTCCAGAGGTACACACATTTCTTTACTCTCAAAAGAATAGCACATTTTTAAAGTTTATCATAAAAATGGCACCCAAAGTAAAAAAATCTCCAAAATAGCACCCGTAATCCCACCCATCCCTAAATACTAAATAGTAAACTCTAATCAATAACCCCTAAATCCAAATATTATATAAAAAATATTTTTTAACTTTTAATAAATGCTATTTTTGTGAATGTATTCCCTTTGTGTATTATTTTTGAACAAAATATCGTTTTATTGCTATACAATAAAACAAAACTTTGGAAATGTTATTTGTTTTTGGAGCTATACATACAATAAAGCAAAACTTGGGTGCAGGGATGGGTGATAATCCGAGACACGGCGCAGCTGGTGGAAGCAGCCAGAGCTTTGACAACGCAGTTGAAGTGGGAAGCTAGAGTCATAGAGGTTGAAAGCAGCAGTGAACAGAGACTTCTCGTCTGCCAAAAACCAATCACCAAGAGACAATCAATCTGATCAAGAACAAGGAGGACATAGACACAGGTTTTGTCTACTTTTTTAATTTTATTTTTGTTCCAAGTCTCACATCATTGAACTGTGGTGGCTATACGGGGAAGAAGAAAGGGAGTAAGAAGATGATATATATATATCTCGCCGGGGGGACGCAAGACCGCCGGTGAAGTAACTTTATCTGGTTTCATGAGTTCCCATTTTACAGAATCTAGATTTATTTTTACTTTTGAGGTTTACTATTTTTAAAAATACTTATTATTTATATACAGTGAAAAGAATATGATCCACATTTGTGAAGAAGATGATGTTTATCAAATAAGTTGAAGTTGTATTTTCATTTTCAATATCTTTTAGCAATTTCAAAGGATCAAAAGTAGAACAAAACTATCATTGCATTGTGTTGATGCATGAATGCTCTTGGAATCTATTATCTTCTTGTCATTCTACTTTAAGCACTATCTTCATACACTCGTAGACAAAGTAACTTATTGCAGCAGAAGGCAAGACCTGGAGACATGAAACAAAGTAACAACAATAACATATCAAGCTTTAGAAAATGCACGTTGACTTTGGTAATAATGCGGTATGAACTATTTTGCAAACCTGAAGCAAGCTAGGTAATAGCCCAGCGTATAAAGCAGGGATCCCTCCTCTTTCAATAATATTAATCCCCATAGCCAAAGCATTCAACTTGTCTCTACCAATCTGCATCTGAAGCTGTCGTCTCACTACTTCAAAAGGATACGTAGCTACTTCAGTACAAGCACCTGCTACAGCACCGTACAGAAGAGTTCTAATAGGTCCTAGCTCAAGCTTGTCCAGAGCATTGAGTTCTTGCCCCTGCTGCTTCATGTCTTTCAGTCTTTTCCGGCCTTCCGGTGTATGCAGATAAGATGACTTAAGGATGTCGTAAACGCCGTAGAAAACTGCACCGGACAGAGCCATGCTTGCTATCGATGGGACTAGACCCTTGTAGAGAGACAACAATCCTTCGGTTTGGATCATATACTTGAACGCTCCTGCGATCCCTCCTAAGGCTTCTCCACCCCGAGCCACTAGTTTGGTTCGTATCTAAGCAGTAAAAAGAACACATTTCAATCAAAATGTTCCCACATACATGTTCAGAGTCAGTCCTGAGATTTATAAGACTTAAAAAAAATTACTAAATAATCAATACATATTTTTTTTTCAGTAATCAATTTGTGGGCGAGTGATAGATATTCCCTCTTTTTCAGAAAGAAAGATTTTATAGAGTATATAATAAATGTTTACAATTAAATTTATTGTTTATTTCACTATATATTTTCCAATAACTATCAACCAATAGTATTTAATCAATTCAAATATTTTCAATTAATGTTTCTTGAAAGTATAAATTTATCAACATTAACTACTAAAAGTACCTTAAAATTATAGAAAATCTATTATTTTGGAACAAAAATTAACTCTAGAAAATCCTAGTTTTGGGATCGGAGGGAGTATACATTAACTAACCACTACAATTTTCGGACATGAGACGAATGTTTCATTTCACTATGTTCAGGACCAGTCATGTGCATGATCTTATTGTCCTGACCCTTGTTTTGCTCTAAAGAAAGGCAGTAATGCTTGACCTTTATGTCACTCTAAACACACAAACGTCTAATCTTTGATCTAAAAATGGTCAAACGAAGTAAGAACCTACAGTGTCAAGTGGCTCTAGTTTGGTTCCTATCTACGCAGTAGAAGAACACACTGCAGCCATAATGTTTCCCACATGCATGTTCTTACTGTTACTGCTAAAGTCTCATATTTGATCTAAAAAGAAGTAAGAACCTACAGTGTCAAGAGGCAAGCAGAGAACAGTAGCAGTGATCCCAGCAGCAGCACCAGCAACAAACCTCTCAAAGTTAGTAGCTTCATCGTTCCCAGCGAGTCTAAGCAACTGCTTTCTGTACATATCGTAGGCACAAAAGTTGACGGCTTTGAAAGGAGCCGTCCTGAGAACATTCAGCAAGTTGCCTTTCCAGAACCCTCTGAAGCCTTGCGTGGTCGCAATCGTCTTAGCCACCACCAACAAGTTCCTCTGTTCACCGCGAACTGTGTACTCAAGCTTTAGCCTCTCAAGTGGGGCTAAGAAAGTTCTGACATCAACAACAACAAGATATCAGTGAAAAGTAAAGTCAAATTGTAATGTGTACTAATCGAAAGATGCATACTTTGAAACCATGGCAGCTACAGCACCAGCCCAGAGATGCTTCCGTGTGTTCATGGTCCCGCTTCTCCTCCTCCTCGCTCCATTAGAAACTGTTTTTTCGTCTTTACTCAAGCTTACGGACAGGAAAAGCAAGTTCTTGTCGGAACGGAGACGGGTTTGGTTTCTCCGGTGACCGGTGAAATGCAGAGGCTTTGAGTCTGGGCAAATGCATTTGGAGGAGATGGAGCGGAAGAAGGGAGACGAGAGGTCTGGTGGTTCGAGAAACAAACCTCCTGTGATGAAGAAAGCTTCATTGGATAGGTCGCTGGAGCTGGAGGGAGACGAGGGATCGTGAGGTAAGATGTTGAGTCCTGGCATTTGGATAATGAAGAAGAATATTCTTTAGGATTTGTAGAGGAGAGCTGAGTTGCGGACCGGTCAATTGAGTGGTTTAGGACCGGTCAGACCGTTCATGGGTCGAAGTGGTTGATTTAATTTGTTATAGCACCAAATGGAAAAATAATGTAAAGATAGCAATCAATAGTGAATTCAAAATTCAAAGTTTTCTATAGTTAAACAAAAATGAATTTCAATATCAACGGTAAATCTACTGTGAAAACCCTTTTGATAAAGTAGTTTAATTAAAATTAATTAATATTTTGTATTAAAAACTGATTTCAAATTAAAAAATATAGTCATCAGTTATTTAATCAATAAAAATGTTTTGAAACATATTTAACAAAGTGTAAATAAAAAGTTTATGTGTGGCACCAAAGAAAAAAGTGAAAATACGAATTAATGGTGAATAATTTATAAAAAAGAATTGAATTTTTTTATATTTTTATATGAATTAATTAAATATTTATTAATATTTAAACATTTGAGTTACTCTTTCAAAATTTAATTTATTATTAACTATAGAAATTAATAAAAAAATATTAAACTTTTTCAGCATAGTGAATATGCTTGGGTAAGAAGAACCAAAGCTAATACGAAACTGAACAGTCTCCCGGTGGAGGATACTGCAACATCTTTCTCTCCTCCGACTCGACAGGGAAAAGGAAGGCAGACAACCCTACGAATTCATCTGCAAACAAATCTACCAAAACCCAAAACAATACGGTGGCTTCCGATTTGAAGCCGCTGCCATCCCAATGAGCGTTCTGAGCTGGAACTGTCAAGGAGCAGGAAGCTCTGAGACAGTTCAACGGTTGGGGGAGATGCGTCGGGTGTATTTTCCTGACCTTTTGTTTCTTATGGAGACTAAGCAAAAAAAAAGTTACGTAGAGCATTTGAAGACAAGTTTGGGTTATGATGAGTGTGTTACGGTTGATCCTATTGGTTTGAGCGGGGGATTAGCTGTAATGTGGAAGAGTAGTTATGTGGTGGAAGTCCTGTCGTGTGATAATAGGATCATTGATTTGAAAATCACACTTGGATCTATGAAGTTTTTCCTTACCTGCGTTTATGGAAATCTGGTTACTGGTAGAAGAAATCTGGTTTGGGACAAGTTGATAAGCATTGGTATTCAGCGCGATGCAGCTTGGTGCCTTATCGGAGATTTCAATGAATTGATGCACAATGGTGAAAAGCTCGGAGGAACTGTAAGGTCTGAATCGACTTTTTGGGACTTCCGTAATATGGTTGAAGCATGTAAGATCAAGGAACATATCAGCCATGGGAATCTACTATCCCGGGCTGGGAAGAGAGATCAAGTATGGGTGCAATGTCGTCTTGACAGGAGCTTTGGGAACGATGCTTGGTTTCGCCTATTTCCTCGCTCTAAAACAGAGTATATGGACATGAGAGCCTCTGACCATAGACCAATCCGTTTAGAGTTTGCTCTGGAAATTGAAGAAAAGAATAGATGCCGGTTTTTCTTTGATAAGAGGTTGATTGGGAAGAGGGGTGTTGAGGAAGCTATAGCCAAAGCTTGGCTCGGGAATGGTCCCTGCGATGATCCAAGCCTACTTGACAGGATCGCAAGGTGTAGAACTGAGCTATCAAAGCTCAAACGGGTAGAACATCTGAATTCTAAAACTAGAATTGAGAGACTTAAGCAGTCTTTGGAAGCAGAAAATTGCAAAACAGTTCCCGAACTACAACCACATGCGGAAAATGAAGTATGATTTGGCGGTATCACTCAATGAGGAAGAGAGCTTCTGGAAGCAAAGAAGCAGAGTTGAATGGCTCAAAGATGGCGATTTAAACACAGCTTATTTCCACAATGTGGTGAGAAGGAAATGGATGCGAAACAAGGTGCTAATGCTGAAAGACATCCTTGGGAATGAAAACTATTCAGAAGGTTCCAAGGGTAACATTGCAGTGGAATTCTATAGGGATTTATTCATGAGCTCCAATCCCTCGGATATGGAACCTCTTTTTGAAGGTTTTCAAGCCAAAGTAACACCAAGTATGAATGAGATGATGACGAAGCCTGTATCTACTGATGAGATCAGAGTTGCCGCTTTTGGTGTGAAAGGGAGCAGTGCACCCGGTGAAGATGGCTTGACCGGTCTATTTTACCAAAAGTACTAGCACATTGTGGGTCCTAAAATGATAAAGGATGTTCAGAGTTTCTTCCAGACTTCGGTTATGTCTGAAGGATGGAACCACACTCAACTCACCTCGTTGACAATTCCTAAACAACTGTTCTATATGAATTTTCATAAAATAATTTAGTAAGATGTAAATATAATTATGAATATGCATTTTATAAAATAAATAAATTACTAGTAGTAGAAAATTATAATTTTTATAATTTGTAATAAAATAAGAAATCAATGATAGAAATGCTAAATCTATGGAAATTATGTAATTTCGTATTAATTGTGTAATTTCATGAAACGTTTGTATTTGTACTAATTGTACAATAATTCCAAACCCTGGCTCCTCTTTAATCACGCGGTTTGCTGACGTCAGCACATTTCATTTAGCCTTATGCCGGGCTGACTCGGTTCTGACGATTTAAATACCGGACGGCTCTACCGCCAACGTCATCGTCCATTAATCATCTCTCACATACTCGAGGGAGAGAGAGAGGAGAGAGCGCGGGAAAATAGAAACAGTTGCGATTTTTGTTCGTGAACTCTCGAAAATGCAGAAGATAGGGTTTCCGGCGATGAAGAGCTTGGATCAGATTCGATCGATGGCGGCTGGATCCGCGAAGAATCTATCCTCCTTCTCCTCGCGTCAACCTCACGATTCCGTCTCTTCCGGAAACTTCTCGAATCTTAAGTTCACTGCAGGTTTGCTTTCTGTTGTTTCGTTTCGCTTCGATTTGATGATTTCGCTCCGATAGTTTCTGAAATTGCACTGTTCTGATGATCTTCGCTTCTATTTTCCAGAGAAACTGGTGAAGGAACAGGCTTCTATGAAACCCGATCTCGAATTGGCGGTATTTCGATTGCTTATCCCGTTTCCTTCTATACAAACTTAAGTTTGATCGATGTGCTTGAAAGGTATGTATGGTGTTGTTGCTAGCCTAGGATTGTGCTTCTTCGATTTGGAATCTCTGCTTAGTATTCCGATTGCTTATCCCGTTTCCTTCTATACAAACTTAAGTTTGATCGATGTGCTTAAGAGGTATGTATGGTGTTGTTGCTAGCCTAGGATTGTGCTTCCTCCAGTCGAATCTGTACAGGCTTAAGTTTGATCCATGTGGTTAAGAGGTATGTATGGTGGTGTTGCTAGGATTGTGTTTCTCCTTGACGTTCTATCGGATCTCTGCTCAGTTTTGCGAGTGTTTGATTATCGGATGGGAACATATTGTTCGAGTTATTGTTAAGTTATTCTCTGATATATAGCTAGAAGTGCATTTGATCAGAAGTTCTTCCCATGATGCAGAACTCTAAGCTGAAAAAATCCAAGGATCATATACTTGCTTTAGAGGAAAAGCTGCAGAGCGCTTTCAACGAGAATGCTAAGCTCAGGGTGATGCAAAAGGAGGATGAAAAGCTTTGGACAGGGATGGAGTCCAAGTTTTCTTCAACCAAGACTCTCTGTGATCAACTTACTGAGACTCTGCAGCACTTGGCTTCTCAGGTTCAAGAAGGTATATAGTAGAAGCACATTGGTCCTTTAATTACTTATGGTGTAATGTTGCCTTATCTGTTTCCTAAATTTCCTCAGCTGAGAAGGATAAGGAGTTCTTTGAGTCCAAATTCTCCACTAGTGCGGAAACAATTGACTCTTTAAAGCAGCAAATGCAAGATCTCTCTGTGAGACTGAGTTCCGCTGAAGAAAACATCAAAAGCCGTAAGTTGTTAGTTTGTCTCAGGCATTTTTTGTTTTTTCTCTTTCATAGGAAAGCCTTTGATTTGAAAGTGATTGAATTGCTTCAATATGGTTTATCAATATTTCTGTGTTGTTCTTTTGTTGGATATTGTTAGACACTTTAGTTACATTTAATAAGTTAACCATGCAGGTGAGAAGGAACTAGAGGAGCTACGATTCGAGAAAGAAGAGAAAGAAAACTCTTATCTTAGTGAACAGTGTAGAACTGCCAGTCTCTTAAAGGTGAAAGGTAAATTTCTTAATCTGATAGATTCATACTGTCATTCCTTACATGCACTAGGCCACATGTTTATCTGATTTAATAGCTTAAGCATGTACCCACGCACCAAATGTGTTTAAAATTCAGTGTTTCTGAAGGGTATTCACTTTTTAGATGGAAAAAGATAGCCAGTTCTTCGCTTGCATACAGGTTATTATTCAAAGGAACGCACATTTGTGCTCTATAAAGTTTCTTTATGTATGGAGTCTTAACTGGTATATCAACTTATAACAAAAATACTCTTTTTTGGTCCGTGTTATACCTATATGATTGTATTGGTATTTGACTGAAATCTACTTAATTTCCCGTCTTAATGGCAGATGCTACGATAGCAAATTCTGAAGCAGCTATAGCTGAAGCAAAAGTCAACATTGAGAATATAAACTTCCAAATTGAGAAGCTGCGGCTGGAGTTAACCTCAAAAGAAGATGAGGCCAAATACCTTGTTGGCGTCAAGGAGAATTTGGAACAAGAGAAGATGGATATTCAGCTGAGTGCGGATAATCTATCTGAGAAACTGATTAACTCAGGCCAGGAGGTCAAGAAGCTCGAGGGCTTTATCCACTCTTTGGCAACTGAGTTGGGTGAATTGGACAAAAAGAACTTGGTGTTCATGAAAAACTTTGATAAGCTAAATGCTTTATATGGCACTCACCTTATGTTGCTCCAAAAGGATAGAGATCTTGCCTCTGATCATGCTCAAACGTTATTCAATCAACTCCAAGGAGAGTTATTGAGTGTAACCTTCCAGAAAGAAGCTCTGCAATCATCAGGTAATGAGTTATATGAACAAAGAGAGGAACTGAAGAAAGCTAAAGAGTCATTGGTCTCCCAACTTGCCGAGGAACGCTGCTCCGCAAGGCAGACAATTGAAAAACTAGAGTCTGAAGCAAAATGTCTAGTTTCAACAAATGATGAGTCAGAAGCAGTGATTGCAAAGCTGAAAGAGGAATTCGAAGCATTGTCTGAAAATCTGAGGGCCTCAGAGAATAAGACGGTAGATATATATATGTTCATCACTTTGTACATATCTCTATCAAAATCATCAATGCATAGTTGGGATACTGAATCTGTTCATACATCTCGCAGCAAGAATTGATGCTAAAGCTTTCATCATCAGAGCTTGAAAGTAAAGAGAATTATGAGAAGATTCAGGCTGATGCACAGAGAAAGGCTGAAGAAATGGAAATTTTGCAGAAAGAGAGCCAGAGCAATCAGCTGCGTGTCGATTCATTGTCAGAAGAGGTGAACCAGCTCCAAAGCGTTATTGAAGAGAAAGAACTTCTTATCCATCAATGCAAGGAAAATGAGAAGAAGCGGGACCAGAAAACCACAGAGGTTTGACAAGATAGATCTTGGACAAGGCTTTATGAGTATTATCCACCTTTTAGTACTCATCATATATGAACTCCATCGCAGGACAAGGAGCTACTAGCAGCTGTTGAAACTAAGCTTGTAGAAGCGAAGAAGCAATATGCTCTTATGCTGGAAAATAAACAGTTGGAATTATCAAGGCACTTGAAGGAGTTATCTCAGAGGAATGACCAGGTATATCTGGATCACTTTCTCCTTATAAATGCTCGAATAGTATGCAAAATCTAAATATAACACACCCAAACATTTGACGTATATGATTTTTAGGCCATTAATGAAATCCGGAGGAAATATGATGAGGAGAAACAGGAGATTATTAATGGAGAAAAGGAAAAGGTATATGCTGACAGTCTCAATCGTCCGAACAATTATTTGATAATGGTTCTGTCATGTTCTTGGTCCTGATTTCAGGTTGAGAAGGTTATCAAAGAATTATCCACTAAATATGACAAAGAACTTTCAGATTGTAAAGCCGAATCAAAGCAGCAATTGCTAGCCATTCAAGAGGATCATGCTTCTCTGGTATAGTAATCTCCACTTAAACTTAATGTTTCTGAACATCACCAATCGTGAATAAGCTTATACATGTGTTAGAAGGAAATTTCTACGACTTTAACCCCTAAAAATCATAGGTTTAGTAGTAGTAGATGCAGATATCTGAATCAAAGTCCCCTTTCTCTGTCTTTTCTGTCTAGACGTTATAGCTGAGCAGGGTAACTAGTAGCCTGATTAAACTGCATGTTTTGCAGACACTCTCAATTCAGAAGGAACACGAAACTAGGGAGTTCAATCTCAAAGCTAAGCACGATGAGGAGCTGAGACAAGCTCAGATTCAGGCTGAAACTGAATTAACAGAGGTACCAATAGACACAATTTAATAGTTATATTAGGATATGAATCCTCTAGTATTCATATGGTTTTTTATCTTTATCCAGAGGATAACAACACTCAGGAACGAGCATGATGTTCAGTTGAAAGCATTCAAGTGTCAGTATGAAGATGAATGCAAGAAGTTGCAAGATGAATTAGATCTTCAAAGATCAAAAGTTCGTGTCTATCAAGATTTATTATAAAAGTTTCACGTGTTAAAGGTTTAAAACCTGATGACTTAAAACGAGTTATCGTTGCAGGAAGAGAGGCAAAGAGCTTTGTTGCAAATGCAATGGAGGGTTATGAGTGACAAAGATCCTGAAGAGCAAGAACTGAACTCTAGGAAGGTTAGCCCAACAATCATTTTGATAAACTAAAAGAATACTTTAGCTATCACTTAACACATATTGGCTTTGATAACTTGATCATTCTGTAGGAATACTCTGTTTCATCTGTCAAAGTGAGAGCTCCTCGTCCTGCTCGTCCTGCTAGCAAGAGAAGCAAGCATGCAACAGTGATGCAGGATGGCGACGAACAGGTAGAAAAATATAATTGTTTCTGCTTTGTCAAAGTCTGCACATGTAAATATACATAACATTCTCATGGATGAAAATGCAGGATTCACCTTTTGTAAAGGCAGCAGAAACACCTGTGACAAAGATGTCGAAAAAAGTTGAAAATGCAAATACGAGAAGCTTAATGAGCAGTCAAAAGCATCATAGCAAGGTAAAACACTTGATAGCTATGCATTACATGTGCTCGTGACGTCACCATTTGTTGTGGATTTAACTTGGCAGGTGGCTCGTCGTGAATATGAAACTGAAACGAACGATGGGAGGACCACAAAACGAATGAAAACAGGAGGCACAGTAATGTTTGAGGTAACCTATTCTGCCCATTAACCCTGGTTCATCTTAAATATTCAGATATGTTCAACAACTGAGTTGGGATTCATATTTTCTTATGGCTACAGGAGCCAAGGAGGAGATCTACACGGATTACACCCAAAGCCAAGACCCCCAGAAGTATCGCTAAGGTAGATCCACTGAAGCTTGCTAAATATTTGGAATGTATAAATCTCGCCCAAGTAAACTAGTGGTGAAGCAGAATTAGTTATATATATATATATATACAAATCTCCAAAATAGCACCTTTCTAAGTTTATATCACAAAAATAGCACTCAAAAACTAAAATGACCAAAATAGCACATTTCTAAGTTTATCCTTTGAAAATTTTAATTTTTTTAATTTTTCAAAATTTGAAATCTTATCCCCAAAACCTCATTTCTCAACTCTAAACCCTAAACCCTAAACTCTAAACCCTAAACCCTAAACCCTAAACCCTAAACCCTAAACTCTAAACCCTAAACCCTAAAATCTAAACCCTAAACTCTAAAATCTAAACCCTAAACTCTAAACCCTAAACCCTAAACCCTAAATCCTAAACCCCATCCTTTAACTCTAAACCCTAAGTTTGTGACTTTTGATAAAACATTAAGTGCTATTTTTGTGACTTTTGACCTTGAGTGCTAGTTTGGGAACATAAACTTCATTTAGTGCTATTTTTGTCTTTTTCTCATATATATAACTCAAAACATGAAAAAATATGGTAAATGTTTGATGTGATCACATCTGTGGTGTATTAACACAGAGAATGTTTTCCACATGTACAGGTGGCAGCCATAAGGAGTCATCCACCACAGTCTGCAAACCTAGGAGATCTTTTTTCAGAAGGCTCCCTCAATCCTTATGCTGATGATCCTTATGCGTTTGACTGATTTGAATCTAAGCTAAGCTCGGATCCTAAAACTGTTTTCCGCACTCTTAAGCTCTTTGCTACACCATTCGATAAATAAATGTTGGTCACACCTTGTGATTACCGACGTTTCCTATTGCATCGAGTTTCTCATTTGTTAATTGGGGGAGTAACTAGTATGGTTGAAGAACTTGTTTACTACTACTAGTTACAGTCTTACAGAAATACATCTCCGTCTGATGTTTATAATGTCAGGTTGCGTCGTGGTCTTGTTCCCCACCTGTTTAACAGTATATAGCTTCTCTGGTTCACGAGTCTTTGTGGTAAAACATTCCCTCCACCTGAATCTGTGTCTGATCATATTAGCTTTACGATATGTTTCAGCTTTTTTAAGTTAACCACATCCTGTCATTTTCTCTAGTCCATACGTTTGATATGAAGCATCGTGGCTAGCTGCTACTGAACCATATTCAAATAACTTGGTGTATAACAGCTTTATAATTAAGCCTTTCTTCATCCTCCGGTGATATTAGCCATAGTGACTCCACTCTCTGGGCTCTGGCATAACATACCTTGAACATAGCTATAGTCAGTATCCATAAATGTTTAGTTTCCCATTCTAAGAGCATCTCCAAAAAGGTGACTCGTGAACATACCTTGAAAAAAACTCTATAATTTCAAATATAGAATTTTTTGTTCTAAAAATAAAGAATTTCAAAACTTCCAATTTAGAGTTTTAAGAAGTTTCACTACTCAAAACTCTAAATTTGAAGTTTCATCTTTTTATTTGCATCTTGGTCCTTATAATTAATTGTATATCACATTTATGATTCTTAAGGATTTTCTCATTCATAGTTTTAATCTTTAAAACTTTTGTATATTTTAAATATTTTAAATTTATTTTTATAAATTAAAATTTTACACATAAAAGTTTTTTTAAAAATCAAAATAAGATTTATAATATTTTAAAAGTAGAATTAGACAACAAGAATATTACAAACGAAACTTAATAAAAAAATTTAAGAAGATATATACATGAAGATATAATTATCACACAAATTTAAATATTACAACAACACTAATAGTCTAGTATATTTTCTCCGGAACTTCTAAAATATTGTCCAAACAAATTTTGTATAACCAAATTAATGGAGCATTAATAAAATAATTTTATGTAATAATGTGCTATTTTTTGTAGTTTAATATTTAATTATGTATTTCTATTTATAATTTTATATTTAGTGTAAAATTTTATTAATTAATATTACTATAATATTTTTATATATGTGCTAGTTATCTACAAAAGTTTTATGGATTTATATTAATTATGACAAATATAAGGAGCATAGTATAAATTACAAATAATTTTGAAGTTAAATTTATCTTATTAAAGTATAAGTACTTTAAGCTTTTGTTTGACAACATAGATAAAAAATATAAAAATATTAACTATGTTGTTTGGAAACATTGATAGTAGTATATTAAGAAAAAAAAGTAATGGACTTATCTTATTAAGAAAAATTGGAAGTCTGTTATGTTATATTAAAAAGTAATGGGCTTATGTTACTTGATATACATTGTTCAAATTAAAATAATAATTTAAAATTGATTTATATCAAAAATTTATTCAAAAATATACATATATTTAAAATTTGATTTTTACTAAAATATTTTCAAATCACCATTATATTTTTTTTTAAAATATATATAATAAAAATACAATACAAAGCTTAATTTCAAACACCAACTTAAAGTATGATTTTTATATTTCACATAAAATTTAAAAAATATAATATATGTGATTACTTATACGATGGTACGTATAAAATACTATTAATTATATGGTTACTTGTATGATGGTATTTATAAAATACGATTAATTATATGATGACACATATATGATATATAATAGTGACTAAGGGTGGGTGTTCGTGTACCCATTCGGGTTTGGGACGTGTCTGTTTGGGTTTCGGGTTTTTGGGATCAAATATTTCAGCTCCATTCGGATATTTCTAAATTTTGGTCTGGGTTCGGTTCAGATCTTTGCGGGTTCGATTTTGATTAGAATAACCCATTTAAACTATTTTAATTTTTTAAAATTCATTATATACTCTAAATTTTCCAAAATCTAAAAAAATAATAATATATTACATATAAATTTGAATACCATATGTTAGAGTATCTAAACTTAACATATAAATTGGTTTGGTTTAAATATTTGGACAGAGAATCAATAATTATTTTAAGTTTTTTGGTGTTTTGAGTATACTTTAACTATTTTAGATATTTATTTTTGACTATTTGTATATATTTTCAAGTATTTAAACCAACTTAAAAGTATCATATATATTATGGATGTTTTTATGTACATTAAATCTAAAAATAATTAATATATATAAGTATTCCTTATATACTAATTCGCAAGTCGCCTGACGAATAGAATAATGCCATGTGGAAAAGTTTTTAAAAATTAATTGATTTGTTTTCATCTCTTATTTTTATGCAATTTAAATTTGTAACCACCTATATTCCTAATTTTTCTCGAAAAAAAAGTTGCCCACGTTAACTCATATCTTCTCAAACTGTTTTCTTCATCTCATGTATAAAGTATCAAATCATCTCCACTTTCTTCTACGTTGTATCTCTAACAAACAAAATTTTATATCATCTTGCCTTCAAACTTTTTTTCTTTACATTTCATTTGAGGTTGAATTATCAAAATAAAGAGGTACATCACGTTATCAAAAGGAAGAAGCAAGTGTTTCATAGTCCTGCAACAATAATATAACGTTTACGTTTATATTTATTACCCATGTGCATTGTGCAACCATAATCACTACTGCGTAACCTATTGCTTATTAATTTATGGATATCAGTTTTCTATGTTTTTGTCAATTATGTTTTTAAAGATTCTTTTACATTTTTGCTATAGACGGAGAGAACAAATGTGAAAGAAGATGACAAATACTTGCAACTCCGCTCAACTCAAGATTTGATGAATCATCACTATAACGTCAGAGGTGGCTGAAGGGGTAAATCATCGACATTAAAATCATAGAATTTGATAGTTATTATTAACATAAAAAATCTGAATCTATCGCAAAGTAAAACAGTCTTAAAAATAAACTGTCTCTAAAGAAAATGAACACACGATCTCTAATTTATTGAACTTAATAACTTGATTCCCTAAATTTTCTCTAATCTCTAATTTTATGCACGATTTCAAACTGTTACATTTTCTATATAATTTTCAATTCTTTTCTATTTGCACTCCCTTCTTTATTCTCAATCGTTTCATCTCTTCAATTTTTTGGGGTTTTGTGTTAGCAACAAAATAGATAGCATTATGAATATTTTTATTCCAATTAAAATTTATCTTCTCAAAGTCATTCTTCTTATTCTTTTTGTATGACTCAGCTTGAAGTTCGTTTTAGTTGATTATTCATAAGAAAGCTAGGGACGACCAGGCTGTACAAATAGATTTTAAAAATCAGACCATGGAAATACTAAAGTAAATATTTTATCATTTTTCTTTCAGTTAACCATGGAAAGTTGCAATGTTATTGAGTTTTTTTGGGTGATATATTTTGGTTTATCATGGATATAAGGTAATAAAAAAAGCTAGAACATCTTATCTTATTAGGGAATGAGAAGATTGAAGATAGCATATCGGGCATCGGCAGTGTTTTGTGTGGAGGAGATTAAAGTAAATATGTAAACAAAGATGTTTTAATTTATTACTGCTGTAAATTGTTATTATTTTCTAGATGTATTTTTTTTTTTTTTTTTTTTTTGTCGACTATTTTCTAGATGTATATTATACATAATTTATGACTATGAAAATATATATAACATTCTTTGTCATCTCTTAACACCTAAAATTATTAGGAGATGATCTATGTGGTTTAGTACATATTCAACCCAAAATTTTAATTTTAATACATGTTAAAGCCACGATCAGATTGTGTTTATTTTAGTATGAAAAAATAAATGTGTTTATTTTAGTAAGAATTTTTTTTCCTGTGCTACACACAGGGCAAACACTAGTATAAATCTATTTCGGATACATTCAAATACCTGAAATACTTTGGTTCAGATCGGATAAGGTTTCGGTTCTCTAAATACCAAAATTTTGAATAATTCAGATATTTAATTAATTTCGATTCGAGTTTAGTACTACTTTTTTGGATCGGAATCGGTTCGGTTCTTCGGATACGAGTTGTTTGCCCAATCCTAAATAGTGATATAAAAACAAATAGCAACATATTTTTGAAAAATATATCCGCGCGGATGCGCGGATCAAAATCTAGTTTGAAATTAAATTTGAAATTTTGATTTTGGAGAAAAACACCTTGAAACTTCAAATATGGAATTTGCAAAATTCTATAATAGAGAATCTTTTCGGAGATGCTCTAACATACATGTATATGTCATCTCAAGTACAATTCAATGCAAATATTAACTGGTTAAGAGATCTAAACCATGAACAAAGAGATGGAATGTCTTTCATAGAAATCATAAAATTAAGTTTTTTGGTACTTGTAGCGTATATACATAACTTTGTCCTTGTCTAGACTCTGTCTCATATTATTCCCGTACAAATATTATAGATCCAGTAAGACAGTAACCACTGTAGAGCCTAGCACATGAGCCTCAGCAAATTTGATGGTTTAAACAGTTTTGTAGAGCTGTGATCATGCGGGTGCATGAACTTGCAGTTGGGACAAACAGGACTTGATGTACACAGCATAACCAGCATGTGGCATTTCATGCACACTTTTGTTACCATCTCTTGCTCCTTGTGATCATCATCACCACCTTCAAAAGCAAGCCAAGACAGTGATCGGTTTAACCCTGTCCCAATTGTTGTCTTCTTACTCTGACTTGTCAAGTTTTTATCCTTCGATGATGACACAGTCTTGTTGTGATTTCTGGATTCATCTATCTTCGTTGTGGTTGTTGAAGGTGAGTAAGAAGGTGAAAGGTTCAGCTCTAGGTCTAGGCTCATCTTAGGTCGTCCAACAATCACGGGATCTTTGGGGTATGAACTATGATCCTCAGATGCTCTCGAATATCCCTGAAAATATAAGCATGCATGTTTTAGATGCATACCATAACACATAGATATCAAATACAAAGAACTTGATACAAACCTTAGCCTCTAAAGATTTTTGGCAATTTGAAGGTAGATGAGTGTGGAGATGCAGTTCAAAATCAAAGGTAATTGATCTCATACTCTCTGATTTTGGTCGTTCATTGATCATAGTCCTCTGAAGTTTGCCCTGTGATGGATCTTCTTGTTTGCTCTTCTTGAATGAATTATGCCTCTGAAGTTTGCCCTGTGATGGATCTTCTTGTTTGCTCTTCTTGAATGAATTATGAAACTCTTCCCCATAGATTGTGAAATCCCTCTTTCTGGTGTAGAGGGTTCCTTCTTGTCGAGAAACCATTATCCTATCAGTCTTTGTTTCACCGAGTAATTTATGCTTATAAGGTAAGTTTAAACTGTCTCTATCTCTCTTTGATCCTATACGGAAATGAGCAGATAGATTTTAAAAGTATACGAAGATCGTCTCTATTTATATGCATGTAGGAACATCTTCAGGGGAGTTAATGTCTCCACCGGTTCATATGGAGTAATGGAATTAAATACCAATATAAGAATTTTAAAATGGTTGATAAATAGTTTAAAATATTTAGTTACTATTGCATTTTTAAATTGGATATTTTTATTTCTGGGGGAATTAAAAAGAAAAAAAGAAGAAGAAGAGGGGAAGTAATGTGAAGCATGATGTGTGAGTTTCCAAGTTGGGTGTGTTCAATAACTCCAAACAGTCTCATTTAAAGGCTTAGAGCAGCCTCATCGCGGTCTCTTATGACCGGTATTTAGTGTTTTTAGCTTTAAAAAAAGAAAGAAAATTGCTTAATTAAACAAGAGACGTATATTAATTAGAGTGCACAAGAGACGGGGTTTTGGGACACGCGTCGCACATTCACCTTTCTCTTCTCTTTCTCGACGGATGCTCTTCTCTCCTTCTCTCTTGACTCCTCGACGAAACCGACTGTCTCTGGCCATCTCTCCTTGAATCTGATCTCTCGTTGACGGAATCTCTCGTCGATGGAACCAGCCGTCGTCTATCTCGGTGGAATCGTCGTCTCTATCGGTCCCCTCGACGAAGAAGATGCAGAGGAGAGAGATTACGAGAACTCCGAAGACGATGATGAGAATCACGGAGTTGAAAGATACGGATCTTCTTCGTCTGTGTTTGATTTCTCTGCATCTCACTCCGGCTCTAAACACTCGGGCCTTCCTTCAGCTAACGACATTTTCTCTCAGGTCATCATCATTCTCTTTTTGTAGATCGCGGTGAAGCTGAAATGATTTCTTATCATTGATTGGAAAGAAAAGTTAATTTGATTTGTAGCTTTGTGTAATTGAGATTTAGGTTTTTTTTTATGTGATAAAGAAATCTTGTTGATGTTTCAAGTGTGTAAACTGGTTGTGGTACTAGAGAAAGCTTATAGTGTTGCTTCTATGTGTAGATATCATGGCCACCTGAGTTTCTAAACAACCGTATAGAAGCTGATGAAGAAGCTACAGCTAGAGATGCTGAGCACGCTAAGCGTCTTACCCGCAAAAAGAAGAAAGCTAAACCTAAAGGTACCCCACCAGTGCCATTCACATCCCCATGTTTAGTAGGTTCACTGGATCATAGAGGGATAACATGAAAATAGATGTGAAAGGTTGATTTAGAAGCTTGTTTGGGTACACCTTAAAGCATACATATTGTGAAATAGCAAACCAGGAACTGAGTTTGTTGTCTCTATCTAGTTTCGTTTTCTCGGTTAAGTACTGACTGTTTCAGCTGGTTTTATAGGTGTTGTCGTGGAAGAAAAACCTCAACTAGTAGGGATCCATGAGAGAGTAAGAAACGATATCGATGCACCACCACCATCTTCAGAGAATGGTGAGAAGCGGATATCTACTGCAACCAATCCTAATGCAGAAGAAGCTGCAGATCTCTTAAGGTATAAATTAAGTCTCTTCATCATATTCTTTCCTATTATCACATCCGAGCTTCGTTAGTGTTTTCTTTTCATGATTTTAGGATGTGTCTGCAATGTGGAGTGCCGAAAACATATACAAGCGCGAGAGGGATGGTATGCCCGGTTTGTGGTGACCAGCCGTTACCGGGACGCCAAGAAGAGAGGCTCTGCGATCAAAGATAAAGAGAAGAGCAAAAGAATGAGAGGACAATCCTCTCACGCTTCTTGGAAAAGTGAAACCGAGATGCAACTAAGGCAACATTTCGATTAGTATGCTTCAGAACCTTCTTCTCCTTTTTTACTACATTGTTTCTCCATCCAAATCCAGTTTCTGTAACGTAACTTGTAACACAAGAAGATCATCTACAAAGTTATTGATGTTAAGAGAAATGCACAATTTTTTTAAAGAACTCTAAAATTAAAGACTTGCAATGGAGGATATAAAAGTAGAAATTTCTTAACAAAGTCTCTTAGCCTAATAAACTCCTTAAATACTAATAAAAAATGGTTAAGAGACCCTTAATGGGTATCATGGATAATGATGCTCTTAGATGTGAAGTTCTAACCAATTTCTCTGTCTGTTTTGGCCTTTATCCTCTACCACCATCATCATTATCATATCGCCATCACTATCATTCGTCATCATTAAATGGCTTATGTTCTTAAATAGAACCAAAAAACAGATTGGATTTGGTGGTGAATTCTTATGGGTGGATGGATCATGTGTGTATGTATATATGTATGTATCACGTATGAATTATGATGATGATAGGACCGGAGTCTGTGAAGGAAGAAGAGTTGAGGTCAATAAATGGAGAGACAATAAAGAAAATTAAAGATGGGAGAAGGGAAGGTTGATGAATGCCGATGCAACTTTAATACTCACATTAACTCCTACTCCCACTTTTGGATATATAACACACATTACTAACTAACTTCCCTCACACAACTTTATTATTGTTTTTCTTTAGATATGTTAATTCCTTAATTAATACTCCCTCTATATTACTTTAGTTCGAGTTTTAAGGTTTTTGCACTTGGATTAAAAAAATACAATCTTCTATACAATTCATCTTGGTTACATAAAAATATTATTAAATGAAATTAATTCAACCAATAAAAAAAAATCAGTATTTTGCAACTGATCACAAAGTTTAAATAGTATTAAATTCTATCTAGAATAATGAGAACATCAATTATTTTGAAACAAATTTTTTTTTTTTAAACACCACTTAAAATGATATGGAGGGAGTAGTAGTACAACAAATAAAAAAAAAAAAAAGTCAAAATCAATTAAAAGCTTGCAACGGCCTCCTATGTCATGTCATGAGCCTTAGCTTTTCGGTTATATTTCCGGCTCTTTTGGCTAGCTTCCTAATAAATTCCGAACTTCTGTTTTCTCCCATCTTAATGATCTGAATCGATCTAGACCCAATATTGAAACTCGGTCTGGTGATGACGAAGAACAAATCCATGGAACCGAGAGAAGGATCCATGTAGGGGTGTTTTCAGAATATGCATGATGATCAAAACAATAAGTTGTATTCGATATATGTAGCTCCACCTCGATCATATGAAAATGAATTAAAGATAACTTCATTTGTATATTTAACTTGTTATTTTTCTAAAGGAGATCATGTGTTAAATTAGAAACCAAATCGTGTAAAACCATATATGTTCTTTTGGCTAGGGTTTCATTGATTGATTGTGTTTATGTTTGTGACTTATATTTATCTTGCTTACTTTTAGAACAAACAAAACGTTTAGTGTGTTTAGTAGACATCATATTATATAGTATATTGCAAATATAGAACTCCAATAAAATAATAATTGGCATTCGTATTTTGCGTTAGTGCACACAATTTGATGATACTTTAACAGTATGTAACACATTAATTTATGTTTGAAAATATCGGTCATTAGCCTTTAAAGTTTAAACTCATGCATAAATATAACCTAAATGACACAAATATAAACACTACAACACAAATGAAAAAAATAACAACGTACTATAAACTGCTAATTAATAAAGGATGTGAGAACAAAGCCTTTAAAGCTCCCAACATATCCCCTCCTCCATGCATGCAACCACAGTTAAGATTTATGTTTCTTCCCTTCACAATTTATTTCGTACTATAAACTTTAACTTCATAAACTGAAGCATATAAAATAAGGAAAAAAATGTGTTTGAAAGCTACACAAAATGTCAATAACACGTACGATTAAACTATATGGTTAGATGGAACCATAATCCTAAGTCCATCAGTTAATATAATTATATTCCGACATAAATTAGTTGTTATTTTCTGGTGGTAGAATTAAATATTCAGTACTTGTCTACCCGCTCTCATTAAATAATTTTGAAGCGATTATAAATGCAAAATTAAGTATATATCTACTTGTCAATATAACATAAATTTAATCACACAGTATCGAACCATCTGAACTAAGAATGCGTGAGCCCATAAATTTTACAACTATCAATTCCACCTAAAAAAAACATACTACCTCCGTTCCTTAAAATTGCATATTCTAAAGAAAAATTTGGTTTCAAAAAGATCTATCTTTTTTATTTTCAATGCATATTTTATTAACTAATTGCAAACTTCAAAAAACTTAATTGCACTAGTTAAATTTTTATTGGCTTAAAATTATGAAAAAAAAATAAACACAAAAAACTATGCAAATTTAATTTGTTTTATTAAGATGTGTGAAAAATCTAGAATATACTCTCTCCGTTTCTAAATGTAAGTAGTTTTAGCAAAAATAGTTTGTTTCACAATATAAGTATTTTACATATTTCAATGCATCTTTTTCATTTATTGGATATTGTGTGACCAATGAAATAATGTTAGGTTTTTAATAATTGGTTGAATTAATTGGTTAAATGACATATTCTTTTAAATAACAATTTTCTAAATATTCGTGTTTTTAAGCAAAACTATTTACAATTAGAAACAGAGGGAGTATAATTTTAAGGAACAGATGGAGTATCATTTTTCAAGATTTTCATACGTATTGTATGTTTTTTGTTTCCACAAAAATGTCGTTTTAGCTTCTTTTTTTACATATGCAGATATAATGCCTTATATATTTCCAAGCAAGCTTAACAAAAACAAACTTTTTTTTTTTTTTTGAACTGAACTTTTTTTTTCTTTCTTTATTCTGATTAATAGCCTAGACATATATATATATGTATATACATATATATATATATATATATATATATTAATATATACAAATTTAGACAATTTACACACAAAAAAAAAACTATTCACTCAATTTGTGTACAAAAATCAAACAAAATTTTATAATGAGAGGGAAGGACGTAACGAATAAGATATATGTTTGTTAAGATAAAAAAAATGTTTGTGCAGATGGTTGCATGCAAAAGACACAATATTTTTACGTGCGCAGTGATCAAATACCTCTACTCAAAAAGTTTTGATCCTTTCGTGCTATTAAGTCGTCTCGACTCTTACAGTGTTATCATGTTATACGACCGCCTTCTGTATAACATTAATGAAAGATAGTCAACAACATATAATAAATAGTATACTACTATGAAAACTTATAGTGTGAAGTTAATACAAGAAAATTATATTTTTTAATACAAAATGCATGTGACGATGAAAATTAAATATGCTATATGTTCTTATTGATTACAGTTGATTTGCCCAAGAATTAGGTTTGAGAAGATGTGCTGATAATGTCAAATAAATGCATCACACATTAAATATGTCAAATAAATTTTAAAGGCATCACACATTAAAAATGTCAAAAGAGAAGCATTGCGATAGCCATGTGTTATCACCACAATGAATCTTAGAATCCTTAGAAAAATAGGTTGATCGTCTAAATATATAATAAACATTTTATTAAACTAACCATAAATTCATCATTAATGTTATTCATTCTTACCTTAAATAAAATTAACGAAATTGTCTAATGTGGCAAAAATATATATGAAAATTAATGATTTTGAATAAGAAATATTTGTTAATTTTTTTAATTTGATAAAATTAGTGTAACCTCTATCATATTGGTTTAATTTTAAATTAATAAAATAAATTAAACAACCAAACTAAACATATAATAAAATTTTAAATTTTTCTGCATATGTTATATTTTAAATTTTAAAAACAACTATAGATTATTAAAACTGTTAAAAATCTCACATTCAATTTTTTGTGATTCATGATTTAAATTTTTTGTTATGATAAGATACAAATGATTACACAATAATATAAGTAGGAAGTATCATTTAATAAATATTAAGATTAAGAGATGTTTATATTAATATCATTTAAATTAAACTATAAACCATTTAAATACATAAATATTTTAATTTTTAAATCTGCTTATTTTTATAAAAGCTTTGAACAAATATTGACAGTTTAATATTAAACTTTAAACTTTACATTGAATTTTCTAAAAAAATTATAAATTATTAAAATTATTAAACCCACAATGAAATTTTTGTTCAGTGATTTAAAGTTTTTGTTATAAAAATATAGAAATGATAAAAACACCATATGATTAGAAATCATCACTTAATATATATAAATATTAAAATAGACTATATATACACGTTAATATCATTTAAATTTAAATATATACCATATAAAATAGAAAAAGTGATTGTTTGGATTAATAAAATTTATTTATGTGTTTGCACCAATTTAATTATTTACGTAATAGTTACAGTTTTTAATTATTTAATATATATTTATTATTTCATAATATGTAAAAACATATAATACATAAAAATTATATATATATCAAATGTTCATCGCGCGCAAGGCGCATATCTTAACCTAGTATACTAGTGTTTCAATAGTCTGCCGGAAAACATAGATATGCTATAAATAAGGAAAAATTCCTTAAAAATACACGGACTAATTTTCATTTGCTAATAAAATACATGAACTATTTTGGATTCTCATTTAATATACGAACTAATTTTCGTTGCCTATTAAATACACAGACTTTTGAAATTCCCAGCTTTTACACATAGTTTTAGACGGCGTTAACTATATTTAACGGCAGTGACGACGGCGTTAATGTTTAATTAACACGTGTTTAAATTTTGAAAATATTTTTTTTTAAAATACACAAACTATTTTTCATTTGTTAATAAAATACACGAACTATTTTTTGATCCCCGTTTAATACACAAACTAAATTTTGTTTCCTATTAAATACACAAACTTTTAAAATTTGCAGATTTTACCCATCGATTTAGACGATGTCAACTATGTTTAGCATAAGTGAAGAAAATACTTAAATTAAACAAGTGGTTTAACTGTGAAAAGCACGCTCACCCTCAACCAATTGATATTAATTTGAGTTAGTTTCAATTCGAGTTTGACACTCTAATATGTTCCAACCTCTTTTATTCTCCAAAATATGTTTATTTTCTTCTTTTTTACTTTGATTTCCCATTATATCGATTCAAAGTGGAGTCGATTTCCATGTCGTGAACAAAAGATGAAGAAAACTACGTAATTTTAAACGAGTTTCTGATTTTGGAATTAGTTTAGTGTTATGCATTTCTAATTCTTGTTCTTCGCTTTGATAGTAGTGATTATGATTCAAGGTTAATTTACACTATGATAAATAAGTTTAGTGTTATGAATTAAGTTCTACATATATTCTTTCTACTATGATAAAAAAAAATTAAAATTTCATCAAAAACAAAATTTACACTATTAAAGCGTAATCGAGAAGAAAGCTAACAATATAATCTATCGGAGGACATTTAAGATTTATTCTTCTTCACAGTTTAACCACATGCTCAATTAAACACTAACATTGTCTTCACTTCTGCTAAACATAGTTGACATAATCTGTAATTTTCAAAAGTTTGTGTATTTAATAGAAAATAAAAATTAGGTTGTGTATTAAACGGAGATCCAAAAATAGTCCGTGTATTTTATTAGCAAATGAAAAATAGTTTGTGTATTTTTTTAAAAAATATTTTCAAAATTTAAACATGTGTTAATTAAACACTAACGTCGTCGTCACTGCCGTTAAATATAGTTAACGCATGTGTAAAACCTGCGAATTTCAAAAGTTTGTGTATTTAATAGACAACGAAAATTAGTTCGTGTAATAAACGGGGATCCAAAATAGTTCGTGTATTGTATTAAAAAATGAAAATTAGTCCGTGTATTTTAAAGGAATTTTCCCTTATAAATAATCATTTAGACTATTTGTGCGTATTCTTATCATTGGTTTATATATAAGACCTACTATATAGAATAACATATTTGAATTCGTGTACTTATTATATATAGGGCAGGAAAAAAATTAGACCAATCCGATACCCTCCCTGTAAATTAGCTACAATAAAATACTATATAATAACGCAAATAAATACAAGCTTAATCCGATGCCCTCTCTGTAAATTTGATTTTACCTTGTTTTTTAATTCGAGAGAAATTGAAGAATTTTGTTTGGCTGATGTCTTTTTTTTTTGTTGCAAATCCAAAAAGGGTTAATCATACACACCTGATCAAACATCGTTTGGTGCTTTACCGTATTGCAAATGATATGATTGCTGAAATTGTTTTCCGTTGGGATCGGAGAGAGTTATGACACTTAAAATGGGCTAAACCTATTTCGACGGTTTCGTTGAAAATTTATCCCTGATAAATGTCTATTGATATAATGATCATACCTCACGATGATATATGATGACACGATGATATATAGATATAATCTTATATATATAGGCATTAGGCAGCCTCTACCAACGGTGCGATGCGTTGGGTGCTTTGGTTTAGCGCTTGAATTCCATTTTATTGTGCTTCTAGTTCGATTTTCAGTGAAAAGACTGTTTTATGCTATGTCTCAGTATTACCAACTGCAACATCTGATCTGGGAGGATTAGTCGGGCCTAATGCCCTATCACCTCTGAAAAAACATCTTTTATATACTATAATAAAACAGTATAAACTAGAAGTCAGTAGACAATTCTATTAGTGACATGTGTCATTCACTATTTCTATGTAACTTTTAAAAAAGAATTAGTTAAAAACATTTTTCAGCAAAGCAAATAAACGGTTCTTTGTGTAATACTAAAAATAAAAGTTAAGTAACAGAAAAGTTCTTGGCATCCTAATTTTATGAAAATGCAAAATATTTAATCCCTAGACTTTTTAAATCATTATCACCACGTTCAAAACTGAATTATTGTAGATGTATGAGAAATTGATTGTTTGTGGTTTTTGCTTTAGTTTTTGGTTTTTGTTTTTGCAAAAACTATTTTTCATCCAATCAAGTTTTAGTTTTTGTAAAAACTATTTGATTTGCCAATCAAAATTTTTAACAAAAATGTTAAAGAGCTTTGTTCTTCAGAAAAGAAAGTAAAATCAAAGCATCGTAAACAACCAAGGTAATGATGAATATAAATGATTCTTTCTTTTTGTCATCAGCATAAATGATTCTATTATATAAAGTATTTTTGAGGTATATTACTCTTCTATGTGTCTTTGACAAAAAGGATTTATTATTTACAAACCTGAGTTTTTTCCTTTTGTTTTTTTTTTAAAGAAAAGCAAGGAGATTCGGCTGCGTTATGGATATCAAACATCAGACCTTGACTCGATTAGAAATATGAATGTGAGTATTTTTGACATTTTTCTTTCGGCTAACCATGGAAGTTTTTAGTGTTTAAAAAATTCTTCAACGAGAATTTTTGGTTTATTATAGTTATAGGGCAAAGGAAAAACTAGGTCGTCTTACCAATGAAGAGCGTGAAGATTGTATATAGGTGTTGCTGCGAGAGCGAGAACGAGAACTGTATTATGGCTTTTAGTAGAGGAAAGACGTTTATCAAAGTGTGGAAGATGAGCCTAATTAGTTCAATAACATGTACATAGCAAAGGTCATAAAAATCAATTATGTCTAATTTGATTCTGTTTCGTTCCATATTTAAAAAAAAAGAGAGTAAATGTTGAATAATTAAATGGATCTATGACCAAGCTATGAAATTAATCAACTTTGCTTTTTTGGCAAATTTTTTATCATTTCATATAGAAAAATAAAAATATAAAAAATTAGAAAGTGCATATTTTATGGTTTTTTATGCAAAATCGTTTGTCGCTGTCAAAATAAAAAGTTAAATTTTTAATGGATTTGCTCTATCTTATATAAGAGGTTTAATTTTCTTTTTAATGGCTTGTGGAAGCTAAACAAAAATATATCCAACTTCACTATTTTTAATTTTTTTTGTAAAAATTTATATTAGTTTTCAGAGTTGATATTATTCTATTCAGAATTTGAAGTAAAAATATTTTCAAATTTAGAATGAAATGTATTAAGCATATAGTTTGCATGGGCCGTAACCCTAATATAGGCAGCCTCCTGCTCAAGGCTCCAGTCCTCTTTCTTGAACATCGATCCATAATGTTTATGTGTAAGTTTGTAAGCTTTAGAGGCCATAATGGGATTCTTAATAAAAAAACCCAGCTATATTGTATATATGCCTACTGATATGTGGATACCTGATATATCCTGCCACTTGGAACACTAAAGAGCTCTGATGCATCATCTTCTTGGTTACGAGCAAAGATCCAACTGCCAGTTTTCTCCTTCATTTTATGTTCTGAGCAAGGTTTCCTGATGCATTCACACGTTTGACATCAACACTAGTCAGGTATTATGTGCATGAAGCATGACTAGTGTACCCTTTTCATATGCTCCTCTCACATGATGAGGAAGCTTCTTCTATAGGAGTTGCGACTTGCTATTCAAAAAGGCTAACGCTTAGAAAAAATAACAAGCGTAAATAAAAGCTTGTCAAAATTAAATTATTAGAATTTACCGTTTGGATTTAAAAGAAAATTATTCAAATATATTTTTCGAATATATTAGTGGTTCAATTTGTTAATAGAGTACCTGATAAGTTTAATATTAATATAGTTTTATTGTGTAAATAAATTAAAACCAATAATACGTAGAACCATCATAAAGTAACATGTGACATATAAATTTCTGAAATGAACCTGAGATTGCATAACTCAACAAGCAGATCAGCCCACCTCCTTATCAAGGAAATTCAAGTGATCATGAAGGCAAAACTCATAGGAATGGACCGCAGACAAGTTCAACCAACCCAACGCTCTCAATCTTTTTAGGAGTCTCATCTTGTTACTTGGTTTACGTACTTTCAGCCGTAACGACGTCTTAACTTTATCGATTTAAAGCTTTCGTTCAAAAAAAAAACGATTAGTTAAAAATTGTCATCTAAGAAATATTTATTATGAAAAAAAAAAAAACTAAAAAAAAAAAAAAAAAAAAATTTCTGAAGGAATTGGCAAAGTCTCTATGCGACCATTTGACACTCTCTCTCTTGCTTTATTAACTTTTTATTATTATAAATGTCAGAAATTTTATGAGGTATTCTTCTAGTGCAGGTGCTCTAATATTGCAGGAGGTACAAAGATATGTTCTTCGCATTTAAGAAAGCACTAGAGTTATGTGATTAATTAGAGAATCATCATCCATTAGTCTTTCACTTAAAGTTTCTAGATATTAATTATTAATTCTAAATATTTTAGTTATATGATTAATTTTGACTATTTAATGACATGTCTATCATTGTTAAGTGGATATGTGGTCAGTGCAGGTGCTCTAATATTGCAGGAGATACAAAGATATGTTCTTCGCATTCAAGGAAGCACTAGAGGTATGTGATTAATTAGAGAATCATCATCCATTAGTCTTTCACTTAAAGTTTCTAGATATTAATTATTAATTTTAAATATTTTAGTTATATGATTAATTTTTACTATTTAGTGACATGTCTATCATTGTTAAGTGGATATGTGGTAATAATTTCTCAAAAATTTGTAAGAAGTTTCTTGGACAAGATATATATATATATATTATTTTCTTACCATTCCTACTTTTTATATTTTAACATATTTTTTTAATGAAAACCCCTTTAAAACACTATCATTGCTATCAAAACTAATAGACTTTTACCAACGTTTTATTAAGCAGTGGTCACACGTGCTGTCACTTTTTAATTACCACACAACATACAATTTGCTCTTGATAGTATTAAGGAAAAATGTAACTAAAAAAGCCGAAATTTTATCATCTTAATTGGGGCATTAAACTGAATTATTATCCGCAATCTGTAATGCTGATTACTCGAAGCCAGTATTTTAATCGCCAAAGATCATCTCAAAATCTCCCATATATTAATAAGGAAACATTTAAAAAGTTATAACACGCAGTTTGTACTAATAAAAAAAATGTTATGTTGAGTTATCACGTAATTAGAATGCTAATTTTGCTTACGTGGCGCGGTTTGAAAATCAATTGAGAATTTAGTTAGTCCAAAATTAAATTGTTAGGAAATGTTATGTTATATAGTATGTCCATTATGTACCATTGATTTATCAAAATGAAATTATTATATATTCTTTCTTTAAATAAAGCTTACGGAATTACCTAATGTGATTTAAATATATATGGTAATTAATGATTTTAATTAATAAAGATTTGCTAACAATCTGTATATTTTCTATCATTTTTGTTTAATTATTTATTATTAAAATAAATTACACAATTACATTAATCATATAATAAAAATTTAGATTTTTTTTTGTATATGTTGTATTTTGAACTTTTCAAAACGAGTATAAATTACTAAAACTGTTAAGAGTCACACATAAACATTTGTGATCAAGGTTTAATTTTTTTTCTATAATAAGATACAATGATTATAAAATCATATGAATAAATAATTTTATTTTAATAGGTGTTTATGTTAATATATATATATATATATATTTCATATCGTTTAAATTAAACTATACATCATATGAAAATACTTATATTTTGATATTTGCGTTGAACATATATTGAAAAGTTAATATTTTAGTTTTGAAATCTTCATTTAAAAAAAATGATTATAAATTATTGAAACCATTAAACATTCCGCGTTAAAAAAATCGTTGGTGTAAAATTTTGTTACACAAATATGCAAATAATCATAGAATCATATGAGTAGAAACTTCATTTAATAAATATCCATATTAAAAGTATACTATATGTATATGTAATTATCATTAAAATTTAATTATATATCATATACGATAGATAAGATTGATTGTTTTGATTTATTTAACCTAAAATGATTGCGAATAAACAAAAATGGTCGTTTGATTTATATGCACACGCTAATTTTTTACATAATAGTAACTGATTTCATAGTTATTTAAAATATAATTATTATTTTATTATTTCATAATATGCAGAAAAACATAAAATAAGTAATAAATATAAAATATTATTCTGTACAAAGCGCAGATCTTAACCTAAGTATGTATCTCTTTAATAATTTTAAATCTTAAACATTTTCTAAATCTCAGGCCAAAACAAATAACAAAATGAGAATAAACTCAAAAATCAATATCTATATTGAGCAATAACCAAAATGAAAAAATGACACAAAAATGAGAAAAATATTGAAGATAGATATGATTTACATGTGAACATAAATTTTTCATAACCATAATTAATTTTTAAATTGCTAAATCATGATATAAGATCGAGCTGGCATAGTTTGATTGTAACCAAATAGTAGACCTGAGATTCTTCGGCCTAAATGTTAGGTTCTTACGTGATAAGTGAGTTTTGACCTAAAATATTTTTAAAATGGGATCAGCTCATCTATAAAAAAATTATGTAATTAACAAAAATTGTTTTAAAAATTATTTAAAGACCAAAAAAAAAAAATTCAATCAAGAGTATAATTTTATTTTTCCATACAATATTTCGTAAATAATTTTCATATAAATTCATCATGCATGTCTTATCCTAGCATAATATATTCTATTAGAGAGAACTAAAGGTGAAAAAACAAAAACTCAAAATATTTTTTTACGGAGTAATCGGTTAATAAAATACCAAGCGCAAAACGAAATCATATCGATAGACTATTTGGGCTTTACTTTAGTACCCATACCCAAAGGCAAAGCTCTTCGTCTGGACATCTCGTTAGGGAAAATCCAAAAAATTTGTTGGAGAATCCAAAAGCTCTTATTCCACTTGTTCAAAATTTCTCTGTTTCCTGAATGCTTACAGTAATTCTTATCGCAAACCTAGTCACTTAATCAAATACACAGAACACTAATCAATCAAGTAAAGAAAAGCAAATAAAGAAGGAACACAAAACACTTTTGTCAACCCGGTGTTCACCTTCCTTCCTCGATGTGAAGAATGAGCTATACTCACCGGAGAGAGAAATCGGTCTCTCAACCTTTCATTATATCAAACACAAGAGTATAATATCCAGAGGTTACAGTTCCTATTAACCTCTCTTGATCTCTATTACAAATCACCTACAGATACAAGTATATATGGAAGAGCCTAGCTAGCCTACCGAGAACCTAGTTCTCTCTCTTCAGACCCAACCCTAGTCTCGAGCTCTCTCGAACTCCCACTCTTCCGCGCCTCTCCTCTTATTTCACTTGTGTCTGCCTTGTGTTAGGTCATCTGTCGTGACCTCTCCATCTGATATAATCAGAACTTGACGTAATGAGCTTTGTCGATTAGGCCCATAATCCATACGCGCATGACTTGTGCAAGTTAGCCCAACTTGAACAAGTCCGGTCGTCTTGACCAAACCTCAATACATAGTTTATTTGATGACCCAGAGTTCACCGGTGGGGCTACGTCCGTGGGGCCTGGCAAGGTAAGTTACTAAACTCATCCAAGATCACAACAGCCGTGACCTAAAGTTTGTAACCCTAGTACAATCTATCTTTCTCTGAATAATATTTAATCAACCATTTAACCCAAACGCCATATAACCCAATTGTCAATCTCGACGTGGTTCAAGCTTCCAATTTAACTGATTCTTCATCACCAACGTAACAATCTCCACCTTGATGATTAATCAGCTCTATCTGCAGCTACCATGTTGCCAACTCGTGTAATGCCAGACAGTGCCAAACACCCTAGTGCTTGACCACTCCGAGAATCCTCAGAGTCGCTTCAAAAATTCTTGAAGCTAGAGCAAAATACATGCTCACCTTCTGCATCTCTTGCAGCCTCGTGAGAACCGACCTTCTCAGCCTCACATATTCTGAATAAAGCTCATCCGACTTCATCCACCTGTTGAGCTTCACCTGCTCAACTTCAATACTCCTTAAACAGGTTTCCTCCCAACATCACACATGTATCCAACTCGATACAACATGAAGACTTCTTCGTTGCTTTCCCTTGGAACCTCAAACCCGAAGCTCTACCAATAACAATCATCTCTTCAAATCCATGCATTCCTATTACTTCAGTCACCACCATCCACTTGATTATTACCATCGACACTTCAGCCTCAACCTTGAAGCAATGTCAGACTTAATCAACCTCTTGTGACTCTAATTCAAACGTGTACTGTATCAGATGACTATTGATACAAACTTTGAATCCAATCTTTCTGCAAAAAAAAAATTGACGCCGATGCTTGCCTGAAACTCTTACGGAACCTGAATCACCACTGCCTCAAATCAGAAAACCCCTTTAACTCAACCAACCTCAACAGCCAGTAGACCCACTGCTATCTTCTTTTACAGTAACCTGAATGAACACCTTATCTTAAACATCATTCTGCACCGCTGCTGTTGCCAACAAAACCCACCGCTTAGCTCAACCAGCTAAGAAGACTCTTGGTACAAAGAATCTCTGCTCAAGCACTGCTCAAACAAATCATTACCAATCTGCAACTATGATACCTTTGTAGACTCTTCTGATTCACCTCATATCCCTGAGATACATAAATAAATTTCTACAGAATCCCATGCAGAGAACCCGAAACATACATGTTTCCATCCTAAGTCATCCTCTGATTCGAACAGCTACCTGTCCAGCAAGACTCCACCTTGAACACACTCGTAACGCTGTCGATATTAACTGGTCACGCCACACAACTCCACCTTGTTGTGAATACTTTCGACACAAGTCTCATCTTCAATTCCCTGAGTCTAAGAAAACAGTTACCAGTAGATTTAGTCCACTACTAGTATCCTTTAACCATATCTCGCATCATCTAAGCCTGTGACGCTCTCCTGAGATACTCCCTGACAGCTTCTTCCATGTCAAACTCAAGCCCATGGCAAGTTTCTTCAGCTGTAACTTGTCATGCAGCACTATCACCACTGCGCAAACTCTACCAAGAAACCTTTGGTGCGTGCATCCTCTGTAACCTGTCAAGATACACCCTTACAACTTCTTCCATGTCAAACTCAAGCCCATGGCGAGTTTCTTCAGCTGTAACTTGTCATGCAGCACTATCACCCCTGCGCAAACTCCACCAAGAAACCTTTGGTGCGTGCATCCTCTGTAACCTGTCGAGATACACCCTTACAGCTTCTTCCATGTCAAACTCGAGCCCTTGGAGAGTTTCTTCAGCTGTAACATGTCTTGCAACACTATCACCAGTGTGCAAACTCCACCAAAAAAAAAAAAATCTTTGGTGCTTGTATCCTTCTTCCTCACAGACCTGACTGTGACCTGTCCAAGCCTGATTTCCATACTTGTCAAGTCTGCAAGTATTTTCTCCTTGGAAGATTACAATTTCATCCTTTTGATGATTCACAGCTTTCCCTCTTTGTCCGAGAGCTCCACCTTGACGACTTTGGTCATAACACCATGCTTGCCGTCCCTTATTTCTTATGAGTATGTTCCTCTGAAATCTCTGACTCAGACCACCATGACAATTCCTCTAAGGTAAACTCACACACGCTTCTCCTAGCTGTGGTAGTGAACAATGCTTCCTGAACAAGTGTCGCTCAACATGTTCTACCAGATTCTTCCTGCGCATTTTCCTCTGCTTTTGACCAGAATCTCCAAGAAAACTCTAACCTTGAATCGCCTTCTCCCATGGCTTGTTCTTGTTAGTCACACGACCTCACCAGAACTACTACATGTTGTTACCACAAATGGCCATTTGCTCCAACATATACTTGTGTAGGCCTTTACACAATTTTCTTTTGCTCTAGTTTTTTCTTCGTGGAGATACAACATGTTTCTATCAACAAGAAACATTACATCTCATGTACCCAATGAGACTGACTCATATCCTTGCGCTGACTCAAAACAGATCGCCATCTGTTTCGTCACATTATTGCCACAAGAAACCAACATGTGCAGCTACAAGCTCCATTATTGCCATAAGAAACCAACAAGTGCTGCTACAAGCTCCATTGTGATCTTTAACTTTAATCATCCTCACTTGAGCTTCGTTTTAACCACAAGCACCTTATCCTTAACCTCTCTATGACTGAACCTGCAACCCTGCAATTCAAATCTTCTTAACTGAACCGACTTTGAAGCCTCAAAGTACCAACACCTTGTCTCGTTCCAAACCTGATCAACGCCTCCTCGCGTTGAACACTTCTCTGCAACTTTCTGTTCGTACCCGAACCCTGGAACCACTGATCAAAATCTGAATAGCCTCTGAACACACATACCAGTTTCAACTTCTAAGGCATCCCCTAGACCTGAGATAACAGAGTGTCACCAAATGCCATTCTTTACACCTTTCTAAAACCACACTGCGTATCTCTTCCACAATCAAACTGACCAACTCACAATCTGACCCAGACCAGAACCTTGATCATCTTTTGCAAAGACAACATACATCCCTTGTGATCCTGAAAGCTTCAGTTTCTTACACGTTGCAAAACCTGAGTAACCAACCATCACAACCTTTATTGTGACTCCATTGGAATGAGACCATTTATTCTAAAGATTTAAACCTGCGAAATTTATGATCAGACTTTGATTTCATCTCCATAAGCCTTGTTCTGACTTAATATGAATTTGTCTTCAACTTGAGATATCCTCCATCTCAAACAACCATCAAATCAATCTCTAACTATGCAGACCACGGACACGCTCAACTGTGCCACTGTTATTGAACACGCTCATCTGTGCAGCTGTTCTTACTCCAGTCTTTGGATCTTCATGTTCTCGCAAACCCAGCAACATCCTTTACTTGCGTCTGATTTCACAGACCAGAACCCAATAGATCCGATTGGACCTTCTTCCGTTTCCGACGTTTCCTTCGCATACCACACACGAACGTCATCTTCTTCTTTCTTTGATGCTGCATATCCTTCAGCGTCATCTCTGATTCGTTACACTTGAACCCGTGACGCGATCGGGACTACCAATCCCCTGATTCTACTTCTTCAGAATCAATCCAGCTTCGACTTAGACAAACCCTTAATCGCCAAACAACCAGCGCTCTAATACCACTTGTTAGGAAAAATCCAAGAAACTTGTTGGGGAATCCAAAAGCTCTTATTCCACTTGTTCAGGATTTGTCTGTTCCCTGAATGCTTACAGTAGTTTTTATCGTAAACCTAGTCACCTAATCAAGTACGCGGAACACGAATCAAGCAAGTAAAGAAGGAACACAAGACACTTTTGTTAACCCGGTGTTCACCTCCCTTCCTCGATGTGAAGAAGGATCTATACTCACCGGAGAGAGAAATCAGTCTCTCAACCTTCCATTATATCAAACACAAGAGTACAATATCTAGAGGTTACAGTTCCTGTCAACCTCTCTTGATCTCTGTTACAAATCACGGAGAGATACAAGTATATATAGAAGAGCCTAGCTAGCCTACCGAGAACCTAGTTCTCTCTAGCTCTCTCTCTCTTCAGACCCAACCCTAGTCTCGAGTTCTCTCGAACTCCCACTCTTCCGCGCCTCTCCTCTGTGTTTCACTTGTGTATGCCTTGTGTTAGGTCATCTGTCGTGACCTCTCCATCTGATATAATCAGAATTTGACCTAATGGGCTTTGTCGATTAGGCCCATAGTCCATACGCGCATGACTTGTGCAAGTTAGGCTAACTTGCACAAGTCCGGTCGTCTTGACCAAACCTCAATACATAGTTTATTTGATGACCCAGAGTTCACTTGTGGGGCTACGTCCCTGGGGCATGGCAAGGCAAGTTACTAAACTCTTCCAAGATCACAACGGTCGTGACCTAAAGTTTGTAACCCTAGTACAATCTATCTTTCTCTGATATCGAATACAACTCACGAGCCTTGCTTTTATATTAGGCAAGGGTAGTTACAACTGATAACCGGTTTTCAATAACCGTAAACCATTGAGTAATATTTAATCGTCCGTTTAACCCAAACGCCATATAACCCAATTGTCAATCTCGACGTGGTTCAAGCTTCCAATATAATTGATTCTTCATCACCAACGTAACGCATCTATGGTCAGAGTGAGTTGTAACACACTGCACATTGTTTTGCTTTCAGTGTGATGTGAGTTAAAAGTGACCTCTCCTCATCCACTACTTGTGTCAAAAAGCAATTTAGAATTTCTGCCACACGGCAACAACAGACTTCTATATCTTCTCTTTTACACCGTCCGATCTCGCGTGTATCCTTTGAAGCACGTAGATAATCAAGAAAACCGGTGATTTTGAGTTTAACATAATAATTGTTTGTCCTTTTTTGAGTTGTGTTTTCAATAGGAGAGTACCAAAAATTTATTGATATAACGTTTGAATACATGGGCCAAAAGTCACATTTTTAAACCCTAAAACATAAAGTTATGGAAAACTATGTTTATCTGCTCCATAATCTGTTTTCAAGCACTAATAGGGAAAATCTATCTAAACTGAGCAAACGTAACCAAAAATAATAGAGTAGAGATATTAAATAAATACAACATACAAGCTTTCTTCTTCACCATCTCCACTCCGATTTTCAAAGAAAAAGAAAGAAAAAAAACACAAAAAAAATGTCAAAGTATCTTAAGGAGCTTGCTACCAAGGCTGTCCATTACATCGTGGATACTACTCACTCTCATGTTGCGCGTATTCCTCTTGAAGAAGCCAAAGTCTTTGAGCTTTCTAAATTTTGGAAGGTTATGGGTTATGACACTGCGATAAAGCTCGCTCCATTGGTACTCACGAACTTCGATCCTCCCCGTTTGCTTGAAGATGGTTCTATCGAAGTTGAGGGTTATGAAAAAGTTTTCAACGTCTTCTGCAACAAGAAAATTCTGAAAGTTGAGGTTCGAGAAGGAGAAATGACTGGTGAACACTCTGTTAAGCCCAACATGGTCGACACGTACCTGCATGAGATGTATGTCATCAAACCGCCAACTAGGTTTGAGATGATAGTTAAATTTATCGTCCAATTGAAGAACAAGGAGAAGAGAACATGTAAAGAGGAGACTAAGCTACAGGAGGTGAAGAGAATCCTCAGAGAACTTGAAGGCGGTAAAAAAAAGGAGATTGGTGCTACTCAGGCTAGGGAGTATCTTTGTAGCAGATTCAAACACTTGAAAGAGGTTGAGAATCAGCCACTATGTGAAATGTACAAGCTTGCGCTCGAAAAACATGACAACGAGGTTAACGCCAAAGATGATGGCGCAAGACCTTCCTCATCCAAGTAGAAAGAGGAGGAAGATGTACGCAACTATTGGTTTGACGTGTGTTGTGTGTTGTCTGTGCTTATCTAAGCTATTAGTGTCTTTAAGAGCATGATTATCTCTATCACCCCTAATGGGTTTCTTAATGACGTTTTAATTAATAAAAGTAACCTAAGAACTTTAGTTAAGAAACTCCCATTTTGAGTGGTCCAATGGGAGTTTCTTAATTAAGGTTTCTTAAAAAAAAATTATTAAAATTATATGAACTGCCAAAAACATCTCTAGTGAATCTCTACAAACAATTGTTCCATTTTGATTTTCTTTTAGCGAAATCTTAACCTCAAAAAAAAAATTGTTTTCTTTTTACTCAGTAATTGCTATGGGGGTTGAGCTAGAGTGGACACTACAATTTCCTCTATGATCAGTCACATAATTCCAAAAATGGGAGGGACCAAAGAACTACCGTTTTAACATCATACTAAACAATTGATGAGTTCCAATTATTATAACAGGAAATGGATAGAACCTGCTTTCTGCCTCTCACTCCTAGATGAGGTGTTGCCAAGGTAATGAATTCATCGGCTCGAGCCCAGCAAGGCTACCTCGCGGAAGATGTGAGTTCCCAGAGTTAGAGAGAGTAGCACCATGACTGGCTTGTGACACTGCTGCTGAATAAAGAACGGCAACAGCATGTCTGGCAAATAAGCCACCGAGGGAGTGTGCTAAAAAGGAAATCTTCTTTAAGCTGTTGCTCTTTTGGACAACTTGTCTAACCTATATTCTCTCTCTCACATCATATGGAGACAGATAATCAGCTTATACACTCAAGTTCAAGACTAGAACAACCCATACCTATACATTAAGTGGACTATAAAACAGAATGTAGCAGGAATGATAAAAACAAAATTTCAGATACAACAATACTTGCAAGCTTTTACTATCCCAACCTGAATGAGAGGCATCTATAATACAAGAACCAAGATGCAAAGGCATATCATACCTGGCTAAGATGCCGTGTACAAGAACAAGAAGGTGATCAGGTTCAATTTTCTCATCGCTGTCACCTTTAGATCAGGTTCAATTTTCTCATCAAATGATTTTACAGAATCAATCAGCAAAAGTCATAATTAAGAGAGGAAGAAACACAAAACAAGAACAGACGCATGTCAATTTACCATTGTTGGGGAGAGATTTGAGAGGATAGTAACACAACTCTTCAACGTTGGATGATATCTCGATCAATTTGAGTGAGGATTATATCTCGGCCATGGGAAGCACATGCCCCTTCTTCTTCTCCGACGGTTTCTCAAACGATCCATAGATCCACCGGAGAGCCGTTACGTTTCCCCCAAGGGATCCCTGTTCAAACTCGACAACCCCAAGGCGATCGTAACCGACGGCAAGTTTCCGCCTCTTCCTCCGCCGCCTCCTCCTCAGCTCCCGCCGCGGAATCAGAGGAGTGCGAGAGGAGCTCTGACAAACTCTTCTTCCGAGAAGTCTCCATCGTCTATGGTGGTGTACAACCGCTGGGTGAGAGGAAGGTCCGCAGACTACGACGAGGAAGGTTGGAGGCGGAGAATCGGAGGAGACGTCGAGTGGACACGTGGTTGGAAACCAAGCTAAGGATCGGTTTCCAAAATCCCTAGTTAAGGATCGATAATCTCTTTTTTATTTTGTTTTGATTTATTTAAATGAGTTATTTACTTTAAAAACCCACTTAAGATGTTGCGATAATCATGGTCTAAGGTCTAGTTGTTTTTAGTTTCAATTCCAAATTAAGTATCTAATTAATTAAGTTCAAGTTGTTAGTAGATCCAAGTTTGAGTCGTCAGGTGTTTCAAGTTCAGTTTGTAAGTTGTTTTAAGTACTACTTAGTTATTCAGGTTTTGTAACTATCACAAGTGGTCACCCGAATACCATCCACAGGATCCAGTCCAGCTGGACGCAGACAATCTTACCACTAAAGCCCACGTCCACCAGTTCTCATCCACACGGTGCTCTATGTCTTTCTTTGTACGAGAATAGAGTATTTATTTCTTTTTGTTTGGGTGATACTCTATGCCTTTCCACGTCAATCTCATCTTTTCTACCAACGTCCAGCACTGCGTCTTTATTCCTTCCCAGCAAAGATGCAGAAACCATAACTAAACAAACTACTGTTACTTACCCCGTATTTCTAGTGTGCAAAGAACTTATTATCACTTAGATCCAGAGATTTGAACTGATTGGCTAGCTCTGTGTCTTAGAAGTGGTTTGGTACACACTTACTGTAATGACCCACCATCTCCACTATCCCCACCATCTCCACCATCCCCACCATCTCCACCATCTCCAACTTCTTTAAAGAGAGAGAGAGAAAGAGAGAAAGAGAGAGAAAGCTCACCTGAGCTCGTCGCCGGAGCAACCGTGTGCCGTGATCACGTTCAGCTTGTCACCACCATCATCCGCAACCAAAGGTAATTGAAAACCGCCATGTTTTTGAGTTAAGTTTCGGCCGTTTTAGTAAATCGACCATAACTTCTTAACCATTGCGAATCTCGTGCATCCAAGGCCATCATCGTGTTCCTCTCGTCGATACGAAGCCGTAGACACCAACCACGCCTCAAACGGAGCCCGGACGAAGCCGTACGCGCCTCCAGAAAACCGCCCTTCGCGCGCGCGTGAAACGCACGCGCCGCCGCCGGAAATCGTCGCCACCGCAGCTCCGCCGCCGGACCACCGTCCGCCGCCGCAGCTCCGCCGTCGCCGCCGGCCCACTTTCCGGTAAGCCGCCGCAGCTCCGCCGTCGCCGCCGGTGACCGACACCGGTGACTCACCGGCGACTCGGTCAACTCGGCCGAGTCAACTCAGTGAGTCAACTCGGTTGACTCGGTTAACCGATCGGTTAGCCGGTTTAAATTGATTTCAATTCGGTTAGGTTAAACCGGTCGGTTAAAATCAATTGGAAATCGATTAAGATAAAACCGGATTAATTAATTAATTAATTAATTAATTAATTAATTAAATAATTGATCTTTGACCAGCGGGTTGACTTTTCCGTAAATACCCGTTTTAAACCGTTCGAAAGGCGTTCTGACTCGAAATTTCGATCTGATTTCAGATTTGGAGTCCATTTGAGCAGCTGGAGTTCATATATACCACTTATCTTCATTGCTAAGGTGAGGGCTACTCCGTTAAATCCCGAGCTAGTTTAGTACTACCATTATGGAAAGTTTAGTTTCGAAACATGGATCCGTCTCTTTGAATCGAGTCTGTTTGAGAGTCTTGGTTGTTCGTTATTGATATTGATTGTTAAACCGGAAATATGATAATAGAGGATTCAACGGTTGATTGAAATGATTGCTGCTAAAAATTGTTAATTATATATATGTATATATGTTAGTCCATGTGTTGAGATTGCGGGGTGCATAGGTATCTGCACTAGGCCGCGGAATTTGCGGGGTACAGAGACGTTTGTACTAGGCCGTGTGATTGCGGGGGCACATGACGTCTGTGCTAGCTACGCCTTGTTTGAGAGATCGCGGGGTACGGAGATATCTGTACTAGGCCGTGTGTTTAGCGGGGTACAAAGACGTTTGTACTAGGCTGCATTGTTTGAGATTGCGGGGTGCAGAGATTTCTGCACTAGGCCGTGGATTTGCGGAGGGTACAGAGTGGACTACTGTACTTACGACGCTTGTAGAATTATATTTATAGATATATATCCTTATGAAGGAAATGCGGTATGATATCATCGCATTGGTTGTAGCATGTCTAGTCCTCTAGACATATGTTGATTGTTTTGTGTGGTGTAATCGACACCGTGTTTGTTTCATGCTAGAGCTAGGCCTACATTTTAGTAGTGCTATGAACTGAGTCAGTGGTTTGCGGATTAGCATCCCATACCTCACTGGGCGATTCCCCTGTCGCTCACCCCTCCTTCTTTCCCCCTTTCAGGTGAGACCGACGAGCAGAAGTGATTATACCGGACCGGTGCTTTTGGGCTTTTACTACTATTGGGCTTTTGGGCATCTATCTTTTTATCGCTTTTATCGTTATCGGGCCTCTAGGCCTTTGGGCTTTTATCGTTTATGTTATTTCGTATTTCGGACTCTCGGTTTATGTCGTACTTTATGTTTCAGATTTTATTTTATATTATGGAATTCAAGCGTGGATGTGGACTTTCAAATATTTATATATGGACATTTCAGATATTTGTACTTATCGAATTATTTTTACTATTTCGAAAGTGACGGGTGTCACATTTTGGTATCAGAGCTATTTACTTATCGTAACATTTTATTATGTAAATCGGGGTGTCACATTTTGGTATCAGAGCGGGTTCCGTCCCGGCTCCGACCCGGGATGGCGATTTTGGAGACCTTGGTTTATTCGGTTTAAACGATTTTAGACGATTTCAAAATATTTTCGGGGATTTGGGAACTTTGAAAATAAAAATAAATAGCACCTTTCCGTTCGGTATCACTCCTTCTTAAATGTTGGTAACCACAAATCGGCATAAGTTAACTTTTTCGCTTTTCCTTCAGATGGCGCCCAGGAAGAGAGTTGTTCGTACTCAGACTCCCAGAGTTGCTAGAGAGGCTGAGGATGAGCATGTCCAGCCCGCAGTTCCGCAGCAGGCGGCTCCGCCTATTGATCAGGATGCTTTGAGACAGATGGTTCAGTATGCGGCTAGGCAGGCTGCACAGGAGACAGTCCAGCAAGCTGCCCAGGAGGCTGCCCGAATAGCTGCTCAGGAGGTTGCCAGACAGATGGCTGCAGTACAGCAGGGTCCGCAGATTCGCATGCAGCAGGCTCCACCAGTTCAGGTTCAGCATTATCATCAGGTTCCACATCAGCCGGCTCCAGTCCAGCAGTACCCTCAGGTTCCTGTTCAGCCGGTTCCAGGAGTTTTTCAGGTTCCACCACCGCCACCTGCATTCCCAGTTCAGGTGCCCGAGGTTGATGAGACATTTATCAGGGTGTTGGGACAGATGAAGTATGTGAGTTTGGAGCATTTCACTGGAACGACGGAACCTACAGTTGCTCACGATTGGAAGCACAATTTGGATAAGTGTTTGAAGACCATCTCGTGCCCACCAAGGCTCAAGCTAAACATCGCTGAGTTGTATTTGCGCGGAGATGCATCAATCTGGTGGGATGGAGTGAGATTGATGCACCGTGGCGAGCTGACATATGATGATTTTCTTTACGCGTTCAACAAGAAGTATTTTCCGAGGGAAGCTTTGCATGAGAAGAAGAATGATTTCGAGCATTTGAGGCAGGGTGCAAAGTCTGTCAGGGAGTATGAGCGGGAGTTTAACCAGCTCCGCAGATTTGTGGGTAACAACATAGATGAAGAGGATCTGATCAGGAGGTTCTTAGATGGGATGCGAGTAGAGCTTCGTGGTAGGTGCAGTGTGGTTACCTACACCAGTTTGGAGGATCTGGTAGAGAAGGCGGCTGTGCAGGAGAAATGTATGGGTGAGGAGCAGAAGTTCTCCAAAGCAGTTCAGCCTAAGGCAGGAGGGGCTTCGGGGTCGCAGAAGAGGCCTTGGGAGCAGACTGTAGCACCCCGTTGTGGGCGTTGTCGTCGCCAGCATTTTGGAGAGTGTCTCCAGTGCTTTAACTGTGGTCTGGTTGGGCATATCTCGAAGAATTGTAGGAAGCCGCCACGTACTCAGGTTGCAGCGCCAGCAGCAGCAGTAGCACCAGCAGTGGCAGCGAGGAACTGTTACGGCTGCAACCAGCCGGGTCACATCTACAGAGATTGTCCGAGGAGAGGCAATGCAGCGCTTCCACCACCACCGAAGCGTCCAGCCATCGCTCCACGGGTCTTTACAGTTGGAGATCCCCAAGGAGTTGAACCGATAGCGGGTATGTGACTTTTTCATACTTGTTGTGTTTGAGTATTTTGGTTTGTGGTTGTCAT
Source organism: Brassica napus (assembly GCF_020379485.1). Taxonomy (NCBI): domain Eukaryota; kingdom Viridiplantae; phylum Streptophyta; class Magnoliopsida; order Brassicales; family Brassicaceae; genus Brassica; species Brassica napus. The sequence goes on from NC_063449.1 coordinate 31,908,440, forward strand.
GTGTAGTTAGCAAAATCTCGTGTAGGATCGGTTTCGGTTGGAGGAAAGTCAGCTCACACTTTATTCGACACGGGAGCCTCTAATAGTTTTGTGAGTCCACGCTTAGCCCAGTCTTGGCCTTTTCGGGGTGTCTTCGAACCGAAGGCTAAGAAGATTCAGACTGCCGGCACGGAAAAGTTGGGAGCAGTCGGCATTCATCGCAATGTACCAGTTATTCTTGGAGGAGTTGAGTTTCTCGGAGATTTGACGGAGCTGGAGATGAGCTGCTACGATGTTATACTTGGAATGGATTGGTTGTCACGACATCAAGTAGTACTGGATTGTCCGAGAGCGAGAGTCCATATCCCCAGAGTAGAAGGGAAGATCATATTCCAAGGGATTCTGACGCACCATGGAATTTCCATTGTCTCCATGTTGCGCGCAGATGAGCTACTGGAGAGAGGAGCAGAAGGATTTTTGGCGACCATTTCGATGGTTAAGGAGGATGGTCAGCAGGAGCTGCATGACATTCCAGTGGTTTCCGAGTACGAAGACGTTTTTGAGGCTTTAAAAGGGCCGCCACCAGCTAGAGCAGACGTTCTTGCGATCGAGGTGGAGCCAGGAGCAACACCAGTTTCACGAGCCCCATACCGCCTTGCACCAGCTGAGATGGCGGAATTGAAGAAACAGTTGGAAGAGCTATCGGATAAGGGATTTATCAGGCCGAGTACTTCACCGTGGGGAGCACCAGTGTTGTTCGTGAAAAAGAAAGATGGGAGTTTCAGACTTTGTATCGACTATAGAGGTCTGAACAAAGTGACCATCAAGAATAAGTATCCGCTTCCGCGTATTGACGAGTTGTTGGACCAGTTGCAGGGAGCTTCTTGGTTCTCTAAGATTGACTTGGCATCGGGATACCACCAGATTGCGATAGCTGATGGAGATGTGCGGAAGACGGCCTTCCGTACACGCTATGGGCATTATGAGTTTGTGGTGATGCCATTTGGATTGACGAACGCACCGGCAGCGTTCATGAAGCTTATGAATGATGTGTTTCGGGAGCACTTGGATAAGTGTGTGATCGTTTTCATCGACGACATTTTGGTTTATTCTCGGAGTAAAGAAGAGCATGCTGAGCATTTGAGGATTGTGCTGGATAAGCTTCGGGAACACCAGTTGTTTGCCAAGCTGAGTAAGTGTAGCTTTTGGCAGAGGAAGATTGGATTTTTGGGCCATGTGATTTCAGAAGTAGGAGTTGCAGTAGATCAGGAGAAGATTACCGCCATTTCAGAGTGGCCGACGCCAAAGAATGCTACGGAGATCCGCAGTTTTCTCGGTTTGGCAGGGTACTACAGGAAGTACGTCAAGAGTTTTGCTAGCATTGCAAAGCCGATGACAAAGCTGACGGGCAAAGACGTCAAGTTTGATTGGTCAAACGATTGCTCGAGGAGTTTCACTGAGTTAAAGCGACAGCTGACCCATGCGCCCGTTTTGGTACTCCCGAGGCCAGGGATACCATATGAGGTTTACACCGATGCTTCAGGCACTGGTTTAGGATGTGTATTGATGCAGGAAGGTCAGGTCATTGCATATGCATCACGTCAGTTGAGGCCTCACGAGGTCAACTATCCTACGCATGATTTAGAGTTAGCAGCAGTTGTATTTGCACTGAAGATCTGGAGATCATATTTATATGGGGAGAAGGTGAAGATCTTCACGGACCATAAGAGTTTGAAATATATCTTCACTCAGGCGGATTTGAATTTGAGGCAGCGTAGGTGGGTCGAGTTGTTAGCAGACTACAACCTGGATATTGCTTATCATCCGGGAAAAGCTAATCAGGTAGCAGATGCCTTGAGCAGGCGCAGGAGCGATGTTTCAGGAACCAAGGAGGTTCAAGAGTTTACTAGGACACTTGCTAGTCTCAGATTGTGTGCCACTACCGTGGAAGGTGAGGCAGTTGGCCTCGAGGCTGTGGAGCAAGCAGATTTGTTATGGAAAGTGCGTAAGACTCAGGATGCTGATGAGGCTTTGTGTAAGCAGATCGAGATTGAGAGTATTGGATATCATACAGCTTCGAGTGGGATGTTCATGTATCGGAACCGGGTTTGTGTGCCTAATGATGAGTTGTTAAAAAAGGAAATCTTGCAGCAGGCACACCACTCGCGTTTCTCTATTCATCCAGGAAACACCAAGATGTACAAGGATCTCAAGCGTTATTATCATTGGCCTGGTATGAAGAGGGATGTTGCTTCATTTATATCGCAGTGTCAGACGTGTCAGATGGTCAAGGCCGAGCATCAGGTGCCTAGCGGGTTATTGCAGAACCTGCCACTGCCAGAGTGGAAATGGGACATGGTAACTATGGATTTTGTGACGGGGTTGCCAACCACCTTAGGTGGAAAGAATGCCATCTGGGTAATCGTGGATAGACTTACCAAGTCAGCCCATTTTCTAGCTATTAAGAAGACGGACAGAGCTGATCAGTTAGCACAGACTTACATCAGCGAGATTGTGAGATTGCATGGAGTTCCTGTCAGCATTGTATCAGATCGAGATACAAAGTTTACGTCCCAATTTTGGAGAGCCTTCCAGAAGGCGCTTGGGACGAAAGTGCATATGAGTACGGCTTATCACCCGCAGACAGACGGTCAGTCAGAGAGGACGATTCAGACTTTGGAGGATATGCTTAGAGCTTGTGTTTTGGATTGGGAAGGAAGTTGGGCAAAGTACCTACCCCTAACAGAGTTCGCCTACAATAATAGTTATCACTCGAGCATTAAGATGGCACCATATGAGGCTCTTTATGGTAGGCCTTGTCGCACACCGCTTTGTTGGACCGAAGTGGGGGAGCGACGTGAGATAGAACCTGCAATGGTTCAAGAGACAGTTGAGCAGGTTGAGATGCTTAAGATGCGGCTTAGGGAAGCCCATGACCGTCAGAAGAGTTATGCAGATAAGCGGCGTAAAGATTTGGAGTTCCAGGTTGGCGACCTGGTATACCTGAAAATGAGGACATTTCAGGGAGGATCTAAGACTCGGAAGCTGAAGAAGCTTAAACCGAGATATATGGGACCATATCCCATTTTGGAGCGAATTGGAGCAGTTGCTTACCGATTGGATTTATCCGAAGAGTTATCAGATTTCCATGACGTGTTTCATGTTTCTGTTTTGAGGAAAGTCGTGAGAGAACCGGAGCTCATTTTGCAGCAGCCGCCCAGTGACCTTGGTAGGAATTTGCGTGCGCCGTGTCAGCCAGTAGAGCTATTGGATCGCCAAGTGAGAGCAGATGATGGTATGATGACTATGTTGGTCAAAGTTCGTTGGGAGAGAGATGGTATTCAGGAGGAGACTTGGGAGTCCGAGCCCCAGATGAGGATTGATTATCCGGAGCTTTTCCGGGTTGACATTGGGCATGACAGCTTATGAATTGAATTCGGGGACGAATTCCTTGTAAGTAGGGGAGAATTGTAATGACCCACCATCTCCACTATCCCCACCATCTTCACCATCCCCACCATCTCCACCATCTCCATTATCTCCACCATCTCCAACTTCTTTAAAGAGAGAGAGAGAGAGAGAGAGAGAGAAAGAGAGAGAGAGAAAGAGAGAGAGAAAGAGAGAGAAAGCTCACCTGAGCTCGTCGCCGGAGCAACCGTGTGCCGTGATCACGTTCAGCTTGTCACCACCATCATCCGCAACCAAAGGTAATTGAAAACCGCCATGTTTTTGAGTTAAGTTTCGGCCGTTTTAGTAAATCGACCATAACTTCTTAACCATTGCGAATCTCGTGCATCCAAGGCCATCATCGTGTTCCTCTCGTCGATACGAAGCCGTAGACACCAACCACGCCTCAAACGGAGCCCGGACGAAGCCGTACGCGCCTCCAGAAAACCGCCCTTCGCGCGCGCGTGAAACGCACGCGCCGCCGCCGGAAATCGTCGCCACCGCAGCTCCGCCGCCGGACCACCGTCCGCCGCCGCAGCTCCGCCGTCGCCGCCGGCCAACTTTCCGGTAAGCCGCCGCAGCTCCGCCGTCGCCGCCGGTGACCGACACCGGTGACTCACCGGCGACTCGGTCAACTCGGCCGAGTCAACTCAGTGAGTCAACTCGGTTGACTCGGTTAACCGATCGGTTAGCCGGTTTAAATTGATTTCAATTCGGTTAGGTTAAACCGGTCGGTTAAAATCAATTGGAAATCGGTTAGGATAAACCGGATTAATTAATTAATTAATTAATTAATTAATTAATTAAATAATTGATCTTTGACCAGCGGGTTGACTTTTCCGTAAATACCCGTTTTAAACCGTTCGAAAGGCGTTCTGACTCGAAATTTCGATCTGATTTCAGATTTGGAGTCCATTTGAGCAGCTGGAGTTCATATATACCACTTCTCTTCATTGCTAAGGTGAGGGCTACTCCGTTAAATCCCGAGCTAGTTTAGTACTACCATTATGGAAAGTTTAGTTTCGAAACATGGATCCGTCTCTTTGAATCGAGTCTGTTTGAGAGTCTTGGTTGTTCGTTATTGATATTGATTGTTAAACCGGAAATATGATAATAGAGGATTCAACGGTTGATTGAAATGATTGCTGCTAAAAATTGTTAATTATATATATGTATATATGTTAGTCCATGTGTTGAGATTGCGGGGTGCATAGGTATCTGCACTAGGCCGCGGAATTTGCGGGGTACAGAGACGTTTGTACTAGGCCGTGTGATTGCGGGGGCACATGACGTCTGTGCTAGCTACGCCTTGTTTGAGAGATCGCGGGGTACGGAGATATCTGTACTAGGCCGTGTGTTTAGCGGGGTACAAAGACGTTTGTACTAGGCTGCATTGTTTGAGATTGCGGGGTGCAGAGATTTCTGCACTAGGCCGTGGATTTGCGGAGGGTACAGAGTGGACTACTGTACTTACGACGCTTGTAGAATTATATTTATAGATATATATCCTTATGAAGGAAATGCGGTATGATATCATCGCATTGGTTGTAGCATGTCTAGTCCTCTAGACATATGTTGATTGTTTTGTGTGGTGTAATCGACACCGTGTTTGTTTCATGCTAGAGCTAGGCCTACATTTTAGTAGTGCTATGAACTGAGTCAGTGGTTTGCGGATTAGCATCCCATACCTCACTGGGCGATTCCCCTGTCGCTCACCCCTCCTTCTTTCCCCCTTTCAGGTGAGACCGACGAGCAGAAGTGATTATACCGGACCGGTGCTTTTGGGCTTTTACTACTATTGGGCTTTTGGGCATCTATCTTTTTATCGCTTTTATCGTTATCGGGCCTCTAGGCCTTTGGGCTTTTATCGTTTATGTTATTTCGTATTTCGGACTCTCGGTTTATGTCGTACTTTATGTTTCAGATTTTATTTTATATTATGGAATTCAAGCGTGGATGTGGACTTTCAAATATTTATATATGGACATTTCAGATATTTGTACTTATCGAATTATTTTTACTATTTCGAAAGTGACGGGTGTCACATTTTGGTATCAGAGCTATTTACTTATCGTAACATTTTATTATGTAAATCGGGGTGTCACATTTTGGTATCAGAGCGGGTTCCGTCCCGGCTCCGACCCGGGATGGCGATTTTGGAGACCTTGGTTTATTCGGTTTAAACGATTTTAGACGATTTCAAAATATTTTCGGGGATTTGGGAACTTTGAAAATAAAAATAAATAGCACCTTTCCGTTCGGTATCACTCCTTCTTAAATGTTGGTAACCACAGATCGGCATAAGTTAACTTTTTCGCTTTTCCTTCAGATGGCGCCCAGGAAGAGAGTTGTTCGTACTCAGACTCCCAGAGTTGCTAGAGAGGCTGAGGATGAGCATGTCCAGCCCGCAGTTCCGCAGCAGGCGGCTCCGCCTATTGATCAGGATGCTTTGAGACAGATGGTTCAGGATGCGGCTAGGCAGGCTGCACAGGAGACAGTCCAGCAAGCTGCCCAGGAGGCTGCCCGAATAGCTGCTCAGGAGGTTGCCAGACAGATGGCTGCAGTACAGCAGGGTCCGCAGATTCGCATGCAGCAGGCTCCACCAGTTCAGGTTCAGCATTATCATCAGGTTCCACATCAGCCGGCTCCAGTCCAGCAGTACCCTCAGGTTCCTGTTCAGCCGGTTCCAGGAGTTTTTCAGGTTCCACCACCGCCACCTGCATTCCCAGTTCAGGTGCCCGAGGTTGATGAGACATTTATCAGGGTGTTGGGACAGATGAAGTATGTGAGTTTGGAGCATTTCACTGGAACGACGGAACCTACAGTTGCTCACGATTGGAAGCACAATTTGGATAAGTGTTTGAAGACCATCTCGTGCCCACCAAGGCTCAAGCTAAACATCGCTGAGTTGTATTTGCGCGGAGATGCATCAATCTGGTGGGATGGAGTGAGATTGATGCACCGTGGCGAGCTGACATATGATGATTTTCTTTACGCGTTCAACAAGAAGTATTTTCCGAGGGAAGCTTTGCATGAGAAGAAGAATGATTTCGAGCATTTGAGGCAGGGTGCAAAGTCTGTCAGGGAGTATGAGCGGGAGTTTAACCAGCTCCGCAGATTTGTGGGTAACAACATAGATGAAGAGGATCTGATCAGGAGGTTCTTAGATGGGATGCGAGTAGAGCTTCGTGGTAGGTGCAGTGTGGTTACCTACACCAGTTTGGAGGATCTGGTAGAGAAGGCGGCTGTGCAGGAGAAATGTATGGGTGAGGAGCAGAAGTTCTCCAAAGCAGTTCAGCCTAAGGCAGGAGGGGCTTCGGGGTCGCAGAAGAGGCCTTGGGAGCAGACTGTAGCACCCCGTTGTGGGCGTTGTCGTCGCCAGCATTTTGGAGAGTGTCTCCAGTGCTTTAACTGTGGTCTGGTTGGGCATATCTCGAAGAATTGTAGGAAGCCGCCACGTACTCAGGTTGCAGCGCCAGCAGCAGCAGTAGCACCAGCAGTGGCAGCGAGGAACTGTTACGGCTGCAACCAGCCGGGTCACATCTACAGAGATTGTCCGAGGAGAGGCAATGCAGCGCTTCCACCACCACCGAAGCGTCCAGCCATCGCTCCACGGGTCTTTACAGTTGGAGATCCCCAAGGAGTTGAACCGATAGCGGGTATGTGACTTTTTCATACTTGTTGTGTTTGAGTATTTTGGTTTGTGGTTGTCATGTGTAGTTAGCAAAATCTCGTGTAGGATCGGTTTCGGTTGGAGGAAAGTCAGCTCACACTTTATTCGACACGGGAGCCTCTAATAGTTTTGTGAGTCCACGCTTAGCCCAGTCTTGGCCTTTTCGGGGTGTCTTCGAACCGAAGGCTAAGAAGATTCAGACTGCCGGCACGGAAAAGTTGGGAGCAGTCGGCATTCATCGCAATGTACCAGTTATTCTTGGAGGAGTTGAGTTTCTCGGAGATTTGACGGAGCTGGAGATGAGCTGCTACGATGTTATACTTGGAATGGATTGGTTGTCACGACATCAAGTAGTACTGGATTGTCCGAGAGCGAGAGTCCATATCCCCAGAGTAGAAGGGAAGATCATATTCCAAGGGATTCTGACGCACCATGGAATTTCCATTGTCTCCATGTTGCGCGCAGATGAGCTACTGGAGAGAGGAGCAGAAGGATTTTTGGCGACCATTTCGATGGTTAAGGAGGATGGTCAGCAGGAGCTGCATGACATTCCAGTGGTTTCCGAGTACGAAGACGTTTTTGAGGCTTTAAAAGGGCCGCCACCAGCTAGAGCAGACGTTCTTGCGATCGAGGTGGAGCCAGGAGCAACACCAGTTTCACGAGCCCCATACCGCCTTGCACCAGCTGAGATGGCGGAATTGAAGAAACAGTTGGAAGAGCTATCGGATAAGGGATTTATCAGGCCGAGTACTTCACCGTGGGGAGCACCAGTGTTGTTCGTGAAAAAGAAAGATGGGAGTTTCAGACTTTGTATCGACTATAGAGGTCTGAACAAAGTGACCATCAAGAATAAGTATCCGCTTCCGCGTATTGACGAGTTGTTGGACCAGTTGCAGGGAGCTTCTTGGTTCTCTAAGATTGACTTGGCATCGGGATACCACCAGATTGCGATAGCTGATGGAGATGTGCGGAAGACGGCCTTCCGTACACGCTATGGGCATTATGAGTTTGTGGTGATGCCATTTGGATTGACGAACGCACCGGCAGCGTTCATGAAGCTTATGAATGATGTGTTTCGGGAGCACTTGGATAAGTGTGTGATCGTTTTCATCGACGACATTTTGGTTTATTCTCGGAGTAAAGAAGAGCATGCTGAGCATTTGAGGATTGTGCTGGATAAGCTTCGGGAACACCAGTTGTTTGCCAAGCTGAGTAAGTGTAGCTTTTGGCAGAGGAAGATTGGATTTTTGGGCCATGTGATTTCAGAAGTAGGAGTTGCAGTAGATCAGGAGAAGATTACCGCCATTTCAGAGTGGCCGACGCCAAAGAATGCTACGGAGATCCGCAGTTTTCTCGGTTTGGCAGGGTACTACAGGAAGTACGTCAAGAGTTTTGCTAGCATTGCAAAGCCGATGACAAAGCTGACGGGCAAAGACGTCAAGTTTGATTGGTCAAACGATTGCTCGAGGAGTTTCACTGAGTTAAAGCGACAGCTGACCCATGCGCCCGTTTTGGTACTCCCGAGGCCAGGGATACCATATGAGGTTTACACCGATGCTTCAGGCACTGGTTTAGGATGTGTATTGATGCAGGAAGGTCAGGTCATTGCATATGCATCACGTCAGTTGAGGCCTCACGAGGTCAACTATCCTACGCATGATTTAGAGTTAGCAGCAGTTGTATTTGCACTGAAGATCTGGAGATCATATTTATATGGGGAGAAGGTGAAGATCTTCACGGACCATAAGAGTTTGAAATATATCTTCACTCAGGCGGATTTGAATTTGAGGCAGCGTAGGTGGGTCGAGTTGTTAGCAGACTACAACCTGGATATTGCTTATCATCCGGGAAAAGCTAATCAGGTAGCAGATGCCTTGAGCAGGCGCAGGAGCGATGTTTCAGGAACCAAGGAGGTTCAAGAGTTTACTAGGACACTTGCTAGTCTCAGATTGTGTGCCACTACCGTGGAAGGTGAGGCAGTTGGCCTCGAGGCTGTGGAGCAAGCAGATTTGTTATGGAAAGTGCGTAAGACTCAGGATGCTGATGAGGCTTTGTGTAAGCAGATCGAGATTGAGAGTATTGGATATCATACAGCTTCGAGTGGGATGTTCATGTATCGGAACCGGGTTTGTGTGCCTAATGATGAGTTGTTAAAAAAGGAAATCTTGCAGCAGGCACACCACTCGCGTTTCTCTATTCATCCAGGAAACACCAAGATGTACAAGGATCTCAAGCGTTATTATCATTGGCCTGGTATGAAGAGGGATGTTGCTTCATTTATATCGCAGTGTCAGACGTGTCAGATGGTCAAGGCCGAGCATCAGGTGCCTAGCGGGTTATTGCAGAACCTGCCACTGCCAGAGTGGAAATGGGACATGGTAACTATGGATTTTGTGACGGGGTTGCCAACCACCTTAGGTGGAAAGAATGCCATCTGGGTAATCGTGGATAGACTTACCAAGTCAGCCCATTTTCTAGCTATTAAGAAGACGGACAGAGCTGATCAGTTAGCACAGACTTACATCAGCGAGATTGTGAGATTGCATGGAGTTCCTGTCAGCATTGTATCAGATCGAGATACAAAGTTTACGTCCCAATTTTGGAGAGCCTTCCAGAAGGCGCTTGGGACGAAAGTGCATATGAGTACGGCTTATCACCCGCAGACAGACGGTCAGTCAGAGAGGACGATTCAGACTTTGGAGGATATGCTTAGAGCTTGTGTTTTGGATTGGGAAGGAAGTTGGGCAAAGTACCTACCCCTAACAGAGTTCGCCTACAATAATAGTTATCACTCGAGCATTAAGATGGCACCATATGAGGCTCTTTATGGTAGGCCTTGTCGCACACCGCTTTGTTGGACCGAAGTGGGGGAGCGACGTGAGATAGAACCTGCAATGGTTCAAGAGACAGTTGAGCAGGTTGAGATGCTTAAGATGCGGCTTAGGGAAGCCCATGACCGTCAGAAGAGTTATGCAGATAAGCGGCGTAAAGATTTGGAGTTCCAGGTTGGCGACCTGGTATACCTGAAAATGAGGACATTTCAGGGAGGATCTAAGACTCGGAAGCTGAAGAAGCTTAAACCGAGATATATGGGACCATATCCCATTTTGGAGCGAATTGGAGCAGTTGCTTACCGATTGGATTTATCCGAAGAGTTATCAGATTTCCATGACGTGTTTCATGTTTCTGTTTTGAGGAAAGTCGTGAGAGAACCGGAGCTCATTTTGCAGCAGCCGCCCAGTGACCTTGGTAGGAATTTGCGTGCGCCGTGTCAGCCAGTAGAGCTATTGGATCGCCAAGTGAGAGCAGATGATGGTATGATGACTATGTTGGTCAAAGTTCGTTGGGAGAGAGATGGTATTCAGGAGGAGACTTGGGAGTCCGAGCCCCAGATGAGGATTGATTATCCGGAGCTTTTCCGGGTTGACATTGGGCATGACAGCTTATGAATTGAATTCGGGGACGAATTCCTTGTAAGTAGGGGAGAATTGTAATGACCCACCATCTCCACTATCCCCACCATCTTCACCATCCCCACCATCTCCACCATCTCCATTATCTCCACCATCTCCAACTTCTTTAAAGAGAGAGAGAGAGAGAGAGAGAGAGAAAGAGAGAGAGAGAAAGAGAGAGAGAGAGAGAGAGAGAGAGAGAGAAGAGCTCACCTGAGCTCGTCGCCGGAGCAACCGTGTGCCGTGATCACGTTCAGCTTGTCACCACCATCATCCGCAACCAAAGGTAATTGAAAACCGCCATGTTTTTGAGTTAAGTTTCGGCCGTTTTAGTAAATCGACCATAACTTCTTAACCATTGCGAATCTCGTGCATCCAAGGCCATCATCGTGTTCCTCTCGTCGATACGAAGCCGTAGACACCAACCACGCCTCAAACGGAGCCCGGACGAAGCCGTACGCGCCTCCAGAAAACCGCCCTTCGCGCGCGCGTGAAACGCACGCGCCGCCGCCGGAAATCGTCGCCACCGCAGCTCCGCCGCCGGACCACCGTCCGCCGCCGCAGCTCCGCCGTCGCCGCCGGCCAACTTTCCGGTAAGCCGCCGCAGCTCCGCCGTCGCCGCCGGTGACCGACACCGGTGACTCACCGGCGACTCGGTCAACTCGGCCGAGTCAACTCAGTGAGTCAACTCGGTTGACTCGGTTAACCGATCGGTTAGCCGGTTTAAATTGATTTCAATTCGGTTAGGTTAAACCGGTCGGTTAAAATCAATTGGAAATCGATTAAGATAAAACCGGATTAATTAATTAATTAATTAATTAATTAATTAATTAAATAATTGATCTTTGACCAGCGGGTTGACTTTTCCGTAAATACCCGTTCGAAAGGCGTTCTGACTCGAAATTTCGATCTGATTTCAGATTTGGAGTCCATTTGAGCAGCTGGAGTTCATATATACCACTTATCTTCATTGCTAAGGTGAGGGCTACTCCGTTAAATCCCGAGCTAGTTTAGTACTACCATTATGGAAAGTTTAGTTTCGAAACATGGATCCGTCTCTTTGAATCGAGTCTGTTTGAGAGTCTTGGTTGTTCGTTATTGATATTGATTGTTAAACCGGAAATATGATAATAGAGGATTCAACGGTTGATTGAAATGATTGCTGCTAAAAATTGTTAATTATATATATGTATATATGTTAGTCCATGTGTTGAGATTGCGGGGTGCATAGGTATCTGCACTAGGCCGCGGAATTTGCGGGGTACAGAGACGTTTGTACTAGGCCGTGTGATTGCGGGGGCACATGACGTCTGTGCTAGCTACGCCTTGTTTGAGAGATCGCGGGGTACGGAGATATCTGTACTAGGCCGTGTGTTTAGCGGGGTACAAAGACGTTTGTACTAGGCTGCATTGTTTGAGATTGCGGGGTGCAGAGATTTCTGCACTAGGCCGTGGATTTGCGGAGGGTACAGAGTGGACTACTGTACTTACGACGCTTGTAGAATTATATTTATAGATATATATCCTTATGAAGGAAATGCGGTATGATATCATCGCATTGGTTGTAGCATGTCTAGTCCTCTAGACATATGTTGATTGTTTTGTGTGGTGTAATCGACACCGTGTTTGTTTCATGCTAGAGCTAGGCCTACATTTTAGTAGTGCTATGAACTGAGTCAGTGGTTTGCGGATTAGCATCCCATACCTCACTGGGCGATTCCCCTGTCGCTCACCCCTCCTTCTTTCCCCCTTTCAGGTGAGACCGACGAGCAGAAGTGATTATACCGGACCGGTGCTTTTGGGCTTTTACTACTATTGGGCTTTTGGGCATCTATCTTTTTATCGCTTTTATCGTTATCGGGCCTCTAGGCCTTTGGGCTTTTATCGTTTATGTTATTTCGTATTTCGGACTCTCGGTTTATGTCGTACTTTATGTTTCAGATTTTATTTTATATTATGGAATTCAAGCGTGGATGTGGACTTTCAAATATTTATATATGGACATTTCAGATATTTGTACTTATCGAATTATTTTTACTATTTCGAAAGTGACGGGTGTCACATTTTGGTATCAGAGCTATTTACTTATCGTAACATTTTATTATGTAAATCGGGGTGTCACATTTACATCTGTATTTCTCATAAATGATTAAGCTAGCGGTTGATAAAAAAAAAGATTAAGCTAGCATGGACTAAGATCTGGAGATACAAGACTAGTAATGCAAACATTTGTTCATTTTTTATATGTGAATCAACATCTAGCGTTCACGAGTTTGATTCCCTTTCTCCATATACATGTAAATTATACAACGAAAATTATATACAAGCATGATGCATTCAAGAATTTTAAATGTATTAAATATACACGCTATATCACCGCAATCATCATATCACCTATTTTATTTTATTTCAACATGCCTTTCTTAGACACTATCTGAATAAGAAATCCTAGATGTATTCTTTATCAAACGTGTTATGATCATCATGGGGTTGCATATAAAAGCATTTACGCACTTTGAGTACAGTAGAGGTTTATCTAATGACTTTACTTACTATATATAGCACTTTATTATATATTTTCCTTTGGGTATCTTTCGATCATTTTGTTTCTGGCTCTAGCGATACTACAATATTCAATCTACAATACATTCGGGTGAGAGAAAAAGTATGACATGTATATCAGATTTCTCCATGCATACCAATTTGATAGTGCATATCGTTACTCAATCAGACTATTAACTTATCTAATTAAGTCCAGTAATGTATTCTTTGGGAAAAAAAAACAATTATTTTTTTTGCAACAAACGACTATTCTATTACTCAAAAAATAATAATATATGATTGTATAGCTCAACACATCTATTTATAATTCTCCAAAAAATGTCACAAAATATGATTGTATGCATAAATCCTATCTTAGCATTGTCATGTATTAAAAGTTTAGCATGTGGTACTAGAGATTTGACCACCTTTTAGTTATTTGTGAAACTAGTAATCATGTATTACAAATTCACATCCGCAATTTTAAATCAAAGTTTAGACAAGTCATAAGATCTATATGTATACATCCACATAGAATCGATATAGTATGTTTGCTCTTAGAGGAAAAATATCTTGGAAATAGAATAGATATATAAGCCGACAGTTATTGAATAGTTTTTGGTATGTCTGTTGAAATGTTTTGAATAGAGAGAGATTTAAGAGAATCTATTTGCGTGGTTTTTTTTAATTAAATATTATTAAATTAACCCGAAACCGGGAATATAGTTTCGATTACAAACCCGACTCAAACAAAATCACCCTATTCAAATGTTTTCTAACTAGCTTCGCTCGACCTATATCCCCGGCGCGTTCCGCTAGATCGGATCCATATAATCCTAGAGTATTGACTACAGTTCTCAATCTTTGACGATCACCACGGGAAGGAGAGATTGACCTCATTTCTTCGGATGCCGGGGTGTTCCCATGTCGTCTCTGGAATACCCGATGGACTCGTCAAAGTTTGTAATCGTCACTGTCACTCGTCAAAGTTTGCATTTACCTGGTTTGTTTTGGGGTTTATTATTTGTTCATAGATTCTTCTTCTTCTTCTTCTTCTTTAAGTAGCTTTCTCCTTATGTAGCACGAGTTGTCTGAGTTGTCGGCAGGCAAAAACAGATTCATTCCATGCTTCTTCTTTTTTTGTTGAACCATGCATTAGAAAAGACAAGAAGATCTAAACTACTTATGTGGAGCACCTATTTGAGCAACTCAATGGTTAGAAGTTAGAACCTCAAATTGAATATCTAAAACAAAAAGTATTATTTTAGTGGTATTTTATTAGGTAACACAAAACAAAATAACATCAGTTATTATATATATATACAATGAAAACTTGTATCAAAATCTCTTTGATTACTACTATTCACTTCTTTAACAATATATTTTTGAGATAATCTCTGTTAGATTTTTTGGATGGAGATGCTTTTAAAGAGCAAACAAACAAAAATATGTTTTAACATACTAATTTGCCGACAACATACATCAACTAATTTCTGAAAGTACATATCACTGATATTTAAATATGTATGTACAAGCCTCAATTTCTGCTTTGGCTCTCTTTTTTGAACGATCTGCTTTAGCTCTCTTAGCTTATGAATTTTAGTCAAATCTAAAGAAAATATGTTGGAAGTATACGTGTTGGTGGGAGGACATAAACGAAGAAACAGCGTTTAAACCAAATTAATGTTGACAAAAAGGCCAAATTAAACATAATACAAGTACAACCAACAAAGAAAGCTGCCTACAAGATAGGAGGTCTCCGACACCGACTCACACGAACATACACAACGGCACAATATGCTCTCTTCTTCCACACATTGTGTAGAAACACAATAAAATTTATTAAAACTGTTGTTGTAATATTTTTATATCAGCTAATAGAAAATGAATTTGCACTCCTAACTTAACCACGTACAAGTCATTAAGAAAAAGAAGCTCACATTTATTATATTTAAATGTTCTAACGGATTTTCAGCAAATTTTGTTCGCCAATCACCCTGAGTTTTTATTAAAACAAACAAAAAATGAGGCTAAATAGTACAGTAATACAATATAGGGAAAACTGTTTTTTAGAGCAAAAAAATAGTAACTATGTCCTTTAGACTAATCTATATTTTGTGTCATATTTTCCTATAATACCCTTTAATATTTATGAAAATAATTTTAATAAATAGTTTTAGAAACAAAAAAAATTTGAAAAAATAGTAACATTTGTTAAAATACCTATATGAACTTAATGGTATATTTTCCAGTTATAAAAAAGTTAAAATTATAAATTTCAGATTATGTTCTAAAAAAAGTAGAAATGACATTCTACGAAGTAGAAAACGAAATTTACTTTTTTCATTGAATCTACAATGTTTAGAATACGTGATCTACGTAAATAGGAGTATTCTACAAATATGTAGAATACACATTCCGCGCTTAACCTACCATTCTAAAATTCTTAGAAATCAAAATCTACACATTAATCTAATTCTAAAACATGTAGAAACCGACTTCTACAGATTTACTATAAATCTAAAACATGTAGAAATCAAATTCTAAACATTACTATAATTCTAAAAAACTGTAGAAACTGATTTCTACATATTAGTTGTATTCTACGGATAAGAAATCAGTTCCTAAAAATATGGAAACAAAATATTTGAGAATATTCACTTTTATATTTTTTTAAAAAATCGATTTAAAAAAAAAAACGAAAAAGGATCAAAAAAAAGCGACAAAAAAACCTTGGCAACCTTCTTCGCCGTCTTCTATATTCCATTGATTGTTCACAAAATTTTCACAAAATTTTCACATTATTTCTACCATGATTCATGTCATGCTTCATGTGGTGTTTGGGAATTGGTTGTATCTTCAGGTTGGAGTTTTAATGTTGATAAAAAGAAAGGGGGAAGGTTACTTGCTTTGGAATTGAAGTCTTCTCTGGAAGAGTTACAGAAAAACGTTATAGAGGATTTTGGTTTTGAAGAAACAGATGCTGATTTGGAGTTGAGTTACCTTCCTATTGGATTGATCAATTCATCAAAATGTCCACCAGTGATCATTGGAAACTCAAGGCAAGTTCAAAATTTTCTAGGGTTTTGTAAGAAGCATCAGTCAACTCAATTGTGTGTCAGCTATAAAGCAAAGCAAGGAAATCCAAATAAGATCGACATTAACTGATGCAAGTACTAGTGAAGAGAACGAGCGAAATCCTTGTGACATTGGGACCGCTTCAAATATTGTTAAGGGGGCTAAGCATAACGAGAAGAGGAAAGGGAAGATGAAGCAAAGTGAAGTTGATGGAGATGATTATGATGCTGACAAGCGTAACGAGAAGAAGAAAGGAAAGATGAAGCAAGACGAGGTTGAAGGAGATGATTATGATGCTGACAAGATCAATTCTGAAAAAGAAAACAGGGAAAAATTGGCAAAGAGTCAGGTGGTGGAATTGGTTAAGACGGGAGATCTTTTCCTCAACAAAACAGTTTTGAAAGCGAGGTTTGAGTTATGTGCAATGAAGCATAACTTTCACTACACAGTTTCCAACTCCAATAAATCAGTTTGGTGTATTAGATGCGCTGATAAGGTGTGCTTTTGGGGTGCTCGAGCTGAGTGTTTGAAGGGCTCCACATATTTTATTATTAAGAAGTATGTCGGTGTACATTCCTGCGCACCTTCAAACAAAACCAGTGCCGGAAAGACAGCTTCAGCGAAAACGATAGGCAGTCTGGTAATGCATAAATATGAAGGTATCAAGGAAGGGCCTAAAGCGAAAGATATTGTTCAGATTATGCGTAATGATTATGGATGTGAGATCTCTGATTCTTTAGCATGGGATTCCCGTGAATATGCAGTCAACGCTGTTAGAGGTATTCCTGAGGAAAGTTATGGGAAAATACCAAAATACTTGCACATGCTGCAAGAGGCCAATCTGGGTACACATTCCTCTTACAAGACTGACGTCGATGGTAGATTTCGATATCTGTTTATAGCGTTTGGTCAATCGATCAGAGGCTTTAACACAGTCATGAGGCGTGTCATTGTTGTCGATGGAACATTCTTGAAGAGTAAATTCAAAGGGGTGCTACTGGTTGCAACTGGTTGCAACTGCTATAGATGGAAATTCAAATTTACATCCTATTGTATTTGGGATAGTAGACTCTGAGAATGAACAGTCTTGGGAATGGTTTATGAGACAATTAAAAGTTGTTGTTGCTGATGATAATGGTTTGGCTTTTATTTCGGATAGACAAGTGTCAATAGCGAAGGCACTGGAGAAAGTGTATCCGCTAGCGAGACATGGTATTTGCATTCATCATTTGTTGAATAATGTGATATCGTATTTCAAGGGGAAGGGATTAGCTGGGTTGATTTCTAAGGCTTCAAAGGCTTATAGAGTGGTTGATTTCAAGAAGACGTTTGCTCATGTTTGCAATATCAGTCCAGCAATTGGAAATTATCTTATGGAAGCAGATGTCAAAAAGTGGGCTAGATGTCAATTTCATGGATACAGGTATGACATTAGGACAAACAATCCTGCAGAGTCGATAAATTATGTGTTGCGTTCGCCGAGAGAGTTTCCCGTAATTCCTTTGTTGGACAGTATTAGAGAAATGCTGACACGCTGGTTTTTTAAGCGTAAGCAATCGATTTCAAAGCACACCCACCGTTTGACCATAAATGTGGAGGAAAAGATTGATAGAAAAATTGGAAAGGGGGAAACTTTCAGAGTTTACCCTGTAACCGATAGCCAACTGCTTGTTAAAGGTGATACAATTGACTGATTTGTTGATTTGGACAAACGGACTTGTTCTTGTGGGAAGTACGACCCCTTGAAAATCCCTTGTAGACACGCAATAAAAGCTGGTTTCTTTGTTGGTAGAGAACCATATACATTGACTGATTTTTTGTATACCACGGGAGCTTGGAGAGAAGCTTATCAAGAAAGCATAAATCCCATTTCAGTTCCTGAAGATGGTTGGTCTGTCCCACAAGTTTTGGAAAATTCTGAAGTGCTACCGCCTGAGACAAGAAGATCTCTTGGAAGAAATAGAAAACGCAGATATGAAACTGTTGAAGACAAAATCCGATCATCACAAGGATCACAGGGGGGTCAGTCTCGTAAGTGCAGTAGATGTGGTCTTGGTGGTCATAATAGAGCAACTTGCAAGATGCCAATATAGTGGATTTGTTTGCTGTGTTCTTCACAATTTAGTGAAAGTTTTCCAAACTTCATTTGCTTGATTTCTAGTAACTTTGTTTCTGTTTGTGACAACTTTATTTCAGTTTTTCTGATTATATTTGCTTGAATTTTAGTAACTTTGTTTCAGTTTGGGACAACTTTGTTTAATTTTCATGCCGTATTAACTTGGTTAGAAGATCTGAGTCAATCAATCCCTTAAACAAACTGTGATGTTCACTACGTGTGGATCGATCGATCTGTATATTGAACTCCTTACACAAGAAAGAGTGTACCAACCTCGCCGAAAACTTCAGATCATTCTTCTGGATAACCATAATCTGTGAAAAAATGGGATCTTTCATAACTTCATTGAATTCTGGCTCCATTTTTTCTTTCAACAACTCGAGAAGTTTTAGTCGGCAGCTGTTATTAATCTTCTTAACCTGAGGTTCCAATCCCTCACCGTATAAACGATTAGGCAACTCCAACTCCATACCTGAAAATTGAAAACAATACAACATATATCTATTAATAACAAATATCACAGCTCAGTTAAATAATGTCTCTTAATACTTTATCAATAACCAATGTCAAAGAATTAGCATTCTCACTGTATTAATTTCAATTTTATGGTGTTTTAATTTTTTTTTTTTAAAACAAAACCTAAAATTCCTAAATCTATCCCAAAAATATGATTTAAGCCATGATTGTGTACAAAATCTTCTCTAATCATCACCTTAACACATGATTGAAGCCTAAACATCCTAACTAACTAAAAAAATTTACCTTTTACCTTTCTATTTTCAAACTCTAAAAAGAAGTGGAGATAGAGTTTCATACCTTTGCAGAACGAACTAAAGAGTGATAGATTCGTAAAAAGCTCACGAAATCGTATGGGTTAGGCCAAATAATCGTCCAAATCAGAGTGAAATTGAGTGAGTTAGGTTAATGAACTTGGGTGAGAATTTGATTTTGTCTCCCTTTATTCGTGAATGGGAAATTATTGGTTTCATCCCAGAGAAATCGAGTTTAAAGAGTTGAAATCATGCTTGGTCGGTTCAAATCAAGTGAGAATCAATCCGGATATAATCATACAAAACCAAAAAAATCGATTTGGGATTCCTTCCTCGGCACGGGATCGATCGATATATTCTTACAGATCGGTCGATCTGTGTAAATCGACCTTCGCCGATCGAGTGAAATGGACCAGGTTGATCAGTATATATTTCGCGTTTTTTTGTTCTGAATAATGATCGGGATCGATCGATCCACTATAACTTGTAAAGTGGGATCGATCGATCCTCCTTGTCGAACTCAATATATATCTTTTTAAAAAAATTACAATTTTAAGGGCATTACTGCCATTTTGAAAAAAAATAGTCTAATAGAACATAAAGTAGTATAAATTAGTCTAAAGGGACATAGTTACCATTTTTTTGGTCTAAAAAAACAGATTTCCCTACAATATAATAGAGCAAACAGTTTATTATTATCGTCTTTTAAATCAGGCACCCACTATATTATTGCGAAAGCTTTGGCGTTTAGGAGGATAAACTTAATTATTCGTTAATTACTTTCTGTAAAGCACCATTAAACATTGATCCTTTGGTTTTTAACTTTTTATTATTTTGGTAGAAAGAAAAAAATCCTACTTCATACCATACCAGACCGCAATTTTTTTTTTTTTATAATTCTGCTATCTGGGCAGCCACATTCCCAACTATCCCCGTAGGGGGTCCAGCGCCCCAACGAAAGGGATGTTAAATCCGCTGTGGCTGGGGTTCGAAGTCGTGATGGCGGGCACCTCAGCCGAGGTTCTTTTACCACCAGACCACGAGGCCCGGTTCACACCGCAATTTCATTGCTATAACATTAATATATATGCAGTTTGAGATTTTTGTAGAATGTAACTTACTAGTATAAAAAAAAAAACTTAATAGTATACTATTTTACAGAACATTATTGTTAATTATATACACTTTTTTCTTAAAAGATAGATATTTAAAATAAAAAATTATTTCAAAAATGCATGTTCGAAGTTATGCAATTTTATTAGTTTGTAATTTTTTTAAAAATATTAATTATTTAAAAATATATATTTAGATTATGAAAATTGATAAATATAAAAACTTATACATTTATCATAAAAAATTATTTTTTTTTTAATATGAGTAAAGTACACAAACATTCATCTTTTAAAAACATTCGGAGCATGCACTATGAGAATTCTTTGAAATAGTTATGGAATTTCCGTAGCTAAATTTATCAGCTACAAAAATGGCAAAAGATGGCGACAAAACCCATATTTTTGTTTTTGTAGCTAAAATATAGCTATATAACAAGAGATGGATTTTGTAGATGTTTTGTAGCTAAATAACTACATATTGGCAAGATAAATTGTTGCCAGAAATAATCAATTTAGTAACAAATATCAAAAATAGTAGATTATGAAATTTAAATGTTTATGCCAAAATTTAGTGATACTAATATTCATTTAAATTTTCATAAAATAACATCGTTATAAATATATACGATATATTCATGGTTATAGATCTAGCTTTTTGTTTGGATACTAGAAGTTTCAGATCTACATTTCTGTTATATTTGGGAAGTTCAGATTTTTTTCTTATAATACTTTAATATTATAAAACAATTTATGTAATCTTATATTCTGAAAATAACAAACGTATATACATATATTTTAAAGAATTATATAATTATTATATCTTTTGTAAGTTTTATAGTTTTAGTTATTAAAATTTTAAAAGGTAATTAAATTTTATTTTTCTAACAAAATATTTTATTTTATATTTTTTAATTTTAATTTTTTATAATTAATTTTATTTGTATGGATCGAATCGGATTATCCAAATTAAAATATAAAATTTCAAATATTCGGACATCGAACATCCGGATGGCTACAGATAGAATCATATCGAATAACTGATTATCAAAAAAAAAACAGATAGAATCATGAATACTTTCAAATACCCG
Source organism: Brassica napus (assembly GCF_020379485.1). Lineage (NCBI taxonomy): Eukaryota > Viridiplantae > Streptophyta > Magnoliopsida > Brassicales > Brassicaceae > Brassica > Brassica napus. The sequence goes on from NC_063449.1 coordinate 31,929,696, forward strand.
AACATATTGCAAACGATTTGAACAATCTATTGCAACTTTCATCTTTATCAATTAAGACATTAAACATTCAAAGATGGGGTCAGTCAAATATATTATTCCTATCATCATGTCAATAACGAATGTCTTACAGAATCGACCCCATTAAATCAAACTAAAACCTAACCTTTGGATTTTATAAAACAAAAGCAAAAGGCAGACAATAAAAGTTGGTTTCTCGTAAATAGCGCAACAGTAACTCTCTGGTTAGACTTACAGTATATACATACATTAAACAGCTTTCACCTTCAACTCATAGAACTTCTCTCACTCAACCATCTTAACACAGCTTTATCTTTCTTGAAAGATTTTCAATTTCATCTGTTCTCAAAATGGCGAAATCAAAAAACATCTCTACAAGTCAAAGATTGGGTTGTGAGAGTCTCCTTGGCTGTATTTTCGAAAGTTGGAGCCCTCGCAGGCGGAAACCCTCTATACCAGAGAAAGATCGCAAGACAACAGATTACTTGCCTCCCAAGTCAACCACCATTACAAACCCTAAAACCCTTCCAAGAAAATCAACAGATTCTTCTTCGCGAAGTAAACCAAGAAAGTCATCAGATTCGGCCAGAAAATCGGTGTCGTCGGCTTCACCAAGACCAGAGAGCAAGACGTTTTCACCTAACGGCGTGATGGGAAACATCATCGTTAAACCACAGCCCGCCGTTAACTCTACCGACGTGGCACAGACGAATGGTCGGTGGGAGGGCAAAACGGTAAACTACAGACTTTGTCCGGAGGATCTGAAGAGAATGGGAAACGAAGAGTATTGTCGTGGACGGTTTGGAGAAGCTCTTGTGTTTTACGAGAGAGCTATCTTAGCTGACCCTAAAACGCCGACGTATTGGTCTAACAAATCGGCCGCTTTGATCAGTCTTGGTCGTCTTTTAGAAGCTTACGATGCTTGCGAAGAAGCTTTAAGGTTAAACCCTAATTACGAGAGGGCTCATCAAAGACTCGCTTCTCTCCAACTCAGGTAGAGTTTCTTCGCTCTGTTCTCTTTTGTTTATTCCTTACTTGGTTCATCGAAGTATTTATATGCCTTGAATCTAGTGTGATCCGAACGGTATAGAGTCTCTACTATATATATAGACCGCAATATTTTGCTTAATTAGTCACTTTTATTGGATCTAAACCCGCGAATCCGTCAGGATAGCGTTTTAGATGTGCGATACTCATATTCTGAAATGATCTCTAATAATAGGAAATTATCTTTGCATGTGGACGTAACTTATTTGGTGAACCATCTTAAATTTGTATTGTTTTCTTTATTCCATTTATTCTGCATTGTTCTTTTCACATTCGTAATAACGCTAATTAATTGGAATTACAAAAATGTCAAATTATACCATGAGTTTTTTTAAACCAGATTGGGCGAGGCTGAAAAAGCTTTGTGTCACTATAACCAAGCTGGAAAATACACAGAGACAAGACATATAGAACAAGTTGAAGATGTAATAAAATGCTTAAGGAGGTGTGATGAAGCTCGGAGATCAAAGGAATGGAATATTGTGTTGAAAGAAACTCGCTCTGTAATATCGTATGGAGCAGATTCTTCTCCTAGGGTTAGCTTTTCTTTCTTGTTTATATCATAGCTAGCTAATATTTTTATGTACTAACAAGGAGCCACAATTCTCAATCTCAAGGTCCATGCGCTCCAAACCGTGGCACTATTGCATCTACAGCGACAAGAAGAAGCATACGATGTGTACCAGAAAGGAACAAAACACTTTGATATCGATATTTACATAAAGATGTTTGGTCTTCCCATCACTTCTTACCTCTTAATGGTCGGAGCTCAGGTCTACATTGCAGCGGGAAGGTCAGTGCTACCTTGCCGTTTTTTATCATTTCTCTTAGAAACAACTCGACGTTTCATTACTTTAAAACGTGAGACCGAGACTCATGTTGTTTTCTTTTATGGACAGGTTTGAAGATGCAGTAACGGCGTCAAGTCAAGCGGCTCGACTGGATCCCAGTAATGAAGAAGTCAACGCAGTGGATAGAAAAGCTAGAGCGGTTGCTGCGGCGAGACTCAGCGGAAATTTACTATTCAATGCGTCCAAGTTTGAAACGGCTTGCGTGGTTTACACGGAAGGGCTCGAGCAAGAACCCACCAATGCCCTCTTGCTATGTAACAGAGCCGCATCAAGATTCAAGATTGGTCTGTACGATAAAGCTATAGAAGATAGCACATTAGTTCTTAATCTCCAGCCATCGTACCGGAAGGCTAGACGGCGCAGGGCTGATTCTTATGCGAAGGTATTTTAATTTTTAAATGTCAATTAAAGAACCGGTTTACTGAATTTAGGAATTGGTGTGATTGTAATGAATGTTAATTTGATTTACTCTCAGTTGGGGAAATGGCAACAAGCTATGCAAGATTATGAGTTTTTGATGATGGAGACACCTGGAGATGAGGACACTAGAAGAGCCTTGGCTGTGGCAAATGTCCGGTTAAGGAAACAGATTGGTGGAAATGTCCGGTTTAAAGGATTCGGATCGGGTTTAGTTGTTGTGAATGAGATGGGAGTTTTGGTTTAGAGTAAGTTGAATTCTATAGATTGTGTCTGCTTGTTTGCTTTGTTTTACTAAAAAGTCAAGTTATTTGATTTGATCGATTTCTTAATTTAGGGGGATGTTGTGTGTTTGCTATCAAAATTTTGTATAAAAAGAAATAAAATAAAGCCTCATCACATAACGGAAATCATCCGATAATTTCTCTTTTTCGCAAACTCAGTATAATAGTTTTGATACTTGAAGCCTGAGTACAGATTAGAAATTTCATTCAAAAAAAAAAGTGCAGATTAGAAACAGCATCTCATGTCAATTCCTTCGAAGTCTTACGGGTTTGTGGGCACAGCTGAATTAAACGATAACATTTGTGTGTTCTAGCTTGATGTGTTAAACCAACCATGTGTAATAAACTTATCAGAAATTGACAAACCCTCTAATCAAATAAATTCACTAGGGTAAAGTATGATAATCAAATAAATCAGTAATATTTGATAATCAAATAAATTTACTAGAGTAACTTATGATCATCAAATAAATTCACTAGAATAACATATAGATAAGATCAAATATATTCTTTATAATTAGTATTGTTACGATAAGAGTTATTTTCAATACTACTTAAGATCTTATTGTAAAACTAATCCTAGTTTACCACAAGATGAAGAAAGATATTAAGGTGAATGAAATAGACTTTCATTATAGATATTTCATATTTGACAATACTCATACGTAGGTTTGTTTCTTGTGACAATCATTTTTTAAGTTGTAACATTTGTATCAATGCTGATGTGTCAACACCATATCACTTCTCAGCTCAAATATTTAATGCTTCTTTGGTTACTAGAAAAATTGCAAGAGTATGCAATTCATTAATGTTTTGGTCGGACGTACATTAAATTACTGTTTTACAAAATCATTATTTATTTTTAAAAATGCGTCTACATAATTTTAAAATAACAAACTCTCGATAGGATTATCTTCCCATGTTGTGAACGGTTTATTAAAAACATTTACACATGATGAAATAAAGAATGCATAATCACTTGATGGTCGAGTGTTGTCTCATGAGGATGAGATGGAGTAGACACCTTCAAAGAGAAAACAATTCGATCAAACAAAGATGACATATTGCTTATGTTCAATACCAAAATAAAACATTGATCCACGATGATACATAAAAAAATATATTACCTATGGAACCTTTTATTAAAATTACTTTTCAAAGTTATATGAGTGCAAACGCATTACAAAAGTTAAATTTTTTTAAAAAAATTCAAATTTAAGAAAATCCGGTTTAATTTGGTAAGCCTGAACCAATATTCTATTGACAAAGTTAAATTCCAATTGACTTTCATAAAACATTGCAAACTTGCAATAATCTTACAATACTAAAAGGGGAATATGAAGCCCTCTGAGCTATGCCACATCAACAAATTAAATCAACCAATGAAAGAGTTTCAATTTGACAGGTCACTTAAGCTTTCTCGACCAAATCTTAAACGGGGCATTCCTGTGGGCTTTATATTTTGTTTTTTGTTCCTTTGGTACGGGCCTGTATGGCTCTTTAAAATAAAATCGATAACGTAATATATTGTGCTCTTCGACTTCCCTTCCTCAACACTTTATAAATCGATTAAAAAAAACTGCAGAAGAGTCACCACAAAATATGAACAGCTCTTCCTTATGCTGTTTTTTTCATTGAGCGATTCTTTGATACACACGATGACACGAACCTAAAAGTCTCTTTCTTTTTTTCAGGGGCATCCGTGATGAATGAAGCTACAAGCGGTATTCATCCTTACCCTTTGCCTCCGTAAGTCCAGTCCGTCTACGTCTCTTTCATCATCACTAGAGATTTCTTCGGCGAACTGGTAAGAGATCCAAACCTTTGTTAATTGTTTTACATATTCTTATAGTTTTTATATCTCCAGATTCGTTTTGTGATTAGAACAGAACTATTCTTTATCTACAATAGAGAGCTAGAGACAATAATTGATTGTTTTAGGGTTTGGGAGTTTCCACTTCCATGAATCAGTGAAGACCGGGCTGATAGATAAAGTAAGCAGAGGATTCCGCTTTTTATTATTTTTCAGAGAAAATTCTCAGAATTTCACCAGTCAAATTCATAGCAAGGAGATCCTACCAGCCAAATTCAAACGTAGACCTTCGAGTTATTCATGCTTTTTATTGTTCTAGAGTTATTCGTGTTGCAAAACCGTGAAGATCCTGTCATAAAAAAAATAAACGTGAAGATCTTCATATCTGTAGTGAGGTACATCAAATGCTTTACCTAAATTAAAAAAAAATATATATATATATTTCATTTCTTATCTTCATGCAATTTCAAATTTGTTTTCACAATGATACAATCAGTCATCCTCTATTTAGCTACTTTTGGTCTCATCATCATTGTATTCTTTCATAACTCAGACTCATATACGTTTTTCAATCTTTTAAAATTTTCATTGATTCAGGCACTCACAACGCACAGTCAATGACAGAGAGGCGAAGAAAAACATTGTATTTTTTTTAATCATTTGTTGCTTTCTTACTTTTAGTTTCAAACTTTTGTGCTTATCTTTTTTCTGCTAGGCAAGATATTTTTTCCAGCAGATTATATCAAGAGTCAGATTGCCATGATGTAGAGAAATGACTTTGAAGTTCTTCTTAACTCTCGCAGACATATTGAAGTGTAGTTTATCACTCCTGTAGGCACACTATTTTTTCCTTATTCTCATAGCAAATACGCCAGAGTTAGAGGAGATTGGAAATATACCACTTTGTTTATGATCAAGTCAGATTGTACGGGATCCTCATTCTCTGTGTAACATGAACTCTAAATTAATTAACTAGCTCCGGATAACCACAAAATAAAAACAACAAATCTTTGACAGAGTCTTGGATTTTCAGATTAAGCTAAAAATCAAAAAGAACATCAAAAGTTGGTTGTTTATATGTTACCAATAAACACCTTTAAACTAAGAAAAAGTTTTTTAAAATTGGTTGTTTATATGATCCATCAATAAAATAATATTTTGAATGATTCTAAATATATTAGAATGGATCTTTAGTGTTATGGTTATTCGTTTAGGAGCCATAACAACACAACTTACTCAAGTAACAAACCTAGAAATGATAGAATCAAACATTGTAGCATATCATGCAAAAGATTGCTTAAATTAGAATATATATATAAGAATTAATTATTAAAAAAAAGTAAAATACTCTAAAAATAAACAAAATAGTAAAAAAAAATTACCCATACAGTCAATATTTTTAAACTCTACTTGGACACTGAACCATATTATTTTCAGGGTCGCCAAATCATTCGAGTGACTGTTGCTAAACCATGGATCAATAATTAATAAATTTTATTATATAGTTACATATTAATATAAAATTATTAATCGTCTAAATATTAGATAATATGAAATCATGTTTTATTTTCAAAACAAAATTGAAAATTTTATTTTTAATCTCAATTTTTTTTCCATGAAAAACAAATTATTTAACTAAGCTATTAATCTCGAATTAGGACTTTGGCCGAAAAATTAAGATAAAAATAATTATATAACAATTTTTGAAAAAAATAAATCTTTTGTACTAAAAATACAAAGATTTTTTTTTAATTGTTACCTCCGGTCTATTTTGTACATACTATTAGATTTTGCATCTTTATTTATAATGCTATACCAAATAAGTTAGTGTAAATGTCAATTCAGGTTAGAGCATCACCAATCAATACATTTTGCTTCTCTCTGTACGTCTCAATCATAAATTTTTTAAAATTAACTTAACAGTCTAAGATAATAATGTAAGTATGTTTCTCCTCTGCCAGACAAATAATATTGCAAGGTTATATATTTTCTATACAATGACAATGACAAATATATATATATGCATATGTGTAATGGTAGTAATGCACATAATCTATCCAAAGTAATTTTATGTCGTATCTAAACATGGAATCGTTCATAATAAAATGTCCTACATGTTTCACAATTTTATAGAAAATACTTATTGACAAAACAACAAATACCAAGCAATATCATATCAACACAAATAAATAATATGATATATCACAAAATAAAATTACTAAGCATATTTTGTAAAAGTAAAAATCATGTACATATTTGTGTTACATCACAATACTCGTGATACACGAAACAAAGAAAGAAAAGAAAAAACAAACCTTTTGAGATACAAGACATGGGAGAGTCCTTGCAACCCAAGAAACCATAAAACAGTATCAAAATTAATATGTAATCAAAATGATAATAGTAAAAAAACTTAACCACATTTTTTAAATACGATGATTAATGTTGAGTAACGATAGTAGATATGGTAAATATTTAGCTTCTCCAACTTCGACTCCGAGACAGAGGATCTTGAATTCCTCCGACAACCCAAGTTTCCTTAGCAATGTCTGAAGAGAGTTTGTAATAATCAGTATCGTATCTCATCAACACTAAGTCCATCTTCTCTTCCTCCACTAGTGATCTCAAATCCTTCTCATCTTTCTTCATACTCATCATCTCTTGATCCTCTGTTTCCTCTTCTTGTTGTTTCTCTCTGTTATCTTCCTCTGTTTCCTCTTCTTGATGCCTCTCTCTGTTTTTTTGCTCTGTTTTCGCTTGCATTCTCTCTTCTAACCAACTCTTCGCCGGAGCCGATCTACACCTCATCAGCAAAAGCGCGTTCGGCGGCGGAACCGCCGGTTCTGCGTCTGAGTTTTCAAGAACGCACTTGTTGTTGTTGTTGTCTTCATCCTTGTTACTCTGTTCCTCTTGTAACACCATAAACCATTTGGAGAAACCACTCTTCGGATCCTCCTCCTCTTCTTCTTCTTCTCCATCCTCATCATCATCTTCGTCCTCTTCGTCGTCGCTAGTGACATCAGCGTGTCTGAAATCACCAAAACACCTGAAATCGAATCTGATATTCCTCAGACAAGTCAAGAAACCCATCACATCTTTCTTCACTCCAAAAAACTTGCTCTGCGGTTTACTCCTCTGTATCCTCTCGATCTCCTCCATCACCGATCGCCAGTTCTTTCCTTTCCCGCCGCATTTACTCGGCCGGACTTTGATCTGACCGGCGCAGGTGACTTTAGGCGAAGTGGGCTCGTCTATCTCGTCACGGCCCCTATTCTTACTACTCGCTTGCTTAGCCCACAAAACAGGACTCCCATGTCCTCCTCCTCCTCCGCGGCCGGAGGGTTTGCTGTGCCGGCGACGGTGGTGGGGGCGGCGGGTGGTGGAGTCAGAGGGACGAGATGGGCTAGAAATGGGCTTGGGAGTAAGAGCTAAGTGGGTTCTTGGAGGGAAACAAACCAACAGATCTGCAGAGTAACCAGAAGAAGAAGAAGGTCCTCTGTTTCCATCTCTTCCTTTGATCATAGCTTTTGTTTTTCTTGGGGGTTTGGTTTTTTGATCGATCTCTCAACAATGGAAGTGGAAGGGTTCAGCTTTTTTATGTTTGGTTTTTATAAAATTCTTGTTCTTTTTTATAAACTTTTCTTTCTAGGCTTTGAAATTCCTGTGCTTACAGCTCTTACATGCTTTTTGCTTTTGATGGGAAAACATTGTTTTCATTTGAAACCCTATTTTATAGAAAGTGAAAATAGGTGGTGCAATATCAATATTTTTTTTTATAAATGTTGATTGTGAAAATAATAAATGCTGTGAAACTGGTTGATAAATATGGCAAGAAGATGTGATGGGGTTAAAGACTTCAAAGGAGTGAAGAGGGTTCATTACAACTTTATTCCATCATGTACAAGAAGCTTCTTGAACTGAACTGTTCACTTTCAGCATTCAATGGTCGTCACCATATTTTTCTTCATTCATTTGTTTATCATTTCACTTTGAGATTTATGCCAATGTTAGATTGATAGGGTTTGTAAATATACGATGGATTTAAGGACTTTAGTGTATCAAGTGTGATCATTATTTTGACAAAAATAAAGATTGGCATGTGAATGTGACAAGGGTGATGATGGGTTATAGTCGAATGCTCCGATAAACTAAAGTTGGAAATGTTATGTGGGCTTTACTTTTGTTAATACAATATAAAATCATCATATTATTATATGAATAGAAAAAAAGAAAGACAATGGTATAAAGAGGAAAAAGATTGGAAGGGCACGAGGCTTGTTTCTTTATCCAGTGGTACTCACAAGCTGTAAGGTCACATTTCACTTTGTTCTTGTCATCTTCAACCACAGACTCATCAAACCATCTCCCAGTTTAACTACCTTCTAACTATATCACTAAACTATAGCAACAACATTCCCTTTGTTGTTGTCAATATAGTTGAATACACATGAAATGGGTAAATAGGCATGCTCTTTTCCCTGCTCTCACTCTAGTTAACTTAAACTTACCAATGATGCTATAATTGCGTTCATGCCTTTGAAGTAGTACAGTTTATATTTGCTGGAATGATATATACATGCACTTGGACAAAATATCAAATAAATAGGAACTACCAGGCCCCAACAATCAAATAATTAAAAGAATGCAAAGAAAAGTTTGGTATGTGTTATCATGATAAGTTGCATCAACATAGAGGTAGGCCTTTAGCACTAGGGAAAAACACTTTTATTTAATCGTTAAGTAGCAATCCCTTGAAAAAAAAATTATGTAAAGGATAATATTGTTTTTATATTAATTTCTAAAAAAATCAAGTAGATGAAGATAGAGTTTGATTTAGTTGTACTCCTGAGAGCGACAATATTGAGAGATCATGTGGGTAGGGCTTTGGCACTAACAGCCCCATTCGAAAGAAGTTAAGCAGTTCATTTTACTCTTTCACAAGCTGAAGTCTTTTTTTTTCTCAAATCACACTGAAACATATTTCAAAATAGATATATTTAGGTCGTAAAAGCTCTTAACTGAGACAAACTTCATGATAAATGTGACAAAATGAAGCCTGTTTCATATGCAAATTAATTGTATTGCTCAACTCTTTTAACATGAAATAAAAGTTTGGGACTGAAGCATCATTGACACCTATAAGGTATTGTTGATTCACTCTAATCAAAATTTTTATATGTGAGATATATTCTGTGCTAGTACGTAGTAGTCTTTGTAGCACATATATTTTTCATTTAAATGTATGCTAGGTGCTAGGACCACATTTTTGTTTTATAATAGGGGATTAACTTATGGTTTAGCGAAACTAACAACGTAATCTCTTTCGATCTGCAATCTATCGCCCTTTGCAGATTTATATAATATTGTCTAGAAATTGCACTAGAACTAATAAAATAACAATCCGTTGGATCATGATAGTGATGATACCACCCAATGCCTAAAAAAACGATTACTATATTAAAGAATGTGTTCGTAAGACGGAGTGAATATAGCTTACTCTCTCTCCTCCATTACGCTCTCGCCTCTCTCCTCAATTTACTAAATCGCTCACGTCCGCTCCGGCGTCCGGCGGCGCGTCCGCGCGCGCGTACCGGCGCCGGAGACTTACCTTTTAGGCTTGTCTTGCTTCTCCTTCGCTATTGCTTCTTATTCTCTGTGACTCCGTCGCTATACTCACGGATCTAGGTTTTGGGTTTAGCTCAGGAAAGTTCTCCGCTCGAGAGGAGAGACGATTCTGGGGGCGACTTGGCCTTCTGGCTTCGTGGTGAGACGGTTGTTCAGTGGTTCGAGGTGATGGTCGGCTTTTGGGTTCAGGAGTATATCTATTTTCATATTAGGGTCTCTCTGGTTTTCGCTACACGGGTGGGGGTTGTTTTGCTTGTCGTAGATCCTGTCGATTAGGTCGGAGGATCTCTTTCGGCTTCGATTGGAGGTAAGGTGACTCTGTTGTGTGGAGTCCCGGTTCCTTGCGGTGTCGTCGTGAGTCGGACTCTTCTTCATCGGCGTCTGGTGAGCTCCAGTGGGTTCTTCTACCACGGTGACGAGCCCTGAGTCTTGTATGCAGGCGGTAGATGGTACATGGCTCATCTCTGGCTTGTGTAAGCTCGGTTAGTTCCTGTGAAAGGTGTCGTCTATGGCTCCTGGATGGTTGCTACCTACGCTTCCTCATTTCGAAACTCCTCTACACGGCCCTTGTCTGTGTTCTCCGAGTGAAGGCTTCGGCTTTCCTTATGGGGAATTGCCTTGTGTTTCAAGTGTTGGTAGTCTCTGTTTGGAAACGGAGATGGTTTTCTTTCAGCTTAGAGAGTTGCTCTTTGGTTCTCAAAGACTTCAAGTGTGGGGTGATTCTCGGTTGCAGTCGTTGATCGCTTTAGTGGCTCGCTTGGTTGTGCTCACATCCCAGCTCTGCAGAGGTTCAGTTGTTCTTTTGTAGTGGTGCAGCATATCTTCTCTTTGCAGGTATTAAGGCTTCAGGCCAAGGGCTTGGTGGTGCTTACAATCCCGTTTTTCTGCTGGTCGCATTACTTCTTAAGTCGATCAAATAAATGTGACTCCGGTGATCTAATGGTGACTATCCAGAAGGTGAGACATAGTTTTCGGGTGTGGGTTGAGGTTTGTAGCTTCTGGAATTCGTGCTCATACCACCGGTGGTGGTTGGTGGCAAGGATCTCAGTTGACTTGTGGTTTTTGCAAAGCTGCGTGTAGATGGTATCAATCATTTGGAGCAACGTTTTCGGGGAGGCCAAAATTACCGAGCGTGGTCTATTGGTATATCAAAGATGCTCTCTCTATTTGGCAATGCTCTTCTCATGGTCCAGCTCTTGCCTCTTCTCTATCATGTTAGCTAGGGTTATTTGTACATTGTCTTCTAGGTCATTGGGTTGCTTTCTCTTTCTCTTTCTGCGTTGTTTAGTTTTTCCTTTTATTTTGTCCGCTACTTGTTCATCCTTGTAACTTCTGTAAAAAATAAAACTTTGGTATAAAATTTAACATTTAGACCCAAAAAAAAAAAAGAATGTGTTCGTAAATCGTAATGATATCAGTTCAAATCTTGACATACTTTATTGTTCAGGGAATTTCGATAAGATTATTGAAAAGTGAACCACGGGTACAGCTCATCCCTTACATATTAATTGAAAAACTTTTAAAAAATTATAATCTCAATTTTGTAAAAATTATAATCTCAATTTTGTAAAAATTAAAAAAAAAACTTCATCATATGTAGCACTTGTGTATGCCTCATAAATCTTATTTTAAAGAATTCTAGAACACCTTATATAAACTATAGTATAAAAATTATACTTTATAGCAAAATAATATTTCGCAGGCTATAGTTGGTCGCATATATCAAATCTTTATTGTTTCGCATGCTTTCCTTAAATAAAACCTACAGAATTAACTAATGTGATTAATATATATATATATATATAGCAATTAAAGATTTTAAACAATAAAGATTTGATAACAATTTGTATACTTTTTTATCATTTTTGTTTATTTCTTCATTATTAAAATAAATTACATAATTACATTAATCATATAATAAAAATTTAGATTTTTTTTGTATATGTTGTATTTTGAATTTTTCAAAACGATTATAAATTACTAATACTGTTAAAAGTCTCACATAAACTTTTATGATCAAGGTTTAAATTTTTTTCTATATGAAGATACAATGATTATAAGACCATATGAAGAAATAATTTTATTTTAATAGGTTTTTATGTTAATATATATACATATATATCGTTTAAATTAAACTATACATCGTATGAAAATGTATACTTATATTTATATTTTGTTATTTTCATTGAACATATATTGAAAAATTAATATTTTAATTTTGAAATATTTATTGTTTTTTAAATGATTATAAATTATTAAAATTATCCCACATTAAAAAAAATCGTTGGTGTAAACTTTTGCTACACAAATATGCCAATAATCATAAAATCATATGAGTAGAAATTTTATTTAATAAATATCCATATTAAAAGTGTACTATATATATATGTTAATATCATTTAAATTTAATTATATATCATATACAATAGATAAGATTGATTGTTTTGATTTATTTACCCTAAAATGATTGTGAATAAACAAGAGTGATAGTTGATTTATATGCACACGCCAATTTATTACATAATAGTAAATGATTTCTTAGTTATTTAATATATATATTTATTATTTTATTATTTCATAATATGCAGAAAAACATAAAATAAATATAAAATATAAAATATTTATTCGTCAGGGATAAATAGATCTATTTCTCTATGAGAGAATTATATTTGGTCCATACACTGTTGTCAATATGATTGATCTTAACTTAAGTATGTATCTCTTTAATTATTTTAAATCATAAGCATTTTCTAAATCTCAGGTCAAAACAAACAAACGAAATGAGAATAAACTTCAAAATCAATATTTATATCGAACAATAACCAAAATGAAAAAGAGAAAAATATTGAAGATAGATAGAATTGGCATGTGAACGTAAACTTCTCATAACCATAATTAATTTTAAAATTACTAAATCATGATTTAATATCAAGCTGGCATAGTTTCATTGTAATCAAATAGATCAGAGATTTTTCGACCTAAACGTTAGGTTCTTATGCGGTAAGTGATTTTTGACCTAATTTTTGTAAAAAAAATTGGGATCAGCTCATCAATAAACAAATTATGTAATTAACAAAAAGTTAAAAAAATGTTTAAAGACCAAAATATTAATTCAATCAAGAATATAAATTTATTTTTCTGTATAATATTTTTAAAAATAATTTTTATATAAATTTATCATGCACAAGGCGCAGGTCTTGTACGAACTTTAAACTTGAAAGAGATTTGATTGTTGCTCCAAGAAAAAAAGAGATTTGATTTAATTTTATTTTCTCCAAAGGAACGAGCTGTAATGGGCTTAAACCTGGATCAAGTAGACTTGCGTAATTATTAATTGTTTGCTTGGCGACGGTTGGAGTCGGAGGGACAAGGTGGACTACAAATGGGCTTTGAGGTAAGAGCTAAGTGGGTTCTTGAAGGGAAACAAACCAACAAATTCTGCACTGCAGGGTAGCCACCAGAAGATCATCATTGACGGTAGGAAGGAAGGTTCTTGCACTTTCTCACCAAAGTTTGTGCAATAGCAGGAGGTGTATGATTGATCGCTCTCTCTCTCTCTTTTCTCCAAGCAACGTACAATAGATTGTAAAAATCATTAATAAATGTTGGTTTATCATTTGTAAAACCGTAGGCGCTTCCACAGTTTCTGGAATCCTTGATTTATTTTTATTCGGCTGAGTCTTACAACCCAATCATCGGGAACAAAGAGCAGTTCAAGTAGCTGAAATATACAAGTGTTGTAAGATTGATGTTGGATAGGGTGGCAGAAACTGGTTCTCTTTCTATTTATTATAATTTATACTCAAGATCATCTATATTTTATAAATGTTTATAGTTGGTTCTGTTTCTCTTATTTAGTGTAAGGGTCTGTATTAGATTCAAGATTAATCTCGGCACCTGTACAATTGTAATAGTTGAATGTACTGGTCTAAGTTAACAAATTCAATGAATTGTTTTTCTAAGTTAAATTCTATACTAATTAAGGACGGATGTTACTAGAGTGGATCATACAACTAGGCCTGCATATATACACTAATCAGATTTAGAGGTTGATTGTTTACAGATTTTGAAATAGTTTTTGGCTTTTATTTTTGGAAAAACTAATTTTTAGACAATCAAGTTTTTAAGAAAATAGATTCCCTACATTTTAGAAAAACTAGTTTTTCAAATAACTGTCATTTTTTAAAGAAAACCAAAATCTCAATTTCCTTGGTTTCTACATCTCACGATGTTTTTTCTTGTTTTTTTTTTAATTTAAAAGTTTTGTTACATTTGTGCATTAATATAGGAATAAATAAATAAAATGCTAACTACTATAAGTATGAGCAAATAAGTTTTAGTAATAAGAATTTGTTTAACATATATAATACAAAATAATATATATTAAGAACATTCTTTTAAATTTGCCACTAAAATTAATTTAATTATTTAAATTTACTTTTATGTGAAGTTTGCATGTTTTGTTAATAATCTATTGGTGTTATTTTATTGAAAACTGTGATATATTCTTATAGTAATTTTAAGTTTGTTTAAAAAATAAATTAAATAATAAGTTAAGGTTTTAAAAATAACAGAAAAACTGAAATATATTAGTAATCAAATTTTAGAAAAACAAAAATGCAAAGAAATAAAATTTATTTTATTGTTTTATTTTTGTTATTAATTTATATTTCAACTTCAAACAATAATAATTAATTAAATATACTAAAATTAATTAAAACCTAAAAAAATATCATTTGTATTTTTCTAAAAACTAAAATTACAGTAAAATCAAAAATCTAAAGCTAAAAATCAAAATCGCCATTAGAGTTTTTTTCAAAATCTGAAAACTACTGCAAAATCAAAAACCAAAAACTAAAAACCAAAATCTAAAAACTAAAAGCTAAAAGCCAAAAACTAAAACCTAAAATCTAAAAACCATCTAAACAATCTTCGCCTTAGGTTTTATTCAACGTCACACGTAAGCGATAATAATGGTGTTAGAGAATTAAATGCAACGTTAACACAACCACTTTTATACGAAACATAGTTGAAAATGCATGTGAAAGAAGAGAAATGGAGTGTGAACATAATCTTTGGTGGGCTCCTTTGGTGTGTCTGCCTCTGAAACTTTCCAGCTTTGTGCTTCCTTTGCGTAATTTGGAATTCACCTCTCTTATAAACTACTACTACTTGTAACCTTAATGCGTAAAAAATATAGATTATTTGAAATGCTAAGAGAGAACAAAATTTTAGAAGATAAAAACATGAACAAAACGATAAAGTTTGATAGACGTGCGAAGCATAAACGATTTGAGATGATTGTGTTTTGATCAAAATGATAATCAAGAACTTTATATTCTTTAAGCAAAAAAAAATAAAAAATTTATATTCCAGCTCTTACAAATATAAACTAGATTAATTCCATGCAAATATGTTTTTGTATAGTTGGCTAAATTATAATAACATTCGATGCAAACCGTATCCACTTTCTAAAAATGTGTGATGAAGATTCGATCGTATTGCTGCCGACTTTGTCTTTTTCTACTTCACTATAGTGACTGAATCGAATTATTGGTTTCTTGATTCTTTTGATTGCAAATCCAATATTTGTAATAAGTTTAAGTGGATACATGATAGAAGATGCTGCACGACAATTGCGGCATGGCCGGCCACATTTACCAACACGCGAAGCTCCACCATTAGTGAACTGAAACGGACAATAGTAATACATAACTGACAATATTGATTTCTTACAAAATTGATCTCGTTCGAGAACATTCCCATAAAGAGAAATGCAACAGCAAGATACGTTATGTGGATCCTTGTAAAACCGTTACAGCATTAGAAAGATTCCACTTTGAATGTAAGCAATTTGCAAACACAGAAGAAACCTTTATTAGCGGAACAAAACCGTTTATGATTTTATTATAAATGTAAAACACACTTTATTGTAATAATTCTTCAAAGATTTTTGCTATTATAGATGAAATTAATTTTCTAGGATGTCAATCTGCATGGGAACTTTCGTAGCAACACGACTAATATGATTTGTTTGTGGGTTATGACAAAATTATTAGTCAATAATCAAACCCACATTTAGATTTATCCTCATCGGTTACATGAGTTAGGCAAACAGAATATCATGAATTTGATTTAGTCATTATGGTATGGATTCTTTTATTACTATTAGGTATAACATTTGGACGAAAGACTTATTCGTTTTCAAATATCTAAAAATAGTAATTGGTGACCCACTTAACATTTTTGAATCACACAAGCAACAAACCCAATCGGTGCGACGATTTTGAAACTAATGTTACTGCCTTGTAGAATATGTAAATGGAATAAAGTAAGTATCGGTGCCACAATTTCATTTTACTACAAAACAAACTAAATATCACATTAAGATAAAGAAAATGAAACTATAAATTACATGAACCCAAAAAAAAACACTGTGGCATGGTCGAGCATGACAAAAAAACCGCAACTGGACCGACACAGAGATTAACACAAACACACAATATTAACATATGAAATTTACCCACTAAACATAATCTTAATAGCCTCTCTGCAATTTCCAAAAAAACTCCATTGCAGGCAGCTTCTAAATTTACTATTATACCCCTAATCTTCCCCAAATTACTATTATACCCCTAATCTTCCACCAAATTACACACGAACTGATCAGCTAGAATCGAATCCCAATCGATCTCGTACGAAGGATACTTCTCCAACGCGAAGGTCTCGTTCCACTGCGGCTGCTCCTCCGCGTCGGCGAACGTCAACTCCGACAACGGTGAAGATCCGGCGGACTCAACGAACTCCGTCACCGGTGGAGACTCACCGATCGAATTCAAATTCTCCTCCGCCTTGACTGCCTCCGTCTTCAGCGCCGCCGTTGACGCGCGTTTCTTCGATGCTTTCGTCGTCTTCTCCTGTTTCTCCGTCTCCGCCATACTCTTACAAATAGCTTCGAGCTTGGCGTCGACAGTGGAGTGCAGAGGCTTATACTCTCCGAACTCGCCTCCGACGTGAGATCCGTTGTGACGCAGGTTAGGGAAGTTAAGCCGGGCGAAATCGCCGCGCAGCTTATACGCCGCCGTATCGTAGGCCAACGCAGCTTCCTCCGCCGTGTCGAACGTCCCAAGCCAGAGACGAGTCCGGTTCCTCGGCAAACGGATCTCCGCCACCCATTTTCCCCAGTGACGCTGCCTCACGCCTCTGTATAGCTTCGCCGGCTTCGGCGGAGCACCGTAGGCGAAGCAAGATCCGGCGACTCCAGGTTGCTTCATCAGTAACGGCTTGGGGCTGAGGTTGGATCTGGTGGGAGGGAGAGGATGGTTGTGGTGGATCTGAGATTGGATCTGGTGAATTTGGGGAGAGGAGAGGTTGTTGAGCCCGATTAGTGACCCGGTTTGCTGAAGATCCGACCCGTACGAAAACGGTTGGGTCAGATAGTGTTCCGGGTAATATCCGGGGAAGGTAGGAAGAGGAAACGCAGACGCTGCGGGATTAATAAACGCAGACGCGGACGAGGAAGGAGAGTCGGAAGCGCTTTTGATAAAAGGTAGAAGCGCTTCCATGAGTTCACCGCCACCACCAAACGAATCTGGTTGTTGAAACGTTCTGCTACTGTTCAAATTCATAGCAGCTTCCATTGTAAATTTTAAAATTTCGAAAGAAAAATAAAAATTGAATCCGAAAAGAATTCGAGAAAATAAAAATGGATCGAAAAGGTTTGAAATAAGCAACCTGATGATCCCGAGGGAACAAAAAATTACCCTCGACTAAATCTATAGAAACTAAAAAGATAAATTCAGAAGAATTTTATTTTTTTAAATGATTCCTTTCTGAAAATACCTGGCTTTCAATTAAAAAGAAAAACAGTTTCATAAGCTTGGATTTTCGTGTGAATAATCAATTAAAACCATTCAAACGTGTATAAACCAAGAAACCGATTTTTCTTTTTGAAAAACAGATGATTCACAAAAAGGGATCGAAGAAGCGGGGAAAAATAGATGAGAAAAATAATTGCAATGATCTAATGATTTTTTTTTTGGGAGGACACTCAGTTTTTTTGTAGTAAATTTTGCTCTCAGCCTCGCCGGTGATGCTTTATCCTCAGCAGCTTGGCTCACATTATATAGTGGGGGGTGTTCTCCTCACACTGTTTCCCGTTTTTTATTCATATACTATTATTTTGTGTCTTTTTTTTTGTCAGCTTTTTTTTTTCATCTGTTAAGTTATATAATCAATTTGTCAACTTATTTTGTGTCTTTTATTATTTCGATATTCCTCATTTTCAAGAAATTTTGTTTACATTGAAAATAGGAAAAATACTGATTTTGAGTAAGATGATTTCCAATAAATTTTTATTTTATTTGAAAAATGAAAAATTTAAAATAAATGTGTTTTTTTTTTTGAAGTTCTTTAGTATGATTTGCTGATAGTTCATTAATGCTTTTACACCATGAGGTTTGGATTTCAATCTCTAAAGAATGTTAAATTATGCGAATTAATGAAAAAATGTTTACAAGAGATATGCAGCATTGCACAAGTAACACCGTCAAGCGTGGATCTCATAGAACGGTTCAAACGAATAAAATTGTCGGCTGTATAATCGTCCGTAATATTTCTCATAATTTGTAATAATATAATTATCTAGCGTTAAAAAAATTGTCTTTTTTCTAAAATATAGGAATACAAAAAATTTTATATCATAAAGTATTATTTAATAAAAACACCCAATATTTTTGATAACACATATATTATTTAATTTAAATAAATAAGTATAAATATTTTATTTTTTGCGAAAAGAAACACGAGTGGTTCCCATAAATTATCCGATCATAGTTACTGTTCATAAATTTTGACATTGTATATTGTTGTTGAATAGTACTTCTTTCTTTTTTTTTAAGATAATCATATAAATTTATTTTTTAGTTACAAATATAATTTTCAAATGTTTAATATATTTTAATAATTAATATTAATAAGTGGGATACTTTTATAAAATATAAATTGAAAATTTTAAATAAATTAAATATTATTAATTGATAGTTTTGGGGATAATATATTATTAGCTGATACATACTGTAAATATATTATAAAATATATTGTAAATTGAATTATAAATATCTATTATATTCTAATATAAATAAATATACAAAATTAATCTTTAACGAAGGACTACAATTTTGCATACTGAATTATTTAATTTTCTTTACGCCGTAAACTTTACGGTTATGTACAGTAAAAAATAACTGTAGTTAATTTTTATACCGCTATTTATTTTGCGTAACATGTGAGCCGTCGAGAGGTAACACGCTGCTAACGGATGGACGACGCGTGTTATACACAAAGAAGTGGGTTGCCATGTCTTCTGGCTCCATACACGTGTCGTAGCAGCATTTGTGAAAGGTGGAGTAAATAGTAACACCTGTTTTTATTGACCGTTCTGGTTTGAGTTCACACTTGATGTTTTTTTTTCTTTGGACCTCATGGTTCGCAGACCATTGGTTAGTTAATGGCTCCGAACATATTTACCCAACCAGAAGTACCTATCTAAATTCGAATCGAAAAAACTATACCGGATCCGAACTATTATACAAAAATATCCAAACTGAACTTATGAGTTTAGTATTTTGGAGTTTAGTTATAACCCGAACCAAACCGAAATTCAAACTACGATCCGAAGATATCTAAAATTAGTTAAATATGTTCATATTTTTATATATGTTTATATTTTTATATATGTTAAGGTGATTTAGATATTTTAAAGTATTCAAAATATTTTTGTAGTTTTTTTTATTTGTTATTTTGAATATTTTTTAGTAAATTTAGATAGTTTAACTAATTTTAATTAGATTTGTGAATAATTTTTATATTTTCAAGAAAAAATTGTCAATTTTGAGGTCCAAAATATATATTTTTGGACGATTTTTTACACTGGTTACAATCCGATCCGAACCCAAAAAAATGGAATCGAACCCGATACGATAATTAGTAAAACCCGAATGAGATTTATGAATATTACACCAAAAATCCAAAAATCTGAATCAATCGAACCGAAATCGACGGGTAACCCAAACGCTCAGGCCTAGATTCGAGTGTAACGTACCAAATAACTAAGGTGAAATTCTAGTAATAACAAAAACGTATATTTTGTGGTGTCGTTACTATACGAAACTAATAGTTATTAATTTTGTAACCTTGTTCTATTGGCCATATTGATATTTTTAACTCTGAGAACACGTAATCAGTTTGAAACTTAATAACACACTGGGTTAATATCCCCGTTTTGCGTGAAACGAATATTATAAGTAAAAATTATTTTATATGTTATATATTTTTTTACGTATTATGAAAGAATAAATATGTATTGAATAATTAAAAATTTAGTAACTATTACATATATAATTAAATTGGTGCAAATATATAAATAAATTTTATTATTCCAAACAATATTTTTTTTCTATTTGATATGGTATATAATTAAATATAAATGATAATTAACATATATATATAGTATATTTTATATTAATATCTATTAAATTATGTTTTCTACTCATATTGTTTTTTTATCCTTTGTATATTTTATAGCAAAAACTTTAAATTACTCATAACAAAATTTTCATTGTGGGATTAATAGTTTTAGTAATTTATAATTCTTTAATAAATTAAGTTGTCAATATTTGTTCAAAGATTTTATCAAAAATTTGTTCAAAGTAAATTTCTAAACTAAAATATTTATGTATTTTTATGTGGTATATATTTAATTTAAATATATATATATATATATATATATATATATATATTTTTAGTCTTAATACTTATTAAATGAGACTTTCTACTTAGATAATTTTGTAATCATTTGTATCTTGTCATAATAAAAAATTTAAATCATAGATCACAAAATTTGAATGTAAGACTTTTAAAAGTTTTAGTAATTTATTGTCGCTTTAAAAAATTCAAAATATAACATATATTGAAAATTTTAAATTTTTATTATATGGTTAATATTTTTGTTTAATTTGTTTTAATAGTTTAAAATTAAACAAATATGATAGATGATACACTAATTTTTATTATTTTAAATCATTAATTGTCATATATACTTTAACCATAGGAAATTTCGTAACTTTTATTTAAGAAAATAAAAATAACTTAATAATGAATGTATGGTTAGTTTAATAAAAAATTATTATATATTTAGACAGACCAGTCTATTTCTTTAAGAATTCCAAGAATCATCTTAGTGATGACATGTGACTACAAAAAAAAATTATAATGTTTCTCAATTAATATATAAGAGATTTTTTGTTTTAAACGTCTATTTTCTTTTTAGTTAAGAGCCCAAAAAGAACTTTGTAAATCCTAGAATTTATATTTTCTTAATCGCTTTGTGTAAGAGAATCTCCAATGTAATATTCTGTTTTTTCCAAAATTGAGTAAAAGTGAATATGGAGTAAAAATGCTCTAATCTAACTCTATTTTTTGCTCTATAATGAAGTGATGAACAAATAAAAAATAGATTACTTCATATGAAGTGAGATATGAAGTTGGGTTGAAACATTGTTTATTTCATAATTTTTTTACTCTGTTTTAGAGAAAAAAATAGAGTGGAATAAGAGATGCCTAAGAATAGCTGTCGTGCACATATAGTAGACAACTGATTGGTAATGATTATTAAGAAGAGATAAGAATAAGATTGTGACTGACGGCACAGAGCTGCCTCCAAAGCAGTTGCGATATTCTTATTAATGGGTCACCTACTTCATCCTCACCCTAATCTATTGAGTTAGTACATTCTTTATCAATAGAGACAACTGTTTAAGAACATAATATAATCTTGGCTCCAAGTCAACTCTTTGAGAAATTAAGCAATCTAATTGACTTTACGAACAATAATATCTGGTGACAGAAAACAATAATATCATAGATATATAATGCAAAACATTAAACTATATATATACGACGAGTTAATTCATATGTGGACGTGAGGTTTTTCATTGACATTAATTTACAATGCAAATTTCTACTTTTGACTCGCATATCTATTGTACATGTAATCACCACGATTGTCTACGGAATTAGCCAAACCATGCATTGTGGTTTAGAATTCAAATACGGACGCCTCATAATAAAATAACAATTCAAATTAAGAAAAATATCCTAAGACGCCGATAGTGATATGGATTTACATCACTATTACGTCTTAAAGTTGTTGTTTAGTCGCATGTATTAGTCATGATAATTATAATAGGTAGTTTAGATTTTAATTGACATAAATTGTTACAGAAGCATTAAGAAGTCTCTAGAGCTTTAGAGATGGATTGGCAGAAAACTCCACCATTATCATTACCATATTATATCTTTTTTTATATTACATCTTATCAGGTTGTGTATTTTATTTTATTTTATTTTTTTGAAAAGAGGTTGTGTATTTTATTTCTAGCCGCATTTCCCAAAACTTCTACACAAACGCTGGACCAAGAATAGAAACAACTCGGACGACTCGTGCAATTAATATCCATGGTTAGTTTTCTGAATGTATTTTTACAGAATACGATTACAATGCATGCACAACGTCCTACAATAAAGAGGGTTTTAAGAAACCTGATACAAAGTTTTACCCTCCTGAATAAAATGTGGGACCATCAATGCCATGTGTTAAGTTATTATTAGTTGTCAATTTTATTTTCATATTTTTCACTAATTATTCTATAGTAAATTAATTTAGCCCATTTTCAAAAAAAGTTTTACTCTCCATTTTTTTGGTTGACGAGTTTTATTTATTAGCCATTAGTAATGGACGTCAATAATTTAAAGTGAAAAAATTAACTTATTTCCTTTAAAATAAAATAAAATAAAACATGTTTTTTTTTAAAGAAAAATAACTGTTCATAAAACATCCGATATGAGAAATGTAACGTCTAGCTAGTGTCCTGTAATGCAACATTACGAAGTATATGCTTATATAATTCACAAACTTGAAGTTTATTTAAAAAATACACAAACTTTAGAAGATTAATTACTCCAGTTTGGTAAGCATATTGAAATACCCAAGAAGTAAAACACCACTTGTATTTAAAATTGAGAAACTAGCTAGTGGCCTCTAGAATTTGTAAAGCTTAAGTTATATTGTTTGTGTATATTATAAAAAGTCAGCACTCAGCAGGGCGTGGAAGAAGGGGTAATAAGTAGAGTATGGGAAGCATGTGGCCTTTGAACATGTACGCCGTTTGCGGCGGAAGAAGCTTCGAATTTGACGGTGACTGAAATAGCGGCATATTTGCGCGCCAAATAATAAAAGTATTAGATGATAACCCCCGCGCGGGGGATGAAATACATAAAATAATGACATATTTTCAGTTTAAAATCAATTATGTATTTGCAATTTTTTTCTTCTACATATATAAAAACATTTTTCAAATTTAATAATGCATAGACATGACACGAAATATTAAATAATATTTTTTGTTGCTTTTATTTTAGTAATATGATGGTGGTAATTGTTTAAAAAATTGAGTTTGTCTTTTCATTTACTTCTCCAAAATTGATTTTACGTATATTAAACCGTAATATATTTTTTACTTTCAATTTTATTCAGTCCATTTTATAGATTCTTAAAATCTATGTTAAGCCCAAAACAAATTCAAATGGGCTAAAACTAAAAATATAACTTTTTCTTTCAGATCTTCGATGTAGAGAACCGAAATCATTCTTTGTCGGCAAAGCGAAAAAAAAAGAGAAATAGGGTTATGCAACCAAATTTTGCTCAATATATTCTGACATTATATATATACAAATATGTATGAAATTTGCCGGAATCTCTCTAGCTGCATCTTCTTTTTCTAATCTTTCTTTCCAAAAAAATAATCATGCTTTTCGTTTCAATACATTAAATGACCAAACATCAAAGAAAAAAAAATTAAATGGTTATTATTTTCCATATTCAAATTTATTGATATAAAATAAAGTATCGAGTGATCCATTTAATGTCACATTTTTAATAACTCTAATAAAGTTAGTCTAACTAAAAAAAGAAGGCTGAGGAGTACACTGTGCTTGACGCGTAAGCATGCTACTCAAATTTGTTATTTAACCATGGCTCCATGATTAATATATAGGAGATTTGCTTTATTACTCGGGAAAGAAGTAATGATCTCCATAGATTTTAATATTTACATCATTTTGAATTTAGGTTTAGTTTTGTGTGGTTTATCTATTTTTGAGGGCTAAGTCTGTTGAATAAACTGTTAAATAAAAATATATAGCCTTCTGATAAATACTAAATCTATTTATATATAAATTGTTTTAGTAATTACAATGTCTACGGTTATGAGAAGGTCTCAATTATTTCTAGAGTGATGCAAAGGAGTTGACCAATATATATTTCACAAATAAATACTCAAACTCGGGCCTTGCGGATGATATATCGAGACCTTCTCATTATGTGCAAATATACAAATATACACTATCACACGAATATGAATATACTATATACTATTGATTTGAACTATTAATTTCACCCAAGGTTTGAGTGCACATTAAGCAAGGTTTATTTACTACATTAAAACTAGTAAAACAGCTAAAGGAAAGTTTTATAAGGCTAGTTATTAAAATTCGTTAAACAGTTAAGGACAGTTTTATAAAGCTAGTTATTTAGATTTTCTCATAAAGTTCTATACATTATAGTTTTTATACATCCATCATATATTCCATCCTTTTTATTCCTAGTAAAGTCGGTCGACTGAAAGAAAAGGGCTGAGAAGCTCTGTGAACTTGACACGTCAGTATGCTCCTCAACGTTGTCATTTATCCAATGTTCTAGAATTACTATGAGCATATATGTTAAGCAATCTTCGTAACTAAATAGAAGCAACATGCAAAGCTGCATAAGAAGAAAAAAAAGGTTGAAATTGGTAAATAATATCTCATGTATTGTTAGAAAATTTGAAAAATATATTTTTTATTGAACTACATTACCCATGTTGATTTAAAAGATTTTATAGTTTTGGAAAAATGAATGAGTAACGTTTAAATATAACATGTATCTAACAATCTATAACTAAACTACCAATCAATAAGTTATTCTTGGGTTCATCCCCTAAGATCTTCTTAAATAATAACCAATAAAAAACTGTCACGTCATATATTGTTTATGAGAAAAATAAAATTGAAAGTAATATTAATTGTCAAAAAAATTAACATTATAACATTTTAAACCCTAATATTTATAATTCAAAACATTAAATCTTAAACTCTAGGATTAACACTAAATCATATATTTCACTCTAAACACTAAATCCTAGGATTAATTTTACACCCTAGGGTTAACCCTACACTCTAGGGTTTATAGTTTAGGGTCTAAGATTTTTAGGATTTAGATTTAACCTTAGGGTTTATGATTTAGAGTTTAGTGTTTAATGTTTAAAGTTTGAGCTATAGGATTTAGTTTTAACCTTTAGGGTTAGTGTTCATAATTTGAATTATAAAATTTAAATTTTAGAATTTTATAGTGTCAATTGACTCAATTTTTTTGCAATTAATATTATTTTTTATTTTATTTTTTCATAAACAATATATGACGTGACAGATTCTAGTTGGTTATTACTTAAAGGGTGAACTCAAGAATAATTCATAATCAATCATTACAAACTATTTAATATTATATATATATATATATATTAACAAGCAATATATATACAAAGATGGAAATCGTATCCTTGGTTGATATACATGAATTTCCATGTGTTGAATGAGTAATGAGTAAGGTTTCATTTTCGAACAACAATATAATTAATCTTCAAGTACATAACTCGCGGAGCATGAGATGAAAATAGTCAATTGTGCAATGCAGCCTCTAATTTAAATTGATAGCTTCTTAATACACATTTCATTTTTCCTGTGACGCCATAGTTCTATCTAATTAATTTACATACATCTTTGTTTTTTATATTCACAAATATAGAGACTTTTCAAGAGCTCTTACATTTTTTTATTGGATAACTGGAATTCTCATAATCCTTAAGATGATATGTATTGTATTTTCTGTCAAGTTATACGGTACATGCAGTATGTATGTAACAGTAAACGAGCAACGTTGTAAGAGTAGTGAAGATATGTTATTTGGAAGAAAAATATGATATTTGGAATCAGTATTTAAGAAAGCGCTGAGAGCATCCGCATTGAGGGTTTATGGGAGAAGTTCACACAGAAATCAAGAAAAAAAAAAAAATAATAAAATCACATGAACCCTTCTCTCCTAAAGCTCTCTTGGATGAACCTCTCTCTCCTAAAGTTCATCACTGTAGCACGGACCCCACGTGTCGTGGCGGTACGCGATTGGTCTAGTTTTTTTTTTTTTTAAAAAAAATCAAAAAGAAAAAGAAAAAAAATTTAATAATAAAAAATTGAAAACATGAATCCTAAGAGGGGGTTCACTGATGTGGATGTTCTAAGCGGCTCAACATCTAACGCCTATAACGATTAATTAGATCAGACCTAGATTATTAATTAGACAAAATGCATTTATAAATTAAAATAATATGCTAAATATATCTTTATATAATATTTTATATTAAATATCACTATTCACAAATGATAAAATTTATATTACTTCATATTCATATGATTCTATATTATAATATATTAATTATTATAATTTATGAATGATAAATTATATTATATTATTTATTATTGCAATATTATAACGGTTTAGGCTGTTTAGAAAACAATTGGCATGATCTTATAAGACCTAGCGTGCAATCACGTAAAACGCGTTTTAGAACATCAATTTGAATATTGGAGAATAATACAGTTATAACATAATTTTGTAAAGGAATACAACCCCTTGAATATAATACACACGTTGGCTTCGTATTTACCTCAACACTAAACCCAATACGAACAGATTCACTGTAACTTTGCTGATCAGTCCAATATATATACATAATATTTTACGACACATCATATTCATCCATACATATGATCGATATAGAGTCCTTGAAAATATTCTTGAAAAGTGAGATACATTTCTACAGATTAGTAATTCAGACTATTTGGTATTTTGTTTTGACCAGAAATAATCAAAATCCAGTCGAATTTATAAAATTGATGGAAAAATCGGATATTCTATACTAAACAGTGTAGACAGCTGAGACAAACCTCTCCAAAGGTTTTATTTGTCCCATTGTCTGGCATCGAATAAACTTTTAAAATCCTATACAGATGATATATATAGATGCTTAATTGCTTCTTTTAAAAAACTAAAAGATCTAACGCGTAATACACGTAATAGCTACAAAGATCATCGACCTCGAAATTTCAAGATCAGTGGCATGGATTGCGCGTGTCTATCATCTCAACGTTACTATGAGAATGCTTTTCCAATTTCAGAAAAGTTCCTTTGTAGCCCCCTTTCCGTCCCACACTATCCGTTTAAAGACTTTTGAATCCAACAACCGTTCGCCACGGGTTCATCATCAGTGGCCCAGATTATGCTATCATTAACTTAGCTGTGTGGTTACCATGAACTGTAAATCAACCTCACTCCACTTATGTCCATGCCTCTCTACATATCTCTTGTCTCGTCAGATAAAACAAAATACTACAAAAGTAGCATTAAAAATTGAAGAAGTGATTTTAGTCAATTGGTTAAATGTCCATATCTGCGGTTTTTCCCTTCGGAGTTCCACTTCACTAAACTGGGTTAAATGTCGCACAAAAAAAAAAAAAAAAAAAAAGTAGTTTTTAACCAAGCGCTTGTGGTCGAGTAGCGCGAGGCGAGCTCGTTGGTCCTAAGGGCCGCGGGTTCGATCCTCCCCCTCAGATAGGCCCAAGTGTTTGGCCAGACAATTGGGTATCTAATTCCCATAATAACAAATGGGCTGCCTCGCGCCGAGGGGTTAGTCCCCTGGGGGTTGAGATCCCTCCAGGTTAATCAAAAAAAAAAAAAAAAAGAGTAGTTTTCAATATAGATCTTCATCTTTTGGAGTAATTCAATAAAAGAGTAATTTCATAGTGGAATATAGTTTGTTCCATTATACTCTATTTTAAAATGAAAAAGAAATAATGAATAAAAAATATGAGTATTACTTTATTTATGGAGTAAAACTATTATAGAGTAAAAAACAGAATAACTTAGAGCATTTTTTACTTCAGTCTACATTTGACATATTTTACTTTAAAATAAAATATGGTTGAAGTAAATTCAATTCTACTACATAGTTATTTCATTTTTAAAAAATAGAGTTTTATATTAGATACGCTTTAAAGCTCTTTATAAATTGGGTATTGTTGATCTCACAGTAAAGTAAAATTACTCTAGCAGGTCAATAATAATAGTATATTTGAACAACTTCTTTTTCAAAAAATTATTTTTTGAAAAACTTAGGCTTAAAGATGTTGTGATTAATTTTCGGAAGAAAGTATAAAATATACATTTATGCTTTCGATCATTAAGACTCTAGTTTTTTTTTTCTTTTGTCATCTAGACTTTGTATTTAACTTTCTAGATACAAACAGAGAATATAAATGTAAGACTGAATGAAAGACTTTTGCAGAAAATAAAAAAGGGTGTCGTCGTTTTCAGAGCAGGTACTAGACGTCGTTTTAATGAGGAAGATGGATGGCATGTGAATTTTAGGTGAACTGTCGTCCTCAATTTTGTTCAAATAATAATACTTTTCTCTTCTTTGGTTTATCGTTTTCCCGTGATATCGTGAATAACGTGATATGGTCTATTTCTTCATTTTTAAAAGTATTCAACAAGCTTTGTATTATATATAACTGGAGATCCAAAACTTGTACAGACGTTTTGGATTCTATTACGTTGTTGTTCACACCACCATATTATATGATAAATATCTCTTGTTCATGGGAATTATGGTTAGAAAGTTCTTTAGAGACTATAGTGAAGTATTAACATAATAACATCTGACACTTTTGAAAGGAAAACAAAAAGAAATGAAGTCATAGAAGAAAATAGAATCTATGACTTTTATTGTCTAATGAGAAGAAGGTTAGGTGTTATTGTTAACGAAACATTCTTCATATTAACAATAACATGAAAATAAACATTTGATTCAGTTGCAGGGATTACTCGGGCTCTAGTTTTAAGTTTATTTTGTATTTTTTTAATAAATATATGTATAATATGAAGTTTATGTATACATAACAGATAAAGTGTTTGTGGGGTCCTTCTCCCGAGTCGCATCACCCCGGGTTTCAAATCTCCCTTTTGCTCCTTTAACTTTATTTTTTTCCCATTTTTACAAAAAATAAATGAATGGCATTTTTGTAATTATTTTATCGTCTTCCTCATTAAATCAGTAGGGTTTCATGGGTTCGACAACTTTTTTTCCCTAGCTGCCATTGATTTTCTTCTTCTAATCTTCGTTATATATGCGTTTTAATCACGATTGATACTTTAAATTTATAGATTAGCTATATATAAACCGATTTCGGATATCAAAATGACGAAAAACGAAAATTTTTGTACCACCCGCCTAATTCGCAGAGTAAGAAGTATTCGCCACGGTTGGGGACCGCCGAGCGTTTAACCTCCGCAAATCCGGTCATGTCGGCCACGTTTTAGAACAGGGATAACCAATAACTTTCAGCCTTTGCTCCTTTAAACATTGTTTTAACCATCATTCTTTTATACAGCAGAATAAATCGTCTAACTAATTGTAACATCCCGATTTCTGGTATATGTATAAAGATTTAAGAAAACTTATTTGACTACCTATGTCACCAAAATGCACTTTCTTTTCGATAATACATCCGTTTAGAATTTCATAATCAAACGTGCCTAAGTTAGAGTGGTGAAAGAACATATGACCTATTGGGAAGTAGTTCGTGATATCGTGCAAGTGAGACCAAAGCAATGAGAAAGGTCATGTGAAAATTGCGGGGCCAGTAAACATAACTTTCAAACCTCCTAAAAATTAAAGCCGAAAGAGCGAGCGTTGGAAGTCCATTAGTCGTTGGCGGCTGGGGCGTTACAAGTGGTATCAGAGCATGTTCTGCCCCGAGATGCATCTTGAGACATGTCATAGTGCGCAATGGGGACGTTGCGCTCTGTGGATGTGGATGAGTTGTAACATCACAATTTTTGGTATATGTGGAAAGGCTTGAGAGAATTGATTTGGCTACATATGCCACCAAAGTACACTAACATTTTCGGTCACACATTCGTTTAGAACTCCAAAGTCAAGTGTGATTAAACTAGAGTAGTGAAATGACAGGTGATCTATTGCAAAGTAATTCGTGATATCGTGTAAATGAGGCCAACGCAAAGGAAAATGTCATATGGTGATTGCGGAGTCAGTAAACATAACTTTCAAGCCTCCAAAAATTCAACGCACCGCCCGTCACAGACCCACAGACAAAAAACGTGCGTGGGAGGTCTATTAGCCATAAGTGGCCGAGACATTACACTAATATTTTACTATTTACTATGTACCATTATTTTACTCAACAAAACCTCTGAGAAATGAAAAGAGGCAAGTCGCATTTATATAACTCCCGAGATGATGTATATATTATTACATGAATGGCTTGTTGCAACCTTCCGAGGAACGCCTGCTGAGATCCCAAGTTTTTCTTGTTTGTTTAGTAAACTCACGCTTTTTTATTTCTTCTTTGCTAACCAAGTGGTCTTAGCCATCTGTATATGCTTTAAGTGCCAAGAAAATTCGGATTTCTATGGTTTTTGTGGTGATTAGTCTTTGGGCTTAGAAAGCCATTGGAATCATACCACAGTTATAAAAAATTGTATCCTCTTTGCTTCTACCTATTGGTGTCACTGTGTCAGATCAGAAAATGGAATCTAAAACTGGATAGTGGCGTTGGTGCTCATATGGGAAGAAATCATCAAAGTTCAATGTTATTTAAGGGAAAGGCCGAAACAAAGTAAATAAACAACTAATAAACAAAACAAAAAGAAACTAATATAAAGCCCATTATGTTTCCTTAGATCTCATCTTGGCCCATTAAATTCACTGATCGGTCTATTTAATGTAATATAGGCCAGAGGGGATCAAATATATTATCAACAGTTTTCAGCCCTCTAACAAGGCCTTATATTTATTCAATGCGGCCTATCCTAAAGTTCCATCTTTCTTTGCAGATGCATTGTAGAAAACATACACAAACGATGACGGACGCATCCAAAAAAATCAAGATGAGCCTTCTACTAAATTTAAAATGATAAATATTCCTACACTTTGGGATGTTCTAGAAAACACTATATAATCGTCAACATAATGTTAAACATCTCCTCCAATAGAAAACCTTCGATCAAGAAAAAAACATATGTTTAAACCTTTTCAGCAAGGAAATTTTCAAAACAATAATGATGCAGTATAATTAGGGTAAAAGGTAAAAGGGGACATATACTGAGATACTAATGTTGTAATACAAGCATAGTTTATTCAGTTACAAGATGATGACATTGACGACTACTCATGTAATGTGATTTAAATTTAGTGACGAACATCAATTATTTCATCATACCAAACCAAAAACTTTCTGTTCACCAATGTTTTTTTTAACTCCGATCCAGTTGATCATTATTTTGATGGTTCATCATTATCATGTTCTAAAATAATATCAAAACCACTTTTGTCGTCTAAAAACACGCCTAGGATTACACGACTCCTATACATATTCTATCCTATAGTGCTTTGTGTGTTTTTTTTGTCAGCAGTGTAGTGTGGTTATAAAACTAAATAGTGTTCATATATAGTTATTATATAAAAAAGAGGGTTTTATACCTAAGCAATTGGAGGTGAGGGGAAGGCATGAGAGTACAATATTTAAAATCAGATCAAGAATCAAAATAATGGAGATATACCAATATTTGAGTATGTTTTGTTTTATTCTATACTCTCAAGTCTTAATAGTTAATACACACATACATTGGATAATTGTTAAAGTCCATATGAAATCAACAATTAACATGACTAGGACCTTCACATGAGCTGTTCCCACTAGTCTTTGCTTAATATGGATGGCACAAACTCGATCCGTAACATATAAAATCGGAATAAATAATGAAAATATTAAATAAAAAAAACTTAAGTTTGGAATAAAGGCCAAACGACTATTCGTCGGTGTGGGTTTAGACTGTTGCCTTAATACAGACGGAAAGAAGCTTATATCAAGATTCAAAGACAGTTAGCACTAATGTGAATACATAGAATACAAATTTAGCCTTTCCCAAGTGTACTTAACCTTGTATTATTATTATATCATTAAACCCTAATACATTAGAATCAAAGTAATTAAGAAGGATCAACAACATTAATGGACGGTATATTTGCACGTGTATTCCTTATTCTTATCCCCACACTTAAGCTATTTTCAATATAGTAGAACCAAAGAGTTAACGGGACAACTTCTCATTTCTTGTCCCCTCATAATAAAACAAATACCACACATCAACACATATATGGCACATTCTTTATTATTAATATATAGCATGCGAGGCTTGCTAGCCAATCAATTTTCAGGTTTTTTTTTTTTTTTTTTTTTTTTTTTTTTTTTGTAATCGAGGGTTCCCCGCTTCGCGGGTCAATCCCTGGGCCCGGTCAGACAGCAGGCCAGCTTCACCCGGGAGGTTTTTTCCTGAGCCCGAAGGCCCAGTACCCGCTTTAGTGTCCAGATGAGGCATGGTAGTTTCTGCATGGAGGAGATCGAACCCGGATGGTGGTAGCCACCACAGGTCCGTCCTTCCACTTGGACTACCTCGTCCGGACAACAATTTTCAGGTTTTAGCTCATACTTCTCTTTATACACATGCATGTTCATTCTGTGAAAACTGCATCCGAAAGCTCAAACTATAAACAAGATTGGAACTTCTATATAAAGACTATATTCAACCAAGTGAATAATTCAAAATGGATAAATATACTACTATATATAATACATATACATATATAATGCATATTTTCGTGCTGGTTTGATAATGGTTTTCACTTAAATAAACAAATAGAAGCAGGCAGTTAGTCTCGGTTTCTTACCATCTTCTTTGGTCGAGAAAGATGCCAACCATCTTTATTTTACAACTCGTACTTGCTTTTAGTGTACCCTTTTGCTTAAAAACATGATTATATACAGCTTTTGTTTCGTAAAACAATAATTAAGGAGCCTAGATGCTAGAAACCAAAGAGACGTTGGAATTCGATAGTTGGCCAAATTTGATGCGGACACATGCCAATTTGTGGCCAAGTGGTACTATTCTATATACTCAATACGTAAAAAATGTTTTAATATCACAAAATTTATTCACAAAGCAACCTATATATATGTCAATATATGTGACATAAACTTTATATACATCTTTTTTTTTTTATTACGTATCATTTCTGTTTTTACTCATTTCTATGAATATTTTTCTCGTGGTAAGATAATCTATTATTTTTCCTATTGGTGGATACTGGGACCTATGCTGATTAGGCATTAGATTCCTGACAAGCAATATCGTATCCAGTTAACCTTGTCTATTCCAATATAAATTTACATATAAAAGAACAAAATATAGTCACAAGAACACCGTAATATCAGTGTATTTGTATAAATGTGGAGTTAAAAAAGTACACAGATCGGCCACAGCCAGTCGAGACTTTTACATCAACTCTAGTTGACCTAAAATGAAAACTTGGAATAAAAATTCCTTATGATAACAATAAAAAATTTTATCATAAAAATATTACATAAGAGTCAAAAATGACTAAAACGTTTTATTAAAAAAAAAATAGACGCTAATCTAAATTTAAGTTTTAGATTTGAGAGGAGGAAAGAGTGAGGATTTTAAAATTTTGATATTAAAAAATAAAATAAAATTTTAAAAATAGTTTCAAAAAAAAAATTCAAGTTTCAAAATAAAAATTCAAATTTTTTTTTTTGAAAAAAGTTCGTAAAAATATAAAAGTTTGAATTGAAAAATGTATTATTCGAACATAATAATTTTTATTTTTTTATTTAGTAATTATTTATATTTAGATATAAAAAATAAGGTAGAAGATTCTTTTATCTTTTTAATGAAACATTTTTGATCATTTTTCTTCTTGTATGCAAATTTTGTTAAAAAAACTCATTTTATTGTTTTTAAGAGAATTGCCTCGTACTAGTTCTCAAATAAAATAGCGATATTGATTCGAGGTTTGATGTTTGAGAAAAGTACACCACTTGTTTTGACTTTGAAGGGGTATATATATGATCAGCTAACCAATTACGCTGTTATATATCTACTTTTCTTTGTTATCTCCGAATTCAAAATTACTACTGCTAACATCCTTAACTTGTTTTTGTTTTATCGGTGACTCTAAATATCTAAATCCCCGTTCTCCTAAATTGCATTAAAAAGAAAGAAAGAAACTCCTAAAATGCAACCTCATCACTCCCATAATTCAAACGTAAAATCTCACATTTCTCAAAGTACTTGAAAAATATACATACATTTGATTTTTACTTCAAATATATCAAAACTTTTAAAATCTGAAAAACCCTCGAAAATTATCTAATTCCAACACGACACACGAGAGTGATTAACATATGTCAATTAATGCTCAAAGTTCGAAAATGTTTTACCCCATTAGAGCACCTTCAACCGTGGATTTTGGTCAATCCTTAGACCAAATCTGTAGGATTAGTGTAATTAAATAATAATATTTATGTTAAATGGGGGAAGGACTAGGCCGTCGTGATGGTTTACACGGATCGAATCCTTAGGTACGTGTCATCTTCTGAGTGGGGGATAGTCGGCTATGCGTTTGGGTAGGGTCGAAAAAAAAAATCATTTTCCACCGAAAGCGAAAAAAAAAGGTGGGGAGAGAAAGGCGATTTACAGGCGATCTCTCTCGATCTCTCTCCCTCGGCTCCAGTTAGGTAAATCGAAGCTTTAACTCCTAGATTTCTTGATTAAGATCACTCTCCATCTTCTCTGTTCTCTATTAAGGGTTTGATTGTCTGGTTTCGACAGATTATAGGAAAATTGAGAAATTAGGGTTTCAAAAAAATTTGGGGATAAATCGTTATTTATCGTTTTTGGTTTGTATCGGTCTCGGATCTCCTCTTTGTGTCTTACAGATTGGGGTTTCAATCGATTTGTCGTTTCTTAACTGTTTTCAATTGAAACCTTTTAAGTGATATTGTTATCTTATTTGTGTTCGAATTCACTCTGTTGATATTGTTTTGGTTCCTTCTCGTTGGTTTGCTTCCTTCTCGTTGGTTTTGTTGGTTGATAGATGATGATTAATTTGCTTTAACTCTGTTCTTAGTCGTTGTTTGCTGAATATATTGGTCTTTAACTATCTGTTTACAATTTTTTTTCCAGGTAAACGATAATGGGACAATACAGTTACAGCCAACCATCTTCATCATCAAACTCTGAAGACTTAACCTCCCTCATTGAAGCCGAAGCTGAGATGTACGCGGCTGAAGCTGAGATTAGTCAGTGGAATGCAGAAGCCATTCACTACGAACCATCACCAGAGGGTGATGATGGAATCCCGAGGACATGCTACTGTGGGTCGGAGCCTGTTCACGGATATTCCCAAACTCCTAAAGATCCATACCGACGGTACATTACGTGCCCCAATGCTGATGATGGAGACTGCCACGTCTGGAAATGGTGGGACGTGGCGGTCGAGGAGGAGATGAGGGACATTCAGACGGAGCTTAGTGAGCTTAAGGGTGAAGCCAATGAGCGTGAGCAGAAGCTGCTCATCCTTGAGAAGAGAATAGGCGAGTTTACAAAGAAGAAATCAGGAGCTAAGCTAATGGTCTTTACCATAGTTTTAGTAGGGTTGGTGTTTCTTAATGTGCTAGGTTAGTTCCTTTAATTGTTTCATCTCTTTTAGTTTTCAAATTTGATAGTTTGAGAATGTTGATTGTTTCTTCTTCTTTTTCAGGAAAAGTTGGAAAGGATTCAAAGGAGTGGGGCGTACCATCTTTGTTTCTTTAACGAGATAATTATTGAAAACAGTTAGTGGTGTTTTAGTTTCGAAACCGGAAGGAAAAAAAATTAAATGTATTGCTTTCTACCTTATGAGCTGGTTTGATTTGATGTGCTTTTATTGGTATAGAATAGTTAAGATACTTAAGTTGCTAGTAGCTACCATTGTACTTTACTTAGTCAAATAGTTAATGAAACTCAATTGCTTTCCACCTTCCCAACTGCTGTGATCTGATTGCTTTTAATTAGTTCTAAGTGATAGAAGGCTTATTAATAAGCCTTCTGTGTCGCTAGTAGAGTGTCACAGAGAAACAATTGAAACCATGGCTAATAACTCAAATTTTTTTACTAGATTTCTCCTTAGTCAAAATACAGTTGACCTTGATTCACCAGAACCTTTTTGGTACGGTAGTCACGGTCCTGATGAGTCTGGTAGCGAGGTTCCTGTTACGTCTCCTGTGCTGTCTGGTAGGGACGTTCGTGCTAAGTCTGCTGTGAATTCTAATCCCTCATCAGTTTCTGAGAGGAGGAAATGGTCTCCCACAGAGGATAAAATCCTTATTGGTGCTTGGCTTAACACCAGTAAGGACCCTGTGGTGAGCAACGAGCAGAAAGCCGGTGCTTTCTGGTACCGTATAGTAGAGTACTACAACGCAAGTCCTCTCCTGTCTGGGACAATACGGAGAGAACTAATGTCTTGCAAGCAGAGGTGGTCTAGGATAAACGGCGACGTAGCCAAGTTTGCTGGCTGCTATGATGCGGCTCTGAGGGAGCAGAGAAGTGGGCAAAACGATGATGATGTGATGAAAACGGCGTTAGACATTTTCTTCAAAATGGTCGGCTACAAGTTCACCATGGATCACTGCTGGAGGGAGCTGAGGCATGACCAGAAATGGTGCTCCTCTTATCCGGCAAAGGACGTTGGAAAGGAGAAGCGCAAACAAGCTGTGGAGGTGGATACAGAAGAAGAGCAATTTGTCGATCCAGAGGTTAGACCACCCGGGGTAAAGGCTGCGAAAGCTGGTAAGAAGAAGAAGAGTGGCAGGGAGGAGGAGTTGTCGCAGCTACAGGGGGTTTTAGAAATTAAACAAAAACTGTCTAAACAAAAGCTTCTTGATCGTTTACTCACAAAAACAGAACCTCTCTCTGAAATGGAAACCAGTCTTAAGCTCAAACTAATGTCAGAAATGTTATGATCTATTATTAATCTTGCTTTTGAGGTATTATAACTTGATCACTCTGTTTTTTGATTGTTTGATTTTTTTTAAATGCTTACTAAATTTTGTCACTTTGTTTTGACAGGTTTACGCATGTGGGAAGGAGTCACGGGTGCATTTGGTCTGTAGCTGATGTGGGAAGGAGTCACCGGTGCATTTGGTCTGTAGCTGTTGTGGGAAGGAGTCACGGGTGTTGTAGGAGTCACGGATGACTCTGTTCCTTTAGTATAAGTAGTAGTGTAGCAGTTTTCTGTAGTGTACTGACGGGTGAACATGTTTTCCTCGGAGAGTTTGTAATCTACTCTCCTTGTTTTCCTCGGAGCCGTTGTAATCAAGTTGTTCTTACATTGCACTGCAGTTTTGGTAATCTACTCTCCAAACTTTAGTTAACTTTGACGTCATTGCTTTTTAAACTCACGTCACCCATTTCTTTCTCGAGTCGATTATTTGGTCATTTAAAACGTTTTGTCATTGCTTTTGGTAAAACGCACTAGTCTCCAACAATTGTAATATTTTACTCGTTTTTGTTTCAATCTTATTTGGTAATCTACTCTCCATGTGTAACATGCATTAGTAACGTCTGATAATGTCTATACAATCTTATTTGTTTAACTTATAGATAATTTAATTATTTTCTAGATATGTCATCATCTTCATCCGATGAAGTCGATGAAAGATTGGACGAAATTTGCGATGAATACGTGGAAAAAATATACAACGACATTGAACAAAAGATGTGGAGCGGGCTTTTGGAGTATTGCAATCTCGATTTGCAATTGTGAGAAATCCGGTAAAAACATTGAACAAAAAAAAGATAGGGAAGATTATGAGAGCATGTATCATACTCCACAATATGATAGTCGAAGATGAACGGGATGGATACTCTCGTATTGATATATCTGAATTTGAAGAAGGAGACGCCCCAAGATGTTCAGAGGTGGAAACCGAGAGACCAACAAATCTGAATAATATCTTTCCCACTCGGAAAGATCTTCGTGATAGGCAAACGCATGAAAGATTGAAAAATGATTTAATTCAAAATATTTGGAATAAATTTGGTGATGAAGATTAACAATTATTCTATATTTATGTAAAATTTTTGTTTTTATGTTTAATTAATGTATTTTATGTTTATTTATATTTCACTAAAAAAAACATTTTTTTTTCCTAAGGATTCCAACTTCAGAATCACCATTGTACACACATTTTTAACAAAAGTCCTTAACTATTCAAAAAAAAATAATATATATATATATTACTAAACTAATCCTATGGACTCCACAATGGGTTCCATTGTCACCATTGTGGATGCTCTTATAATCATAATATAACAAACGCATAGCAAGCCACACATAATATATATAAAAATATATAATGTACGTGAAGATGGGAGATTACACGGCGGTTGAAGCTCTCCCTCCTTTGCCTGCTTTGCCGGAGGTCGCCACCGTCGATTCCTTAGCCGGTTTACCTTTCTCTTTCCACTCGTCTTGTGCCATTTGCTGTTGCCTGCAGTCCAAGCTACAAAAGGCTGTATCTCCCCTGCCATTTTTAATGACAGAAAATTATTACTAATTATACAGTATTCCAATTAAAAAAATTAAATTAAATAACCACAAAATCATTCAGATAAGGGAAACCTAGAATCAGATTAACAGTTTCTCGTCGATGATTTTATGTGTGTTTTAGTTATGCACCTATACATATAGATGTCGCGGCCAGGAACAAGTAAGCGTTCGCAGAGGGAGCAAGATCTCAAGAAATGTCCTGCGTCGGAAAAATCTCCCGAGTGTCTCCTTAGGTTACCTCTCGGTGAGACCATAGCTAAGAGTCTTTGATCGACGGCTGCTGCTACGAGTTGACCGTTGGAAACGTATGGTTCCACCATGGTGTTTTGGATTGGATTCTGCTGAGTTGATGATACCTCTGATTCTCCGGGAGGATTAAGATCGAACTTTATCTCACGATAGGCTCGTAGTTCTGTTGATCGGTGGTCGTTGTCTCTTTCCTAACAACACCCTGTCAGTGTATGTGCTCTGTGTTCTGTTCCTTTGTTTTTTAGGGCTCTAAATAGAGCAAAGCAAGTCTAAAGAGAGGGAGAGGAGGGAGTGAGGAAGGAGAAGGGAAGTTTTTTTTTTTTAGCAAAGGAGAAGGGAAGCTTAGACCATGTTTATTGCAGATATCTTAGTTTGTGGTTCTTAACGTAATATAAGATACAGTCTTTTAGTTTTTAACTAAAAAAAACTAAGAGACGTCTTCTAAATAAGAGATATAAGAGACCGTATCTTATATTACGGTAAGAAAGAGACCTGTAATAAACGTGATCTAAGACAGAGAAGAAATCATAAACTAAGTACTGAATCTGAACCGTTGATTTAATATGCTTCTTCAATCATAGTACAGTTAAAATTTCATAATCATTCAGGAAAGGGCCAATTGGGTTAAATGATGGGCCCACTTAATTAACAATAGTTAACTTTCCACTTCAATGGTTGCACCCAATAACTAATTAAATTGTCCATTCCCCCGGGTCATTTTACAATAATAATTACAAAAGAACTCATATCAACTTCTAAAGTATTGATAAAAATACAGTAAAAATGCTTATAATAATAAATTTTGAAAGGGAAATGTTTGTAATATGGTTCCTAACGTTTGGGCTAATATAAAGAAGGGACCACCTTGAAAACTATGTTTTAATTCAATTTGCTCTTTGCAATTTTATTGAGCCTTTTCTCGTGTAGAGCATGTTTATCCCTAGGATCCCACATGGTTTCTTAAGTACACTTTGATGACTATTAAATTAATAAATTGTAGCTAAGGACCTTAGTTAAGAATCACCTAATTTTTGAGGTGCAATGATAGTTTTTTAATTTGGGTTTCTTAAAAAAATAAAAATAAATAAATTTGCCTCTTTTGATCCTCGGTTTCTATAACTAACGTTGTATCAAACATGAACCTCCCGAACACATCTTGCAAGTCCACGGTTTACCAAAAAAGTCATTTCAATTTGAACCCCCCAAACAAATATATTCGATTCTGATTTAGAATGATTCAGGCCTGGAGAATTCATAGTCTTTACCTGATAAGACAGTAATGAGGAAGTTTGTCCAAAATCTCAAGTTCCTCGAGAGTGATTTGATCGATCTTGTTGACTGCATAGATACATGGCATGTAGATTACTGGCTTTAATGAGACGCTTGTGAGTTATTGGCTTTATGGCATCAA
This sequence comes from Brassica napus, assembly GCF_020379485.1. NCBI lineage: Eukaryota > Viridiplantae > Streptophyta > Magnoliopsida > Brassicales > Brassicaceae > Brassica > Brassica napus. Next base: position 31,970,147 of record NC_063449.1, read on the forward strand.
GAACAATTATGATGCAGTTGCAAGTCCTAGCAGTAAAATGTCGTGACTTCTCTTGCACACATACGGACAACGTCATTGTTGTGGAATCCAAGCAGAAGCCTTTGTCTCTCTGCACACGGAAAAAGATACAATAAGATGCTTATCCAGCTTGAACATGAACATAGAAACTCGTTTTCATAATAAAACAGAACATACAAGAGAACATGAAACAGAAACATGCAACAGAAACATGAAACATGAAACAGAAACATGAACCATGAAACATACAAAGACACATAGACCAAAGACAGAGAACATGAAACATAGACCAAGACACTCATTTTTAAGAAGATGATATCAAGTTTTGCACACTAACCTCACAGTCTTACGTATTGTTTGCTTGTCGAAGAGCTAAACTAAGGCTCCAAGAGCTTCTGCTGCCTGTTGTTATATTATATGAACAAACAATCAAAAACCGTATTCTTATACAGAAGAAATAGGATTTTGACTTAATAAACTATATACTCAACTCATGGCATACTATTGGATGCAAAGACATATCATTAAGAACAGACTCTAGAGCAGGAACTGTTTCAATCTTTACTTAAAAAATCTTCCTCATGAACCAAAGCTTCAATCTTTACTTAAAAAAATCAATCCTTTACTTTGATTTCATACTACTCAAAGACTATCCTCAAACGTTCTACATAAAGTAACAAACTTTTTTGGTTTCGAGAGCAGCAGAGATTGAACTAACCAAGGATTAGAGCGGTGCGAGGTCCGGGGCCTTTCAAGTTGCGAAGAGAGAAGAGAGCTCTGAATCGCTCTGAGATCGGCTGCGTCTGGTCCACCAATCAGCTTCGACGGCGTTTTGGGTCGACGACGGGAGTAACAAAGACGGCGACGACCAGCGAATGCTGTGAGAAAAAAAAAAAAGAAAAAAAAGTTTGCTGCTTTGCTGACACGTGGTTGAAAAACTACGCTAAATAGGACTGGGCAAATAAACTGAACCCGAAAATCCGAACCGAAACCGATCCGATAAAAATGAATCCGAACCGATCCGAACCCGACATAAATAACGAATGGATCCTGTTTTTTGGTATTTTGGGTTATGGGTATTATCCGAACCGAACCCGGACCTAAATGGATATCCGATAGAACCCGAAACATTTAAAATCACAAAAAAAACTTCTACCAAATATGATCTTAATTCTTAATATGTATCCAAAATACTTTAAGATATTATTGAACTTCTAAAATAATTATCTGTTACACGAAGGTTGATGGTGGAATGTGGCGGTTGAAGCCTGAAGTTTTTAGATTTTGGTTTTGTTTTCATTGAATAATGTTTCTCATTTCATGAGAACTTAAGTTTTTGTTTTATGATTTTATTTATCTGGTTTTTTTTCTATCACTAACTATGTTTATCTTTCGCTTGATTTTGAATGATCACGTTTGATGTTTTTTCTTATTTTTGAATCGATTTTAGTTATGTTTTGGCTATTAAAATATGTACAAATCATGTATTTTAAATCCGAAGAACCGATTTCATTTAAGTTTTAGTTACAAAATAGGTTCAAATTAGGTATTTTTAAACCGAAGAACCGATTGGGACCCGAACCCGAAAGTACAATGGGTTATACCGATTTTCCGAAGATTTACTAACTCTGATCCGAACCCGATAGAACCCGAACCGGTCCTGAACCGAACTTTTATATAATCCGAATGGGGTTGATTTTGATAAACCCGAAAAACCAAAACCCGAATGGATAAAACCGAAACCTGATTGGGACTCCGAATGCCCATGCCTAACGCTAAAGATCGGTCTCCAAAGTCACAATTTAAAGATCGGTAATCTACTTTTAATTAGTTTTGATTTAATTAAATCAGTTATTTTCTTTAAAAACCCCACTAAGGATCAGAGATAATCATGGTCTTATGCACGTTACATGCCTCATCCTTCTCACCATATTTCAACATTTACCGTAAATTTACAATGATGATTTAGTGCCCAAAAAATAAATATTATAGATGCATGGGGAAGATACTCCATGAAACACTACAAAAAAACAGCGACATACTGAGGAAAAAAATCATCGGTATGTCGTCGGAATAACGTTATTCCGACGACATACCGACGAACCAAGTCCTCGGAAATAACTCTTCGGAAATTTATTTTTCCTCGGAAATACCTCGAAATTTTCCGACGGAATTCCGAGGAAAAAAAATTCCGAGGAAATTCCGAGGACCACATGTTCGTCGGAAATCTCCTCGGAATATACCGAGGGAGAGCTTCCTCGGGATAATTTGATGGATTTTCCGATGGTTCAATCCTCGGAAGTTCCGAGGAAATGTTCTTCGAAATTTTCATCGGAAGATTCCGAGGAAAGTGTCCCTTGGAATATTCCGAGGAAAATGTCCCTCGGTATATTCCGAGGAACGGGGACCCTCGGTATATTCCGAGGAACATGTCCCTCGGTATATTCCGAGGGACCCCGTTCCTCGGAATTTAAAAAAATTAATTTTTTTTTAAAAATAAAATTTTTGAAATTTAAATTCGAAAATATATAATTAAAATTAAAATTGAAATCATTAAAATTAAAATTAAAATTAAAATTTAAATTCGAAAATATTCAAAGTTTCACAAATAAAAATAAAACATTCCGAGTTTTTGGAAAAAAAAAAACTACGGGTCTGGCACGTCCGGGAACACCTCGTTCGGGTACATCCTCTGCATCATCTCCATCATTTGCTGGTTCAGCCTCCTCTGTGCCTCATAGCCCACCTGTTGAGCCGCCTTCTGGGTCTCCAACAAAGATATGCGATCATCCTTGTCCTTCAACTGAGCCGTAAGTACTTCTGGATCAACAAAAGGCGGTGGTGCAGAAGAAGGAGGAACCGACCGGGTGCGACGACCCAAACCGACCAAACGTCCCTTCTTCTTTGGAACCGACTGAAATAGAAAATAGCCAAATTTACAAATTTAAATCAAGAAATAAATGAATTGAACTTTAAAAAAAAAACTTACGGATTCAACGATTTCGTTGATTCGAAACCGGGACAAGTTGGAAGAAGCCGTCGAAGCGTCATCCTCGGTTTGAAGCTGAGACACTTCGTCTTGCACCTGAGTTTGGACCAGGCTGACCACTTCCCTCACAAGACTGTCATCAATCTGGCCGGTCTTCTTGTTGGTATACGCCCTCTTCATTAGGGCGAGATCATCAACCGGCTCACCATCATTTTCTTCCGCCTTGAAAAAAAACATAAATTAAAGAAACATTAGAAATTAGAAGAAATAGACAAAAAATAAAATTTCAAAACTTAAATAATTGAAGAAAAAACGGCTGAACTTACCATGCGATCTCCCAGAGAGGCAATAGATTGAGCACCCAAGTTATGCTTGAAGACGCCCTTCCCTTTACGGTCGCTCCTGCGGTTGGTGGAGTTGGTGGAAGAAGTTTCTTTCGTCTCTTCCTTATCCCAATGCGCACACAACTCCGTCCAGACCGTGTTGTTTATCGACTTTGGGACCTTTTAATAAAAAAAAAGAAAATAGTTTAATAAATTAAAAACTAGTTTAATAAATTAAAAAAATTGTTTAATAAATTAAATCAAACCTTATTGATTTCCCACTTCTTCTTCCATTCGTGGATCTGCTTCCCGTAGTTGTCCATAACTTTATGGACGAAGTGGTGATAGATAAAGAGCGTCTTATCGGAATTCCAGTTGAACTCTTGCTGAAAAAAAAACACAATTAGTAGAAAATTTATATTAAAGATTAAAAATATAAGTAAAAAATTAGAATACTTACTGCAAACTGACGAAACCACAGATGCTGCTTGTCGGTAGGGAAGTGAGTGAAAGTCGGATGTCCCTTTTCGAGGGCCGAGTACATCATACGGTTGATCCATGCGATGATCCCGTTCCCGAATCGGTTGAACCTAATAAAAAGAACAAACGCTTAATAATGAATCAAATTTTAATGAAAAAAAAAATATCTTTAATTACCATGTTTGACCTCGTCCATGTGGATACGGAGTGAGATAGGGAAGATGGTCACGACTAGGCTGTCGAAACAACTCCGCAACACTCATCACGCCCGGAGGACCCGGAGGAGCAGCAGCGGCTGCAGCTGCGGGAGCGAGAGGAGCAGAAGCGGGTGCAGCAGAGGGAGATGTATGGTAGGAGCTGTGGGACGAAGGGAAATCCTGAAAATGGCTGGAATCCCGAGACTGGCTCCCCGTACCACCACGACCACGACGCTGTCGAAGCTGGGTCTGATCATCATGAAACGTGTAAATTAAAAAAAAAATATTTAATAAATATAGAAATATATAAATTAATTTTTTTAAAAAAAAAATCCCAAATAATAGTTTTTAATCACAAAAAAAGTTTTATAGATATTAAAAATGTTTAATAAATATAGAAATTTATATAATATAAATATATATATATATATATATATTTTTTTTAAAAAAATCCCAAATAATTGTTTTAATCACAAAAAAAGTTTTATAGATATTAAAAATGTTTAATAAATATAAAATTTATAATATATATATATATATTTAAAAAAAAAAAAAATCCCAAATAATAGTTTTTAATCACAAAAAAAAGTTTTATAGATATTAAAAATGTTTAATAAATATAGAAATTTATATAATATAAATATATATATATCTATTTTTTAAAAAACAAAAAATCCCAAATAATAGTTTTTAATCACAAAAAAGTTTTATAGATATTAAAAATGTTTAATAAATATAGAAATTTATATAATATAAATATATATATATATTTTTTTTTTAAAAACAAATCCCAAATAATAGTTTTTAATCAAAAAAAAGTTTTATAGATATTAAAAATGTTTAATAAATATAGAAATTTATAAAATATATATATATATATATATATATATATATTTTACAATCCCAAATAATAGTTTTTAATCGAAAAAAAAGTTTTATAGATATTAAAAATGTTTTCTAAAATCCAAAAAATCGAATTTATATACAAAAAACGTTTTGTAAAATCCAAAAAATCGAATTTATATACAAAAATTGTTTTGTAATATACGAAAATCAAATTTATACACAAAAATCGAATTTATATACAAAAATCGATTTTATAAATACAAAAAAAATAAAAAAATTATAAAAAAATTCTAAATCAATTCAACAAAACAAATTATTCAACCAAATCACAATTCTAAACCTATTATACAACCAAATCACAATCCTAACCAATTACCCTAACAAAAATCTATCAAATCTACACAAAAATCTAACAAATAGAACCTAAGAGAGTGTGATAGGGTCCTTACATGATTTGTGTAAGAGAAGGGGGAGATCGCCGGAGATATCGTCGGAATTCAGGGGGAAATCGCCGGAGAGGAGAGAGGAGCCGCGCAGAGGAAGAAGAGAGAAATGAGGAAGAAGAAGCGGCTCGTGGTTATAAAACCTAGGGTCCGACGGATACTATCCGTCGGAATTCCGTCGGAATTCTAATTTCAATTTTCGTGAAATATTTACCCTGTTAAATGAAAATATTCCGAGGAAATTACGACGGATACTAAAATATCCGTCGGTATTCCATCGGAATATTCCGAGGAAATACCGCGGAACTAGTGTTTGGGGTTTCAAAACATCAATTTTTTTTGCCGTATTTCATTTCTTATACAATTGTAATGCATACCATTGAGGATTCTTTGTATAGATGATCATAAACCATGAAATAACAAATTTCAAAACGAATTGAAAGTATTCCCTTTACCGTTCATTAAAGTGTATAAGTGTTTCTCTTATGTTGTGGGGATTTCGTTCATACAATCGGAAAAATGTTTATTATAGGGTAAGGAACAATTTTTTTACTTCATAATCAGTCTAAGACACTTAATAAGGGTTATATAAGTGTTATTCAAACCGCAAAACGTTGTTTTCGGTTTAGAAACTCTATTTCCTCGGAATTTCCTCGAAATATTCCGAGGGAATTCCGAGGAAAACCTTATCTTCCTCGGAATTCCGTCGGAATATTCCGAGGAAACACCGAGGAACTAGTGTTTGGGGTTTCAAAACATCAATTTTTTTTGTCATATTTCATTTGTTATACAATTGTAATGCATACCATTGAGGATTCTTTGTATAGATGATCATAACCCATGAAATAAATAATTTCAAAACAAATTGAAAGTATTCCCTCTACCGTTCATTAAAGTGTATAAGTGTTTCTCTTATGTTGTGGAGATTTCGTTCATACAATCGGAAAAGTGTTTATTATAGGGTAAGGAACAAATTTTTGACTTCATAATCAGTCTAAGACACTTAATAAGGGTTATATAAGTGTTATTCAAACAGCAAAACGTTGTTTTTGGTTTAAAAACCCTATTTCCTCGGAAATTCCTCGGAATATTCCGAGGGAATTCCGAGGAAAACATTATCTTCCTCGGAATTCCGTCGGAATATTTATTAAAAAAAAAAAAAAAATCGATGCTAGTCTGTTTCCGAGTCATCATCACCAGATGAATCTAAATCTGGATCTTGGTGAAACTCTCCAATCACTGGTTCATCCTCTACGTGAACGACGGTTTCCTCTCCGAAGTCGGTTAAATCGACAACAAGGCCAACTCCAGCTAAATCTTCTGCTGCACTTAAGAAAACAGTACATCGCAATAGAAAACAGTACATCGCAATCCAACCATGCCCAAATACTTGATTTCCAAAATCTCACGTATGTGTCCGTAGTATACATCATCTCCTGATGCAGAACAAACGCCAGCATCATAAGTCGTACTCGAATGTCTCCTCTTCTGAGTTGTGAATGCATATCCTCGAGTACAAAACCTCGGATATGACTTCACAACAAATTTTGGTCCAACGACCATCTCGCGTATCCAATCGTCAAATGTTTCACCTCTGGCCAAACCAGCAGACACCTATATTAATAGTACATATATATATGTTATATCAATAAATGTGAATTAGTATAAATATGTGATAAATGATATTTTAATTTGTTTAAAGCACTCACATAAGTAAACATCCATCCAGAAAATTCTCTCTGCTTCATTTCTTCTAGCTTGTCCTCTGTGGCGTATCTATATTCGAACCGTTTTTCTGCCATGAAAATCCTGTACATATGATGACAATAATGTAATTAATTAAGATTTAAATTTCAACTTGTTAAAATAAAAATTTGTAAGCTAATTTATTTACCTCTCATATTGAAGAACATCTTCGCAGTTGGTGAGCAAATATGTTTGCAAATTACTCCGCTCCTGCTCAGTAAGTCGACGGTCCTTTGGTTTTCCGCTAAGTCGTCCAACGTCTGTGAAAATGTCTGGAACCGTAACATGATATGTTGCCCGTTCGCCTCTATCATCATGCCGAGCAGGTCTTCTGTTTTTGGTCTGAACTTCTGCTGGAAAGTAGTACTCGGCAAAGTTTGAAGTTTCTTCATTGATCATCTGTGCGACTATAGAACCTTCCACCCTACTTAAATTTTTCACCATCTTCTTCAAATGGAACATATACCGCTCATACAGATACATCCATCTATACTGCACAGGACCACCAAGTTCCAATTCTCTTGCCAGGTGAATAACAAGATGCTCCATAACATCAAAAAATGAGGGAGGAAATATCTTCTCAAGGTTGCACTGAATCACGGCTATGTTAGTCTTCAAATTTTCAATACCTTCAAGAGTCACTGATCTCGTGCATAAATCGCGGAGGAAACCACTTATCCCTGCAATTGCTTCATGAACATTTCGTGGTAATAGTTCCTTGAAGGCAAATGGAAGGAGGCGCTGCATCATTACATGGCAATCGTGGCTTTTCAAACCAGTAAACTTTCCTTCATTTTTGTCGATACAGTTACGCAAATTAGATGCGTAACCGTCTGGAAATTTCACATCGTTTGAAACCCAATCAAAGAACGCATCTTTTCCCTCTGCATCAAGTCGGTATATGGGAAAAGGAGCCCTACCATTCTCATCAACATGAAGTTCTGAACGAGCACATATATCGACTAAATCCAGTCTTGACTTCAAATTATCCTTTGTTTTACCTTGAACATTAAGGATCGTGTTCATGAAATTGTTAAAAAAGTTATTCTCAATATGCATGACATCTAAATTATGCCTTAGCAGATAATCCTCCCAGTATGGCAGATCCCAGAAAATACTTTTTTTGTGCCAGTTATGTAGGTCTCCAACAGCATCTACCAGAAAACGCTCATGTCCACCGACGTCTGGCGTCCTTTCTGCACCAAAATCTCTTAGTTGTGTCTTCAAATATTTCCCACAAATTTCCGGAGGTGGACTGTCAAACACCCTTTTGTTCTTCGTAAACAAATTCCTACTCCTACGATATGGATGATCAGGTAGTAGGAATCTCCTGTGACAGTCAAACCAACACGTTTTCCTTCCGTGTTTTAGTTGGAAAGCATCAGTGCTATCTTGACAATATGGACATGATAGCCTTCCATGCGTTGTCCATCCAGATAACATACCATATGCTGGAAAATCACTTATTGTCCACATTAGTACTGCCCGCGTTTGAAAGTTTTTTTTACACGAAACATCGTATGTTTCAGCACCTTGAGCCCATAGTTGTTGCAATTCATATATTAGTGGCTGAAGAAACACATCAAGTGATCTCTTAGGATGCTCTGGTCCGGGAACGAAAATCGAGAGAAACAAAAACTCTCGTCGCAAGCACAAGTTTGGGGGTAGGTTGTATGGTGTAAGAATGACTGGCCATAGAGAATACTGTCTTCCACTCTTGCCAAACGGGCTGAAACCATCAGTACATAATCCAAGGTAGACATTTCTTCTCTCATACGCAAACTCGGGATACTTTGATTGGAAATGCTTTCACGCTTTTGCATCTGAAGGATGTCTGATCTCACCATTTGTTGAGTGCTCCGCATGCCATCTCATTGGTTGCGCTGTGCGTTCAGACAGATACAACCTCTGCAACCTTTCCGTCAAAGGCAAATACCACATCCTTTTATATGGCACTGGAACTCTTCCACTCATATCTTTATAACGAGGCTTTCCACAAAATTTGCATGTAACCCGCTGTTCATCCGCCCTCCAGTAAATCATGCAGTTGTCGCTGCATACATCTATTACCTGATACAATAAACCAAGACCAGCTACGAGTTTCTGAACCTCGTAGTATGAACCAGGAGCTACATTATCCTCGGGTAGAATACCTTCTACAAAATCAGCAATCGCATCCACACAGTCTTCAGCCAAATTATAATCTGTTTTAATGCCCATCAATCTTGTAGCAGATGATAAAGCTGAATGACCATCTCTGCAACCTTCGTACAATGGTTGCTTTCCAGCATCCAACATATCATAAAATCTTCTAGCTTGTGCATTGGGTAAATCTTCCCCTCTAAAATGATCATTTATCATCTGCTCAGTACCTACACCATAATCTACATCCGTTCTAATTGGTTCTTCTAATCTAACCGCTGGCTGAGGTTCGCTAGTACTACCATGTTCATAATCTGTTTCCCCATGATGATACCAAATTTTGTAACTTCGTGTAAACCCACTCAAATATAGATGAGTCCAAACATCCCACTCTTTAATAACCTTTCTATTTTTACAATTAGAGCAAGGACATCTTAACATACCTGTTTTTGCTTCCGGTTGTCGGTGAACTAACCCCACGAATTCGGTTATACCTCGTTGGTATTCTTCCGTAAGCAATCTCGTGTTCGGATCCAAATGAGGTCGATCGATTCAAGAACGAAAATAATTTGAAGAAGACATGTTTTTTATGAATCAAATTCGTGTGTAAAGAGAGTAAGAGGGAGGATGAAGATATGGAGTGAATGAAGAGGAAGAGGGGTGCTTGTATTTATAGTTGAAATCCTACCGACAGCCCGAGGAAATTCCGACGGAATTCGGACGCCAACGGCTAGTTCGTTGAAATTTCCTAGGAATTTTAAAAATCCCCCAACGGCTCTCTAACGGCTATAATATATCCTTGGAATTCATCGGTTTTTTCCGAGGAATACGTTTTTCCTCGGTATTCCATAAGAATATTCCGACGGATTAGTATTTCCTCGAAAATCCGTCGGTATATTCCGAGGAAACAAAATTTTGTGTTTCCTCGGAATTTCCTCAGAAATTCTTCGGGATATTCCGAGGATTTTATTTTCCATCGGAATGTCCGTCAGAATACCGCTGTTTTCTTGTAGTGAAAGTTTTAGTTTCCTAAAATTTATCTTTGATCGAAAATCACAACAAAAGCCTTTTCTGATTGGTGCATTGTGAGTAGTGGTGACCTCTTTACACTGGAAAAAACTAGAGATTACGGGTGGACATTTTATCCGATATCCGAACCCGTATCCAAACCCGGTCCGAAAAACTCAAACCAAAATCCGAACCGAAATAGTAAAATACCCGAACATGTATTGAATTATGACATATTGGATATCCAAACCCGAATGGGTGATGTCCGAAGATAACCGAACATATGAATATTTGACTATATATTTCTAGTTTCCTTCTCTAATTGCATTCAAAATATTTATATTGATGTTGGAAATGACTGAAAATCAGATAATATATATAATTATGGACAAAATCATTTCCTACTCACTTAAAATAGATATCAATTTCTTGTTTCTTACATTAACAAAATTTGCATCCAAAATTTTAAAATAACAACTAAACTAGTGTTTTTCTATATTTAAAGTTTTGTCTTCAAACATATTAATAGTTTAATCTATTAAAAATTAGAAAACAAGTTAAGTTGAAAATATACTTCCTCTGTTCTTTTTTATTTGTAGTTATACAACATTGCACATAAATTAAGGAAACTAATGCAATGTCTAATTTAACCTTCTCAATTACTTGAGATCATTTACAAGTCAAAAAGATTCTAAAATCACTATAATTATAAAAGGGTAGAAGAAGGCATTTCCTGTCATTATTTGCATTGAATTTTGTAAACGTCATATACATTGATACAAAAAAAGTACTAGAACGTCAAATATTACCGATCAGAGGGAGTTTATTTTAAATACAAAAAACTTAAACAACGAAGAATTTATTTATTTTTTCCTTCAAATTTTAATTATCAGATCCGAAATAACTGAACCCGAACTTAAAATACCTGAACCCGATCTGAAATATAGAAATACCCGAAAATCTAAAATATCTAATCCGAATCTGAACGGGTATCCGAACACCAACCCCTATCGATAAATGTAACAGAGTGGCACATTGTACCTAAAGTGATCGGTCTCCACGTTTTCGGCCTCGAAGAAATGCTACATTTTAAACTAATTAGTTTACGAAATATTAGTATCAGTTTGTATTTTTTTGGTTAATTAGGAGAAGTTTGAGTCATAGATCATAATCTCTTTCTTAGTCCGCAGTAGGGGTAGGCGTTCGGGTATCCGTTCGAGTTCGGGTCGGGTATTTCGGATTTTCGGGTATTTCGGTATAGAGGTATAGAACCCGTTCGGGTATTTCTGTACTTCGGGTCGGGTTTGGGTATTTTTTAGTTCGGATTCGGTTATTTCGGATCGGGCTCAGATATTTAGATTTTGAAAAAAAAATTTAAATTTTTCATTTCTCAAATTTCTTGTATTTAAAAATATAACTTTCACTTAACTAATTTTTTATTTTTAATAGATTAAATGGTTAATAGATTTGGACATAACATTTTGAAACTAAAAAAGACAATAATTTGGTTATTGTTTTTAAATTTTGGATTAACTTTTTGTTAATTATTGAAATAAAAAGTTAGACAAGCATTTTAAGGGAGTAACAAATCATTTTCTCTGTAATTCTATGTATATAATATGAACTTAAAGTATGTGTAGTATCAATATAAATATTTTATATAAAATGAGAAATGTAAACTAGAAATATATAGTTAATCATACATATGTTCGGTTATCTTCGGATATCCATTCGGATTCGGATATTACCCGTTCGGATTCGGATATCCAATCTCTCCTAATTCAATACCCATTCGGATATTTTGCTACTTCGGTTCGGATTTCGGTTCGGGTTTTTCGGATAGGGTTCGGGTGCGGCTTCGGATATCGGGTAACTTGCCCACCCCTAGTCCGTAGTCAAACTTTGCTATTAATATCACGGCGTAAAACATTTCTTCCATCAAATTTCGAAATAGCTAGGATTCCCGAAGCGACATCAACACATGTGTCTAAACCAATTGGTTTACCACGTTTGACACTATCAGTTTGTATATTGTTACAGGGCAGCGGTGTGAAGTTTGGGCTTATTTGAAAACTTATGTGTAATTTACTAGTAGTGTAAGTAACATTAATAAAAAATGTAGAAGTTCTTTTCTTTCTTTTTTTCACAGAAAAATGTAGAAGTTCTATTGAAAACAAACCTCAAGCGGAGCGCAGATACAATTTGAAAAGATCATAGTATCCATTCCACTCTCAAACTCGAGAAAAACCGAAATATTATGGCCTGAAAATCAACATTTCCATAAACAATACTATATCTTCTATAAAAAACTTACAAGAACTGTATCTAATTTTTAATTACAAAATAATAACCAACAATGAGTTGGTCTAATGATTAAAATCCTCAATCACCTAACAAGAATTTTGAAAATCATATGTTTAACAGTTCTTAGGAGGATCTGCTCGCCAAAAAGTTAACTATAAACCACAAAAGTTAAACCTTTTTTTTTTGCTTGAAACAAAAGTTAAACTTATAAAAATGAAATACTTTTTATTATTCTATAGGATGAGATTTTGGGTTAAAATAAACCATTATTCATAATCTACGAAAACTCATGAATGTTTGCTAGATAAGACCTTTATAATGACCGTCTAATATTGAGATTGAGAAAATTTGAAAACAATCTCTTAACCCGACTACCTATTATAAATTTTTAAAATTAGTTAAAAAAAACAATTATAAATATTATTTGTGTGAGATTATAGACAATATTGAAAAATTGCTTCAACATGTCAGATATATCGGCCAGGTTCGTTTATCTATCTCGCGACCTGCGACTGATCGCAGGTCGCAGGTTGTTGTTCGTTTTGCTGTCGCTTAACCTGCGATCTGCAATTGGTCGCAGGTCGCAAGTCGCAGGTTGTTGTTCGTTTTGATGTCGCGCGATTAGTCATCGCGGGTTCCATTTAAGTCGCCCGAAAAAACAACGACTAAAAATTAAGAAATTTTTGATCGCGCGACTGGTCGCAGGTCGCGTGACACGTAAACGAACATAGTTTTAGTTGCAAGTCGCTGCTTAGTCGCAGGTCGCCCGACACGTAAATGAACATAATCTTAGTCGCAGGTCACGCGACCCGTAAACGAACATGGCCATCCATAGCCGGTCCTAGTTATTATAAGGCTAGAAGCCAATTTAAAAAATGTGGCAAAAATGTGGCTGAAGTCCCTCGAACCCGCAACCTGTAACAGGTTACAACAACCACCCAACCGCTGGGCTACTAATAACTTTCTGTTTAAATGTGGCCGTTTAGGATGATAATATTTGGTGGCTGGAAGCACAAGCTTCATTGGCTTCCCTCCAAGACCGGCCTCATATATCTCAAATTTGAATACACCACATAAAAACGTCAGCATACATTTGATGGTACCTTTGAATGACTAGAAATGGAAAATCACGATTTTTATTCGTAGATGTGATGCCAAGCATATGTAGTACATATGAGTATGACTAGTTGATTTGAATTTATGTAAATTTCACACTTTCGTTAGGGGGTACTAGTACATGAAAGTGAAGGGGGAAGCTGAAGCTGACATGGAAGTTGAACCAAACACAATTGGTCCCAATTCCAAATATCAATTTCAGAAATTAAAAGTGGACCAGTTTCTCTTCCACTAGTGGGCTTCAACATTTGGTCCACACATTTTATTATTATTATTATTATTATTTCTTGAATTTATTATTATTTTGACTTTGTTTGTCAACTAACAATGATAATAATTTACGAACACCAAGAGAAACTAAGCTGAGCCTAGTGAAATCTATATTATAATGATTGGACTTATCATTATGCTTTTGTTTTAATATATTATCTACTCGTAAAAGCTTATAATAAATATCACTTAGTGCAGCGGTTTACACATCTTTAAAATGGCTAACAACCCAAATTCGAATAGAAACCATGTGTGTTTTGCATGTTTTAATGATTAAGTTTAGTTAAAGACAATTATGACTTTTACAAGTCGTCTTCCTCTTTAGACTTTTAAGTTTTCTGCAATATTGACTTCGGCGGCTCATAATTTTTCACGAGTTATATATCAATTTCTTTGTTTTTGCCATTTTCATGAAAACATCATGAATCTTTATATATACTTCTTGATTATAGGATGAAACGAGTAAAAGTTAAATTTTTTTAAGAATCCCGATTTTTGGACCGAATTGTCACTGTTGGTGCCCGAGTTACGTTTTTTGGTAATTTTCCGGCCCTCTGCGGTGAGTTTTCGAACAGGGATGTGTAATGAATTAATGGTTGTTGCGTCATTTAATTAACTCACGGCCTATCGCACCCGGTTTCTACATAAGCCTTAAAAGGTAAGGCTGATGCGTCAGAGAGACCCAAAGAAGCCTCCTAATCGTCTATTATTTTTCACCATCTCTAAGCTAGGGCCTAGGGTTCTCCCACTTCATCGCTTAACTCTCACCTCTGATGATAAACTATTACACTCTATTCAGTGTCGCATATTATTGAAACTCTTTAAATTGATAGAATTTCATAGTCCTACTGAAAACTTGATTAATACAACTTTTCTTTGTTGTTTGTTCTACTTTCCGAAGTTTTCCACTAAGACATGTACGCCATGGAGGGATTCATTAATTTCCCAGACTTCAAACCCGAATTAGAACACATTGGTAGTTTCAAGGAGGAGGTGAACAAAATCGTGTACACAGCCGACAACTACAAGAACAACCAATGAAAAAGAAACACAACTTCTTGCACGGACTAAGAGAGTTCGCATAGACCTGAGAGGAGCTCATGGAGATTCATTTTATATTTCTGTTAAAAGAGCTCGCCTTGACCATATTTATATTCTCTTGCTCTATGTCTAATAAAAGGTTTCACTATTGTTTGGGGTTTCCAAACTGTGGTAGATAATTATTTTCTTATACTTGCACAACTTGCGGATTTACTAGATAGCTAATGAGGATGACAATTAGTCAGCGTATCAGATGTTGAATCTTAGCGGATATGTAGGTCTCTGTCCGATATATTCATGGAAAAAATGTTGCTAGATGTTGAATTCATGAAGATAAATTGGAAACTCTTTTAGACGTCCACATATAAGATATGAAATATCAACACATAAGAAATCACCGATTATTTTCATATCAACCTAATCAATCTATTATAATATAGATTATATACAACACGGAAAAACAAAACTTAAAAAAAAAAATCTCATAAATAAGACTACACAATGCATTAATAACGTACCCAGCTTCGCACTTGCGCGGGGGCTATGCCCATAGTGTGTACAATGTTTCTCTTGTACACTAAATATCTCTGGTTATGCTAACATTAAAACGTAGATTAAAACTAACACTAATCACACGGTTAACTGCTCCAATAGTCATATAACAAACGTCAGTCATATAAGAACAAAAAATCAATATAAGTATATTTATATTCAGCGATATTGAATTTTACAGTGCAGACCCTGTGTAACCTCAGATTTGGTGAAAAATAAGCATAAAACTAGTTTGTAATCTTGGTTTTTAGTGGTCAAAATTAGGTGGTGTAAGAAACGGCTCATCTCGGGTCGTGGGATAGATTCGTTTCATTGTAGTGAAAAATACAACGTCGTTTAGATTGGGTAGCGTAAGATCTTTTTAAGTGTTCCTGGGTGATACTAGATCTTGGCGTTGTATGTGAGGTTTGAATCTCGGTGAGGTTAAAAATCTTGTATTCACAATTTGGATAATGAAAGTCGAAGTTGAGCTAAAAAAAAAAAATCGAAACAAATAGGGCCCTGTTCGTTTGCTCACCCAGGTGATCCATCTGGGTGAAGATGCAAATTGATGTTCGTTTTGTGCATTATAATGCTACATCCAGATGGATCACCCAACTGAATTTTTAAAAATTCATCTCAAATTCTCACCCAAATGAAGGTGAGTCTTGATGGTGCATCTGGATGCAGATGCATCTAGTTCAGTCTAAAATGATAAATGACAAAAATGACATTTTTTAAAATTAAAATATTATTTTCAAACCGTAAATTCTAATTTTTTGCATATACATTTTTCCGCTATAACCAAAAAATGTGTTTTCTCTCAAAAACTGAAAAAGACACTTTCTTGCCAAAACCGCAAGATGCGTTTTTCTGCAAAAAAACGTAAAACACACATTTCCATAAAAACACATTTTTCGGCCAAACCAGTAAAACCTCACTTTTCGACTAAACCGAAAAACGTATTTTTCCGTCAAAACCCAAAAAACGCATATTCCCGCCAAAACTCCAAAAAAACATTTTCCTGCCAAAACCGCATAAAAACAATTTTCTCGCCAAAACCGGAAAACGCAATTTTCACGCCAAAACCGGAAAACGCAATTTTCCCGCCAAAACCAGAAAACACAATTTCCCGCTAAAACAAGAAAATTTCCCGCCAAAACCGGAAAACATAATTTTCCCGCCAAAACCGGAAAACAAAATTTTTCCGCCAAAACCGGAAAACAGAATTTTCCCGCCAAAACCGGAAAACAGAATTTTCCTGCCAAAACCGGAAAACAAAATTTTCACGCCAAAACCGGAAAACACATTTTCTCGCAAAAACTGGAAAACCCACTTTTCCCGCAAAAACCAGAAAACCGCATTTTCCCGTCAAAACCGGAAAACGCATTTTCCCGTCAAAACCGGAAAATGCATTTTCCCGTCAAAACCGGAAAACGCATTTTTCCGCCAAACTGGAAAACACACTTTTCCCGCCAAAACCAGAAAACTGAATTTTCCCGCCAAAACCGGAAAAACACATTTTCCGCCAAAACCGGAAAACATTTTTTCTCGCCAAAACTGGAAAAAACTCATTTTCCCGCCAAAACCGGAAAAACATATTTTTTCCGCCAAAACTGGAAAAATGTATTTTCTCTCCGAAACCGCAAAAATGCTTTTCCCGCAAAAAATCGCGCCAAAAACTTTTCCCGCCAAAAAACACGAAAAAACTTTTCCCGCCAAAACCGTAAAAATGCTATTTTCTGCCAAAACCGTAAAAATGCTATTTTTCCGCCGGAACGTAAAAAATTATATTTTAGTCATTTTATTAACAAGTCCACCTGGATGCAAATGAAAGTTAAAAAATGAAAAACAAACGAACATAGTTGCATTCAGATGATTCATCTGGATGCATGGATGAAATGAATAAACGAACCATCCAGATGGAGCATCTGGATAAGATATCTAGATGGACCATTTGGATGCATCTTCCCGATGTACAGACGAACATGACCTAGCTCATAAACCACTCTCCTCCTCAACCGATTGGGGATATAAATTAAATTTCAAAAGTTAGACAAGCTAGAATCAAAATCTAAATCTACAAACGTACAGAAAAGTAAGGGCATAATTGCAATTACACAAACATATAGAAAGAGCAAAAACCCTAAAAACATTTGGCAGAATATAAAACGTCTACCAAGCATCGTGCTTCGTCTTCTCTCTCGATCTCTCCTCCTCCGCCGCACAGATCCAGGACGGGACAGTTGTCTATCTCTAATTCTCTATCTCTCTGCGAAAATGGTGACGGCCAAGAAAACGGTGCGTTTCTGTTCTCTTTCTTATCAAAGTTTTATTCTTTTTTGGTCATTTCAAACAATGTTTCTGTGTGTTTGAGTTTGCAGAAGAAGTCACACGAGGGCATCAACAGTAGGTTGGCTCTTGTGATGAAGAGTGGTAAATACACTCTTGGTTACAAGTCCGTCCTCAAGTCTCTCCGTGGCTCCAAAGGTAATTTAATCGAACACTTGGTGTGCATATATATCTCAATATGTTTTTGTAGCTAGTTTTTGATTTATTATATTTGCAGGGAAGCTAATTCTCATCTCCTCGAATTGCCCACCGTTGAGGAGATCGGAGATTGAGTACTACGCAATGCTCGCTAAAGTTGGTGTTCACCACTACAATGGAAGTTAGTTCATTTCTTCTTACTGAACAATCTTCTTTAGCTTTTATAGTGTTGATCCTAAGTAGAGGAAGAAAGTAGTATGTTTTGTTGACTTAAAAGTGTTGATCTTTTTGGAAGCTCACAAATCTGTTTTAATTGCTATTGGTGTATCTGTAATGGGTTTATTACAAGTTGCATCATTACATCAAGTTACGTAACTGGCTTTTCTGTCTGTATAATCCACATCCTAGGTTTTGGGTTTGTACTGTAGCATGATAGTCTTGTCTTTTGCATCATTGATCCTCTGTTTCATCCATTATTTTCTTCTAGTATCACTTTTGCTTGACTGTTGTTCATCTTTGGTTTCAGACAACGTTGATTTGGGAACAGCTTGTGGGAAGTACTTCCGTGTTTCTTGTCTGAGCATCGTTGATCCTGGTAATGAGAACAACACTAACTTGAATACTACATACTCGACATACTCGCCAACTTCGTGTTTATGTATTTCGTTCTTCACTGATCCTTGCTAATGCTTTTGTCTTTTGACTGGTTTTAGGTGATTCTGACATCATCAAGAGCATTCCTGGTGACCAGTGATACCATTTTCGATTTTGTTTTCCCCCTACTTCCATGGATATTCTCAAATTTTATGAGCAAAAGATACTGTGTTTGGTGTTTTATTACTTTTACATTATGAACCGGATAGGAAAATATAATTTTTTTTTGACATTTCTGAGAGTTAAATTCTTTGTTCTATCTTTTAGTACGTATCAAACTTCCTTCTCCTTATCAACAAACTTAATTTTGAACCGTGAATATAAAGTTCGGGTAATTATAAAATATAATATCTACATGTATGTTTCTGCTACATGTAAGAGAAGTTGGAACAGAAAGACGGAGAGAGAGTAGATATAAGAAAAGGTGAAGCTTTGCAAAATGTTTACTTGGCTGTCTCTTCTTCCTCCTCTTCTTCAGTATCAAGCTCGAGACCTTCTGCTGCCAAAAGTTGAGTGATGAGCTTTTTCTTATCCTCCTCTGCTTTCTTCCGCATCAAATCTCTTTTCTTCAATACCAGCGTGTGTCGCTTTAGAGTGCTGTTAAACAACTCTCTCGATGCTTTCTTCTCCTTCTCCAGTAACTTCCTCTCTTCTTCCGGATCCACCTTAACAGGTTCACCAAATAGATTCATTGAAAACAGAGCAAGACTTGGGGGAAACAAGCTCAGAAACACTTGTTAGTCTTACCTTAGAACGAGAAAGACGACGAGCACGAAGGTTAATCTCAAGCTGTTGTTGCTCAGCCCAAGCTGCAATCGCCATGTCGCCTCTCTGATCAAATGCTTTACGCTTTTTCATCAGCCATTCCATCCAGGCTTGTGATGCCTTCATTGGATTCACTCGGTTATCCGTATCGTACTGTCTTCTCTTCTCAGTGTCCATGAGCAGCTCGTATGCAGCCTGGATCTTGATGAATCTACTTTCTGCCGTCTCTCCCTCTTCAAGCGTCCCTTTGCCATCGTAAACTACACACAAGTCATGCAATAAATAAACAAGAAACAAAAAAACAACTTCGTTGTGGCTACATATACTAATGAACAGACGCAAGGTCTTGTGTTGCTATAATAAACCCACAAAGACTTAACCTACCCCAAGCTCTAAAACTAGTAATCTTGACTTTGATTTAGCTTCTAAAGATGTAGAGAAGTACCATCAGGATGATAGTACTTGGCTAATCGTCTGTACGCCACCTTAATCTGCTCCTCCTCTGCATCTCGTTCCAACTCTGTACTCAAAAACCAAACAACATACAACCAAATCTTAGCTCTATTAAAATACATGAAACACAAGACACAAAGGACTCTGTTTTACATGATCATTCAGCTCCTATGCGCAGTTTAAGCTAAAATCTTGACGCCCACAAGGTGAAAAGGAGAAAGCTTTTACCGAGAGTATCGTAAGGAGACTTCCCTTCGCTCCAACTCGATGCTGCCCTGACAAGAGTCTTCCTTTGTCTCACGCCAAACCAAAAGTTCGAATCTTTAGACCTAAACGGAAACGAATTCGACACCCGAGTTCTAAAGCTGAACTTTTGAATCGAAACCCTAACGATTGATCGAGTTTGGTTTCTACTACAACACACGATCGAAGCAAACACCGTGTGTGGTCTACAGATAGCTCGCAGGTTGCTCATCACTTCACTCGCCGACCCAGAAACATACAAAATCGAATTACAAGAAATGTAATCAAATTCCCCGGAAAATCTTGTGGAGAAGAAACGTAATAACTATTAATTACGATTATACCCTTTAACAGTTAAGCCCCTCAACTATACTGATAATTCAATTTCGGTACACATATTATCACATTTCTCAGATTTCAACCTTATAAAATATACACATTTTTTTTGGTATCTAATATATACTACAAAGTTTCCACCCAAATTTACATCTTCTTATTTAAAAATATTGGACCGAGATATATTAGCATATATTATTGCTCAGATTTCAACACATATAAAATAATATTACACTAACGAGAGCATACACTTATTCTTTTGGTATCTAATATAAATATATTACAAAGTTTCCACTCAAATTTACATCTTCTGTCTGAAAATATGTGGAGCGAGATACTTCATAATGTTCTACTTAGCATCGTTCAAAGCTTTAAAGGTGTGTTTCATGTTTTCCTTTTAGGCGTGTTCTCGTGGACGAGCTGCCCATAGAGAGCTAAGAGCACGCAGCCTGTGAAGATACTCTCCCAGGCAAAGCAAACCTCGAGCTGCTTGTCTTGTCGTCAAGATCTTTGCCATTTGCTGCAATGTTTGTTGCCTCAAATGATCCGCCTGTTGATAAAATAAACAGATTCTTGAATCTTTTGTTATAGAAAGGAGACAAAGTTTCTTTCGTTAACTTTGTTTTTTATTTACTTACTTGATTCACAAACCCTTCTAATGCTTGGAGATTCTCAACAGCTGCACCCATGTGGGATGGGTAATCATTGGACTCCATAACCACATCAATCACTATGTTTTCAGCTAAACTCTGCTGAAGTTTATCTATCCCTTGAGAGAGAGCATCCTCTGCTTGTTGTGATGACTGTTGGAGGTTTCTCACTTCCAAGATTTGCTGATCAGTTAATGGCTGAAGATACGGCATCACAACCTACAAAACAAATGGAGTTAGAACATTACATTTTGTCAACTTAGCTTTTGAAGTTAAGATTGTGTTGGGAGTTTGAGAGTTTATACATTTAAAAGACCTGATGGACGGAACCCTCCTATCCATTGGAAGAATCTTTCTGTGGAAGTTCTCCACATTCCCGATATCAAGTAGAAAACATCAGCTTTGGCTGCATCAGATTTCATTCTGAAGAGGTTCGCGTAATGGTTCAAGCAGCTTTCTACAAGCATCTTGAGTTCTATGTCGCTTATATGAGCTTGAAGCGCAGTTCGGATTTCGCTAACCCTCCTGCTTTGTTCTTCAAGCCAATGTGAATATTCCAGCTCAAATGCAGCAATCCTTGTGTTAATGCTCCCTGATGATCCTACATAGCTCGAACCTGACGAGTACACTCCCTTTGAAAAAATAGTAATGAGTCAGTAGCATATTGATTTCGATAAAAAATTAGATAAGAGAACGTTTTGATCAGTCTTGTGTCACCTTGCTCACCTGCTGCTTAGCCTTTTCGAGTTCTTGCTCTAACTGCGATAACTTGAACCGACTTTCTTCTAACTGTTGAACATAAGCCTAAAGGAACAAAACAGACTTTAGTACTAGTAGATAACTTTACTATATGAGATTTGTTGTAACTTGTAACAATTGTGTATTCAAATGTTTAATACTTCTATATTATCGATTTCAGCTTTGTTTGTTTCATGATTTTTGATCAGGATTTTCGCAGTCCTACAAGATTATACCTTCTTTCTCAAGCGACTTTTGCGAGCAGCTTCTCGGTTCTGAGCTAAACGCCGTTTCATCTATTTGCAACATATGAGAAAATGATATCACTATTATAATAACCGATATTTTCTTTTATTTAAAAGGATTCTTGATTATGTTTTTTATAAACCTTATCATGATTCCTGCCATCATCATCCTCCTCCTGATGATCATTACCAGAAGGTTCTGCTTCGATCTGGTTATGAGAAGAAGAAGGGTAACTCGCCTGCACACAACTCAAACCATTAGCAAAAACACATACAAGTAACAATACTTCAGACTAATATAAATCTTGAGACAAGTATACAAATATTAACCTTGATGATGTTGTGATCCACTTGAATAACAGAGGAAGAAGCAGTGTTTGGACTATGATCATTGATATCAGATTTAAAAACATTCCTCCAAGAAACCATTTGTTGAAACGGTTCATAGATTCCCATGTCTCTTAAAGATGCAAGTTGAGTTGGCGAAGAAGAACTCATCATCTCTATATTCTCTAACATATCAACCAAAAACATTTATATATTATTCCACAAGTAGAAATAAAAGGAGAAACAAATATTTTTTTTCTACTTTTTGCCTCACCTTCACTTGTAGATCCAATAGATTGCACCAAACTTACATTAGCTCACTGACACAAACCTTTGAAGTGCATTTCCGAGTAATCTATCAATCAAACAGAGATATATTTGCAGACCGACAACAGAAAAAATCAAAAGGAAGGAAAAAGTTCTTGGAGTTCCTTTGGACACTTGCAGTAAAGGAAAAAAAAACTTAGAGGTCAAGCGTTTCCATCATGGGAAGAGATGATTAAACAGATTTTTTTTTCTTTCTTGGCCTTTTCTCTTTCCTTTATTTATGTCCATCAGCTATAGAATAATAGTAACCAAGATAATGATCAAATTATTTAAAGAAATAACATTAGCGACAAAACACTGGGGAAAAGAAAAAGAAGAGTCTTTCGCAAAGCTGAAGGGTGACCTTATCGTGCGCTGAAGTACGCACGACGTGATGTCATTAACCGGAAACTCTTGTAGAGTTCCATACTCTCCGGAATCGACACGTTGCTCGGCCAGTTTATTATTCGGTCTGTTTGTGAATTTATTGCATCGTTTCTGAGTTCTAGAATTGGGAATTTAAAAGTGGATTATGTTTTCAGGATCATATAATAAATATTTTCTCCGTTTCACCAAAATAATAAAAGTTTTGAAATTTTTACAGATTTTAATAACTTTAGAATTAATAACAAAAATAAATTAAAAATTAAATTTAAAGCTTTTATCTTTCTGAAATGAATAATTTTTCTTAAAACTTTTATCTTCGTGAAATAAACTAACTTCATTCTGTCATTTGCATTTGTTACTTTAATGTTAAAATTTATAATTTATTACTAAATTTAATTACTAAAATAACAATTATTCATCTCTCAAATCATCTACAAACCGGCCATGACTCAATACAAACATGATTTTCGAAATTAGGGTTGGACAAATTATCTGTCAAATTTGATCTGATCTGTTATTCGTCTCGACTCAATCCAACAATTCAGGATATCTGTCAAGTTTTGAATCAAAACAAATATTAAAATGTGATATCCGTAAAAATAAAGTAAATCACAAATATTATTTTTAGAAATTCAGATATCTGATCCGATATGTATATTTATAGCTATGTAATGTAATTGTATATACAAACTAGTGAAATTGCATTCTATGCACGCAACTTATCGGTTATCGCCAATTTAGGCAAATACTATTTCCCACTGTCATAACAGTGCATAATCATTTTTTTCCAAAAGGGCTTATCATTATTTTCGGCACAACCTGAATCAATATTCGGCTGAATCAATATTCGGCCCATATTTTTTAATGTTCAGGCAGATCCCTAATTTGTGCTTTCTTTTAGCATTTTGGGCTAATTCACTCTACAAACTATTATATCTATATAATTTGGTTAATTTTTTGTTTTAAGTTGTTTTCAAAATTTGTTTTGGTTATTACATATCCAATTTAATTTTAATATTATGTCAAATGTTAACATATGAGTTTTCTTATTAGACTTGTTAATATTGAATTTTTCTTACAATTTCTCTTAAAATGATAGTTTGTTAGTATGATATTATTTTTATTTTAAATTGATATTCTAAATTTTTTTTAATTTTAATGTTATATATATTTTTTTAATATAATTGGCAGATCAAATAGAATAATCCGCAAATATTTTAAAAAATTATGAATATCCGAAAGCCCGGATATCCAAAATTTTTCGGATCGAAAACAATTCACAAATATAGATATTCGTCTAAAACGGAGCGGATCACGGATACTGAAAAATTCCGGGTATCCGCTCTTTGCCCATGCCTATTCGAAATGCACACCTTTTGTGTAGATGCATGCTCGTGGGTATGCAAAAGAATCAATGTCTTTTTCCCTATAAATTAGGTTCATATAGGTGGAACAAAGATGTAGATTTCTTCCTTGACAGAAAGATGTAGATTTCTTTCCTTCTGATTGTATTTCACTAATGCTTTTTTACAACTTTGGGGTGGTCCATAAGGTTATTTATGCAGTGGCATCTTTGTGGTTATAGTCTTCTTTCCTGACTTAGTGACAAATAATTGGTGCTTTAATGGCCCTACCAAACACAAAGATAATATTTTTAACACTTTCACTTATTTTAAATCATGGGTCTTAATTAGCTTGGTACCACTTGTGCAACAAAATCTGTGTGTTCAACCAAGACAAGCATGTCCGTTTTTTTCTTTTATCCAGCTTTGTTTCGTGTCTTGGTTTTACTTTATTAAAGAGTATCGGTAAATATTTATCATAAATATGAATCGGTGCGCTGATATAAGCAAATAAAATACAAAAAAAAAACATTATTGTATGATCATGTCAGAAAAATCCATTGGTTTCGAGAAAGATCATATATATTTGGCTTGATTCATTCAGTATTGCACATAAGCTTTTCATGGCCTTTCATTTATCATCGACAGACTCTGATAATTAGTTAAGACATCCATAGATATCTAAAGGAATCTCTCACAATTAAATTATTAAAACTAAATTAACAAAAGTAAAAAAGTGAGAAGAATGAGATAGAAATCTCGCATACTATCAATAATGGTTTTGATATTCAACATCCTACTCTTTTATTATAAAGATAACAACTTTTATTTTTCTGAAATGAATAAATTTTTTAAAACTTTGATCTTCGTGAAACAAACTAATTTTATGCTGTCATTTGCATTTGTTACTTTAATGTTAAAATTTATGATTTATTACTAAAATAAATAAAATAACAATTATTCATCTCTCAAATAATCTACAAACCGGTCATGACTCAATACAAACATGATTTCGAAACTAGGACTGAGCAAATTATCTGTTAAATTAGCCATCATTTTACGTTCGTTTATTATGCATGCATTAAATACATCACTGTTATATTTGAGGAAGGAAAAGATAGTATGATAAGAAAGGTTACGTACATTACACACATTTCTACTTTAATTCATCACGAAGACACCGATCTCCCACTATTTTCGCCATCATCTTTCTCCCTTTTTCGTTTTTGATCACGATTCACAAAGGTACACATTTTATTGCTTTCCCGTTATCTTCTCTGTACTTTTTTCTCATTCTGTACATTCTTATCGAGTACACCTGAAATATCTATCTTTAGACTTTCAATTTTAATACGAATTGCATATATTTACAGATTCTGCAGCAGAGATAATTTCTTGCACGTCTCTTGAAAAATTAGAGTAATTATTCACATTCTTAACATTAAGGGCACGATAGTTTTTCCTAAAGTACTTAGTTTCATATAGTTTTGGATTCGTATAGTTCTATGGGATATGGGATTGCAATCTCATACTCGATGGTTTAAACCAAAGACCGTATGCATTGAAAATAATTGTCTATAGTCCAAGAGACTATAATCAAGTCTAAACCATAGGGTCTGAAATTCTTTGGATAAAAAAATTATACAAAAATTACATAATAGTCGTTAGAAAATAAACTAGGAGACAATCAAGTTAAGAATATGGTTTTGGGTTTATTTTTTTTTTGTAACTGAATATGGTTTTAAGGTTTACGCATAGGAAGAAGAATCAAAGATATATCGTACTACTGAGCAAATCCAAAATTGCATATCTATCATGCCCTGAGATTCTTGTGGACGAATGATCATCCAACGATCAAACGATTCGAATATTAGTAA